>NC_069727.1:7189788-7917288 GCF_027358585.1 Pangasianodon hypophthalmus
AGTGGGCTAGAATACTGTATGTAGTCTCACCTGAGTGGGGTTTAGTCATTTTGGAGGAAGGGGAAGGCTCATCAGTATTTACACTGCAAATGCAATTTGGCTCACAGGCAGCAAATGGCTCTACAAATTCCATTCTGCTCCTTTAAACTAAATTGGTTTCTGTTTGAATTTTAAATAATTCTTTTTTTTTTTTTTTAATATTTATTTTCCCCTTACTGCCTACTGCAGGTTCGTTGGAAATGGACAGTCCATCTCAACCTGTCAATAACCATCATGTTCACTCACATGTCACTGGAGAAAGTAAGATGCACCACTGCTCTCTCTCTCTCCACCAGTCACGCTCTCATACTTTCTGCTCTACTGTGTTTCTTTCTGTAATATGTGTGTGTGTGTGTGTGTGTGTGTGTGTGCATGTGCGCTTATCAGAGAGGAAGTACAGCACGCCAACTCACCACACTACTGAGCATGTGCCAGAGAAGAAGTTTAAATCCGAAGCTCTGCTCTCGACACTCACATCAGACGCCTCCAAAGAGAACACGCCGGGTAAACACACGCACACGCGCACACACACACACACACACCACATCAGTGCATGCCACTGAGCCCCATGTGTGTGCACAAATTGTTCTCTATAAACATTTAAAATTGCCCATATTGATTGACTCCCTCAGTTGTTTTGCAAATGTGTGTGTGTGTGTGTGTGTGTGTGTGTGAGACAGGCTGCAGAGTGAACAGCACGTCCTCCTCGTCCAACAGCGTGTACAATGTGAACTCCTCACAATCTCTTTCCTCCTACAACCTGAGCTCTCTGCCAATGGGGCCAGCTGCCGGTGCAGGAGCCATCAGTATGGCAGCAGCTCAGGCAGTGCAGGCCACAGCACAGGTACAACAAAACCCTACCACTCCATCACTTCTTCCTTCTTCCCCACCTTTCCTTCCTTCCTACTTTCCATCTGTAACATCTGTATCGTTTCAGTACACATATAATTTTTTTTTTGGGGGGTGTGTGGTCTCGTATTGCAGATGAAGGAGGGCAGGAGGACGTCGAGTATGAAGGCTTCCTATGAGGCCATTAAGAACGATATCCTGGCTCGGGACTTTGCTTCGAGCAGAGAGTCTTCTGGCTACATGTCCTCGACTCTGGCCTCCACTCTCACACAGAACCTCACCACCAGCAACAGCTCAGACTCCCGTGCAGGACGCAAGAGCAAGTAAGAGTCTCACACACGCATAAAACATGTTCCCATTGAAGACGTGCACGCACGCACACACACACACACACACACACACACAGACACAGCTAACATGGTCCTTACGTAGCTGTTTCACAGGTTTATTTGTTATAGTAGTTATAGTCTAGTTACTTTTGTTAGGTTACAGGAAACAGTTTATTTTCTGAAATACATTTTTATTGGAAAATGATACAGCATATATTCTTTTTTTAATTTGTAAAACTGTTTATACTGAGAAATGTTCTTGTACATGTGCTGGGTATAATTCCATGCTATTTGAAAAGTTGCGAAAGAGCTGTGTGAAGTAATTATGTTTATACATATTGGATTATGATTCCTATTCCAGGAAACCGGAATAGTAGAGCTGAACCGACTATTTTAATATGACCTTTATGACAGATGGTTGAGGAAAATGCCGTTGCACTTCCTTTGGCTGTTGGCAAGACCGAGTCCTTTGTGGGTTCAGAGCATAGCTGAAAATAAAGTCTAATGAAACTTCAAACAACCAAAATTATGACAACTGTGATTAATTTTAAAAAATCAGCTTGTTAATTCCAGCCTCCTCTGTTCTCACTGACCTGTTCCTGAAGAGAATATATAATGTAATAGTGAGAGAGAGTAACAACATTACTTCGTAAATATACTTTTATTATACTTGTTGTGTTTTCGCTGCCCTACGCAGATCTGTACAGGGTTAATTGTTTGCAGGGGTAAAAAACAAATTGACTTTTTGATTAAGAATTTGTTTGTGTGATGCGTTTGTGAATTCAGGTCCAGGATTTGGAGATTTCTCTTAGCAGGAAGCCTGATATTAGACTTACTGCCTGACACATGTACTACACATGTCCTGTAAAGCGTGTATGTTAAATATCTACATCTGTCTCGTCTCTGACTCGTGTGTGTGTGTGTGTGTGTGTGTGTGTGTGTGTGCAGAAACAACAACAAGTCTTCCAACCACCAGTCCTCGTCATCCTCGTCCTCTTCTTCCCTGTCGTCCTGTTCCTCCTCCTCGGCTCTGGCTCACGAGCTGGCCCAGCAGACGGCAGCGCTACCAGAGAGCGACAGCAGCGGCCAAGTGGACTGGACTTACGACCCCAACGAGCCCCGCTACTGCATTTGCAACCAGGTGCACATGCATTTCTCTTTGTTTTTACAGGTTTTTACAGTCCAGTTCATTACAGAATTGTTCCAGCATTGCAGAAACTGTGTTAAGTACTGTGTATTGCTTTCATCATAAAATTTCATTTTGAAAGGGGAGGTCAGTCGCAACACTTTTTTTATAATAATGGTGGAATTTCGGCAATCAGGCACATGTCAATAAAATTAGTTCAGGCTCTGAAAACGAAGACCATTATCAATCCACCACTCAGGACGCATCATTACCTGCCTGTAAATCAGAAAACCTGTTCTTGCACTAGCGTTCATGCTTTCTAGTTTAGATAGTGTTTAGTCTAGTGTTCGAATCATGGATTTAAATTTGCATTTAAAAATAGCTAGCTAGAGCAAGCTTGCACCAAACGAATGTAGTGAAGAAGGCTCTAGATATTTTGCGTTGGTTAGGTATATATGTACGCTGTCAGTCAAAAGTTTTTGAATACCATATATTTTCGCAAATACTCAAAAATTTGAATGTCTAACCAAGGAATAAGTGGATTGTTATTTAATGTTTAGTAAATTAAATGACCTTAGAAATTACTTTATAGCCAAGATACTTTGGACATTCCACATTGATGATTATACTTAATACAAGTACTGAGTCTTTTAGCTAAACAGATTTAGTTTCTAAATGAGCCTGTCTTTAATAAAGCACTCGCTTAGAGTCTCATTAGGATATGAGAGTGAGCAGTTAATAAGTTCCATAAAGATTTAGCTTTCCTTATCTATTTGCTATTCGGAATCATTTTGTTCAGTCTGTAGAAATAATTGTCATTAAGTAAGAAATTATAAACAATGGGTCGTGCTGTTATGTTTGTGATACCACCTGACACAAAGTGTCTGTTACCTGTTAACCAGAAGTTGATTAGTTTTTAATACCAGCATGTGCTGAAGTGTTTTATTCCTCTTATACCACATTGGTTTTCCAACTATTATTATTATTATTATTATTATTATTATTATTATTTTAATCTTTCAAACCATTTATTAATAGCTTTAGATTATGTGGAGTGAATTGTTACTATAGGAAGATAACGATAGAATTAGCACACTATTCCCAGAGCTGCTGTTATAGAAAATTAATCAACACCACCTGAACAACGAGATTCGAGAATTCAGCACAATGAGAGAAACTAGTCCAGGTGTCTAGAAATTTCTGACTGGCTGTGTAGGTTTTGCAGTGCTTTAATCTGGCTGATTCACTGTAGTCTAAACCTACATTTAACAGTTTTGTGGTAGGGATGGCAAAACATTGACTGTCCTGCTGTAACGTGTATTTAACCCAGTGTAGCTCTCCAACAAAACCTAACGTGGCAATCAGCAGACACAGTGGAGTTAGCATTAGAGATTCACACTAGGAAACCTAAAGCATCTCGTCTGCACTCTGACTATTTAAAGAGAAAAATATCAATTTTATTTATATATCTTATTAGGAAGGTTTTCTTGGTCATGGGAATTCATTTTATAGGTATTACTGTATCTCAGTCATTTTCAGAACTTTATTACAGTCTACTGGAGCAAATATAAGTTTTTAGTAATTAGTAATAATTTCATATTAACATTTGAAAGTACATAATATTTTCATTAATGAGTTTCATATTTTTAATGCCAAAACATAACACAATTTATTTCACTTGTTGTTTTAGGTTAGTGGAAATTCCAATATCGCTGTCTGGCTTTTTTCCAAAATTCCAGCCTACACCCACTTGCAGTGTCATTTCTTAGTTGCTTGTTTCAGTGAATATTCTCACGAAGTATATGAGATGTCTAAAATGAGCCCTAACCACAAAGCCTTGAGTGCTACTGTACACCATTTGGTAAATTATTTAGTCTGACAGATTTCTTTTTCCAGGGACTTTTTATGTGTGTGCGTGTGTGTGTGCGCGCAAATGCATTGGCTCTCACAGTGTCTTTGTATTAGGATGGGCCACAAAACAATATTTCTCTTGTTAAATGTACTGTATGTACACAAATGTATTGTATGTCTCTCTCTCTCTCTCTCTTCAAGTGCATATGTGTCTTTCATCTTTGCCTCTGCACAAATGCATAATAAGCCTTTCTACATTTGCAGGTGTCTTATGGTGAGATGGTTGGCTGTGATAACCAGGATGTAAGTACACTTCCTTCAGTCACATATCCTCAGTAAACACAGTCTGGTCACTGGCTTCTTTATATAAGACCTTTTACACACAGTGCTTTATTCATAGTTGACTAAAGCCATGAGTGTCATGTGGTGTGTTCATGTGGAATCTGTGTGTTTATGCTTTCAGTATGGGAAAGTGAATAAACACTGTTCAAGTCATAACACTTGCTAGAAACATGGACCAGTCGTGGCAGCTTGCTAATGATTGAGGCTGACTATTTATCTAGATTACTAGCACATAGCTGTTAAGTCATTTATTCAGATGTAAAGGCATAATGACTGGAAACCAGACAAACTTGTCAGGAATACCAGCTTTCCTCCTAAATGTGTTGGTAAATTAAGAATAACTATACTTGATATTGAACTTCTGTGTATTACGCCGTATTGAGGAATGTCAGCATTGTGTCATAACTCATGAGCCGTTAGGGAAAATGTAGCTTTCACATTAGCCATAAACATGGTGAACACATGGCTCTGTTTGAGCCTAGCAATAGTTAGCACTAAGAGCACTTAGATATGCACATTCTCATAAGCACAACTTTACTGATGTCTGTAACAGTTAATTTTTCTTCCTGATCAGTCAGCCCAAAGTAAGCCGCTTACTTCAGATGTTGTGTAGAAAGCTAGAATTGGCAAAGTGTGTTAATCTGAACGATTTCCTGTTTCTGCAGTGTCCTATTGAGTGGTTCCACTACGGCTGCGTGGGCTTGACCGAGGCACCCAAAGGAAAGTGGTATTGCCCACAGTGTACAGCAGCCATGAAGAGGAGAGGAAGCAGGCATAAATAGACATTCATCATCCCAGAGCTGACCCCAAAAACCCTACCCCAAATTCCCAATCTCACTGCCTGATTCTAACCCCCGTTTCCCTCGTAAAAACTGTGCGAGAGAAGTTTTCAATGTGATCTCCGGTTTGTGAAATGTGAAAATGAGCTTTTGAGGAAAGTGTGTGTGTAAATGTAAGATGAGACACGACCTTTAGTTATTTTTATCTTCGATTAAAGTCTTGATTGGTAGGGGAGGGTTGTTAATATGCACCCGACCCTGAGACATTCCTCAGCCTGCCATGCGTGATGGTAGGGGTCATGACCTCCAGCACAAATTAGTGCATCTCACTCCTATTAATTCATATTCGCAGAGACAAGATGAACTCAGAAATGTAGTCCGGAAATGTGTTCATAAACTATGGACCCTGAAAATTCACATGAAACCTCCAATGCCTCTGAATGAGAAGACCCTGATGATACTGGTGTTCTCCGGAAGTATTTGTGTATTCAGTACACCAGGAGTTTTGAATCCAGGTCCTGGGGTTCCCCCTGCACTGCTGATTTAGTGTTTTCCCTGCTCTAAAATGCACATTTTAAACTCATGCAGGGTTCAGTAATGAGCTGGTGAGTGGATTCAGGTCTGTTGGGAGCAGGAAAAACACTAACTGCCCTGTACTGCAGCACTTCATGACCAGAAATATGGGACACGCTGCAGTAGGTATATTGAATTGTGCTACACTTGGGGATGAAACCTCATATCACCTGACATCACACGTTTCAAGGAATTTGTGCTTATCTGTAAAAGTGCATTTATTTACATACTAGTCAGGAGTTCATTCAGCTGAGTGATTGAGTGCACAAATAAAAAAAAATAAAAAATAAAAAAACAGGAAAATTTGCACACTTGCAGATAAGCATAAAAATATTTTTTTTGGCTAGGCCTTTAAAGCCAGGTGCTGCCAGGTGTACTATAGAAAGAACACAGTGATTGTGTGTGTGTGTGTGTGTGTGTGTGTGTGTGTTTGATATGATGTGTATAGAACGTGTGTGAATGTGTAGTCTGGCCTGCACTGAACTGGTGATTCAGAGTTTCCTGATGGGGGACAAAAAAAAATAAAACGATCAATAATTTTGCTATTTCATGTGTTAAAGGGTGCTTCTTCTGCTGAACCCATTTCATCCCATTTTTTCCTCAGTTATATGTGAGCATATGTTTTTATTTCTCAGACAGTTCTTTGGCACTTTCGCAAAAATAAGTTTTATCCTTGGTCAGGATTGTCACAAAGTAGGAAATTTCCAACTCAACAGTTGCATCAGCTGAATAATTTGATCAGACTGTTTAAAAGTATTTAAACCAATACAGCCGACTATAATTAAATAAAAACACAGAATTCCCTGTTTCAAATTTCTTGCATTTTTGGTACATTTAAAGTAACGTGCGTTATCCAGTCTTCCACAGCTGCAGCTGTTCATGAGTTTGCATCTCTAATGTGGATGATAAATGCAGGTGTGCAAACTTATTTTAAAAATAATAGACATTGAGTATACCGAATATGCTGCATCTGTATTGTGCTTTACTTCCTTCCATTTATAGCGCTCTGATGCAGGCATCTTTCTTCTCCCAGAAGGCCAAAGTAGGCAAAATGTTCATCCCTAAATTAATAAATGAGAGCCTGATTGGCAGGTGACCTTTATATGTAAGCAATATGTGAAAGAATTTGTAGTCTGTTATACCACAGAATCATTGTATTTTCAAATCCGATTGGTCAGAAGGTGTTTTCCTATAACAGCAGCTCTGACAGTAGTTCTGGCTTCAAGGCAAATCGCAGGTCTATATGATCGTTTCTATAGTAACAACTTACACAGGGATGTGTATGGAGGACTTTCATAATCTAAGACTAATAATAAATGGATTAGATGATCATTGATATGGTGATGTTTTCTGTCAGGTGATGTTTAGCATTTATGGAAGGAGTCTCCAGTGGCAGTGCTCTGTAACAGAAGGTAAGCTTTCCACCATAGGAACATCTTCAGGACGGAGGAGTTTGTGTTCTTCTTGTTAACATGACAGGCTATGATCTGTCTTTAACTTCAAGAAAGAACAAAGGAATGGCTGGTGAGAGAACAACTGTTTATAGCTGTTATAAGTAATAGCATGGAACTTGTTACACAAATGTGACCACAAATGGATTAAAAAAAAAAAAAAAAAAGTATTCATTAATAATACAACACTTGGGGATGTGGTGTTACTGGAAAACTTTGGTGTGGTATCAGTAACTGCTTCACCTCCTTGATATTTTCTTATTTCTTGTTTTTATTTTTTACATAAATCCTTTTGTCCAGCAGATTTTTTTTTTGTCGTTTCTCAGGTATATCCCTGAAGTAAATGACTTACTCAAAGAAGAATGAAAAATCAGAACCACCAATTTTATTTGCACCCTGATTTCATTTTAAAAAAAATATTGCTTCATAAACTAAAACCAAAATTGTTTAAATAGCCTTTGTAAAGTAAGTGTGTGTGTGTGTGTGTGTGTGTGTGTGTGTGTACACTGTTTGTGTGCGTGCAGGGGTGTATGAATGCAGTGTGTGTCTGTGTGTCTGTGTGTAGGTTGGTGTGTATGTACTGTTTGTGTGTGCAGGGGTGTACGTACGTGCTATGTTTGTGTGTATGTACTGTCTGTGTATGTATGTACTCTGTGTGTGTGTGTGTGTGTGTGTGTGTGTGTACCCCGTGTTGGAATTTGGTTATTCCGCTTTAGAAGTCCGAGGCGAGTTCCTCTGCGCTGTTTCAGGCTGCTCCTGTAAAGGATCCCTTCTTTTCCGAGAGCAGTAACGGGAGCTTCGTCCACAAACTCCGAGTCCAGAGAGGAAGTAACTGTTCTCTCTCTCTCTCTCTCTCTCTCTCTCCATTAACGCAAACCAGGTGGAAGAGCTCCGCCGCGCACTACACAGCAAGCGGACGAAAACAGCGTCTGATCCCTCTTTCCTGCTGATGGAATAAGTTTTACAGTCGTACTGGGAGATTTTATACGTGTTTTTAATCCTGGCCTTTACTTCTGCTCCCGGTTCCTCTTGGCCAGAGCTCAGGAGCGCAGTTTTGGAGCAGACGGAGGGAGAGAGGCGGTGCTGGAGTTCCGCTACTCTGCAGCTCCTTGGGGGAAAAAAGAAGAAAGAGCGCTTTTAACCTTTTTCCACAGGCTTGGCTGCATATTCTGTAGCGTGTCCTGCACTGCGTGAGGATGTGGCCAGGTTTGTGAAGGCGCATTGCCTTGGCCACCGTCACTGCGCGTGATTTCTCTCTTTCCTTCTCCAGAAAAGTTTGAACGCAGCTTTGAAAGTTTGATGGTTTCCTAAATTGCGTGTGCGCGGAATCCTGAGCGCATCGGTGACCGTTTAGAAGGATGCAAGAGCGACTCTAACATCACATCCCATCCCATCCATGGTACCCTATGTGTCTGGGCATAGGGATGCTGCTGCGCCGGATCCTGGGGATCGGGACGCTGAGGCGCACATGGCGCACGGCCCCGCTTGTGCTCGTGGGGCTCGCTGTGTTTCTTATCTACCACACCTCTGTGGTGAACCGGACAGGCTTCAGACCTGGACAAGAGGACCAAAAGAACAAATCTGTGATGAGGGACCGCACAGTGCTTCTCAAGCACCCAGAAGAGCTTGTCTCTTTACTGGAAGCGTGGCATGATCACAATGAAGTAAGTGCACAACTTGTGGAACAAGGTTCCTGGAGGCACTAACAAAGGCTCTGTGAGAGAGACAACCTAGAAAACTCCTACATCATCTTCCAGAAACTCTCAAAAATAAAAGTACCAAACTGTACTTCTCTTCTTTCGCATCTTCGCATCTTTCATTGCTTCTCCTTTACTTTCTTTAATATGTACAGTATCTTTTACCTGAGAAGGTGCACCATTGTTTAGCTTTTAGAGTACTGGTCCAGGTATGTAGCTTAAATTATTTGTAAAGGTTTTCAAGTAAAAGATATATATTAAAAATACAAAATACGTCTCAGCAGCAAGGAAAAGTACAGTTTGGTACCTTTATGTCTGAGAGTGTAGCATGGTCATAATTATAGCCCACAGTTCTTGGCACAGTTGTTCAGATTTATGAATACACTTGATACAGTAATAAGGTATGTGTCAGGTTCTTCATGAGCTGGATCAGGTGTGTTGGACATTCAGAAATCTTATGTCAGAGAGTTTGAGTGATGGACCTGTATTTGGTACTGAGTAACTGAAATTCAACCAGTCGTCCAATCTCTTTTCTTATTTCACTGAGATGTTTTAGCAGGACATTAATATATGTCATGGAATTAATAGAGTAATAGAGTGAACATATGTTTCAGGAATGCTTCACTGTAAGAAGAAATTGTCATTAAAATGCTCCACTATTTGACCTTCACCATGACCTGGATGACTGAAGTCCTTCACACATATAATGTCTTATTGACCTTAAGCAGGATTTCATAAAAAATTAAAAAAAAAAAAAACCAGCAATATTGTCCAGTTCAGTCAGCACTCTGTAATCTTCAAAACAAAAATCCATGAAATGTAAAGTTTGTCCCAGGTATAAATAAAAGTGGTCACTTTCGAGCTCTTTTGCCTGGTCCCCACTCACCCTATTTTAAGTCCTTGTTAAATATAGTGGGTGAGTATTGTTTATTTATGATGGGTGTCTTTGTGAGGGTATTTTGGGAGGACAGACTCAAGGCTGGCTGGCAGTTGGCTAAGAGGCCTCAGAGAGGAGGGGCGATTTACGACTGCACACATGTTTCTGGTCAGCGCTGACATGGCGCCCACCTGCATTAACATTGTAGAAGTGCAGGATGAGCGCGTATGAGCAAAGCTTTTAAGATAAAACATTTCTGGTGGTCTGTTTATTCTTGATTCCGGTCCAAGAGTCTGTTTATTCTTGATTTGGTCCAGATTTTGGTGTCTGAGCTGTGAGCCATAGTGGGAGCGAAAGATTGTCTATATAAAAGTGTAAAAGTGAAGGAATGAGGGTGAATGGAGCAGCAGCTTAACGCATACTGTGGAAGTGAGCCTCTGATAATCCCTGTGCTAACCAGCTCTGAGGAGGAAGTGTGTGTGCTGTGGTGTGTGACAGGTGTCTCCGATCAGCTGTGAGCCCTCCGTGAGAGGGGTGTGTGTGCAATCACTCAGGCTAATAGTGTTGTGAGCTGGATTTCTCATGCTGTGTGGGACTGTGTCTCTGCTCTGAGTAATGCGCAGTGAGCGAGCAGTTTACATTCAAACTAATTAAATGAGCCAATATGTCTAACTGCAGCTCACAGAACACAGAAGGTGTCTCTCTTAGTTCACATGTGTCTACCTTTAAACTCTAAAGTGTGATTTTGAAATGGCTCATGAATGACTGATTCCAATTCTATAGAAATTGTGTTGTGCAGAATTCAATTTTTTCCCCATTTAAATCAGAGACATTCCTGGGGTCGTGCTGTTAATAATCAAATAATAATCAACATCGGGGTGGTGTGATGCGTCCTGATGTGAATCAGAGTTACTCATACTACCCGAAAGTTAATTATTTTCCTTGATTTTTTTTATTCCACTTACACCACAGCAATCTGCCACTAATAATTTTTAATGTATTAAAGAACAACACATTATACCTTTCATCCATTTATAGTTACATTGAATGTTGTGGAAGGTCCGTGAAACAAGTTATTTCTTGTTATATCTTACATTACAACATCTATAAACAGCCGTTCCCTCACCAGAGTCTGCTGTCTTTTTCTTGAAGTTAATAAGACAAAAAACATGCAGCTTGTCATCCTGAAGACTTTCCAATGGCGGAAAAATCTGACTCTGAACTCTGACTGTTATAAAGCACTGACACTGGAGACGCCTTCCAAAAATGCTAAATAAACATCTCCTCACAAAAAAACCTGACCATATCCACAGTATTTTAAGCAATTAAAAAGAAAAAATCAGTTGCTACACCTTTCTACAATGTGCAGGTTACTGCCGAATCAAGCGCATTGATGTAAACCTGTGATTTGTTTTGCAGCCAGAACCTTCTGACCAATCAGAATTGAGAATTCAAAAGTGCTGTGGTCCAAATTGTGTTAGTGATGAACAAAATGGTTCTTATTGTTATGGTGTGTTTTGATGTTTGGCTATTATTAAAGAGTCATGGGACAAAAATACTATATAATCTGATAGTCCTGAGCCACTATGTGTCACAGCAACAATCCTGTAATAGAAATGTACTGTCTGTTTTATTCCAAGGGTGTGTGTGTGTGTGTGTGTGTAGTTGAAATTACCAGCAAATTTGTATGCATACATCATACACAACTTAGATGGATCAAATGTCATCATGTCTTACCTTAGGCACAAAAGAAACAGTGACTGGCAGGAGCTGCAGCCAATCAGAGAAGGGGAAAAAGTAAAAATATGTGTATGCATATAAAAATGAGTGTAAACAAAGCAAACTGTATTAAGTGAGTGAAAGTGTCTGATATTATACTCTAAGAGGAAAAAGGATTCAGGATTGATGGAACAAGAAAAGGTTTGTTCTTTAATCATTTGCAAAGCTACTGAATGGTTGTCATCTGGAAATTGCATTGTTACCCACTTGTAAGGTTGTTTAGCTAGAGAACTCTCATGACAGCTTTTGTGTTTCTTTGTATTTTTGTATTTCAAACTCTTATATTGAATGAGAGTCTCCAGGACATCTGCTCACCCTTGATGTGAATTTATTGCTGTGTTTTGCTTAGTGCACTGGCTCAGCATAAAAGCTATCCAGGCAGTGTTTGAGAGAGTATGTTCTCTCTCTCAAACATACTTTTTAAGAGTATGTTTAATCTCCTCTGCTAAATTTAACCAGCTAGCTAATAAAAGTTCAATTCAAAACATGATCAAAACAGGGGCATGATTTCTGTTTTGCAATGTCTGTCATAAGTGTTTATATTCCTTATTTTAGTACCTATCTGATGAACATAACATGATGCAGAGTCTTCTCAAACGACCTCAGCATGAATTTCTTTGAGCCTGAGACACCTGTGTTGTCCTCTTAAGCTTTTGTGTATGTGTGTGTGTAAGTACATCCAGACGTAGGTCAAATGTCACAAGTCTGTCTCAGCAGATTTAGGGCTGTGTGCTTGTCTCATGCCCTGTTTGTTTGCTGCTCCACAGCAACAAGGACTAGACTCTGATTGTGTTTCACGCTTTTGGATTAGCATCATAAGCAGATTCACAGAGGTGTGTGTTACACTGGAATGCATCAGGACTGTTGTTTGACTGACAGCACTCATAGTGTTAAGATGAACCGGAGTTTCAGTTTTCCTGCATGGCTTCTCGATGTTTGTTTATCATGGTTGTAAAGAGAAGCTTGTGTATTCTTACATGAAGAGTCAGTTTTGTGAAAGTGCTCAGGAGTCAGTGTCCATCTGACCCTCCAGAAACCTTACAGCTTCATTCATGCTCTGTCTATAGTGTTTCTCGTAACTACTCCCATCACATGTACTGCATAGAGCACTGTGTACTTCATGTCACTGGATTTTAGCTTGACTTTGGGACTGAGTAGAGCTATGAAATTTTATTAACACAGTAAGCTAAATCTCAATGAACCCACTAGGAAAAGCGGAAAGAAAATGAATGAATGAATAATTTAGTGTTTGTTTGCTGTTCAGACAGGTGAAATATTTTATTCTCAAATTTGATTTCCGAATACAGATTTGGTAGTTTATCTTTTGCATCACTGCCTATAAACACATCTGTGTATGTATTAGGACTATCTGATTCTTTAAAAAAAAAAAAAAAAAAAGTTTAAATAAATGTTAAAAGGTACCACTTTTTAACCTGTTAAACATAGCTAGTGTGAGGAAACCTCACAGGATTTCTTGGGGGATATTTAAATCATATTTATAAATGTTCATAATTTTCACCGTTAACACTAGCTAACTATCAAGAGCTAACCGGACACGATTTCTGAGAGGATAATTATAATATTTAGCATTTGTTTTTCATCTTAACTGCTAACTGCTAACGCAACAGATAGCTGATGTGAGCTAACATATTTTAAAATGTTCTTAATCTTCACTGCTAAAACTAGCCAGCTAATGTATGCTAAACTGACAAGGATGTCTGAAGTGATTAATTCATATTTAAAAATTGTCTTCACTGCTAACACTAGACAGCTAGCTAATAAGAGCTAACCTGACAGCATTTAGTGAGGTGATTTGTAATATTTATTAAATTAATGTTCTTAATCTTCACTGCTAACAGTGGTCAGCTAGCTAATGTTAGCTAACCTGACAGGATTTCTGAGGGGAAATAAATGTTCTTTATCTTCAGGGCTAACACTAGTCAGCTAGCTAATGTGACCTAACCTGACAGGATTTCTCAGGTGATTAAGTCATATTTGTAAACGTTTTTCATCTTAACTGCTAACAGTAGCCAGCTAGCTTTAAAAAAAGCTATCCTGACAGGATTTCTGAGGTGATGAATTCATATTTAAAAAGATTTTTGTTCTTCACTGCTAATACTAGTCAGCTAGCTAACATGAGCTAACCTGACAGGATGTTTTACTCTTTGTTTTTTAAATAAATGTTGAAGCTTTGCTGGCCAATTAAAAAAAAATAACCATAAACCTCATGCATTTGTTCAGCTTATTATTTTATACCTCTTTTCTATCTCCTAGTCCTGTTAGGGATTTAGCCAAAGTTAGCCACAGCCACAGTATGGCATTTAAACTAGAATATATCTCATGTACAGGCAGATTCTTCTCTTCTGGATGAATGACATATGCTTCCCAGCGTGAGCTCTCTGAGTTAGCTGGGTAGGAATGTACCGCTTGACTGACATGATTGAGTGCAGACTGTAATGGACATTAAGGCATAAAGTATATATATATGTATATATATGTATATATAGAAAGCACGTAAATGTGTGTTATACTGTTTGCTCATGTTCAGATGTTTATCTCTATTTTTGTTTTTATTTTTGAGTGTATATCTGAGGGAAAAAGAAATGTCAAATTAATTCTTAAACACGATGAAAGTATTTATAACTTGGGCCTCTGGACAGCCATACCATAGACGTTAGAACCGTATATATGGAGTCAGCAGTAACAGAGCCCCACATGAGGAAAAAGGAGAGTGGTATAGAGCGATGGGGAGAAAGAGAGAGGGAAGCGGAATCGGGGAAAGCTTGAATAAAATGTGGAGTTGTTGCCAAATCTTTTGCCAGTTACCAAGCAAAGCATCCACTCTGCATAGACAATCAGGCCCTGAGGTCGTCACTGAATACTAACAAAACCCACTTTCTGTGTCTTTCTCTCTCTATCAAGACTCTCTTACAGTGTGTGTGTGTGTGTGTGTGTGTGTGTGTGTGTGTGTGTGTGTGTGTGTGTGTAAAACCTCACTATAGGAATCTGTGGGAATTAAATTATGTCAAAAGCAAAGGTTTAAATGAGAGAATGTATGTAATTGAACACTGTCCTTAAGAAACTGTAAGCGATTTTTAGAAAAAGCTTACGCTTAGCAAAACAGAGTATTTTTTTTTTTAAGTCCCAGAACTTACATTTTTCACTTTCATAACCGCACACCTTTCATTTTAGTTTCACTGTAATTACTGTATTATTCATAGGTTCTGCATAAGGTGCATATGTAAACATTTTACAGCCAGGATTTGAAGGGGTTAAATCACATTTACAGTAGTTTGATGCATATTCATTTTCTTTTCAGCAGTATCTTAACCGTGTGTTATGACAGGCACCTTGAGACAGGCGTCTTTTTCTATAATTAACATGATATTCCATGCTACAGCATTTTGACATGAACAGCATGCCTTGGAGTCTTATCAAAAGTATTCCACTGATTGTGCCAGCTTGGCATGCTTACACAACCGGACCGAGGCAGGAGTGTGTTTTTATCATTATGATTTTTGAACAGGACTTGAATAAAACAAACCAGACGCAGCATAGTAAGAGACACCGGCTCAGCAGGAGTTATGACCTTTAGGGACAGGAGAAGGAGGTAGAGCTTTTAAATATAGTTGTCCTATGCACTGTGGAATTTGGTACCAGTGCTGTCACCAGACACACAAACACATGCTGACCCAATCTTAGACCTGAGTCATGGGAGGGAGAAAATGAGAAAGGGGAGTCCATAATGCTGTGCACTATCATTCCTTTCATATAAACATAATATAAAGCTAGATCAGTTTGGCAACTAAAAAAGAAAATCAGAGATTTGCAATAATTCAACCTTAATTAATCTGGTAATGGAAAACTCCAACAAACCTGATGATGGATATATATCTATATATATATCTATATATATCTATATATATATATAATGTATATATATATATGTATATATATTTTTTTTTACATAGGCTCTAAATTATGGAGTTGCTTATTTACATGTTGGCTTTTATGATTGTAAATTGCCCATAATCTTTGAGATATTCAGTTGTCTGGTTATCTTTGCACACATGCATACACACAGATACAGGATACACTGAATATATTAAGTAACTGCTTTATCTTGGTCAGGGTTGCAGTGTATTCGGAGCCTATCCCAGGAACATGAGGCAGGAATGTGCGCTGGATGGGCGATGCCAGTCTGTTGCAGGGCACCATGCACATACACGTTCACACACTTACACCTCAGAACAATTTATAGTCACCAATACTGACATGTTTTGGGAGGTGGGAGGAAACCAGAGGAAACATACCCGAGGAGAACATGTGAAACTCTGACAGTCAGCTTAGGATCGAAGCCTAGAGCCTGTGAGGCAGCAGCACTATCCACTGCACCACCATATAAATATATATATATATATATATATATATATATATATATATATATATATATATATATATATATATACACACACACACACACTCATACATACTGTATATAGATATATACACACACAGTATATGCAGGAAACATCCCTATACAACATCCTGGACATTCATATGGAGTTGGTCTCTCCTTTGCTGTTATAATTACCTCCACTCTTCTAGGAAAGCTTTCCAGTAGATTCTGGAGCGGGACTGTGGGGATTTGTGCTCATTCAACCACATGAGCATTAGTGAGGTTGGACATTGATGTTGGGTGAGGAGGCCTGGGGTGCATTCAGCGTTCCAGTTCATCCCAAAGGTGTTCTTTGGGGTTGAGGCCAGGGCTCTGTGCAGGTCACTTAAGTTTGTCCACACCAGCCTTGGTGAAACTATGTCTTTATGGAGCTCACTTTGTGCACAGGCCCATTGTCATGCTGAAACATGTTTGGGCCACTTATTTCCAGTGAAAGGAAATCGTAATGCTATAGTATACATCCTAGACAATTGTATGCTTCCAACTTTGTAGCAATAGTTTGGGAAAGGTCCACATATGGGTGTATATAGTGTATATATAAATTATATCAATACACTTCACAACGTGAAGACAAAATTGTGTACAACATAGAAAAAACATAGAAAAATAGAAAAAGACATAGAAAAAAAATGTGTATGTGTGTGTGTATATATATATAGAGACAGGTCCATAAATATTGGGACAGTGACACAGTTTTGGTAATTTTGCCTCTGTACACCACCACAGTGGATTTGAAATGAAGCAGTCAAGATGTGACTGAAGCGTAGACTTTCAGCTTTAATTCAAGGGGTTTAACAAAAATATTGCATTAACCGTTTAGGAATTACAGCCATTTTTTACAGAGTTCCTCCATTTTTACAGGCTCAAAAGTAATGGGACAAACTAATATAATCATAAATATTAGGATTATTTTTATTACTTGGAGGTAAATCCTTTGCAGTCAATGACTACCTGAAGTCTGGACCCCATGGACATCACCAAATGCTGAGGTTTCTCCCTTGAGATGATTTGCCAGGTCTTTACTGCAGCCATCTTCAGTTGCTGCTTGTTTGTGGGTCATTCTGCCTTCAGATTTGTCTTCAGTAAGTGAAAAGCAGCTCAGTTGGGTTGAGGTCAGGTGACTGACTCGGCCATTTAAGAACATTTAATTTCCAAGCTCTTGGTCTGCTTTCACAGTATGTTTTGGGTTGTTATCCATCTGTACTGTGAAGCGCTGTCCTATCAGTTTTGCAGCATTTGACTGAATCTGAGCAGAAAGTATAGCTCTGTACACTTCAGAATTCATCCTGCTACTTCTGTCAACAGTCACATTGTCAATAAACCACAGTGACCCAGTTCCATTGGCAGCCAAACATGCCCATGCCATAACACTGCCTCCACATGTTTGACGGATGATGTGGTATGCTTTGGATCATGAGCCCTCCCTTTCCTTCTCCATACTTTTCTCTTCCCATCATTCTGGTACAAGTTAATCTTGCATCAGAACTGGTCAGGCTTTTTTTAGAGGTTTTTTAGCAAAGTCTAATCTGCCCTCTGTGTTCTTGAGTGTTACCAGCGGTTTGCATCTTGAGGTAATCCGTCTGTATCTACATTCATGAAGGTGGCTCTTGATTGTAGACTTTGACAATGATAGGCCTACCTCCTCCAGAGTGTTCCTGACTTGGCTAGATGTTGTGAAGGGGTTGTTCTTCAATAAGAAAAGAATTCTGCAATCATCCACTTTAGGTGTTTTCTGTGGTCTCCCAGGCCTTTTGGTGTTGCTGAGCTCGCCAGTGCATTCCTTCTTTTTAAGAATGTACCAAAATGTTGATTTGGCCCTCCTAAAGTTTCTGCTATCTCTCTGATAGGTCTGTTTTGGTTTTTCAGCCTAATGATGGCCTTCTTCACTTGCATCAACACCTCTTTGGACGGCATATTGAGAGTTCCAATAACAGCTACCAAATGCAAATTCAACACTTGGAATCAGCTCCAGACCTTTTATCTCCTTAATTTATCATGATATAAGGAGGAAACAGGCCACAGCTGGCCATGAAACTGCTTATCAGTCAATTGTCCCATTACTTTTGAGCCTGTGAAAATGGAGGAACTCTGTAAAAAATGGTTGTAATTCCTAAACGGTTAATGCAATATTTTTGTTAAACCCCTTGAATTAAAGCTGAAAGTCTACGCTTCAGTCACATCTTGACTGCTTCATTTCAAATCCACTGTGGTGGTGTACAGAGGCAAAATTACCAAAACTGTGTCACTGTCCCAATATTTATGGACCTGTCTCTATATATATATATATATATATATATATATATATATATATATATATATATTTTTTTTTTTCTCTATGTGAGTGCTTAATGTAATGATGGGTTCCCTTTTGAGTCTGGTTCTTCTCAAGGTTTCTTCCTTGTGTCGTCTCAGGAAGTTTTTCTTTGCCACTGTTACATCTGGCTTGCTTACTGGTTATGTAATACTACATTTGGATTTCTGTGAAGCTGCTTTGTGACAAAGCTGATTGTTAAAAGCGCCATACAAATAAATTGAACTATACCAATAAAATGAATGATTGAGACATGGGACATAACATTTTTGACCGTAATCATCAGTAAATTCTCTGTGCTCCCACTCAGTCTGAGCTCAGGACAGCTTGCCTTTTCTTACATTGCCATCAGTCTGCACATTGCAGGACTGTGCCTTTTACCCTGTATATTACAAGATGCAACTTGACTTGTAATTACTAAAGTTAGTGATTAAATATTTTTTAACCATCTAGTTTATTTGTGCTACTTATTAAAGCTGATATTCCACTCTAATTTAAAGTCACTGTTATATATGCTAGCTTAAAAGTGGGCCTTTGCTTGTTTCATAATAAGATCATAGAGGGAGTCTTATTTTGATTACTCCCTCTGACTGTTAGTGTGATGTTAACACCGCAGGGCTTTTGGGAAATCTGGCCTACCAGTTTGGAGGAAATGCCAGTGATAAGCGCCAGTTTTACTTTGCTCTCTCAGCTCTGTCTCTATTACTCTCTCTTTTTTTCCTCATCTCTCATGCTCTTTTTCTGCTCTCTGACAGTTCTTCTATGGCCTACTTCTTTCAGCTCATATATATATTTCCATCTGAGAGCTCAGCCACATCAGAGAGTAGAAAACCCATATGCCCAGAGCCCATCATGAAGTTTCTTTCTCTCTCTCTCTCTCTCTCTCTCTCTCTCTCTTTCTCTTCCTCTGTCTCCTTCTTGCTCCGACTTCCTCTAGTGTTGCCTTATTGCCAAAACCGCCAGTTTTTCCTCAAAGGTTTGTTTACTCTCCTGACAGAAGCCACACAAACATACTATTTCTCTTCTCTTTACCTCCCTTATCGCTACTTCAGTCCATCAGCCAGTCCTCCACCGTCCCTCTGTCTCTTTTGCCTCCTCTTGTAGACCTCCAGCTGCAGATGCTAATCTAAACCATGCAATTACGGCGCTGCCCGTTTCCCGGGGCCCGGCTGTGGCCAAGACTCAAACATTATTATTTCATTACAGAACTTCCCTGAACAGGCCTGAAGCAAACAGACAGACAGAAAGAAGCAGGGAGAGAGAGAGAGAGAGAGGTGGAGACATCAGAGATGGAAGAACAACAAGGCTAAAAGGACAGAACATAAACAGAGAGCAGGGGAAAAGAAAATAACCGCTCGCTCATCTGTAGTGCAGCAGACGAGAGGGGGTTTAACTGCTCTCAAAAGATCTTCAGTTCTCCCCTCTCTGTTCCTCATTATTCAGATCCCATACTGTATGTGGAACAATTGAGAATATTATACCTTTGTGTCTACATTTTATCTTCTTGTTATGTCTAAAAAAAAAAATGTTGTTAGTTATTCAGGTCAATTTGCAAGGCCCAGTAGTTAAAGCAATGCTCCATAACTTCCACATATTCTAAGGTTAATAATAAACAGATTAAAAATGTGATGTTCTTTAATAAAGAAAAACCTTTTTTTTTTTGATGTGGTGAAGTTTTCTGTAAGGAGAAGTTTATTTAACATTTATGGAAGGAGTCTCCAGTGTCAGCACCTTGCAACAGTCAGTAAGTGAGGGGAAAGCCTTCAGGATAAAGGACTTGTCTGCCCGTCTGCCCGTCTATCTGTTTGTCCAAGATTCTTGTTAAGGCGATATCTCATCAATGAGTGCTTGACTGTTTGTAGGATTTATGTGGAATTATAATTGTAACAAGCAGATGAACTGATCTTCAATAGCTTCCTTCATGTTCGAAGTACAGTGGGGTGACCACTGAGACCACTAGTGCAAATGCTTCTGTTTTGCATTCATTTTTAATTTAATACAACAATTTTCATTACAAATTATATTACTGACAACAACTTGAGTGAAAGAAGAATCTTTGAAATGTTTACATAAGTTTTTTAGTATTTGGTATGTCCCCTTTTTGCTTGAATGACAGCATGAGGAAAATCTGACCTTTTGTACAAAACAGTTAACATGGTCAATATTACAATTTTGTTTACATTTAAATAGGGACCTAGAAATAGCACAGAATCAATTCTAAAACCTTCTGTTTATTTCCAGTTTTAAATGAAAAAAAAAAATCCCAGATTTTCACTGTGGTCTCAGACTTTGGGACCTCACTGTATATTTTAAGGGTATTTCTGGCATACAAATTAGTAACAAGAAAGACTTGGTGGTGGTGGAGGCATCAGCATCTACACCTTTGGTGTCAAGTTCGACTTGTTCGACAGAAATAAATGGCTGGTGAAGGAACAACACTATAGCTGCGTAACTGATACCAGGAACTAACATGTTTCTTGGATGTTCCACAGTGTTAAATGTTGCTATAAATGGATAAAAAGTATGAGATCTTTCATTCAAATAAATGCAAATTGCTGTGGTATAAGAGGAAAAGAACACTTGGGGACATCCTATATATGATATATGTCATGTTTTATTCCTTACATGCTGTGCTCTGTGTATTGCTTCACTCATGGCCATGTTGACTCTCCCAGACTGGTGTTGCGTCATGGTCACCACCTGAGTCTCGTCATCTTGGCACAGTGCATGCTCAGCTGTTTGAAGTCATAATCCTGTTCAGAATGTAAACTTGGCCTGCTGTCCTCTCACCCCTCTACATGACCCCTCTTAGAGGATAGTAGTCTAGCAGCTCTACATCAGATCTGTAATGAGGTGTTTTGGTTGGCTGCACTTGCTTGGCTCATTAGCGAGTAATGTTGTGATCTGTCTGCGATTTGTTATCAATGACAAGCTTTTGAAGTGCTTTATGTTGGCCGTGCTTTTTAAATCAACATTTAAAGGGGAAACCTTATTCATTTCATCACTCAGGTTGGGGAAATATCCCTGATTCTGATTAACTTAGGATACTCGTTCATTCTCTCTTTCTCTTCATTTGTATCTCTTTCTCTCTCTCAGGTACACTGGTCTGAGAGGAGCTGTGCGGGGAAGGCCATCATGTTGACGGGGCAGCACGTCCCCTCAGACACAGAGGTGCAGCTTTATCACAGAGTCCTCCAGGAGCAGGGTTACCATGTCAGCCAGGGACGCTACGCTGAGACCAGTGCCACCCTCACACACAGCAGTGGAGGTGTGTACACTATGTGTGTGGCGTACGTGTGTCTGTGTGGGTTTGTGAAGTAACTTACCCTCTTAAGTCCAAGTCAGGTGTCTGGTCACTATCTCTCAAGCCTAGTAAGAGTCTAAGCTGAGTCGTGAATGGGGTCCCAGTTTAAGCATTCTGTGCTCTTTTTAGGGATGAGTCCAAACTATGATAGTCATAGTTTAGAATATGTTTGAGAAAATCTTAAAAATCATATTATAAATTATTTCCTCCCTCCAATCAGCTCTCCCTTATCATACAATAGCTATCAACCAGGGAGGGTGAAGGCTAACACGTGCTACCTCCAAAACACATGAAGCCAACCAACAGCGTCTCGTGCAGCGTCACAGGGCAGTGTAACACACTCTGAGGAAAGCTCAATCTGCCCTCTTCCACATACATGAGCTCACAGATGCTGCTCTGATTGACAGGTGTGAGAGAGAGAGAGAGAATGCCATCAAGCTCACTCAGAGAGCACGGCCAATTAGGCTCCCTTGGCTCTTTGGCAGTGGCATCATCAGGATTCGAGCTCGTGAAGTCCTGGCGATAGGACATACACTTTTCTGTTGCACCAAAATAATCCACCTGAGGGCAGTGCAGTTAATTATCCTGCTTTCAAAGACACCGAAA
This sequence comes from Pangasianodon hypophthalmus, assembly GCF_027358585.1. Taxonomy (NCBI): domain Eukaryota; kingdom Metazoa; phylum Chordata; class Actinopteri; order Siluriformes; family Pangasiidae; genus Pangasianodon; species Pangasianodon hypophthalmus. Next base: position 7,212,161 of record NC_069727.1, read on the forward strand.
ATATCTCTATAGCAAGACAAGTGAGTGACGTAAAATAATTATTTAAGGTGCAATAATCAATATTTTTTATTCTTTACTAATACAAGTAACATGGAAATTTGTGTAGGAATTGTCAACAATAATTGTTTAAGCCATTGTCTCAGAACAAGAGTATTATGTAGCAGAAAAAAAGTAGATGTTTCTTAGTGACTTTGATTTCTGCAGTTACAACATTAACACAGATTTACATTAACATTAACACAGATTTATTTTTCAGTCACTGAAGCTGTCCCAACATCATAAACAGGTAATCATGTGAGCGTATTTACAATACAGTACAGAAGTACAGAAGTTAGTTCTGAAAGAAGAAATGAGGAATAAAAAGGACGTTTAGTGCTCGTTTTGGTCAAGATTTTACTGTTTATTAGTAGCCTAAAGATGTAGGGATCACTGAAGAATGGGGTCATGCATATCAGTTGATCTCTGCTGAATTGCTCTCCTACATAAACACGCACACACACACACATATGCACACCCACACACCTTCAATGCTGTAATTGGTGGCATGTTTGCACTAGGGTGTAGGAGAGCTACAAAAAAATGTCTCATCCTGATACACATCAAAAGTTTTTCTCTAAAAAAAAATAAATAAAGTATTTAACAAAGAAGAAAGAAAAGGAGGTAAAAAAAAATAATTTCTGTCAGATACTTATGTAATTATTGTGAGTAAAACTGGATTTAGTCAGCATTTTAAAACCACTATGATAGCAACTATCATAAAAGAATATTGTGACGTAATTCGTAACAACATTGATACATCTTCACATTATGATGTTTATTTGCTTACTGGACTGATGAGTCCTGTTGATTTTAAACCCTGTTTAAATTTTAATCCTCCATCCCTCCATCCTTCTACCACAGGGTTAGAAGAATGTCAATGAAATGAGTTCAATGTGATGGAACGATGTGGTCACTGTGGCAAAATCTACCATGTAATATTTTACCAGGGATAATGATAATAATTTACCCAAGTATCTCTGTGTATTATGTTTAATTAAAGAGTAACTTATTTCATATACACTCCTGGGGCTGTCGATGTTTGGTTTGATATGCCAGAGAGATACTTGCAAAAGAAACAGAGCTAGTAGAATGTTTACAGTCAGCTCCAGAATTATTGGCACCCTTGTTAAGGATGAGTAATCATTAGGTCTGTGAATCACTCTCTTTCTCGATATATAGTATACAGTATTATATCAAATAAACAATACAGTTAAACAAGTACTGACTTGATACAAGTAAGTATTTGTTGCTCTCACTCTCTCTTGTCTTGAATATGGGTGAATTTATCTAATATTTGTTCTTATGAGATTATTATAGATCAATTATAAGATTATTTGGCTTGTTTCTAGATGTGTGTTTTATATGTTTTTATTCTATTGGCAGATCATTTAGCTTCTCTCTAAAAATAAATGCATACAATTAGAAAACTTAAGATGATTTCAAGCTTAAAATCAGTAACAAAATCAGTCTAGAGAAATGTTTAATAATCTTATATTTGTTTATTGTAATCTTATAACAGCAAATATTCAATAAATAAGTTATGCTTTTTTTCTTAGAATGAATTTGTTTAGATTAAATGTTAATTTTCACTCATATTTTCAGTATGAAATTGAGCTAAATTAAGAATAAAGACATATTTTAATAATCTTTTTGGGGGTGCCAATAATTTTGGAGCTGACTGTATATCTGTATTTTGTAATATTCAAATAATCTTGCCTAAAGTGTATGTACAATTGATTGGTATGATCAGACTGATGTAATGGCAGTTTGTGGGACTGTGTGTGTGTGTGCGTGTGTATGCGCATGTGCGTGTGCGCTCGTGTGTGTAACTGTGTGTGAGGCTTAGAGCAGGTGTGTATTCAGTGTTTACAAATGTATGCCCGGTATTTATTGTATGTTTAACTCAGAAGAAGGCCATAAGCAGCTGCCTGCCAGATTGAGAATTCTGCTGACTGATCACATGCTAGTCACACACAAACACACACACACACACACACACACACACTAGCACTACTGAGGAATTACCTCAACTGTAGAAGTGACATCTCTGTCTTTAAACAGTGACAGAAAATGTGGTGTGTGTTTGAGTGTGTTGAGGTTTAAAAGTATGACGTGTTGTTGATTAAAAAAAGTAGTCTTTAACAAATGTTGATTATTTTCATACAGTAGCACACCCGCAATAATATCTTGTGTTAAGAGTTGAACAGTGCAGATTTGCAACAATGCCCTCAGGTCTTGCACGGTACTTCCTGTTATTCAGAATCACACACACACACAACAGTGCCTGGATTGAACACTAAACACACATAGCCCATTTCCTCCAGCTCTGCTGGCCACCACAATTACTCCCAGATGTGTCTCCTTTCAATCTCTTACACTTTCCCGCCTCTTAAAACAGTAGATTTTTACGTTTCTCCTTCTCTATGTGTTTGTTTGAGTCTCTAAGCTTGATCATAAGTGTATTATCTATTGGAAATCTAGGCATTTTCCATGCTAAATTGCCCACAGGAATTAGGAGGTCAGCATGGGATTCTGGGTAACCCCACTCTTTGACTTTTACTTGGGTTTACAGGTTTGCTACAGCAGGTTAATTAGGAACTTGAGGCCCTGTGCTTTAATTGGGGGATTGAACACTAAGTCTATAACCATGAAGAATTTGACCTCTGTTCATTTTCATGATTCTTTCTTGTCTCTTGCTTCCATTCTTTCATTATGTGTTGCTGTAGGCTTATATAATCTACTTTTACTGTTCTTTTGAGGGCTATAAAAGCACATTTTTACTCTGAAGCTTAGCCTCTCGCACATATTTCTGTCTTATTTTCTCCTCATTTCATTATTCTCTCTATCCACAGATGGTCAGGAATGGTCTCTCTTGATATGTCTCAAAGGAACAGAAAAAAGTTGCCTCCGAAAAATCAACTTTGCCCATTCTCAGCCATACCAGAGGGTAAGAAAGCTAGTTGTACACATCACGCTTAGGCTCAGTACCGTATAAAAGAATTCTCACATGTAGTATAATACGATATGAAAGCGATTTCATGAAATTCCACTTCTTCCTGTTTTGTGTTGTTGGAAATGGATGTGAAATCAGATCTAGCCAAGAGATTGGGAGTCAAAAATATTTATAGAAGGCAGACCTCAGCGTGGCTCAAACCCGGAGCTGAGAAAGAGCACTCCTTCATGCTGTGATCTCATCTCCCTGTCCAAATAAACTATCCAAATAAAGCCAATACACAGCTAACATAACTTAGCATGCTACCGTAGCCAAGCTGCTGAGCCAATTATATCTTTAACAAAATCCATGGACAACTGTTGTTTACTGGCTCAAATATTAGTGGGCAACAGGCCCTCAGGTTCTCAGACCCCTGAGCATGTCATTTTAAACCATACAATAATCTGTGTAGAAAAATAAAATGCTTAAAATGGCCTAGGAACATCTCTATATCCATAAATAACCTAATATCACTAATATTAGCTAACCTAGCTAGCTGGCTAGTTAACTCTTTTTTTCACAGGTACACAAGAGTGACATTTCAGTATCTGACTCTAGACTCTATGATTAACTTATCACATTCTCAGTGATTAATTTGTTAAACAGCAGACAAACCTGTCTAAAAGTGTTCATTACTAGCATTAGCTAAGTTTTCTAAGTTAACTAACTGCTAGTAGACTAGGTCACTTTTATCAAGATTTCAGTATATGGTATTTTTTGTGATTTTTGATATTTAACAGTAGCTAAACCTGTCAAAATATGCATGAAGATTTTGTTAGCATACTATCTAACATAGCACCTTAGCTATCTTGCTAGCTAATTGCTAGTAAAATAGCCTGCATTTGTTACAGGTAGACACAACTGGCATTTCATTATCAAAGTCTCAATTTGCATTGTCATATTCTCACTAATTTATTATACCAGCAGTAGATAACAAAATATACCAACAAAAACAACAATAAAATGATTTTTATCACTAACATTGCTAATCAGCTGACCGTGCTAGCTAATCTTAGCATGCGATTCCAAAGCTAAAAGTTTCCTGGTGTCATGTCATCCTCTAAACTCTTGTGTTTAGAGGACTTGTGTTAATATGTGGCACTGAGTTAACAAATTTAATGCAAACATTACTGTATACCATCAGAATCGTCCAACCAAGAGGAGTTAACCATACATTAAGTAAGGAATAAAACACTATACGGCATGCTGTTATAGGATAATAGTCAATGATAGGGTGGTGAGATGTGTCGAAAATGTAAAGCTGTATAACCATCCTCTTATACAACAGCAATTTGCCAAAGATAACAATCTTTTTTTTCTTGGTCACAGTATAATCTTTATGCATTTATAGTTACAGCTAATGTTGTGGGACGTCCAACATTGTCAGAAAAGCATCTTCTCTTTTCTCTCTCTTCAAGATAATAACATAAAAAAAAAAAGCAACTCGGGCAAAGTTGTCTGTCCTGAAGACTTCCCCATAGTGGAAAACTTGACCATTACACAGCACTGACACTGGAGACTCCTTCCGATTTATGATATTAAAGATTATAGATTTTTTGTTAACCAACAGCACATTTCAGTCTATTTATTATTAGTCTTAGAGCATGTGTAGTGTTTGTGTCAGTGTTAAACAATACATATTAGGGCGAGCACATTAATATAAACCTGTGATTTGAATTACAGCCAGCACTATTGTCCAGGCTTTGCTGTATTGAAAATTATTCAACACCTTCTGACCAATCAGATTTGAGAATTCATCAGTGCTATGGCATAATGTTATTTTAGACATACAGCCTAGTGATTTTTGTTAGTCTTTAAACAACGGTCCTGTCTCTTCTTAGGTCAACATTATACCAGCGTTTGTTGGGGCTTTCATGGATATGGGCGGAGTCTGTCGATTTCTAACGGACAGCCGTTTCTCAGGTGGGTGAAAGTGTTTAATGTGACAGTGTCAAACTGCATTCAGGTGTTGTGGATATGAAAAGTTTCATATCTGACATAACCCAGAGCGTCAATGATTCCAACATAGAAAAGGTAAAGTCGTTTAATGAAACAACCAGAATGTAATAAACCGATCTTGATTAGGAGTAATATTTAGAGTGTGTGTGTGTGTGTGTGTGTGTGTTTGCGTGTGTCACAGATGAACACTTCCAGTTAAGCATTTGTGGAGCCTAGTCATGAAAGTGGAGTGTACCTTAGATCTCTGCTGAGTCTGTAATTACTGAGAAAGGTCAGCATCTTAGATGATATTTACCCAGACGTCCTTGCCACAGTAACTGTTTAAGAGGGTAAATATACAATTCAAATGCCATATAATCTTTATAATTGCCCATTAAACCTCTCTTATAATATACATCCATTATAAAAGACTCATCTTTTTCTAAATAAGCAGTACAGCTTATAAAAAGCTGGCATTCAGGGAAGGTCTTTGAAGATCATGATGCCTATTTGTGTTTGATTCTTCAAGCTAATTATGGCTATCACCGCTGGATGAAGATAACTGCTTGTCCGTTTCAGGACAGTAGTGATTGATTTTGCTCCTTGGCCCACGGCTGTGTAGCTGTGCTGTTCCTTGTGAAAGAGGGTTATTGTCTCCAGGTCTGGAACAATATTGTCTTTCCTCTTGGCATGCCTCCCACACAAATGATGGCCGATTGAGTCCTGGTTGTTTGAAGGGCAGCTGGAAAAGGTTGTGTCCTTTTCATGATAACATCTGAAGGCATGGAACATACACAAACACACATGAGGTATCTGTTTAGTCACTGATTGGGCTGAATGCAGTTACAGCACTGCTCTCACGTTCAAGTGTTTTATGGAGATATTTATGGTTTTTCCATGAAATGGGGCAACCACTTTTCCAAGGCTTTGGGGAGTAAAATATGTCTGTATCATGCATAGTGCTGTATTTGTAGTTTGTATTGGTCATATATTAAAGCCTGGTTGTGAATGGAGACAGCCTATTTATGCTAAATAAGATGTACTGATGGAATAAACATTTCATAGACATACACAGAGTGAAGTAAATCGCTGACAATGCATTTATTATTCTCAAAAATACCTTAACTCATTTACACATCATCATATACTTCCAGAAGCAGCAGCTAGCACCATCTATATGAGGACGGTTGGTTATTATAAAATTGTCTGAATTGTCAAAAGAATAAAACTACATATAATTAATTTTGAATTTATTATTTACAACATATGCTCTACATGTTCACCCTTACACTCTATGCATTTTCTCAGTTGCTGTATCATGTTTTTGTGGATTTTGCTCAACATATTTGAATCAAGACATTTCCTCAACATATTGGTTCCCATTGGTTCCTGACTTTTCAGACACCTTGTATTGTTATTTTCTGTTTAATTTTCATTATACTTGATCAGGTCATCTTTGCACACACACTTTACTGGCAAACCTCACAAACATTGAAAATGTTCAAGATGGGTGTTTATACACATAGCCCAAATACAGGAGTCTGGGCTTATTTCCATGCTGGAATTTTAAACAGGAAGTGGCATGACAAATTGAAGCAAATCACAATATTTGATGTGCAGCCCATGGAGTGGATCACTTTCACACGGGACCCTGAGTTCACTCAAAGCGAATCCTAGACCACTGTTAGACCAAAGGAACTGCTCCTAGGTTTTTGAGCAAACATACTTTTGGTTGAAATAAACTCTGCTCTGGAAGAAAGCTAAACTGTGAAAACTTTCCAGACCTAGGCTTCATCGGTCCTTTTGTCATTCTCACCAGAGATGGAAGAAGTGATGATGCCAACCATAAAACCTGAATGTCTTATAGAAAGATAGCTTTACTGCAGTGTTTTAGACTTCAGCGAAATGAGTTAACATCCTGCCAAATAGTGATCCACTCTATCTACTCTCTTCACCCAGGAGCAACAAACATCATTGCTGGTGACTTCAATCATACTGACTGTCAAAAAGACTCCCTAACTAAACACTGAAGTGCAGCAGAGAAGCTTTCATGGCAGCAACACTGCTAAAACAATTACAAACTGCAAGTAGAAAACTATTTTCTCAAGAACTTGGATCATGGAATTCAGACAATTACTGACTACAAGGCCAAAATTAAAGTGTCCCAGCTGCTATGTTGCCTGCTTCTGGATGACCTTTTTTTCCCAGTTTGAAACAATGTTGAATCAACCAATTACTCTTTCTGTCCCAGGATGAAGCAAGGAAAATCCTGACTAGAACACACATGCACAAAGCTCTACTGGTCCAGATGGCATAGGATGGGAACTTAAAGTTTGTGCCTTTCAGTTGGCCACCATCTTTACTACAGTACCAACCCAGGCTACTTCATCTTTAGTGCCACAGCTAGCAGCCTAGTGCCTAAGAAATCCACTGCCACATGCTTATAAGGATAACTATCACCCAGTAATGCTCACTCCAGTCAGAAATCACGATAGGTTTGTAACGTAATGAAAAAAACCCAGAAGTAGAAAAGCCAGTGATATCAGCATGGGGTGTGAGTTCTGGCTCTGATGGTGCCTCATCCTCAGCATCATCACCTGAGTTTGTAATTGATCTCAACTAGAGATGTGCATGGGACTGTTTTTTTAAAGACCATCTATGTAAGAATATTATTTAACAAATTCAGCTCACCATTTAACACCATTATCCCTGCATAGCTAGTGTCTAAACTCTGAAAACTAGGTCTAAACAACACACTCTGCAAATGGGTTTGGGACTTTATCACTGGCAGACCCCAGTCTGTTAAGCTAGGAAATTAAGCGAAGAACATACTGACCAGCTGCATTGTGGTCTTCTATGGTATTTTCATTCCTAGTGGCAAAAACAGCCCAATTCATCACTCCCCCACCCGGACAGGATATCTACAATAAGAGATTTGTGAGGAAAGCCAACAGCGTAATCTTAAATCACACACCTCAGCCAAGGCCTCCATGACCCCCTGCCATCTGGAATGCTGTACCAGAGCATCCCATCCCTGACTTCCAAGGAATTACAGGGACTTTTCAGGGAGAGAACCAGAGGCGTCAGACTTGCAGGTGCTGATTTTCATCCCAGCTGCTTCACGATTAGCAGTGAAACATTCGAGTGTGAGTCTAAGGTCCAGTTCTGATGGTTTCAAGAGAACAGCTTCTGGAAATAACAGGGATTTTTTGCCTCCATACTGGTCACGTCTTGGCTCCATTTGAGCTATAAAAAAATGTCTATAGTAATTTGTCTTAATGTTATTCCTTCCCTCTGGAACTCGATGCAACTACAATTTCTCATTTTGCAAGTCGTAATTACAAAGTCCAAGTTTGTTTAGAATTAATGTGGGTTTTTCTTGGGTTCCACTTGGATTTTTTTTTTTTCAGTTGTAGGGTTCTATGTAGAACCATTTAAATGTTATTTTAAAGAGACAAACCAAATAATCCTTTAGGGTACCAAATGGAACCTGCTGTGTGTTTGACTTAAATGTCCAGTTATGTGCAAATTTTAGGATGTATCACTCATGAAGGGGATAGGGGTAGCTCAGTAGTTACGATATTGGCCTACTGACTGGAAGGTTATGAGTTCAAATCCCAGCACTGCCACTCCTGAATCTTGAGCAAGGCCCTTAACCCTCAGCTGTTCAGGTGTGTGAATGAGATAAATAAGTTACTCTGACTGTAAAATGAAGGTGGCAGCAGTTCTTCTTTTAGACCCAAAATCTGTCAATATTTGTGAAACAGAACAACTGCTGATGCAAAGATAAATATTTCTAACTCCCTTTCCACTTTTGATTTTTCATTTTCAGGCATGTCATTACCCATAATTCCATCTGCCTGCACCTCCTCCAGACCAGAACTGGGAAGAACTCCTCATCACACTGAACACATCTGGTTAGATCCCTCTTTTAACAAAGGTTTTTTGAACAGTGACTTATTTTTTTAAATCACGTATCACTTTTTTTTTTTTTTAATTCCTATCTCTGCTCTTGTGTTTGTTAGGACCCAAGCTATCCAGTCTGGCTCCCTAGCCAATCAGGGTCTGGTAGCCTTAGTGAATGTATATGTCTTGGTCGCGTCAGCGACGCCCCTCACTGCATTCCTGCATCGTACAGGCTTGGTCAGGACTCATCTGGACAAACACAGTTATATTACTCAGGTAAAGTAGCTTCCTTATCTGTTTAGCGTGCCATTCTGCTACAACATGTCATGAATTAAACAATAAAAATAAAATAAAAATAAGAAGCCAGCAGAGAGCTGAATGAAAAGCTGTCTCTTATTTAGTGTTTTTAAATAGATTTCATGGGCGTTTGGTTGCGTATTATACATCTTATACGTTATGCGTCACATCAACATGCAGACTTAATATTATACAATAATTTCTATGCAATATGCTAAATCTTAATATTTTATGTTACTTTGTGCTTCGAGCTGTCTATATTCTAGCCACTCAATTAAAAAAGTTGTTATTCCACAAATTTATTCATTGAATTCATTACCAGAAAACTTTTTGGTTGGAGTTTTTATTTAAAGTAGTGTTACAGATATGCATGTACCAATAATCTATGTATTGTATATTCTACGCTCATTATATTGTAATGCAATGATTTCATTTCAGCTTTTTTTTTTCCAGTGGGGGTGGAGATTCTTTTTTTTTTGTTGCTCATCTGGCATGTCAAATGGCAATATTTTATACAAAAATGTTAAGTGATATGATTATTTTGGCTCAGAATATTTTATACCAAGAATCTGCCTGTAATTTAATATGCAACATGTTATTACCTATTTCTACTTGCATGCTTTACAACTTTGACAGATCATCCCAGTGAAATAAGCACATTTTATCAACCTTTTATCTAATCAGTGTCAGTTTATGGAAAATGTGAGGAGACTGTGGTCAGGGAGTGAGGAAATCTTTGTAGCTAGCTATTACTTGGATGGAGGAAGAAATTGAGAAAAGAAAAAAAGACATGAACCAGACCAAAAGGAATCAACTGGATTTGTGACCCTACAACGTTTCAGGGACGATAGAGATACACATTTATCTATTATTATTATTATTATTATTATTATTATTATTATTTTGGTTTCGAGATTTATTAAAGGCTATCCTGAGAAGGGAATTGACTCTAGCTACCTGTACCATATTCAGTGTTCTTCATTTTAAGCAGCCTTGTTATTTACGAAGATCTGACAGAAACGGGTTTCTTGTACAGGACTGCGAAGTGACTTAAGCTGCTCTCTGTGGGGGTAATGGTTATGAGATAGCTAGCTTAATTTACCTAGCTAGCTAAAAAGACCATGTTGAAAGGGAAAGGCTTCTGTGTTATGATGTCTGCAGCTTTGTGAGGCTGTACTGGAAATTTGGGGGCGGGTCTTTGTCTGTACTGCTTTCAAGTGTAATGATATTGGACGTATATGAGCTGGTGTATGGTGTATGTGGGAAACTTGTGTAACAGCTCTGAAAGTGAATTACTGTGAGCTACTATTCTAGGATTGTCAGAGTGACTCATAGCAGCCCAGAAAACTCATATTATACTATACATTATAATATAAATCCTAGACAACCTTCACAAGCTTCCTAGCTTCACTTGATAAAAAGGCTTAGATACATTATCACTGAAGCCAGCCCCAGCGATAATATTCATGTAACCCAGTGACTAGTAACTAGTAGAGTTTGAAGATCTATCCATCAATCCATTTTCTATAATGCTTATCCTGCACAGGGTCGCAGGGGAGCCTGGAGCCTATCCTAGGGAACTTGGGGCACAAGGCAAGGGACACCCTGGACAGGGTGCCAACCCATCTCAGGGCACAATCGCACACACATTCACACACTACGGACAATTTCGAAATGCCAGTCAGACTACAACGCATGTCTTTGGACTGGGGAAGGAAACCAGAGTACCCGGAGGAAACCCCCGAAGCACGGGGAGAACATGCATATGCTGCCCACACAGGGTGGAGGTGGGATTCGAACCCCCAGCCCAAAACGTGGCAAATGTGCTAAGCACTAAGCCATCGTGCCCCCAGATTTTGAAAATATGAAGCACATGATATTTTTTGTGCTTACAATCCTTAATACACTGGCCTACAGACAGACAGCCCAAGGTCTTGCACCATTTGTTTCCTTTGAAAGCTCCAAAGGAAGGAAGTTGAGGGCAGCTGCTTCAATGCTGCCACCAACAGCAAAAGTGAGAAAACCTAAAGCATATATTTGGAAATTGTGGGTTTATTACAAGGCATTTCTATGTTTGTGAATGGTTAGAAACATATTTTGAGGATTTGAGTAAGTACTGAAACAGAGTGGTTTTGGAAGATGGTGCATTTATGGATGGAGTTAACACTTGGCATGGGATGCTCATTAGACTTTTACTGGTGAGTGTAAACACTCTCATCACATGGAGGAAGTAAGGAGGAGAGAGGGAAATGTGTGTGTGCGTGTGTTTGTGTGTGTGGAAAATAGGGAGTGGAGATTATTTATCTATTATTTATTTATGACGCTTCACTCCAAACCAACTAGGAAGCCATTGATGCAATGGAGAAGAAGCAACATGTTGAAAGCATTTAAAACAAATTACTCTTTACTTCACAAGGATCTATAGGGTGTGTGTTTGTGTGAGTTTGTGTATTTGTGTTAATGTGTGTTAATGCATTTCAGCTCTTCATTTGTGTGTGTACATTTGTATGCACGCTCACCAGTTTATCTGTGGGTTATTCAGAAGTCAATAAACTCTCTAAGTGTGTGCGTGGGAAACAAGCGAGCCAGCACATCTCATCTACATCTCATTTCAATCTGGGCCAAAAGTTTTACACATTGCTGCCACCTACAGAGACGATTGTGTCATTACCAAGTTTCTGAAGCGTTTGACATTTGCTTTCATGGCACATAATGTACAACTGACTGGTTTCTCTGCACAACTGTCTTTCATGTTTGCTCAAGCATCCATTTCTGATATTGCCAGTTGTGCATTTGACTGAAAAGTGCTTCTTTATTTGGCCATTTATCATACTGTGCTTAACTGGGATGTAAAATGCTTAGTTTAAATGTTCCCTTGTCAAAAAATCCTAAAGAATTCCAATAAGAAACTAATTAGAATTTTTGTCATATTTTGGAACCATTCTTATAGGATTCCTGTAGGAATTGTCTAAAAGGACAAGACGTAAATATCCTGTAGGACCACTGCTACAGGATTTTTTAATGGGATACATTTAGGGTTCCTATTCAGGTCTATATGGGAATTCAATGTGATATTTTTAAGAATCTAAAACGTGCACTTTTCCACTGTAATTTTTTTTTACTATGCAAAGTTGCCGTATGAATATGTTTACAAAATTTTACTGAAATTACCCGGAAAAACAGCACATCTTGTGCTAATATTTAATTTTCAGCAAGTATATGTAAGATTTAAATAAAAGAGAAGAACTGTTTAAAACTTTGTGTTCCATGTGTGTGTAAATTACTAGGATAAAATACTCTAGAAAAATTAGAAAATACTCTAATTTTAAAGAAAACATTTTAGGATTTAAAAGCTCCCAAAGCACCCTCTGTAATTTCTAATAACAAGACATTATTTCCAATAAAATACAAGTAGAGTTCTAATAAGATTCTAAAAGGGCTGAACTGGAATCTCTGGTACTAGACTGGTGGCCAATGGAAAATGGACAGTTACTGTAAAATGCCAAACATTTTGGTGCTTTATTACTGTTTGCTACTTTAAGTGCGTGAAATGGATGATGTCTTACTTAAGTCAGGAAGTACTTGAGATAAAGCCTTTGCAAAATTAATACAGGTAAAGTACACAAATGGTGTGTGTTAGTGCTTTTGTTCCTATATCTGTCTCTGTACAAGAATCAAGAATGAATTTAAATTTAGATTTTAAGAATGCCTTACATTTTGCGATGGTGTGTGTTTGTGTTTCAGCTGCAGTCATTCTTTGCAGATAGGCTGGATCCTACAGCGGCTCTCCAGGCGTCTGAACTCATGAAGCAGGTCATCAGTGAGGTTCTAACAGCTGCTGTTTTAACCACCGCCGACTCCAGCTCTCCACCGAGGTCTCTCTCACATATATACACACACATCAAATCAGACATTTCAACACTATAATATAGGGACACATGAAGAGGGATACAAGTGGCATTTATATATGTTTTTTCCTCCTAGGTGTTCACTGTGTTTTCAATTGATGACTTTCACATTGCATTACAATGCCTCTGTGCGTCCTGTAGCGGTTAAGGTATGACTGCAAACCTGCCTCTAACCTGTACACTCTTAACAAATGTCACAGAAATACTGCACAGTTGAGGGCTTTTTAATGCATGTAACACTAACATATAAAAAAAATCATATATACATAAAGTTAAATCATGTAAAATTCATTTAAAGCAGAAACGTTGAATGCTCAGGTGAAAATAGTAATGCATACTATATTTACCTAATTTACTCATTGTTAGTAAAAAAGTGTATCCAATAGCTTTCTAGCAAACATGGCTACCAGTTTTATTTACATGTAAATGTAGTTCACTTAATTGCTAACAAACACAGCTAGTAATTACATAATGTACTAGTTTGATTAGCAGTAGCTATCTCGCTAGGAATCCTAACCTAATAATAATAAATATTAAAATAATACTGTTGAAGGGTAAGATTAGGTAAGCTAACTAGCTAGTTAATGCTAATGTTTGAGTAGCTGGCTAGTTTGCTTAATTTCACTAAACTATTAATGAATAAATAAAACCAATATTTTATGTTACAAATAATACAGGTTAGTGGTGATTAAAACTGAACTTGTCATATTTTTATCTAATGACTCAATTAGCAATTAACTGTACTGTGTTGCTAATGCTGTTATTAGCAAATGCTATTGGTAATATAGAACAGGGGTGTCTATATGACCAATATATAGTAAATATTTAGTATTTTGCCTAATTCATAAATAAAATTTTGATAACCAGGCCTCAGGAATTTTGATGTGGTCTAATCTGGCACCCTTTGAATAAAAGTTTGGACACCCCTGACCTAGTCAGTATCACTTCACACTGACAATGCTATCCCTTCTTCCTCTGTACTTAGAAGTGTACTTATAAGATTTCTAATCTGCTTTTGCTTGGTAGAAAGTGTAGCATGTTTATCTTGCTCGTGGATGTTTCTAGAGTTGTTAGAAAAGCTTCAGTGCATGCGTCATCCATTTACAACTGCTGCCATCAATACTGAAGACTAGATGGCAGCAAAAGCTCACATTCATTCTCTACATCAGTTCTCATTTCCTACACTCTTCCCCTCAGGTGCAGACTGACTTGCACTTTGACGGTATAAAAGATCCAGACTTTGACGGGCAGATCACCAAAGAGTACATATTAGAAGACATGCTGAAGCTCCTCTTCCCAGCATGCAGCAGTGAGGACAGATCTCCTCAAAGTATTCAGGATACAGCGGAAATCAAGGTCTCAGCTTGTTATTTAGTTAATTCTAAAGCACATTATTGAGTAACTGCAATGAAACAAATAGACATAGTATTATATAGTGCTAAAAGTAAGTATGGACCTGCTAATATCTGAGATGTCTCTTTTTTATATTCTTTAGCATTTTATTGCCATGATCTGATGCGGTAGATGGAGTGTTTTTTTTATTTATTTTATTTTAATTTTTTATTTTCACACATTTTTTGTAAACACAGCCCAGACAAAAATGAGACCATATAAAACATATTTCTGCATTTTAATTACTGGAAAGCGAAAAAAAAAGTCTGAGTAACTGTAACATTATATTAGTGTTTAAGGCCTAGTTTCCTGAAAAGCATAGTAATGCTACTATCTTTGCTGGGTGAGAGAGTGTTTAAAGTGATGCTCGCTCTATCATTTCATCATTTTTCTAAATAGTATTTGATGCTGTAGATGGTTTCCTCATGCCGTAAATTCCATGAACATTTACAGTATAAACAGATTTTGGAATAAGTGCTGCACACAGAAGTAATAAGTAATGTGTGTGTGTTTTTAATTTAATACATGCCGGGTGTTTTGTGGATAAATATTTCATTTTTGCTTTTCATTTGTTCTAATGATTTCTTTATAAAAATGGAGTTTGGTTATAGAGATTTTATATCGCCCAACATAATTTAGCCCCCCAGAAGCCTTGAGCAGGTACAGATTTATTCCTCACTTGTGTGACTACATATTTTTCCTATTTTAACTGGAGTTACTGAATAACTCATTGCAATATTGCTGAATAATATGTTTCCGGAGTAACTGAACATTTTTTGGAGTTTATATGGTTCACATTTCATGCACAATGCTTTAAATGTTTTGTCACCCTTTAATTTATTGGTTAATCAGTACATAGCTTTATACCTGTAAAAGCACGGTTTGTCTTTATTTCTGTTTACAGTACAGTGGCTGTGAGCAGACAAACAGTTTGTGCTTAACGCCGCATAAAATGCAGTTCCTGCTTCAGTTTCATCAGCAGCTCAAGAGATCTGGCAGCTTTCATCTGGTAAGTGACCATCACTGTATCTTATAACGAATTAAATAGTACACATTCTGCATATTAAGTAAAGTTTTATATATAGTACGCTTGTTTGTTACTTTTACTTCATTAGACATTGTTGGTATTAAGACTGTGTGTGTGTGTGTGTGTGTGTGTGTGTGTGTGTGTGTGTGTGTGTGTGCGCGCGTGCCTTGGCAGCTCTACCCTAGATCATCTCCTTTCTCCAATCTCCGGCATGATGTCTTTCAAAGATTCCCTACTGCAGAGGATTCTGGGAGGGCACCAGGTCTCTCAGCCCTACTCCAACAACTCAGCTCATCCTACACACAGAGGTAACACACACACACACACACAAATTTAATGTGTCTTAAAAATTTTAAATATTTGCCCTTACATTACACTGCTTACATTGAAATAAGACTACTTGAAATTTAAAGCACTGGAACTGGAGACTTTTTCCGTAAATATTAAATAAATGTCTCCTTGCATAAAACTTTTAATGATTTTTTTTATTTAAACAAATATATGTTTTTCTTTATTAAACATCAACATGTTTCTTAACCTGTTTATTATTAGCCTTAGATTATTTTAAGCGCAAACCATACTGTACCTGTTTCTGTGTAAGTTGTTACTATAGAAACAATGCCATATTATAAGAAGCACATTAATATAATGTTTGCCTTGCAGCTGGCACTGTTGTCCGAGCTGCTGTCATAGAAAATTAATCAAAACTTTCTGACTAGTCAGATTTGACAGCTCAACAGCACTGTTGAATGTACAGTATGTGAAGAATAACACTTTTGACCACACAATAATCAAATATGTAAATAATTATTGAGTTCAACAAGTTATTGAGTTGTCTTATTTTCCACCAGACATAGAGTGAATGAAAAAAAAATTCTGAAAGGTTCCACTCCTGTTGCCATGTACATATAAACCGTTCTCGTGTGCACACAGTGAGCCCCATATGTTAGTTTGAGAGAAAGAATAGACGGAGTTTGGTACATTAAACCGCTAAGTGCTGCACTCAGATTCGTAACAGACAGGAAAAGCTCCATACTGCCAGACCGGACCAAAGCGATTACAGAACTGGCTCTGCTTCTGCTCCCATAGGGCATGTTGTTAAGAGTGACTGAAGGAGAGATTTTCCCATTTATGTTAAGTGGCGGGATGAATTTGGGCTGGACGGAGCACAACACCATTACACAACAATGCAGCATCCCTGAGGAGCTTTACAAAACTGTGAAACAAATCCTGAATGGGTTACAATCACATCTGGGCCTTTTCAGCCCAACAAATTTGAACACAAAGAAAGGCCACTTTAGTGTCTGTGTGTGTGTGTGTTTAATAGTAAAATGTGACGGATGCAATAAAACCACTAAATTTATTATAACTGGAATATTTGGTTGTGCTTTTATGGTCAGTTTTATGAGAATAATATGGAAAGTTAATAGATTTTTCTGACAGCAGTGATGATCCAGACAGGCCTGAGAAGTGGGATTCACAGCCACCAGAATCAGGTAATTACTGCTCATATTGCTGTAATAACATTCATGTTGGCTACTGTCTCATGTAACTGATCGTTGTGCTCCATAGGGAGGTGTGTGCAGCCCCATCTCCGTCAGCTATATACCGATCCTCCTCTGGTTCTAACTCCGCTCTTTAACCCCTGGGTGAAGGAGTACCGAGCTGAGGTACCGTTTGACGTGGTTACTATCCGGATCAGGCCGGAGCCTGTGAGCGCAAAGTGCCACGTTCACCTGGACGAACATTGCGGCCCCAGGTATGACTGAATCCTAACATTTTTATTTATCTATGCTTCCCATATACACACAAACAGCCTGCTGGGTCGTTCCTTTCATGCAGAGCCTTTGGACCGAAAGACGTAAAAAAATGTGTTAATGCATTGTTATAAGCCCGTAACCTGAATACATTTTATATAATATATGTATACACGTTTTCATAACACAGCGCTGTTAAGCATCTCGTTTCTGATTGGTCTAATGCATTATCGTTTTTATAGTAACAAATTACACAGGGACTTGTGGGTTAAATAATGGATTAAAAAATGTATAATTGTTATATGCTGAGGTTTTCGGATTACTTACATTTTTCTGACACAGGAAAATCTTCGGGAATTTTAAGTTATTTCTAACATTTTTTTATTTTTTGCATTTTATTTTTGTTTTATTCAAGAGAGAGAAAAAAGAGGTTGTTATAATGTAAGTGCTAACAGGAGCTTTTTCATGGTAATTATGAATTAAAAAAACAACAAACAAATAAAAAGAATGATGTATCATTATAGTATATGTGTAGTTATAGGAAAATAATCTCGGTCATACTGAATCACATCACCCTGTCGTTGATGGTTTTCCTGTAACAGCACACCCTGTCATGTTTTATCACTTATGTATTTTATTCTTTAAAAAAATCTACAGATTTTATGCATGTTATGCCTAAGCCTAACATGGTGGAACATAATAATGTGTAAATGCAGAGGCAAGATTAGCTCACAAATGTGAGCAGAAAGGAAAAATACTAATTTATTAAAATATTTAGGAAAATCTAGTCATCATCAGAACAATGAACAATGAGTGAGCAGCATTCCAGCATTCCTGTGCTAATCGCTTTCTCTCCTCTGATGTGTCTGCTCACAGTCCCAGGACCCTTTGACTGATTTATTAGATTAATTTCTGGGTCTGCTTTCCCATGATTTTTTTTCAGGCATAAAGGAAAGTGCTTTTCCCATGCAAATATCAGCACAACTTTTAATTTTAATATGTCCGTGGCCTTTGAAGCTTAAATACCTTTGGTTCACTGATACATGAAAGCAACTTACAAAAATATGTGTTATGCATAAATGTTTATTAACTGCCCTGACAACTGCACTTAGACTTCCCTTATAAGTATGTTTCGTGTCAAGATGTGGTGGAGGAAGATAAGGTTGACAAAAAATGAAACATTCCTGTCAATTACCTGAATTCCTTTTAATAATGGCTGCATGTGCTGGACTCAGTAATTGTGTCTTTATTTGAACATGGATATTAGTTTGTCTTTTGACCTGACCCTGCTTTTTAATCTTGTATAATCTTCCTTGTCCTAGCACAGAGGAAGTAGTCTTCAATGTGTACGTGTGTGTTTGTGAGAGAGAGAGAGAGAGAGAAAGAGAGGGAGATATTAGTCACGGTCAGTTTCTCATAAACTTATTTGTTGTTTTCCTCAGAACGGCGAACTACCCGCTCGGCCTGGGCAACAGCCGCATCAGCATTCTGCTGATGGACGAGTCAGGGGAGGAGCCTGTCGTCATGACGATATACACTCTGCACATATTCCGGGAGAGCCGGCCCAGCCTGCCGATGTTTGACGAGTATGTGATGTGCGGCTTCATACAGGTACAAAGTCTCACACACACATTCATTTTTTCCACCAGAAACTACAAAGACACTTTTATCATAGAGACTAACTGTTAGTGCGATTTATTAGGGTTTCTTCCGATGATAAATTTTAGCAGAGTTTAACAGAGTTAACCCTTCTGACTCCTGTCTGTGGGTCCAGAGTAATATTCGTCAATCTCACAGCTATTGGTTTCACTGTAATTACTAAATTATTCATAGTAATTTATAGTAATTTATAGTAATTTATACCAGCCACCCTTTTTTGCATCAGATATCCAGATAGTCTGGACTGAAGCACATATTTATAATGCTCAACCATCTGTTGGTTGTATTTTGTGAGTGTATGATTGCAATAATGCTGTGGAATTGAGGAAATTGGTGGCAGATCATCATTAAGTGGTGAGATTTAAGTGAATTCTATTATCTAAGGCTGAATTTTAACCAGTGCATTACTTTACACATTGCTTTGGCCACTCTGAGATTTGATGTACACTCTCGGATTGGCGCATGAAATGGGGAGGGAATCATGCGACATACTTTTGATTCAGCTATCTTTGACAGTACTCCATCTCTAAAATGTTTGAAAATCTTCTTTTGTACACTCCCTCCCTTTTTGTCCAAAGTCCCACTGCTTTCTTCGTCTTTCATCCGAGCCGTGGTTGTGGCTGTTCAGGTTTCAGTGCAAGCTGATAGGCCTGATCGAGGTCTCAGTGATAGGGTGGATCAGAGTGTGTGTCTGTTACACTCCTGAACAGTGTATAACCGTGTCTGACAGCGTGGCAGTGTGTATTGACAGATCAGTCACATTAGATCGGGTCTAAAGTAAATTTGGCAGGAGAACAGAGAGAGAGAGAGAAATGAGAGAGAGAGAGAGAAATGAGTGGGGAGAAGGGAAATAACTGAGCACCATTGTTTAAATAGTGTCAAACAATTTTCAAGAGTGTCAAACAAATCTGCCTAATTAATCCATGTTTTAACTCTGGATGTTTTAAATACTTGCAGCATATGAATCTGAATGAAATAAGCAAGGATTTGATTTACTTTTTAATTACAATAAAATAAATCTAGTAGGACTGCTGTTCACACTTAGCCCTGAACTACAAGTTGTGAAAGAATAAAGCTGAAAGTGCTATGTCACCTATTTTGACTTTATAACTTTATTATTTCAAGATATTATGTCATTATCATGAGTTACTACCTTGTTGTTTTGACATATTATCTTATCATTTTGACTTAATTGCTCAAGGTTTTTGTTACTATCCCACTATTTTGAGTTGCATATTGCATATTACTATTTGAGTTCAACATATTGTGGCGTTGTAACTATTTCCAGAAAGGAGACAGGAGAGAATGGTCCAGTTTGAAAGCATCCAATTTTTTATTGGGGCCATTATTTATTGCCTATAATTTTACAATCTGAACACGGGTATCAGGAGGTGTCCTAACTCCCTGAAAATGATAAAACAAGCAGGGTTCCCTCTAAACCAGATTCATCTCCTTGCATGCAACCAAGCACAACCCCCCTTCTCTCCCCAAGACAAAAAAAAACAAAAAAACTTGTCCCCCAGCCCCTTATTAATGCTGTCTTATCATAATTCCTAACTATTCCTACCCTGACACCTCCCCCCAATCAACAGGTAAATGAACAGTGATTGACATTATAACAAAAAAAAAAAAAGAGGAGGGGGAATCACACACATTATAGTGGGGAGCAAATGGCATCGGCGCCACAATATTATTTTTGTTATTTTGACATTTTTCAATGTAAAACTAAGAACAATATATTGAATGTTAGCTTATAGTTAGCTACAGTGGACAGATATATCTAATGATAGATACACACATATATGCAATTTACTGAAATACATTCATTGTTCACACTTATGGTAGCCCTCAACTACATGCTGTAAAAGAATAAAGCTGAAAGTGCTATGTCACTTATTTTGACTTTATAACTCATTATTTCACAACAGTATGTCATTATCTTGAGTTATTATCTTGTTATTTTGGTCCCTGGAGGACTAGCGGTTGGGCCTCGGCGCTCTCTGCGCCGTGGCCTGGGTTTGATTCCCGGCCAGGGAACCACCCCCAGCCACTGGGGTTGCACATGACAGTTCACTCCCAGTGCCAGTCCCAACCCCGGATAAAATTTGGGAGGGTTGCGTCAGGAAGGGCATCCGGAGTAAAAACTATGCCAAATCAAATATGCGGATCAATGATCCACTGTGGCGTCCCCTAACGGGAGCAGCCGAAAGAAGAACATTATCGTGTTATTTTGACATATTATCTGAATATTTCATCTTAATTACTCAAAGTTTTTGTAAATATCCCACTATTTTGAGTTGTAATGTCATTATTTCAACACATTATCTTGTGATTTTGAATTAATATTTAACATTTTAGAATCTAACACTAAGAACAATGTATTGAATGTTGGCTTATAGCTCTTATTCCCTATGCTGTTTCCCATAAAGTAAGTAAATAAGATGTTGCTTTAGTGGCCACATATATCTAATGATAGATACACACGTATATGCAATTTACTGAAATACATTCATGTCTGGTGGTTTTTTGACTCAGTAATTGTTATTTTGACAATTTGAATTTGCCATAAATAATTTCTTGAAACAATAAGTTCCAAAGTCGAAATAATGAGCTATTAAAACAAAAATAACTTTACAAAGCATGAACATTTATAATATAATCACTGACTTCTTTCAGTTATTGATACTCAAATGAATTTTTTCATAATTAATAAGTTGTTCAGTTTGAAAGAACCTTACAGACACTATAGACAATAATTATAAAACGTGCATAATTTTTTACATTTTCCAAAAACGCAAAAAGAAATGACTACTTTGTGTAGTACACAAATTCCTGCCCACTATTTAATAATAGATTGCACAACAATGGTATGTATGTTTGTAATTTATGAAGAAATTATAGTATTTTATTAGAGTTTTACAAAATATTATTAGTATTTATAAAAATTGTCACCTTACTATTATAAGGTTATATCTGCCATTGAATCTTGACCCACACTGAACCTAAGATTTACCTTCTAAGGTCACCAAAAGTTTACAACAAATTATGGTTATAAAACCACACCTCGCAAAAAAAAAAAAGAGAAGAAAAAAAAAGTTACCAGAAGAATCTTTTAGCCATGAAACATTAAGAACATCAGAATGTGGATTAATTGAAACAGCGTGAGTTGAAGTCTGCTGGGTTGTAATTTTACATTCCGAAAAGCAGTTGCATTTTTCACTTTACTACTTGATCTCTCTCTCTCTCTCTCTCTCTCTCTCTGTCTCGCCTTGCTGGAATCTTAGTGCTGTTCTGCATTTGGCAGCTCTTCAGGCAATAAGTCCCTATTTAGAGGCGTGCATTCCTCCAGTGTGGACACAACTGCAGTAAACATTGTTTGTGTTCTCACTTAGAGACTCCTGGAGTGTTACTACTGAGGATGTGTGAGTGGAAAATGCCGGACACAGCTGATCTTGAAGTCCCTTTAAACCTATACTGTATATTCTATACAGTCTCTTTTGTTTATCCTCTTGTTCTCTTGTGTCGAGCATTACGGGACACCAGACAGAGAATCAGCTCTTTTACTGACTTCTTTATCATGCTGTGTGGTTGTTTCATGCGATGACGCATATTTAACGCATAAAGCTTCTTCTTAGCGTGGGTGTACTCAATGTCAGTAACAGTTTATTTTCTGAGGTTAGCCTGGCTGTGTGCATGTTTGGCCCATGCTTCATTACTGAATATAAACTGTGAAATGAAATATGCAGTCAACTGATGCTTCATTTTCATCTGCTCTAATATACAGTAGACCTGAGCAGTATGCTGTTGTGGAATGATTTGTGGAAGCTGAGCATCTTAAAATGCTCATAATGGTGTTATGTTTAGTTTATTAGCAGGGGTGTGTAGGCTAATTTGGCTCTAGATTGTTTTATAGAAATAATAATTTGTTTGTAGTTACATTTTATGTTGTCAAATGTCCACCAAAAAATATTGCTATAGAGGAATTTTTCCTATCCAGGTATAGGGCTAAGCAGGTAAGGGGTTAAGGAAATGGGTTGTTTGGTAGTCCTGGGATTGAACTCACGAAACGACCGCTAGCTCAAAACCATAACCGCTCAAACTTACAGAGCACAGAGACATTAACCAACATGAGTAGCCCAACGCCAAACAGTAAAATTGTTTACTCACCAGTGTGTAGACCCACATCAGGCTCACAGCGAGTGGCCTTGCAGCTGGCAGGTGGAAGAGTTAGTTTCAGAGAGCAGCAGTCAGAACATTTAGAAAGAAAGCTCAGGAGGACATGGCAACAAACCTACGTGAAAAAAGACAGACAAAACATTCACCAAATACTAGAAAAATAACCAGTGAAAAGTTTTGAGGCTATACGTCCCAGGTAATAATGTGGCCATTCTATGGAAAGGTGCATAGAGAAACAGGTATGAGTGTGAATTTTTGGAGTGACGGCAAGTTGATTTGATTTATATTCATCTGTCCATCCATCCATCCATCTATCCATCCATCTTTGTGGCTGTCCAAGATCCTGGTTACAATAAACAACGAGTGGTTGAATGTTTATGGAATTATCATTGTAACCAGCAGATAAACTGATTCGATTTTGGAAGTCACATCCTGTCTAAAATGTTGAGAGAGAAACAAATGTTTTTCTTCAATAGCTTCCCTGCTGCTTGAAGGAAAGCATCCCAGTCAACACCACTGGCGTGGAGTTGTACTTGCTTCAATTTTAATTGAAAGGCAGTTTTTGTTAAATGGGTCAAATCAATTCCGTCAACAGAGGACAGCTTTGGCAGTGCAGCATAGTGGTGCAGTGGGTAGTGTTGCCTCTTCACAGTTCTGGGGGTCAATTCCGAGCTGTAGTTACTGTCTGTGTGGAGTTTTGCGTGTTCTCCGTGTGTTTGCATGGGTTTCCTCCAGGTTCTCCAGTTTCCTCCCACCTCCGAAAGACATGCAGGTAGGCAAATTGGCTAAACTAAATTAACTATATGCTTGAATTAATGTGAGTTGAGATAGACTAGTGTCCGATCTGGGAGTGGAATTCTTCCACTTTGTGCCAAGTTTTCCTGGGATAGGCTCCAGATCCACTGCAACAATGACTAAGATACAGCGGTTACTGAAGATGAATGATTGAGTACGTCTCTGTTTCTTCTCACTCTACCTCCTTGTCTTGTCCCAACTCTTTCTTTGAGTCCGCTGTCACATTCTGACAGGCAAAATTGCTTTTGGGAAGAAAACAATTTTTTTTTTTTTTTAACCTTACACAGTTTTGTATATTTTCTCTTATTGATGCACACACATTGGCCAAGATGTGCAAAGGCATGAGAGTCTTCAGTGAATACAAGACCTGAAGATGAATTCTTTCCTCCTGTCCTGTGTTAGGGTATTGCTCTGATTGCCCCACATTCATACTGTGTGTTTCCAGCTGTGCTGCAGACATCCTTTCACCACTATCCAAACACATACACTTTTTGTATCTTGCTGCCAGATATTCATCTTTTTAGCATTACATAAACATTAACACAGGACTCGAACCATAATAAAATATTAGTACACACGGGACACAGGTGCCAAGGTGGCAGAACTGAGGAATTCTTTTGAAGCCAAGTCTTGTCGACCTTCTCGTCCTCTCTCAGCTCTCTTACTCCACCTCTCCTCCTCTGATCCCTCTATAAGTCTGCCATCACAGGCTTCCATCAAAGCCGCACAGCAGGAAACAAACATCCCATAGCCTAACCCTATGGTCCATATGTGATTGGACTAACCAGCATTGTCGTTAGCCTCCAGCAGCTGTGAGACTCTCATTGCCCCATTTAGAAGCTGAAAGCTTTCCCATCTCTGATTCTTTTGAGTGCAGCCAGAACCCACGTATGGTGTAGTCATTAGTCAAACGACCCTCACTTCCCCAATCTCTTCCCTCATCTGTGCAGTCTATAATAAGAGAGGAAACTACTGTGTATCAGCTTGGCACCATGAAGACCCAGATGAGGTCCTGTTATATCAATAGAACCACATCGCCAAAACTTATACAACTCATCAAGGCCTCCAAGATGTAATGGTCCATTAGGATTTGGGCTTTTTTCTGCATGGCAATTGACATATGCTTGATGTGCTGACAAATGGCTCACTTTTCAAACCTGGTTTGTTTGACCCCGACTGCAGGGACAGAGAGGAGAAGAAGAAAGAGGGACAAGAGTTTCATGTTTCCATCAGCAAACTGGAATATTATCCAGACTTCCTCTTGCTCACATGGTTCGATTTCCAATGTATGATGAAGCGCTGATTAGTACATGGCAAACATGGCAACCACAAAGCAAACACTGCAGTATCTCAATGTTCCACTTCCAGAAATTCCAAAACAAAATCTCCATGTGATCTTTCTCATTAGTATCTGTCAACACACCAGTTTGTCCAATGAACTTGTTAAAATCATCCAGAGCCAATCCCTGATGCTAACATTGTAGACTCTATATTAGATTAAATTAAATTCAATTTACTTTTTATTTCTATAGCACTTTTAACAACAGACACTGTTACAAAGCAGCTTTACAGAAATCTGGATGTAGATTTAGATTCACAGGGCCTGATTCCACATCAGTCCAAAAGTAATATTTATGCAGGGAAATGTTCATGTGTTCAGCATTGGGTTACGCACATGCTTAAGTTGATTTTCTAGGCTCCCCATTCAGATTATGGACAGTACCTGCATGTAGTTCACAACTCTTGAGTAAAACTTCCTGAGACTGTTCTTTCCCCAGTGTGTAGAACGCTACCTTTAAAAACAAGCATTTTCCATTAAACCTAGAAAAAAAAAATCATGGATAGAAACTGTGGACTGAAGAAGGAAATAGTGTTTTCTTAGCTGTCAAATGTAATTTGATGTAACATAAAAGCAAGTGACAAGTCAATAAATAAATAAATAAAAGACTAATATGATGATTTATGATTGAGAAGATGGTAAGCATTGATTTATTAGGAGTCTAATGTATTACTAATATATTGTTTCATGACTATTCTTAATTGATATTATCACACTAATCCTTACAAATTTTGTATAATTGGATTCCACCCTCATTATTTGGCAGCTTATAGAATAGCACTTGATCCAGCACATCTTAATTAGTTTGCCGTTTTTCTTTACTACGCTCCAACAATCACTCGTGAGTACAAATTTGTGCTGCCGCAAGGTAAATGGGGGCTAAGTCCAAAGTCAAAATTTTGCATAACTGATGTACGCCTCTGTTTTAAGTAAACGTAACTCAATTCTGAACTCAACTCCCATAATGAGCAAAAGACAGTGGCAAGAAAGGAACTCAAAAGGGAACCCAGCCTCTTCAGGATGACACCGGATAGCAGGTTTATAAATCATTACAGTATACAGGTATACGGGTAGAAGAGTAAAGACAAACAGTACTAAGTGTGTTGAAAGGATGTGCAGATTGTGAATAAGAGTTTTTTTAACGATTACAGCAGCAGTTGTTAACTGCAAACTTTCACCAAAAACACCTGTGCCTTTTCTTCTAGCTACCAACTTCTCTGTCATCTGGTCTCTTCTCCTATTCTCCTCATCTCCTTCTCTTTCCTCCATCCATGGGTCAGTGAGATGCCCAGACTGGGTTCATTTAGATGGGGAGGGGAGAATTCGGACCACCAGAGGCCCCCCAAAAACACTGAGTCCATTCACCCTGGTGTTCTTTGAAGTGTTCTCATGTGTCTGGGAGCCTGGCCGAGGAAATTGTCAGGCTAATGGGGGAAAGCTTGCTGGGATGTTGGGGGCAATTTGATTTTTTTTTTAATAAGCTGAACAAGCATGGTGTAGTGGAGCAGGCATGCAAACTCTTCTCACTCCCAACCACAAGGTGCTGAAACACATATATACGCATTCTCAATAACCTTTCATATATCCACGTACCTTTATATATCTATATAGATGTTAATGTGATTAACAAGTCCTCAGCTTGCAGGACTAAATCCATCCCCCCACCCACCCCCCAGTCCTCACACCCCTTGTGCAAACACACACAGATGCTCTCACTGTGTTAATGCCTTTACCCTATGGAGACATTAGTGCATATGGAGTAGAATGTGTAAGCAGCAGGACACAGTGGAGGAGAGTGTGTGAGTTTACCATATAAACCACCCCCTCTGGGATACACAGAACAAACACAGCACCTGCCATGTGCTTTTTTTCAGGCCTTCATGCACCTTCAGGTGTCTTTTTATAATTATAAAAAGTACTAGGGAAAAAGAAATGGTAATCTACTGTGTCAAACAGCTCATTACATATTGGAGCAAAAAGAATGAGCAATGCCGTATAATAATCCTAACTTATTGTAATAAATTATGTGAGGATAGACTTTTCTGAAATATTGTGGATCCTGTCCATCTTTTTAGAACAGTTACAAACTCTGATTGGAAACCGGAGATTAGATGTTTAAACATTTCCTCCTTTCTTTTCAGTGTTAAATAATTTAAAAGATACTGTATATCAATATGCCCAAATGGTATATAATCATGTTTTTATAATCATTGAATAACATTTATTATACTATTATATCATTAGAAGAATAAAGCACTTTGGAATGAGCTTGAAAATAAAATCAACTTGAAAATAATCAACTTCAGAATTGTTGATATTTTTCTATAACAGCAAGTAATGTAATTGTTTTATTCCTTATGTAACAAGTTTTTTTTTTTCGTAGTTTATGAACACTGTAGAAGGTGCTATCATCATCAAGCATTACCTTTTATTAACTATAATGCATTTTTGCTAGAATGTTTAATGCTACCATTAATTTTTTAGCTCATTAATTTATGAACATTTCATAAGATGATGTTATAATTAAGTGTTACCAAGTAATATTTTTATTTTTAGGGTAAAGCCCTCAGAAATATACACAAGCTCAGCATCCAGGTTCCTCACCAAACTGCCGTGTTTCTCCTCACACTGATACATCGGTGCCACAGTTCCATACTGTGTGGCCGCTTTTCAGATGTCAGCGAACATAATTCATTTCACTGAGTGTTTCTTAAATGAAGCCAACTTTGTGACAGCTTCAGACATCTCGTCTAATCTTCAACCTCCTCCCGTGTGTGTGTGTGTGTGTGTGTGTGCGTGCATCAGCATGGTGATGGGGAGTAAAGCGCTCACTTCCTCATGTTATTGGGAGGATTTAAGTCCTCTCACTGCCGTCCACTCAGTGAAGCTTTGAAGTGCGGCAGCTGGGAATTCCTCTTCAGCCGGTGGTGAAAAAGACTGCTGTGTGCCTCTCATGGGTGCTAAAAACATTCCCTCACAAACATTCCTTCTGATCTCCTCAGTCCAGAGAGTCAGGGCTGGAGAACAAGCATCCGTAGTGTTGTCTTCACTGGCCTTATTAGCAGTTAATGCTGAACAGCAAATTTGACGCAGTGTGTCATTTACAGATAGTAAATTATACACAGCTGTGCTTTCCAGCTAGACTTACATAAGGAGGATATTTTCTATTTCTTTGCTAGGAGATGGTGGAGTTGTGTGGCTGATGGTGCTAAGATTCCGAAGTCTACAGTGTATAATATCGAGGGTGTGAAAGGTTGTAGAGTCACCATGCACAACTAATAAAGAATTTTGTAATGTGTAGCTTGTGCTCCAAACGTGAGAATCCATGTCTCTTAGGGTTCTTACTGGAGCATCAGTTATTTAAAGGAGCATCCTAACTACTAAACTACATTGTTATTTCTTAAAGGTATTTTTATTAGACAGAATGTCCTCACTGCAAATTACAAGTGAACTAAATTTAAGTGGACCTGAGCCATAGTTCTAAATTTCCCTCTTTGTAGAAAACTCCTTGTTCGTAGCCACTCTGCTAGCGGCTGATGGTAGTTCACTAACTAACGTGGCTGTTGTTAGCTAGCTAACAAACAAAAATGCAGAGTCTCATATCCTGAAATCTAGTTTTAACCAGACTTTTCCAGTAGTCGACTGTTTATCCTTATACAATCTTGTCCATGGAAATGTATCAATGATTTTACAGTTTTCAGTGTTAAAGGGAAAAAACACATTAATTTCTCTTTCTTTTTTTTTTCCAAGTCCCCTTATTTGCACCTTTACTTTTCTATAAATGTTTTTATAGAATTAAATTTTCTTTACTGATCTGACATGTTTATAATCCATTTTTATGGAGTGTTTGTCATTTAAGTGCCTTATTATAGATTTAATTACAGAAAATTAGTCAACTCCTTCTGATCAGTCATGATCAAGTATGCAACGGTGTGTACTGTAAGAAGCAATAATCAGCTGATCTGTTAGCAGGCTAAAATAGACACTACACTCGCAGTGTTTTTCTTCTCTCCCACTCTCCAGCTCAGCTCCAGCTCTGGTTAATTAGATGATCATTGGCTTGAGGGAAAACATTACCCTGTGGCATGATCTGGCTTCTCAGGACTGGAATTTCTCACCTCATTTTCTTAAATGTGTCTCTTTTCTGTTAGGGCTGTTAAGCATTTTGCACACGTATGTACCTAAAGTTCGGCTTTCACAGCCAATCTTACCCATATGAGCGCATGTTTGCGCAACTTTTTGCTGTTTTCTGCAAAATGTTCCACCTTTTTTTCCTTCAGTTTCAGACAGGTGTTGACAGGGCAACTTTAGAAACATGATTAATGTGAGTGCAGAAACTGGCATGTGGTCTTTCCTCTCTCTCTTCAGCTCTCTCTCTTTCTCTCTCTCTCTTAAACACATGACTTCCCCTGCTGTGCATTTCAAATCCGAAATGGAAATGGACAGAATGGAGAGATGGTCAAGCAGAAGAGCAAAATAAATGAGCACACTGACTGCAACTTGTTCTTGTCTCACTCACACACCCATATACTGTATAGATGGGTGACAAATTGAAGGAAAAAACAACATTAAGTGTCTTATTAAGGTGTTGCGACAATACAAGTTGCCAGAACACCTTCAATGAACTTTGGCATTGATTCTATAAGTCTCTGGAGCTGTACTGGACAGATGATCGCCATTTTTCCAAAAGATATTCCCTCGGTTGGTGCTCTGAGGATGCTGTCTCACATGCCACTCAAAAATCTGTCATAGGTGTTCAGCTGAGTTGAGATCTGGTGACTGTGAAGGCCATATCGTATCAATTACATCATTTTCATTCTCGTCAAGTCATTCAGTAGCCTGTGTGCCCTGTGGATGGGGGCGGGGTCATCCTGGAAGTGACCACACCCATTAGTGTTTCCATGTGTTTCACCACAGGATGAAGCTGATCAATCAGAAGAACTTTGTATTGATTTGCAAGGACAAGTGGAGTCAGAGCATGCCGACAAAAATAAATACATTTTCCCTACAGTATAACAGAGCTACCAGATTTTCCTTTACTTTGTCTAGCTGTATATAAACACATGCAGACTGGTCTCTGTTGTGGGTCTCTGGTCTGTCAGGATAGTGTATGGAATTGTGAGGGGATTTTGAGCTGAGCCAGTGTGTACACGTGATCTGGGGCTCAGTGCATGAAGTCAGTCAGATCTGATCTGTGCGTGAGCTCAGGTCAGAGTGAGAAACAGTACGATGTTTACCTGCTTACTATTAGTAAGAAAAAAAAAAAAAAAAAAAAGAGGGAGAAATAACTATGCAAAATACCACTGAAGAACCCGTAGAGTGTTCTTTTTTCTATGAAACCTGGACAAATTGCCTTTTAGTTGTTCCTTCATACACAATTACAATAGGTGTATTTTTTTTTTAGTTTATAAATTAAAGTTTAGTAAATTCTACATGCCCTCTCTTAATATACAGCTGAATGGAAAAGTTTGTGCACTCTTAAGACAAAATGAAGGACACAAAGAAATTTATTTTATGCCAACAAGACATGTAGTGTGTTTGGTTTACAAAATGGTGCATGTTCAAATAATAATAGTAAAAAAAAATTAAATGTTCAAACGTTTTCATCTCTCTTTCTACATTCTTTACATCATGTCTGCAGACTGGGGTTTATTATTCTTCTTTATTTTGTCTTATGTTCTGAATCATTGCCTTGTCATCTCTTACAACCAAATCCCAAATTTCATTTTTATTTTCATGGAATTTTTTTTTTTTTTTTGTAGATAAAGTATAAAATAGTTGCATTTTTATTTTGCGCTGAAGTTTATATACACTGTGATGCATGTACTATATATACTGTATGTTGTATGCTACATACACACAAACAAACAAACAAGTACCTACCTAGTTGCTTAAAATGATTATTATACGTTTATATTGTACATATATGCATTTATTATACATTATTTCAAAACAGTATGAATATAACAATGAATTTTTATTATTTACAGATTTAGAAAAGAGGGAGACCATGTTGGTGTTGGTGGTGTTGGTGTTGTTGGTGGTGGTGTCATGGTTGTTGTAGCTGTTGTTGTTGCTGGTAGTGATGTTCATGCTGTTGGTGATTGTGGTGTTGTTGCCGGTCTTGTTAGTGGTGGTGAGGGTGCTGTTGTTGGTGTTGGTCTTGTTGGTGTTGGTATCGTTGTAGCTATTGTTATTGTTGATGTTGGTGTTAATGTTGGTGTTAATGTTGGTGTTAATGTTGTTGTTGTTGGCGGTGGTGGTGTTGTTATGCTGGGCGACTTTACATTCATTTTCTTCCATATGCGCAATTTTCTGTGAGCATTTCCGAGCACTTCTTACATTTCCGTGGCTCTGCGTGTCTGATTGGAGGCCAGTCCATGCCAGGTCTAGAATTGGAGAACAAGCTGGCAAGCTGTACACAGCTGGAATCAGTGCAGAGAGCCGGAGCTGTAGAGCATGATGAAGGAGAAGTGGAACATTTTTACTCTTCCACATATGTGGAGTTTACTTCTTTTATTCAACCACACACATCCTCATGCTGAAAACAAGATATCCACTCTGGTGGCTTTGTAAACA
Source organism: Pangasianodon hypophthalmus (assembly GCF_027358585.1). Classification (NCBI taxonomy): domain Eukaryota; kingdom Metazoa; phylum Chordata; class Actinopteri; order Siluriformes; family Pangasiidae; genus Pangasianodon; species Pangasianodon hypophthalmus. Next base: position 7,243,965 of record NC_069727.1, read on the forward strand.
CTGGTTGAGGTGTGTGTATAAACGGAAACGGCTAATGTTCTGGCTACCGGATGTGCAATTTCTCTGTAGTAGAAATAGATGAGTTTTAGAATATTGATGTTCAAGGATTCATTACCAGACCTAAGCCAGAATCTCATTAATATGAAGTTTTGGCATTGAATAAAACAGCATGACTAAATGTCTGTGTCTGTGCGTGTGTGTGTGTGTGTGTGTGTCTGTGTGGATCTTACAATGACACATAAATAGGAATATTCTCTCAGCAGATCAGCTATTTACATCGTCTTGTAGTCCATAGTCTATAAACCACCCTGCAGCATGACGAGCATTATACAGTAGTGTAGTTTCCAAAATAAAACCTCATGTTATGTGTGTGTTTGTGTGTGTGTGTGTGTGTGTGTGTGTGTGTGTGTGTGTGTGTGTGTGTTTGAAATCAATATGTTAAGCTATTAGGTGGTCTGGCTCTTGTTCAGTCTCCGGATCTGAACTAATCAGCCCTCCCGTATCAGATTTAGCCAAAATAATTCTGTGTTTTTCCTAATCCCTTCCCCAATAAGTAGAGGATCTAGCAATGTTCAGTCAGACTTGAAATCATGTCTGTTCCGTCAGTCTGTTTTTCACTTTTAGTAAATATTTCAAGGTATAGTAGGGCTGTCAAATTCAATTTTGAATTTTACTCACAATATTTAGCATCTGAATGGATTTGCATATTAATAATACAAATAGTCAATTTTGAAAACCAAGACAATCGCACAGAAAAAGAGTGAAAAAGAGCAACACTGATAAGAGGCTGTTGGGGGGGAAAAAATGTAAAAATAAAGTGTGGCGTAAATGATGTTAAATTCAGAGCAGTTTTTGTACATCAAGTAACAAGGGTCATTTGTATTCACACACTGCAGTGTCTTCTGATAGCCTGAATATGTAGTAAGTCACTATACATTTTATACTACAACCACTTTCTTTATGATGTAGTGTTTATCTCCATGTTGGGCCTGTAACACTCCTAAACATTAGTGCCTGTTTCTAATATTTCTTTTATCCCACATTACTGTTACATTCTCAAATCTGATTGGTCAGAAGGTGTTGATTCATGTTCTATAACAGCAGCTCTAAATGTAGTGCAGACTGTAATGTAACAGCTAGGTTTAAATGAATGTGCTCATTCTAATATATCATCATGTCTATAGTAATAGCTCATTCATAGGAATTGTATGGATGCTCCACATACAGTAGTCTAAGGCTAATAATAAACAGATGAACAGAATGTATTGTTATCTAACAAACACAATGTCTAACCGCTGATATAGTAAAGTTTTCTGTAAGGGGACGTTTATTTAACAGTTACAGAAGGAGTCTCCAGTGTCAGCAGTTTTCCTTCACGGAAAAGTCTTCAGAACCAAGGATTTAGTGCAACACAGTTTTTCTGTAACAAGCTCCATTCTTCTGTTTGATTATCATCAAGAGAAAGTGATGGAGCCACTGTTTATAACTGTTATAACAGGAGCTAACTTGTTTTGCAGAAGTTCCCCAACATAATAAGATAAAATATATGATTCACCTTTCTTTAATAAATAAATAAAGAGTAATTGTTCACAAATTGCTGTGATATAAGAGGAGAAAAATACACTTCGGGAAGTGTTGCTATAGGACCGTAATCAACTTTGGGGGATGTTTTACTTTTTTGCATGCGACATGTACAGTAATTCAATTCCTGAAGGGCTTTACAGTTAGCTAGTGAGTAAAAATAGGTGCATTAGCAGGGAAAACTCTAAATTTCATTGTACAGAGTGTCCTCAAGGATTGGAAACACATAAACACACTTTCAAGAACATGAATAATAATATACATCCATATATTGTGTACATTCACGAATGACTGCTGTGTTTCTGCAGAGTGTCATGAAGGCCTCAGTCTTTATCTGGTCCCCACATTGTCTAATAAAACTCGACAGAGACATGATGATGAAATTAGCGGATCTCTGAAGTAATTAGGTCATATAGTATTGACACAGAACAGCCTCCGTGCTGCCAGGAACTGCATGGAGAACATAAGCTGGAGTGATCTCAGTCCTCATCAACACAGCTGTGGTTCAGTGAGGAAACAGGACTCTGTCATTAGCTCTCTGGTCTGTCATCAACCGAGAACTAATGATTTTATAGAAAAAAAGCCTGAATGATGTCATGTAAGCTCTCTCACATCAAGAACTGCAGGTGGTTACAGATTGGATGTGGTACAAGTCTGAATTCTCTGAAGTGTGTATTTTTGGTCTCAGCAGATTAGTCGCGGTGCGGATCAACTCTGTCCTGCATGTCCCCGACACCGCGTAAAAATCTCACAAAGCATTCCGGGGTGACAAATATTTCCTTTCATGTCCCTCCACTGTGAGAGTGTACCAAAGTGTACTGATAGCTGAAGTGAGAGTGTGTGTGTCCATGTGTCAAGTCAAGTGGCTTTATTGTTATTTCAACCATATGCAGCTAGTACAGTACACAGTGAAACGAAATAACATTTGTCCAGGATCATGGTGCTGTGTAAAACAACACAGAACTACATGAGACTACACATTACTACATAAATTGCTCGTGCAAACGTGTGCAAACAACACAAGAGAGTACAATAACTACTAAAACAGGACAATATGCACAGTACGAGGCAGTGCAGTGCCGACCAGTACACAGTTCTATAAACGTAACATACTATGACATAGTATTCAGCAGATAAGCTTATACTATATGCACAGAAAGTAGGGACGCTGCTGGGCGTTTTTGGTTATGGAGCTGCTGTTGAGGTACCAGGTGAGGTTCTCCGCCAGGTGAACACCAAAGAATTTGGTGCTCTTGATGATCTCCCCAGAGGAGCAATCGATATTCAGAAGAGAGTAGTCGCTCCGTGCTCAACAACCAGTCAACAACCATCTCTTTTGGTTTGTCCACGTTCAGAGACAGGTTGTTGGCTCTGCACCAGTCTGTTAGCCACTGCATCTCCTCCCTGTATGCTAACTCGCTGGTCTTGCTAATGAGACCCACCACGGTCATGTCATCAGCGAACTTGGTGATGGGATTCGAGCTGTGCATTGCTACATGGTCACGAGTGTGTGTGTGGGTGGGCTAACGTGAGAGAGAGTCCAGCTGAGGTTTTGTGTGTGTGTCTGTGTGTGTGTGTGTAAGTTATTGCTCCTAGTGGTATATGCCTTTATATAGTATTTTTTTTAACAGAACATGGTTAAATTCTCAAATCTGATTGATCAGAAGGTGTTGATTAATTTTCTATAACAGCAGCTATAGTTCAATTCATTTATTGTAATACATTATTGTTTCTAATACGTTGTTGTTTATACAGTAGGTTAGTCTGAAAGGTAAACGTTTATTTATCATTTATGGAAGGACTGTCCAGTGTCTTTGTAAGAGCTTTGTAATTGTCAGTAAGTTTTCTACCATGGGAGAGTTTTTTTGTCTTACTAACGTCAAGAGAGAGGGAAAAAAAGAAGCTGTTGAGGGAGCAACTGTATATAGCCGCTATAGTGCAATTAAAAAGAGGAACTAACTTGTGTCAACGATGTTCAATAAAATTAATCATAAACAGATAAAACATATGTAACATACGTAATTGTTCTTGTTGACAAATTGCTTTGATGTAAGAGGAATAAAACACTTCAGGAAATGCTGTTTTAAGAAAAGAATTCAATTTTGGTGTGATAACGCTAACTCCACGTCAGGCTGCGTCACACCACCCTGCTGTTGATTGTTTTCCTATAACAACACTCCCCCGAGTGTTTTATTAATTACATATTATATGATGAATGGATGGAAGGCAGTAAGACATTTTGGTGTATAAAGCTTATGAAATCTCTCGTGTCTGCTTTTTTTCTTTCCCTGCATGACTTCTGGCTGTATATTATTGCATGTCTGTTAGATGTTCTTTCACTCTATTTGGAATGAAATCAGATTAGACAGCTAAAATACTGTATGTTACAAAGTGCCCAATTTAATCTGATTATACATGCTTTGATCTGTGCTGAAATTGGCTCTGTGAGCTGATCATACAACGAGAGGTCTTAACTATTACCCCCCTCAGTGACCTAGCTTCCATCAGCTTTTGTCTTGCCCAATTGCAACAAATGTCAGAAGTTTCACCCACCCATCCATTCATCTAGTCACTCAGCTATCCATCCATCCATCTATCCATCCCCCCATATACCCAACACATACAAGTTTCACTTAGTGAAATCTGTTCTCAGAGTGGAAAATGGTCACCTAACTAGACCTATCATGGTTCCCTCTTCCCTGAGAACACATTCTAATAACTAAAACTCCTATTTGCACCATCCATCCATCCATCCATTCATCCAACCATCTATCCATCCACCTCTGTATTACTATCCAAATCGGTCTGCAGCTTGACTTGAAGTTTGTCTTTCTTCAGCTGGACCTGAACACATTTCACCACTCTTTCAAATTTATCACATCTCATGAACGACTTCTGATGAACTCCTTTGAAAAAAGTCTTCAGGACCCCACAAGTCAAGTCACCATGATTTACTAAAAACAAAGCAGACTTTTGTTCTGTTTTTCTATCCTCTTTGTCTTACTCACATGGTCTGTGCGAGTGGTCTGTGCAATAAACATGCAAGTAGGCTCGTATTCCTCCTTTTTGCTGTGCTCCTGTAGTAATCCCTCGCTCCTTCTTCACCACTTTCCCCTGAGTGCTGTAGTTATGCTATAATTATGGATGTCAGTGACTGTGTGTAAGCAATTGATCTAGCCAGGGTTGCATTGTTATCTTCTTACTTCCATATGTTTCCTTAGAGTTTAGCTGTTGGTGATTTCTCTCAGCCTCCTCTAAGAGAAATTCAAGTAGGAGCAACCCTGCAGAGACCAGCTCCACAACAGCTGACCTTAACACTGCTCCCATCTCAGTGGTATGATGATCCCTGGCATCTGTCCCAGCTGATTGTATCCATGTGTGTGCTTTTATATACATGAAGTAATCAAAAAAAAAAAGATAGTTGATAGTGACATGTCTGAAAGATACAGCATATGGATATAATTTAGTTTTGTCAGTATTGTCCTTATTCTTTTATTCCTCCTGTGTCTCAGGATTGACGGATTTCTGAGATTTACTCAGATTCCTCTGTCTCTGTGGGTGTTAACTGGGAATGAGATCGCAAACCCGTATGGGTCCATGTACAGATTTTCAATCATGGATTCAGACAGGGTGATAGAGAGAACATGTTCAAAATGTAATGAATGAAACACCACAGTGTGTGCTGTTATAGGATAATAATCATTGATGGGATGGTGTGATGCGGCCCAACATGAAGCAGAGTTACCATTACCACCCCACAGTGTTGCATTCCTCTTATACCACACCGATTTGCCAATGCTAAATTTTTATTCATTAAAGAATGACACAAGAAAGGATTGATCATAAGATCAGCTTCATTTTTCAATTAAAGTGTATGATTGATTATGCTATATTAACCTGGTTTTGCTAACAGTATCTTAAAGTCTCTTTTGAGTAATAAAATTCTGTTTGACATTTTTTAAATATTGCATCAAAAAAGCAAATATCGGAATAAATATTTAAAAAAAAAAATAACGACACATCATTCATCATCATCACTTTTTATCTATTTATAGTTAATTTTAATGTTGTGAAACATCCACAAAAAAGTTAGTTCCCCTTATCACTTATATTATAGCATCCATAGACAGTTGTTTCCTGATATTGGAGAATCCTTCCAAAAATCCTAAATAAAGGTCTCTGTACAGAAAATTTCACTATATCAAGAAATATATGTGTTTTTTTTTTTTTTTTAAATCTATTTATGTAGAATGTCCACCATACATGTAAGTTCTTACTATAGAAATGATAATGTATTGGAATGAGCATTAATATAAACCTGTGATTTGAATTACAGCTGGTGCTGCTGTTATACAAAATGAATCAACACCTCAGTCGAGAATTAAACAACGCTGTAGTATAGAGACTAATAACAATCACCATGAATTTCTTGATGTTTACTTTTTTAATAAGTGTATATGGTCAACTCCAAAATTATTGTCAAATTATGGGCAACAGCAGCTATTAGAAATAATCATTACAATCCATCCATTTTCTGTACCACTTATGCTAAGCAGGGTCGCAGGGAGCCTGGGGCCTATCCAAGGGGACTCGGGGTACAAGGTGTGGGGCACCCTGGACGGGTGTCACACACACACTATGGACAATTTAGAGATGCTAATCAGCCTACAACGCATGTCTTTGGACTGGGGGAGGAAGCCAGAGTACCTGGAGGAATCCCCTGAAACACATGGAAGCTCTGCTCACACAGGGTGGATGTGAGAATTGAACCCCCAAACCCTGGAGGTACAAGGCAAATGTGCTAACCACTAAGTCACTGTGCCCCCAATAATCATTACACACAGTGAATAAAGTTGTTCATTAAACTGTTGGTGTAAACAATTTAATGGACAACTTTATTCATTTGTTCCATGTGTTCCATGTGTTTCGGGGGATTCCACCAGGTACTCTGGCTTCCTCCCCCAGATCAAAGACATGCGGTGTAGGCTGGTTAGCATCTCTATGTTGTATTGTCCATATTGTGACTGTGTGTGATTGTGCCCTGAGATGGGTTGGCACCCTGTACAGGGTGTCCACCGCCTTGTACCCCAAGTCCCCTTGGAAAGGCTCCAGGCTCCCTGTTACCATCTCCTCTAAAAATCTTTCTAAACTATTTTCTCTCCAGAAGGAAAAAAAATGGCAAAACTATGCATGCTCCTGAGGTTTTTTCAAAATAAATGCAAACACATTCTCGTGTTTGAAGAAATCAGATTGCTTATATCTCCAGAACATCCCTCTTTGTCGATAAAACATTTAAAAACCAAAAGTGCCAAAAGTCTGGAACAATGAAAACCTGCCAGGAACAGGCTGAGCGGTGTTATTCTCTCCAGGAAATATTAGTAATGAGGTGCCAATAATTTTGAAACTAATGTTTTGAAGGGGAATGTTTTCTCAAGAAAACATTTCATGTCTGAAAAAATATAGTGTGAAAAAATGCAACTGTAGTGTGTCCCAAAGGATTTAAGCTCAAAATATCACTTGAATATAATTTTATTGGTTTGAATCCATGGTTAATGGATCCCATGCTTTTGATTTCTTCATCTCTATTTTCCTTTTGTTCTTACCAATCCTTTTATTTTCAGCACTTCCACTCTTGTACTCTTTCGTCTACAGACAAATTTTGACCATTTCTGCCTTGTCGTTCTTGATCCACCAAGAGCATTCTCAAAACTAGACAGTGTCCAGTGTCTCAACCAAACAAAACACGGCTAGTCCAATTACAATGAAATCGAATCCCCTTTGTCTACCTCGCTGCTCTCTCTCTCTATAAAGTGACCTGACATGTTTTAACTCATTGCCATTTTCTCCAGCTGCTCTCTTTTAGAAGGCAAAGTGGCTTACCTCTGTAGAGTCTGGATTAACTTTAATCCTAGACTCAATACACCGTTCTATCAGATCACAGGCTTGAGTTTTTATCTAATCCTATTTTCTAAAGGATTACATGGGATTCACTTTGTGAGGCCACATCACTCTTTGACCACAAATGGACCAAAATGGCAGCTGTGCACCTGCTCCAATCAGCTAGTGTGATTTCCTCAGTGCTAATCTTTGTTTGGGATGTTGGAGGCCACTTGCTCACCTGTAATTTAATCTTGGGCAGTGTAAAGAAAAATATGAAGCTAATCAAATGGTGTTTTTTTTTTATTTACTGTAATCTAGCTAATTAAATTGATCAAGTTTATGACTTTATTCCACAATCACCTGGCAGTTTAACAAAACTGAATTACGTGAGCAGTTACAATTCATTTAACAGTAAAAATAATAAGAAAAAACCTCAAACACAATAAAGAAAAGTCAGCTCCAAGCAGCAATTGGTGGGTCCAAGCACCAAGGGTGTAGCTATGTCTTTTTCATGAGCCAGTATTGGCTGATGATGTTATTATGCCACGTCACTGAACATACACATGAACTTTGAGCGACATTGCACAATGTACAGTGGAATTAGGCCAAATTTCCTGTTTGTACAGCATGTCATGTTAATTGATTTCATCTCCATGGCAACACCTTTTGAAATATCAAAAAATCCTTGACAATTTAGCATCATGGATATCTTGGCTCATGCTGAGCAAATTTGGTAGGAAATTGACCCCTCTAGTAGGAGTATGAACAAAGAGTAATGTGACTGGTTTTGGGGTAATGTTGCAGTGTGCTAAGTAACATATCTTAGCTATTACTGTAAATATATAAAATGACTTTTCTCCACTCGTGCCTGGATCATTATTTCAATTTATTTGGAGTTAGAAATGGGATTAAGTGGTGGACGGAAAATTATTTGCTAATATACAAAATACTTGATCCTTCTTGATTCTTTGTCTGCTTTAGGCCCAATGCTTTCTAATCTCTTGTGTGTTGCTTTCATTTCTTTCATCCCACAGCAGCCACTGATCGAGGTTTTGTCCTTTAAACAAGCTTATTATAGCACAGGTGGACTTTTCTCTGAAAGCTCTCTTGAAGAATGGACTCTGAGGGATAAGGGCTGGCTGGAGGGCTATTGAGGAGTGTTGAGGGTTTTATTCAGGCTGTTCCTGAAGTAGGTGCCACTGTGGCAACTGATCTAATGGAGGATATGGGAGGGTGATCTATCGGCGCGGCTTAGGCCCACGCTTTGATCACTGGAGATTACAGTACTGTAATAGACATGAGTAGGTACCATATGCACACACGCATATGCACAAAGGAAATCTTTTTAATTTAGCTTTTCTCTAGTTATATATGTATTCTATCATCTGACATTTTATGAGGGTGTTTTTATGTTTTTATGTATTAAGCGTATTAACTATATTTAACTATATAACTATATAACTATATATATATAACTATATATATATATATATATATATATATATATATATATATATATATATATATATATATATATATAGCTACGATTCCCAGTTACCCATTATTATTATATTCCTTATTATAATTTTATCCTAATTACTTTTTGATGCTATTACATTCTACCGTATTCTCTAACCTAATCCACTTAATGGTTACTTTATAATTATTTTTAAACTAATTTCTACTTAATGTCCAGTGTGAGATGTGTCACATTTATTTCTGATCCACATTTCAGTCGTTTCCTGGGGTCCAGTATTCTCACTTTCTCAGTCTAGGGCACTTTCTCAGTCTTACTGGCTCTCCCTGTACGTAATTCAGCTGAATGAACCTGACCTCCTTTTCTCGCAGAGTGACACATGGGGAGAAGAAGAAAGAAAAATGATCCATCTCTAAATGTCCTGTAATTACAAACGTTTTTCTTTGGCGTGAGGGTGCGAGGTTTCTGGGCGGGTGCGCAGAAGAAAAGCGCCGATCAGTTTCCGCCGCCCGAGTACGCTGATTTATGCGGCCCTGCGCCGAATCAAAAAGCCCGGCCGTGTTTGTGCGGATACACTGACCGCAGGTATGAACAAGAAAATCCCTGTTAAGTTGTCTTGTGGCACTTTGTTGAGAGCAGCGGCGGCTCGATGGGGAATGTGACGCGGCCGTGTGAAGCCTCTGTGTAAAGCGCAGTGGGTGAAGGCAGAGTGGGTAGTGGGGTAAGAGGGGGATCGGTTCTCAGTAGAACCAGACCTGATGGCTCCCACTGGGGCCTGTGGAGGTCACATCGGCCTCCTCGATACTCTTCAGTTAGTTTGACCTCTGACCCCAGATGGCTGGCAAGGCTGTAGAGGGGCAGGCAGTGGTGTTAACCTGCTTTGATTTAGTACAGAAGAAGAGAGAAGGAGAGAGAACCCTAGAGTGGGAAAATACACACGGAAAAATCAACCTCACTGAGTTTACTTTCACTAGGATGCCTGTGTTTTATTATCTTCAGTCCTTTGAGTTTGCTTCATCTCCCTTCTCATGCAGTTCCCACAGTGTCTTTTCTGTCTCGCTTGCAGGACTGTGGCCTGGTGGTCAGACCTGATCAACCCTGTGGCCTGGAGCCTGTTTCTGAGCTTAAATCGTCTCAGCCTTGCTCTTCAGGAGATGAACCTGGTGAGTTGAGGCAACTTTCTGTGACAGAATACACTGTAGTACATGACTCCCTTTGGTAATTGTTGATCTACAGTCCTATCGTAGCAATGCGCACATCTATAACTCAAATGTGGATAAACCAGGTGGTGCATATCTCTGCTTTCCTAGAGATATGATCTTGGTGTATTTCCTTCCTCCAAAATGATGTATGAGTTTGACCCTGGGGCACGTTTGTGGAAGATAATTCTAGTTATGTTTGCAGACTGAACATACAGTATGTATAGTATCCTCAAGTGTAACCTGTTCTGTGCTAACCAAATGTTTAATATAAAAATATTGGTTATGTACACTCAGATGAAAGAGTAATAATAGTTTATAATCCAAAGGCACTATTCAAATAAAAATGAATTGAATAATAACAGAACCCCACCCCCACCCTGTGGAAAGTTAATTATTTTTCTATAACAGCAGTTCCTGCCATGTTTTACTCCTCTTATAGCACAGCAATTTGCCAAAGCTAAATTACACATTGTGTCTGTTATCTGTTTACAGTTACATTTAATGTTGTGGAACATTGCGGAACATTCTTGCGAAAAAAGTTAGTTCCTGTTATCACTTATGTTACAGCAGCTATAAACAGTTGTTCCCTCACTTTCTCTTTAAGTTAGTTAGACAGAAAAAAATGCAGCCTGTTACTGAGAAACAAGCTTGTTACTAACTGCAAAGGGCGAAGTCTTTCCCATGGTGTAAAACTTACAGCTTTACCTCTGACACTGGAGACTCCTTCCAAAAATGTTAAATAAAATCTCCTTACAGAAAACTTCACCAAGTCCCTGTTCAAGTAGTTGTTATTATATTATTAAAAAATAATGTATAAGAGGGTAGTGCATTAAACCTGTGATTTGAATTACAGTCTGCAAGTACTGTTAAGCAGCACCTTCTGACCAATCAGATTCAAGCTCTGAATAATAATAATAAAAAAAATTTAAAAAAAAGACTGGTTTTGTTGTAGAACTTCGCACAAATGAATAATATTGATTAGGTTAGATTTTGAGTTAATGTGCAGTAGAATTACATTGAAGAATATTTGTTATATCAAAAAAAGAAATTTCTCTTCAGATGGGGTACCAACTTCTCAAAACTCTTTACGAAGTGCATTTTCAATGTATTTTTAACATCAGTGTAATATCGTGTAATGTCAACACAGGGGAATATTAGGAATTATTAGGGGAAAAAAATGTCGTCCTTAATCAGTTACATTTTTGTGTGTTTTTGTGTAAATGAGAGATTACTTAACCCTTAAATCACTGATTGGTGACTGTGACCAGTCTAGGGATCTGGTGAAACTGTAAAAACAAATGTCCCACAGACAGTCAGGAGGGGGATTTTAAGCTGGTGTGTGAGATGATGCATTATTACACTTAAAGAGTAAATGTCATCATACTCTTTGGTTGGAGATATCCTTAATTATCAGCTTGCTCTCGTCCAGTCATGATGATTAATGCAGTTTTTTTTTTTCAGTTGAACCAAGATTTACAACCCCTTTTCTATTCCAAATGAATCCCATATGCTTTTATCTAAAACATGACCCTGCACATTAAAGCGCAGTAGTTTTATCCATCTCAAGGCTTACTAAGACATTGCTTACATACCAGAACTCGAGTTTATAATGATGATTAATTTATCCACAGGTAGATGACTAATCATGACCAGCTGCATGAATGAAAGATATATTGTTTAAATGGAAATCTACTGATATGGATCAGATTGTAAAAATCTACATGGTTGTGTACAGGGCACTGGGTGGTGCCATGCCTAAGCTGCTCAGACAACAGGACCTGTGATTGGCGGGAGGTTGCCTGGCAACCGGACAGCTGTTACTACCCTGTATTGGAGCAGCCACAGCTGCAGCGGTGCATGATGGACAAGAAGGTAAGAGGATAAGTAATGCCATCACTTCATTCTCTTAACTGAAATCAGTAATAACACCTCAATATAAGGCTCACATGGTATTAACTCATAACTAATACTGGATGTGTATATCAGTAATGAATACAGCAGCTATTCAGTGACACACACATGATTTTTTTACCTGTTTTTTAGCATATTTATTTACCTGTATGAACACACTTTTGTATAGTAACAATTTATTTTTGGGTAAAAATGCAAATTAACATAAACAAAAATTTTATTGGATTAAAATATGTACTGGATTTTTAACAATGAATTTAAGCATAACATATAGAATATTTTTGTTTGTATGTTTGTTTATTTATTTAGCCAAAACACAACTTATCCATATTGACATTGGATTAAAATGTCTAATTGATTATTCAACAATTTAACAATAAATTCAGATATATGAACAACACATCATAATATCAACATATATATAATGTTCATTTAAATTTAATAATTAAAATAATAAATAAATGAATAATATCAATAATGTTTCTGCATTAAGTACATTTAGAAGATTGTTGATATGGTGATCTGTAAGAAATGGTTTATTTAACAATGTTTAACATGTTTATAGGTGTTAGAACATAAGTGATAACAGGAACTGTGGTACTTATTTTGTGGACATTCCACAACATTAAATGCAACTATTAATGGATAAAAAGGATGACATATTATTCTTCAATTAATAAAATTAAATCTATCTGTTTGCAAATAAAACACTTTAGGACATGCTGGTATTGGAAAATAATCAGCTTTGGTGTTGTAACAGTAACTCTGCTTCATCACATCACTCCAGCATTGATTAATTTCTTATAACAGCACACCCTAATTTTAGTGTTTTATTCTTTAGATAAATATTAACTCTTAACTGTATGTGTTTAGTACATATTAAGGCTAAGCCTGGTAGAAAGTCAGTAAGGAACTTATACACTGAAAAAAAGGTTTTCAATATTAAAGAAGACATAAAAATATGAAGCATGGATATTCAGAGAGATTTTCATCTTATATGTGAGTTTCTCAAATTAAAAGTGTTTATATTAATATACAGAAACAGTAGTTATTAAGGAGGAACAGGTAACAGCTACAATATAAGGAAAAAGTATGAGAACATAACACATTTTTTAAAAAAGCACTAATGAGGTCCTAATGTTGACTGCTGTATTCACTACTTATAGACTTAATTAGCTATAATTAAGCTATAATTGATATGAAGTGGTACCAAATACCAAATATTTACATTTCCACAATGGCTTATACAGCCTAATATAAGCAATGTAGCTTTAAGTGTGTTTTCTCAGTCAGTTACACAAGCGTGTGTAAAAAGTTAGCAGATGACATGAATGGTGCTTCACTAATGGATAGCTTTAAGAACAGTGTTATCCTGAACATCTCTGGAGGCCAGATTGAAGAAGAAGTGAATGATTTAGTAGGAGGGTCAAAAGAAGAATTGAGACGTCTGTCTCCCTCTTTCCTTCTCTTCTGCTATAGGTATAGCTGCTTTACTTTCCATGCTGATGTAGGGCAAGTTAATCTCCTCCACACGTTATCTGGATGTAGATGGAGAGAAGAATCTCTCCACATCCATCTTTTAGAAGATCTCTCATAAATGATTACATTAAAAGCAGTGCAGGTTCAGACCTCTGAGACAAAGCCTGTATCCTGATTCTCTACATGCACATTAAAGGCTCTCGGCTCCTCAGCAGGACTTTTCCTCCTCCGCTTCCTGATTTAAGAGGCACAAGATCAGCTGTGACACACACGTCCTCGGTTAAAGAGCTCTCAGGGTCTTGGAGATGAATAGTCCACAGAATGTTATTGGCTCATTGGGGCTAGCTCATGATTTCTTTAAAAAGCAGTCTGAGCTAGAAAGATGAATAATTAGCTTTTGGCTAGAATTTGGGTTTTCTGGTTAAATATTTTAACTATTTAGGAAAACATATATATTTTACAAAAATGGTGCGTGAAAAAAGTTTTCCTATGCCAACATACATAATGTACTTTTTAACCAATACAGTATTTAAAATAAAATAATGAATTAATAGATAAGTAAATAAATAAATAACTGTTATCAAAAAATAAACAAATAAAATCAACCAATTATATAATATTTGAGTTTCTTTGACTGTTTGTTTGTTTGTTTGTTTGTTTATATTCTTAGTCGAAAAAAAAAAAGAAATTGTTTTAAAGTGTTGTATATTTGTCATGTGATCAAATAACATTGTGAATATTTATTTATTTATTTATTTATTGATTGATTGAAAGAGTGATGGAAAGTGTCTGTGGATCTGTCATTGGTATGTACCAAATGGTCTCCATTTAAATTTGAAAACTTGAATAAAAAAAAAAAAATAAAAAAAAGACAAAAAAATATTTCATGGCTTGGAGCTTTAGCTTGGCAGAAGAACCTTTTTCTTTTAATGAGTAACAGTTGTGTGTTTGAGACGGCGGATTGATTAGTTAGATGAATCTGTGCATTGTTCTGAGTGTTTGTAGTGTGTGTTGTATGACCATGACCATGGATACAACACTTAGTAGAAATTTGAGCTGGTCTTCATCACACACATGTGTATCTTTTGTGATTAATGCTGGCATTCGTCATTCCAGCTTGTCCACCACGGACATGTGAACTGCCGCTGAGAGGCTGTGATCTCCACCAGCTTGTGGAAAACCCTTACAATGCCACACTTGTTTACTCGCTCCCTCCTTCTCTTTTTCCTTTCATTCATCCCTCACTTCCTTTATTCACGGCAGCAGGCTGAGAGAGGGAGGACCGGAGGGGAGAAGTGGCAGAAGTGTGTGTTGGCTTGAATTTCTCAGTTTGATCTGGACTGTTTGTCTCCGATGCCATGGTGATTGTGTGTGTATGTGTGTGTGTGTGTGTGTGTGTGTGTGTGTGTGTGTGTGTTGACTCTGGTCTGGCACACACTGTTCCTGCCAAGCTGACTTGAGTGTAACTGTGTGCACATCCATCACACTATCATGATGCAAGTCTGTCTCACAAGTCAATTCCACATATTTGTTACAATTTTCTGAAATTTTTACCCTTAATATGATGAAAGGCAGCATTGATAATTAATAAATCTAGTGGAAAGCCTTCCCAGAATGCCATGCCTTCGGAATGGGATGTTCAGCAAGCACTTATTGATGCTATGGTCAGCTGTCCACATACCATATAGTGTATAAAGTGTGATGTGTTGTTCATTAACTAAGAAAAAAATTGGCGATGGAGTTCAGATGTTTCAGTTCAGGATGAGCTGTTATTGAAAAATAATTTAAACATATTTTAAATGTATATTCATGGAATTGCAAGTGCCCTTAGACTTCCATTATAGCTAAGTTTTAAGTAATCAGGTTTTCTATTCTTATTCTCTGTACAGGAAAATGTATAAAAAAATTATTGTAATCTCTCTTGTAATTTTCCTGTAAATTCTCTTACAATCACACTACAAATGGACAGAGATTATGCTGAAAAACACTGGACTGCTCCTTTAATGAGGCAGCGAATAAATTGGCAAAAACATTCTGGAGAGTAAAGCATGAAGACATTTTTTGCATTACTAAATAAATGTTATAAATTATTCTAACTCCTAAGGTGTCTTTTATAACTATAGGGATACATCTATAAAATAATACTAATAAAAAGGCTGAGCTGATGTTTCTATCACCTGTGGTGTGATTGTGTGATTTCTGTTCTCCCTCAGGTCCTGTTCATTGGTGACTCTACTAACCGGGGGATGATGTACTACCTGATGGAGCGAGTAAACACTACACTGGAGGATTGGGACAAGGCTCACGACACCATCATCTACCACAATCTGAACCAGGGCAGAACGCTCATCAGCTACTCCTACTACCCCCAGTTCTGGCTACACAAGAACCAGAGACCCACCTTCCAGCAAGCACTGGAACAGCTCATAGAAAGGTATGTGTGTGTGTGTGTGTGTGTGTGTGTGTGTGTGTGTGTGTGTGTGTGTGTGAATGTTTATGTATGTGAGAGAAATAACATTTGTCCAAATACTTTACATTGTGCAATATCTTACATAACCAGTGCAAAATTGTGTAAAGTGCATGTAAAACATGGACCATAAACTAAATTTAAATGCTCTTATGCTCTGGTTTTTTAAAACATATGCAAAATTCATAACACCACCATAAAAAATAATCAAAACAGATTTATTAACAGGTTTTTCAAATGATGTTTTGTACGTTTGTCTTAATGAACTTGCAGTCTGGGTGTCTATGCAAATCGAGTGGTGATTCAGTGTGTAGATTAATACAACCGATGAGCAGGTACTAACTGATGAGCAGGTACTAACTGATGAGCAGGTACTAACTGATGGTAACGCATTTCTGCCATTTGAAGAAAAAATACAAAACAATTACAAAGTAGTAATCATGGGAAGTTTTTTTTAAAAAAAATTTTGGTTTAAAACTTTCTTTATATTATTACTTATAATATGAATAAATTATTTTTTTGTCAATTACTATACATACCTCTTGCAAGAACTTTGTGTTCATGTACCTCATGCAAAACTCTCATTTGCATGTTGTTTTCTCCACCTTTACTGTATTTAACTTCATTTGTTTAGATGATAAATTTAGGATCATGGTAGATTTTTCATCAGTTTTCGTAAATTAGTTTCTCATTTACATACTTCTACCTGTTTTTTTCCCATTAATTATAGTTTTTCAGTCAGTTGTCTAAATGAATGTATGTACCTGCTGAGCTTAATATGTAAGGAATAAAACACTCAGGAAAAGAATTAACAGCGGAGGGGTGTGATGTGGCCTGACACAAAGAGGAGTACTGTTCTCACCCTAACAGCAAGTTCTGGTTTATTCCTCTTTTACCACAGAAATTTGCCAACAAATTTCTTTTTATTTTTTAAAAAAAGATACTTATACATTTTATCTGTTTAATGCTGCATTTAACATCGAAACAAGTTAGTTTCAGGTTACAGCAGCTATAAACAGTCATTCCTTCACTTTCAAGTTAATAAATTTGCCATGTTACCAATAAACTGGAAGAAACGGCCAAGTCCTTTATCCTGAAAACATTTCCCTGATGGAAAACTCACGTACTCTTATAAATTGCTGACACTGGAGACTCCTTCCATTAATGCTAATTAAACACAACCGTACAGAAAACTCCACCTTTTGCAGTTTTCTTTGATAATAAGAGCACATTTTAAAAATAAGTTTATTTTAACCCTTCAATTATGTGGAGTGTCCACCATCCAAGTTCCTATGAATTAGCTGTTACTATAGAAACAAAACCATTATAATGACAACATTAATATAAACCTGTGATTTTAATTACTACAGTTAGAGCTGCTGAATTGAGAACACAACAGTGCTGTGGTATGAAGTGAAACTAAACACTGCTTTGTTTTATTTGTCAAATTAATTGGGTTTATGGTTCTGTGGGTAATAATAGAAAGGTGGGTAAGTCTGAACACAACATACAGTATAACAGTATAAGCAATATAAGAAAATCAGAATGGTTTGTGTGTGTGTGTGTGTGTGATGTTTGTGGGCTGTAAGTTGTGAATGTGTCAGTTTGGTTAAAAGGCTATATGAGTGTAAGCATGTGTCATATGTGATGTGAGCTGTGTAAGTAATCAGGAAGGATATTGGGGTGTGTAAAAGATTACTGCTGCTGAACTCTTCTAGCTACAGATGTGGGCACTGAGGAGGGGAAAGATATGCAGCACAGATGCTATGAATGACTGAGTGTGTTTGTATGCATAAGGAACTGAGCAGTGGAACAGGTTTGCTTTTGCAGTTAGGATGGGGAGAATGGGACTTTTTAGACTTCAGAAGCAGAAATAATCAGATAAATTACTAACTACGTATCAGTTTATACATATTGGTAGTCAATGTTTTAGTGCAGTTTAATCAGTATTACTGCCATGTAGGAAACAAAATAAAAAGGGGCAGGATGATAATTAAATAAGGAAAAATATTAAAGATGATGTGTATTGAGCGCTTCTATGAAATGCAGGTACACTTGGATAGGAAGTTAGGTCTTAGAATGAGATATACTATATGTTGTGTGCTACACGTCTTTAGATTTATTAAGATCTCTATTGTTTCCGATAAAAGAAAAATCCACAAAAAATTCTCCTTTCTATTCTGTAGACACATGCACTTAACAATAATGATTAGTTTAAAAATGTTAATACATGGTGTTTGTGCTTGCTCCAGCTTGTACCACTTGCTCATGAACAGTGAAGAGCTGATGATTACCTCTCACAGATGTGGCTTTGAACTTTAACCTTTGGCATTGATGACTGTCATCCACGGCAGGTCACGACCTCTGGAAAACTCCCCTCAGACAGTGCTGGTTGCTGGAGGGGTCCAGTGGCTCAGTCTGGAGCATCTGAGGACCATGCAGCAGGTCCTTGAGAGGTAACACACACACACACACACACATGCCTGTTTGCTTCTACCAGTGCATGTGTTCTGTTAAAGTTATGCCTTGGCTGTTGTTATTTTTATTTTAAAACATAAAATATAATGATCCTGACTGTGCGCTCTGATGTAAATATAACTGGATCTGCATACAGCTTGTGGAAAAGTGATAGAATGACGTATAATGTGTAATTCAAATACCATTTCTTACAGCAGCGCTCTAAATCCTAAAGCTAGACTCTGTCTTAATAAAAACGTAATAAAATAGCCCCTGCCCCTGCCTGCTGAGTGAAAAGTTTATTAAAATATTACGGCTGTGTTCTTTTAGCATAACGTAACTGGTTTCAATCATTTCCCAGAGAGAAGCTGCAGAACATCATGGTGGTGGTGAAGTCTTTAGGAATGGGGTTTCATCTGCCAGTGGACGGCATTCACTCGCTCTCTCTGGTGAGTGCTGAAGAAGCTTGTGTCTGCTAAAAATGGCAATACACTCGAGCTAATCATGACTTATAGTGGTAAATGTAATCATAGTGATGTAATGGTATCAAACTTTTATGTATGTTAAAATATTTTTGGTCTCTTGTTTCAAAAATACAGGAAGAGTGCTTACACATATGTTCATAGCTAGTTTATTCATATCTAACTCTCCTGTTTTATTCAGTACTCAGCAATTCAAGGGCTCTTAGCTCTCTAAAGGGTTT
The DNA here is from genome assembly GCF_027358585.1 of Pangasianodon hypophthalmus. Lineage (NCBI taxonomy): Eukaryota > Metazoa > Chordata > Actinopteri > Siluriformes > Pangasiidae > Pangasianodon > Pangasianodon hypophthalmus. The sequence continues at coordinate 7,263,122 of NC_069727.1, forward strand.
GTACATGAAACCTTCTGTTGCAGAGTTCTGCGTAGAAACTATAAGTGTTTCTCACATCAAGAGAAACTGAAGAAATTTTAAATGTTGCAACATTTTTGTACAAGTGAATTTACTCTGTCCATCTCATTTGATTTTATAGCAATACAATTTTATCTTCATATCTAATACATCGAACTTCATGTCAGTTATAAGCAATTAAAAATAAATATTTCACACTACTACTGATCTACAAGCTTGGAAAGAGAGATTTGACAGAGGATTAAAAATGATCTTTTTGTTTTATATGTACAAAAGCACTTTTATTTTTCAGGAATATTTGCAGTATTTTCAGCACTGTTAAACCTTATATTTCTTCTGCATCTTCCAGAATGGAGTGCAGGACCTCTTCGGCGTGAACAAGAACATTCTGGAAAGTGCAAAGCGCCTCAGGTACGAGGTGATCGACACGTTCAGCATCACCATGGGCCGCTATAAGGAGTTTCTTCAGGGCCGCTGTGCCTGCCATTTCCACGAGGTAAACCTGCAATCATCCGCTCTCATGCCTTGACCTGAAAATTGCTGTGTTTTATAAGGAGCGTGTGGATGTTCCGTAACAAATGGAGATTCAGTGTTGTTGAGGTCAGCAAATGCTCCATGCACATTAACGCCAAAATTATATCAAAATACCTCACATATGCCAGTTACCAAATAAACAAATTAACCACTTATTTAGAGTAATATTACTTTGATATTGTATTGCTGGAGTTATCGTATTAATCTCCTCTAGCGGTGTATAAAATACAAGGAGCCAAAATACACAGCGGTGGCCTGTGTGCTAATGCCGTGGATTTGTTTCTGTAATTATAAAATTATGGGCTGCATTTACCACCCAGAGAGCACATGAGCTGACTCACCATCTTTCAGCGTAAACCTAATTTTCCTGGAACATAAGGCTAGGCTCTACTCCAGTCCCCAGTGTGTGCGTGTGTGTGTGTGTGTGTGTGTGTGTGTGAGAGAGAGAGAGAGAGAGAGAGAGAGAAAGCCGCTGTTCTTCCAATTACCCAGTCCAACTGCTTCCTTTCATATGACAAGTACTTCAAGAAACACAGCCCAATAAATCTAGCTTTAAAGAGCACTCGTGCTGCTTTTTACTCCACTATAAATTGGCCGTCGGATCATTTAATGAGATATTAGCAATTAGGCAGGATTTTATTAGCTTGTAAAGAACAGGTTGGGTGCAGATGAGGGAGGAAAAGTGTGTGAAGTGGTGGATTTTGCTTCCATATGGGTCTAAAATATGGCTAAGCGATCCCTAATACAGCAGAACACACCAGGCTGACTGTAACCCAGTGTAGTTTAACCAGCGGACATCATCACACTGTTTGCTTTGAGACTCGAAGCTGCTTTTTCAAGGAAACCATGTAGAACTGGACATTTCACTTGGATTATAAATGAACTGCATTCAAATATCAAATTCCTGCAACTAACACCACTGCCTGAATAGAAGAGGATTTTTCTGTATAGACAAAGCAGGATTTTTTTTTTTCATCGCAGGCAATCAGGCAGATATTTGCCAGGTTATATGGTGTTACTCGTGTTTATTGACTGTAAATATTTACCCAAGCCAATCAGTTTACACTCCACAGTGTCCTAAAATGCTGCTTCGTCCACGTCAACTGTCACAGCCTCATGATAAAGGAATTTTTAACCTGGGAATGAAACAATGAGAAGCCAGTTGTGCTGTCAGTATACAGTTCAATGCATCAAAAATTAACTAAGTGTTATAACTATAACAAAAGTACAACATAATGGTAGCAAAATGGACAAATAGTGTATGAATAGGTATTAATAGTAAAAAAAAAAAAAATTGTATCAGTAAAAAATATTCTCAAATATCTTGCTTAATACAACAGTGCAGTTGAATTCTCAACTCTGATTGGTCAGAAGGTGTTGATTAATTTTCAATAATTTTCAATTTTTTTTTGTATGGACACTTGACATAAACAGATTAAAAATGTGTAATGTTGATATTGTGACGTTTTCTGTGAGGAGACGTTTATTTAGTATTTTTGGTCTCCAGTGTCACTTTTGTAGCAGTCCTTTTTTTTTTTTTTTACGGCATTGGAGAATCTTCAGGACATGGTCTTTATGCCATGGGAGAGTCTTGAGGATTCAGCAACATGACAAGAACATGTTTCTCAATAACATGATATGCACTTTTTTGACTTATTACCTTCAAAAGAAATAGAAAAAAAAGAGAGGCAATGGTGAGGGAACAACTCTTTATAGCTGTTTTACACAACATTACATGTGTTTTTTATTGAGATTTTTTTTTTAAGTTATTAAGGTTTGAATTAAACCCCTTCAATCTAAGTGAGCAGTCAAACAGGTGAAAAGCTCTAAGAACTCAATAATATAATACTTTTATTTGTTTATAGTTACTTTGACAAGCGTGGATGTGTGATTTCCAGTCTTAGAGAACCAAACACAACCTCACTGATTGGATTTTGATTTAGGTACCACACTCTGCTCGCTAATACCACCCGAGCAAATGGCCTGAACACCGTCTGATCTCATTAACCCCAGCACAATGTTGTCACTGTGTTCCTTCAGGTTGGTAAGCCGTCGCTTCCCACAGTGCCTGCCCACAAAAGGCTGCAGATAGTGAGCCATGCTGGAGAGAGTGTGAGTGTGACTAGCACGAGGCCAGAGCCGTCGTCTCGACCCAGCTCATCCTACCATGTGAAGGGAGCAGTGAACCAAGTGTACTCCGAGATCCTGCTCAGCCGAGTGTGCATGCCTTATATCCACAACGGGACCAGTAGCCAGCGCTGACAGAGACTTACTGAGCTGTTAGCTGGTGTGAATAAAGTGTGTGTGTGTTGGGAGCATGTTGTCCGTCCATCCATAGGATGTATATAATTGTATGAAATGAAGCCATGCAGTGCTCTGCAGAAAAAAGTGTTTTTGTGTGTGTATGTGTGTGCGTGTGTGTGTGTTAAGTCTTCCAAAACGACTTCAGCAGCTGCACCTTAGTTCGAAAGTGTGACACTGGTGGAAGCCGACTGTGAAACCTTTCCACAATGTCCATGTAACGTTCCCAGGATGTTTCTGGAAAGGTTTCATGGTTTCCAGGAGTGCCTTTGATGTCGCACGGCGTCGGATTGTCACTTTTATGGAAGCTCGGGTGACTCTGTGAAGTGTCGCGTTTAACCCCTAGCCTCAAACCTTCCAATCCCTCACAAGTGCTGAGCTGCGTTTATGCCAAAGGTCTTATGAAGATTATGTATACCTCATATTTCTATAGCCCATATATTTTTCTACAGATGTCTTTTATTTCCATGCCTTTAATGGCCAATGTAATATAATCAGTGTAAAATATTTTGCACATGCTGTTTATATATATATATATATATATATATATATATATATATATATATATATATATATATATATATATATATATATATATGAAAAAGCCGTTCAGGTTACTGATGAATATTTCTGCTTTGTCCTGGAATGCTGGCATGCCTACCTTCATTTCCTCACATTTATATTTACACATTAAGGAACATTAACTTTACTGGTCTCTAGAGCAATTGTAATGAGATTATAGTGATTTAAACATGGCATAAATTATTCCTATCCCATCTAGTAGCAATTATAGGCCATCAGGGTTATTTCTAAATGTGGTGAAATCCCTTAATAGCCTGATGCTGTGATGTGGCTGATGTTTGGTCAATGCCACACAGCCAGTGGTCTTCTAGTGCACCTATGTCAACACTGTAGGTGTCAGTCAAACCATTCTTCTTCATCTTTATTTTTAGTTTTATACAGCAATTTAAAAAAAAAAAAAATTTAAATGCACAATTCAAATATTCTCAAATTAGGAGCAAGTACAAAATTATATATATATATATATATATATATATATATATATATATGTATATATGTTTTTTTCTTAATGAGAAGTAAATTCTCAATGTTTCATTTTTGCCAGGATTATGAATGAGGATTGCTTTTTTCATGGTGCAGCCAGTATTTACACTCCAAACTGTATTTTTTTTTCCTTTTTCTTTTGTTATATCTTGTTTTATTTGATTTTAGGAAGAGTATATCTACGTTTAGGAGGAAGGTGAAAGGTATTTTACCTTCCTGAAGTGCAGAAGAATTAATCAAACCAGAGTTTTATTTGTTTGTTTATTTTAACTGGTTCACATCTGGAAAGTTATGTAATTTGTAATTTGTGCTATTATAATGTATGTAATATATATCAATGCTGTTTTTAAATTAAATCAAAGCCAGTCTGAAACCTAAAGGCATTGAGAGAGAAGGTGTGGGTGTCTCTTTCTCTGGTCTTTTATGTCTGGATGTTTCTTTGTTAAAATATATATATATATATATATATACAGTATATAAGAATGTATTTATAGAGATTACTTATCAGAAAAGGTGGACATACAGGTTTTTTAAATAAAAGAAATGATAATTTATTAACTTATTATTCATGTAAGCTATTTCAGCACTGTTCTAAAAGAGTATTTCAGAATATAATAGAATATTAATTACTGAGTTATTATATAGAAATGGGAAAATCTCCACGCCTACTTTTTTCGGTCGTATAATTACAGAAAATATTAATTGAAGCTTATGAATGAAATAATTTAAATCATACAAAATTTGTTTGCATGTTTTCTTCTTACTTGTCCATAGTTATTAGCAATAATAATAATAATAATAATAATAATAATAATAATAATAATAATAATAATAATAATTTTCTGCGCCATGATTGCAGGACTTAATTTCTTTTCTTTTTCTCTTAAAGTGAAAGACACATGTTAATAAGTTTATCAGTCAAGTGATCGCGTTTTCTCTTTCTGGAGGCGCAGTAAAAGGCGCTTCACTCTGACTGCATGCCGTGACAAGCGGGTTTAACCCCTGCCGACCAATCAGCGCACAGGATCAGAGCGTCTTATGAATATTCATATATCTTTTGTCCAATCAGGAAGCGGCAGCGCGCGGCAGAAGAAAAAAAAAAAGTTCAAAGCGCTTTGAGGCGCAGGAGCGTGTATATCTGTGCACGCGCCTGCCGGAGGAGCCAGGATCTGACAGCTGCTGGATTGCATGGATGAGTGCGACATTAAAAAAAAAAAATAATAAAAAAATCTCACCAAGATAAAGGATTACTGATGTGATATGTGATGGAGCTGTGACGGCTAGGAGTTGCTCCATGGAGCTGCAGTCGTCCTGTTAAATGAGGCGGTCATGGAGAAGAGCAGCAGCTGGGGATTACATTTATTCGAGCTTTTCTTCCTCGTCTTGCTCTCGGGTTACCCGCTATGCTGTCAGGGAAGCTGGATGTAAGTAGTCTATAGCATCTTTATTTTTTCTCTGCTGTTTGCTTGGTGCATTGTAGAAGAGCCTACACTCAGGCAGAGTGCATCCTTTGGGTTTTTTTAATCACTAGGCTTTTTTTGTGCACAGGTGGCTGGGCATCACGTCTGTAGGAGTAGTGGAGAAGATGGGCTGCTCTAATTTGCCTCTGTCCAGCAAGCAGAAGGACGTGTGTAAGCGGAAGCCCTACCTGCTGCCCAGCATTAAAGACGGAGCGCGCCTGGGCATCGCGGAGTGTCAGTCCCAGTTCAGGCATGAGCGCTGGAACTGCAGCACCAGCAAACAGCCGGCTGTGTTCGGCTACGAGCTCACCAGCGGTGAGGACATGCACAACAAACCACCCTTTACTTCTCTAGTTCATCATCTCTAAATGCTCACTACACTCTCACAAATAAAGGTACCAAACTGGCTTTTATTCCACTCTAGTACCACTTTAGTACCTTTAATATGGATCTTTTACCTGGGAAGCTGAATGTGCACCAGTCCTTACGGTTTTGCAAATAAATTATTGTCAAAGGTATGCTTTATTAAGGACTCCAGGTGAAAGCTGCATACTGAAGGTACAGAACATGGTACCAAACCTACAGCAAGGAAAAGTACAGTCTGGTACCTTTTCTAAAAGCACTTTATAGACCTCAGATGTATGCTGTGGCTGTCTGATGGGTTCATATCTTATCATAGCTTCCATCCCTCCATCAATCCATCCATCCATCCATTTTCCATACCGCTTATCCTACATCCTATACAAGGTTGCGGGGAGCATGGAGCCTATCGCAGGGAGCTCAGGGCACAAGGCAGGGGACAACCTGGACGGGGCGCCAACCCATCGCAGTTATCTTATCATATCATATCATATCATATCATATCATATACCATCAAAAATAAATTAATTTTAAAAATTCTAGTTCAAAATTTCAAAATATCAAAATATTTAGGCATGCCACAGGTTCATCTTTTTATTTATTTTATTTTATTTTATTAAAAAGTTGTAGCCTGATATTTTCTTAAGATTAAACACAGCTATTGACTATGCAGAAACAGCCTATTTGCAGTGATTTAGCTGCCTCCGTATGAAAGCATCTTCCAGTCTAAATGTCGAAGTGATGTCTCAGTTTTAATCTGAACACTTCTAGATCTTCTAATATTGCATCCTAAATTAAAGATGCATTACGTAAGATTAGTCTTTTTTTTCAATATTAGGTCTCTAATGGTTAGGTGGGTTCGACCTTTGAATGATTCCTGTCTGCATGTTCACGAAGTTCTGCCCCTAGGATCTGCAGTGGTCTGTAGAGTGTCAAACACCAACAAGCATTCTGGCCCGGAAGTCGGGTTTTCTCTATGACTTAATATACTTTTGCTAAAGCCACAACTTAATGCATTGTGTGTTTTTTTTTTTTTTCAATCAAGTTCCTTATATCTTCCAGATTATTTGTACAAGTAAGGAATAAAAATTAACCAGTGCACCTTTCAATACTATATCACGACAACACACCACCAGAGGTTGGCATAGCTTGAGGTGGTGTACTACTTTGAAAAAATACTATTTAGTGCCAAAGTCTATTCCTAGTCTTTCAGTCTGCTTAGTAAAGCTTAATAAAGTTTTCCCTATGTAACCGTAAATGGGTAAAAGTTATGATCCAAGTTTGGGATTTTCCTGGAGGATTTATGAAGCAGAGCCTGAGCCACTTTTCTTTCTTTTTCTTTTTTTTTTTTTTTAGCAAAATGATAAATGATCAACAGAGGAATTGTCTTTGCTTTAATGCTGGATTGTTTATAGGTTTATAGGTCAGTGCATCTGTTCTCTCAAAAAATATTCTAATGTGTGCTTAAAAATAATATTCATGCATTTCCGTACTTTTCTAGAGGAAGACATATTCCATATTCTCACTGCAAAACCATTTCAATCTCAGTAGCTGTGAGCAAGAATTTTTTTTTTTTTAATAACTGTGCCTGGGATTTGAAGTGCTGTACTGTATATACAGAGGAGTGAGAGTCTGTAGGCATATAAACAATGATGGTGTTCAAAGATGAATTTTCTGACATTCATGTTCAAAAAAGTTAAGGTCTACTTGGGGTGTGCGATTGTTTTTGGCATCTACATCAGATTATTTCCTGTTAACAAATGTCTTAAAGTGGACTACTTTTTACTTTTGTGGAACCAAGAGCAAATGTTTGTTGGAAAAATACACAGAATGATATGAAAAAGAGAGGCTGGGGCTGATTTCTCTCTAGCCCAGACTGTAGGTTCATACAGCCTATCAGTGACAGTCATGTCAGATGATTACATAGAGTGAACTTACATAGATTTTTCATCCCCCTTTGCTGATGTGTCCAAAACACATCATCAGCAGCAGTGGTTGAGAAGATACATGTGAAATAAGGTCATAGGTGAAAGAATGAGAACAAGGTGGATCGTTTACTCTAACGTCCTTTTTTCCCCCAAAATTTCTTTGGAGGAGAAACTTACTGTGTTGTTGCTTTCTTTAATCTGAAGACAAAAATTTAAGTTCTGTGTATTCTTTCTTACACAGGTTAAGGTTTTTAATGTGTTTGTTCAACTTTATTTAGCCAATTTCTCATTTGAAAACCCAACCTTCTATTGAAGATATCATGGATGATTTGATTCATTTTTATTTAGCAACATGTACATGGTTTCTACATCAGGAAGTTTGTCTTTCGGACATCCCTGAACATCCTTTAATAAAAATCAGTGCCATTAATGCAAGTAAATGTGTTGGAAGTGGGTCCATGAGGTAGAAATGTATATAAAAATGTGCACAAGTTTATAAAGTAGCCTGATGTGATTCCTCTCTATCCTCCCCTCTTATTGCTTTCAGGAACGAAAGAGACAGCGTTCATCTATGCTATCATGGCGGCAGGGCTGGTCCACTCAGTCACCCGGTCCTGCAGTGCGGGGAACATGACCGAGTGCTCGTGTGACACCACGCTTACAGGCAGCGGCTCACAAACCGAGGTCTGGCACTGGGGCGGCTGCTCGGATGACATCGCCTACGGGATGTGGTTCAGCCGTCGTTTTATTGACCATGCAACAAAGAACGCTTCTGCGCACGGAGATGAGGCCCTGCTCATTATGAACCAGCACAACAGCGAGGCAGGGAGACAGGTGAGAGACAAGACAGATAGTGACCACTGAACTTTTAGGTGATAATCAACTAGAGATTTTAAAAAAACATAAGAAGGCATATTTATGTTAATAATTAATCAATTAGATTGAGTGGCATTGGGTATATCTGTGCTTTGCTTTTCACTAATATGAGTAAATATGTAAGACACTGCAGGAAATACTTTCTTGCCCTAAATGATAGATTCTCAACCCAGAATGGTTTTTGAACATACCCAATATCTAGGGATATTTCTGGCAATGTCAAGTTTTCTGGGTGGTCTGGGAATATTTTTATATATTGTTCCTCCAACATTTTTAACATTTCAACAACGTTAGTTTTTTGTTTTGTTTTAAATTAAACCGTCTATGATGTGTGAACAATGAGCCTACATTCCAGTAGCATTGTGGAGCAAACCAGTATTACATTGCAGGAATGTTATTTTTGGTATATTACATCCCTAACCTTTTTAGAACTGATTGAATATTTATTAAATGTTCTCAGTCAGCTTGGAATTTGCATAGTTCCATGTTTCCAGGTAGTGCTAGCTTTTCACTGTCAAACCCTAGCTAGTCATTTCTAAGCTGCTCGCTTCCCACAGCCCTAACTCTACCCCTAACCCTTTGTTGGATGTCCCTGTGAAAGTATGGATAAGATCCAGAAATGTCCTGGAACATCCATACAGGTATCTTGCACATGGGCTAAAACTGAAAAAGAACCCATTTTAAGACAGCAGGATAAAAACAATAATAAATACAGATTACTTTAACTGCAGCAATCTGTCGGCCGTTTTATGTCTGTTTTTCTGAATCTCTAACAAAATGCAAATTTTCCATTTGGAAGTTAGAAGGCAGATTTGCCTGAAAACAGTTTTGGTCTAGAACTATAAAGCATCACAGAAACAGTGCTTAGAGTCGAATGCAAAGAATCAGCCAAAGAGGTCCACCAGTATTTCAAAAGAAAATCTCTTTCTACTTTCTACTCACTTTTTTCAAACACTATATTACTATATTTCTCTATAATCATAAATTTGTAAAGTCATAACGCAGCTTTTACCAGCCATTTAGCAACTCCATGAAACTCCTTAGGTCTGAATTCCTGACAAATCTAAATTTAACAGATGTTACCTTGAGAATGAGACCTAATAACCATCACTGTGATCTACCTGCACTTTGTATTCATTTGTTTTCGTTAGCATTTACCCGGGTTGTATCATCAGTTATTATGCTAGCTAACCGACAGTAGGAATAAAGCTGCTGTTAGTTAGCATTAGCTAATGTTTTTCCACATTCCTTGGTTCCTTGGTGAAACCAAGGAAGTTTATACTTTCATTTGAGTGAAGAATTTGAAGCTGTAATTCAACTTTTATGAGAGTATTTATTTAGATGAGTAATTGGGAATTTTTTCTTTAACATCATTGTCAACCCCCATATGATTCACAAATTCACAGCTTTCCCGCTCTCCTTTGCCTGCTGGGGTTAGAGTTCGGAAAAAAGAAAGTGTGTAAAAGTGTGTAAATTCCTCTGGTTATGGACATTTATTTTACTGCTTTGCCTGAAGTACAGGATGTCTGTTCACCGCAATGTATTGTGTAAGATTTGGCTTGAAGTCCTTCTCTTAGTGCATGTGTTTTCATTGCTGTTTACAATATATCCGAGACCTGAATGAAGGTCAGTTCATACCGGATGTGTCACATCAAGTTGAGCTCACATGCCGCGCGGCCCGTTTCACTCGTCTTCTCTAACTGCTATTTTGCTTGTATGTGTGAGAGTAAAGTGTAAACTCCATTGAAATCAAAAAACCATACTTTCTATACTCTGTGCTTTTTATTTGAAATCATAATCTACAAAGATGTAATGACCGTGCAACCTGAGATTGCATAACAACACTATGATTTTATAGCAACAAGGGGAAACATCTGTCTGATGTGAATTCAGGTTAACTCTGATCCACTAACATCAATCATGTCCTCTTTTTTATGTAGGCTGTAGCCAAGACAATGTGGACGGACTGCCGCTGTCATGGCGTCTCAGGCTCCTGTGCTGTAAAGACATGCTGGAAGACCATGGCATCCTTTGAGCGTGTAGGCAACTACCTAAAGGACCGCTATGAGAATAGCATACAGGTGCTAGACCGCACCAAGCGCAAGTTCCGTCGCAAGGAAAAGGAACAGAGGCACATGCCCATTGGCCGGGAGGAGCTCATCTTCCTCAACAAGTCACCCAATTACTGTGTGGAGGACCGGCGGCTGGGCGTGGCCGGGACTCGGGGGCGCCGCTGTAACCGCACTTCTGCTGGGCCGGATGGCTGCAACCTGCTGTGCTGCGGACGGGGATACAACACACACGTGGTGCGTCATGTGGAGCGCTGCGAGTGCAAGTTCATCTGGTGCTGCTACGTGCGCTGCAGACGTTGCGAGACCATGAATGACATTCACACGTGCAAATAGAGGGACGAGCCAAGGACAGGGAGATATAAGGAAACATGGAAAGAGGTGAAGTTTGACTGAGGAAATGGAGATGATATGGGTTCTACTTTTACCTCCTTCCCTGTACACCTTTGCATTTCATTTGTCTCAAAAGCTTTGTTCAGTGGCGCCTTCACATGCTTGAGTAGCTGGATGGATTCTCAGGAAGCTGATGAAGTATTACCTGAGTACTGAGTGTTACTATGAGAACTGATGGCTGAAGTGGCTTTGTGATAAAGGGATAATCTCATCTTCTTGTAATGAACGGTTTCCTTTATAAGACTTGATCATAAACACAAAAAAGAGCATGGACAACATAACAAGCCAACTGAGAATCCAAAGAAAAAACTCTGGGATCCCATGTGGATTGGATTCTAAAGTGGGATCAAGTCTGGTCAAGTTCAGATTATGGTCAATTATGTTTGTTAATATTCACCTAGACATTAATTCAGCCTCGAATTATACTCTTAAAATTGTTTAAATTCTTCGAATTGTTCTTAAAGGGAGCTCTTAAAGGTTTTATGTGGAACGCTGCAACGGAGTGCTTAATTATCATAGAGGCTAAAGAATCAAAGGTACTATGAAAAATACTGCAACATCATGCTTATGATAACTTGTGAGTTTTGAGTAGTTTGAAATGCTTATATGATTGTAAATAGTCTGCTAAATGATATTACTTTTCCAAAGACATACACTATTAGTATTTCTTGGATAATCCTTAAAGGTTCTAAGTAGAACTCTAGTATGGAGGGTTTCCCTTTCATAAACAGTTCCATGTAGAGTCCCTTTAGAAAGCTAGAACAATTAACAATCCAAAGAACTATTAAAGAACCTTTTTTCTAAGGTTAATTTTTCCATGCTTGAAAAAAATTAAATCCAGAACCCCTGAGTTCTTCAGGTTCTGGAGAATGCTTTAAAAGTTCTATGTGAACCCTGTAACAGAGAGTTTCCCTAGTATATCTGCCTTCAGAAAGCTAGATCCATTAACCATCTAAACAACCACTTTAGAAAAAAAAGATTCACATCCATCATTGTATAGGGTTTTTCTGTCTTCGTTCTATGAGTTTACAGGTTTTAAGAGCTGTTTCACAGGGGGATATAACTATTAACCATCCAGACTTATAGGGTTCTTCAGTCTTGTCCTTCTGGGTGAAACTTTAATGGTTCTATCTAAAACCCTCCAATGGTGGGTCTTGCTTTCACAGAAGGTTCCAAGTAGAAGTGCCCTGGAGAGATAGAACCATCCAAACCATCCAAACCATTGAACGGTTAACCATCCAAACAAGCAGAGCAGAACAATCTTACAAAAAAAGTGTTAGTTGTTCCACCATATTAGTTTTTCAGTCTTGTATTTCTGAGAGAACATTTTAAAGTTCACTAGAACAAATTGGTTCCCTTTCAGAAAAGGTTCCAAGTCAATCACCTTTAGAAATCTAGAACTGTTCATGATCCGAAGAACATGTGACTAACGCTTTTTCTAAAAGTATAGCATTTTGCATGTGGAGCTGGATGTAGAACTGAAGTTCTCGCACATTAAATGATGTCTTTAGACTCCAGCCTCATTTGTATAATGACATGTAATAACTTTCTGATGATGCCTGTTCCTTTTGCCCCACTCCTTAGAAAGGGTTGTGTTTGTCCCTCTGAAAGAACCCTTAAAGGTTTTGTGTAATACCCTACTTTTCAGAAAAGTTTGCAAGCCCAACACCATCCAAACAACTCTTGAGGAACCCTTTTTATATAAAGAGTTTCCTTACCGTCTGTGCTCTTAGCCTTTTCCACATGCTCTCTTTCTCTACAAGAAGTCCTGATTTGTTAGAAGTCACAAACGTGTGCCAAATACCACAGGTTTTTTCGTTTAAAAAACAGCCCTGAAAAGCTAACGCAAGTGACACTTTAGCGAAAGTGACACTTTGTTCGAGCTTCCTCAAGGCTCTTACTGAACACACTGGCAGCTGCTTATTGTCTTACACATTTGAATGCACTTGTGAGGGAATTTTGTCTGTGTCTGGTTTGTCGTAACTGCTTCAGCCATTTTCTGTCAGGGAGCCTCGTGTCAAAATGAAATCGCTGTGTCGCTCAAGAGTAAATGAGAAACTCGAACTCTGTGCAAACACTTTTCCACCTGCAATCCAATAAATCATTTAATTTGGTTGTGTGCTTGAGTTTTGTTTTTTTAAATATCACTTGTTTTCTAGACTTTACATCCATGGTAGAAAGAAACCTCTAAACAAGATGAAATCTGTCTAAAGCCCTGGTGTGAGCTAAATCTCAGCCAATCGTAGCTTGTTCAGCTAATAACAAAGCCTTCGATTGCCTCAAGAATTTATCTATTCCTTGAATCCCCAAGTTTAAATTTAAGGCCAGGCTCAATATGAGTAACTGGGCCAGGGAGCAAACCCAAGGAGGAGGCCTGGATGCAACACACTCTGGAGACACATAATTCAGATAAATGAGTCCACACGGCAGTATCGGTCAATAAAACTAGCCAATTACACAAATGCTTGCCAAGTATTCTTTTCTCTCATTCCTTCACGCTCATCCTTATCCTCACAGATTTAGGTTTATTATCCAGTTAAAGGTAAGGTATGCAGTTTTGCTCTTTTGTAATGAAATGGAACTCTTTGCTAAATGTACTGTGTAGCCACAAAAGGTTTCCTGGCTCAACATTCCAAAACATTGCTTTTTTTTTCTTGCAGACGATGAAATATAATCCAACAATTACCAACATAATGGGATCATTTTCTCTTCCTAATTCTTTAATGTAATAATTTAACATCTTAGCGTTAGCCCAAGTAACTATGTCCATGCACAAATTCTCTTTCATTCAAAGTATGCAAATTAGTATAAACCAATGCTGCGGAAGTGCTGTGTGCGCCAGTGTGGTGTACACTGCATTACTTATTGGTTGGACTACGCATATACAACATTTGTGGTTAATTTGCCCCATGCTGGTTGGTGGAGACAATATCAATGACTCGCTCAGCCCATAGCTCTTGTGTTGTAAACTTCTCAGTGGTCTATGATGAGTTGTCAACTGGCTGGCTGTGATCCAGTTGGGGAAAGTATTTCAGTGGACTGGACTACATTTGAAAATGTACTTTAGCTGCAGCGGAACTGGAAAATGAAGCATGAAAAAAAAATAAAAAATGGCCATTGTTTAGTGACTCTAGTTTTCTAAACATGAACCAGGTTGGCTTCTGTAGCAGAGCCACTGTTGTAGCCAATCTGTTGTAAATTATTTAGCTGAAGACAGCTCATCAGACCAGAGACTAACTACAGGGCTAGAGACATTAGCTCAGTAAGGGGAGACTTTTCACAGACTTTTATAGATTTTTCATTTTATTTATTCTCTCTGGTCTGACTAGCAAACTCACGACATAGCTTGTTTAAAAAGCATGGCGACAACAAAAACTGAATGTTTAAAGATGATTGGACAGGTAAGCATGCATTTCTTCTCCTTGCATCAAATTAAAAACATGTCCATGGAGCTGGTGGTAATGTGAAACACCAGGACAAAGTGAAATGAAACTTAGAATTGTCTTATTTATAGCCATATACTAATCACTAATGCTTAAGCATTTAAAGGTAACTGTTGTCATGCTAGTTGCTTTTCCAGACCTTTGTAAGAAAGTAATTTTGTGCAACTGGCATTTTAGTTGATCTAAGCATTGAGTTACACGTCCAACCCAAGAGTAATGCTCCTTTCAGGGCTCCATTTCCTAGCACTCTGTATGGGGTTTTACAGCTTGTAAACATTCCCAGAAGTCTGTGGGGGCTCATATTAGAGTCTAGTAGTGCTGTTGAAGGCCTGATGGGGTTTGGATTAGTCATGGGCCTACTTTGCCAACATTTCCTTGCTAGTATTAATTGATCAGCCTGTTTTAACCCGCTCACAGTTCCACCTTATAGAATATCATAAGGTAAACCAAAAAAGTAGATGAATTTCACTTTATGTACAGTATATCTGTTTTCCTTTCTTATTTATAACAGGACAATAATATTTAAATAGTACTTAGCAAACTAATTAACATGCTCCGTTTGCACAGTTCCAGCAGATACCTTTTACTGTTCCTTCCTTATCATCAGTGTTAGCATTTTAAGTGAAGTAGTCCTTCAACCCAGTCTGATGCTCTTTGTCTCCATCTACTGGATTTGCAAACATGCTGGGGAAGGGTTGCCATGCCAGCTGTTTTCCCACAGATCTGGGTTACTTTTGGCTTGCTCTGAGTTGATTTTTCTGTCCATAGGTTGGGTGTTTGCTGTTTTGAGTATATTAGATAAATTCTAGTAATGTTTTTATTAATGCAAAAAGTAAATGCACAGTTTACATATTTACATCACCAATGCTCATTTGTAGTTATACTACTTTCTATTATTTCACAGTGATAATGAAGACATTAACACTATGAAATAACATATGGAGTTATGTCAGTCACCAAGAACAGTGTTAAGCAAATCAAAACTATTTTTATTTATAATTTGTATTATTGATACAGCTTTGCACTCTTGGCATCTTCTCACCCAGCTTCATGTAGGAGTTTCACCCAGGAGGCTTTTCTTAGCAGCACGTGTTGAGTGATTTATTTATAAGTTCTAAATTAAAAGTTCTTGTTGTTTGAGTAAATAATGTAATGTTTTATGATTTAAAAAATGTGGTGTATTAGCAGGTGAAATTTGATACAATAAATAAATTTGCTATATGAATAATCTGAGACCTTGATGAAAGAACTGTTCCAACAGCATTGATTTAATAATGTTTATTAAAAATTTTATCACATTATTATATATGTTTTCTGTTACAAGTCGCAGTGATACTCATGATTTTGGAGTACCAAATTTAGATTTTGGGAATTAGATTGACCATTTTAGTTTTACTGACCGTTGGACTAGTTTTTGGAGTAATTTGAGGGGATAGGTGCAGGAAATTGGTGTGCAGGTAATTGAGCTGATTTTGTCTCAATGATCTGGCAACCTTAAGACTAGGTGGTGATAAAATGAGCATTGCCACACAGTTATCTATCCTTTAACTATAGTGTCTTCTTCAACAATGTGTCTCAGTCGGTCAGTGGAGGTTCAGGTTGAATGGCGTTAGGACTCAGCCGTTTGGAGCCAGTCTCCACTATTTCCTCCTCTCTGGCACTGCTTGACGTGGGAAACGTAGGGCTGTAGCAGCCACATGATATAATCTCCAAGGCCATGTCCAGGAACTGGATGGGAAAATTGTAGATTATCTATAACTGATGATCCAGCACCACTTAAAGATTGTAAAACAAAAAAGCTATCAAACATAATTAGCTAATTTGTAATCCCTGTTTTGTGTCAAACTCGCCAGTTATTAGCTTTAAGATTAACTTCGCTCTCACCTGTTTTTTGGCCAGGAAGAAGATGATGGGGTTGTATGCAGGGCTGGTCTTAGCCAAGTGGGCAGGCATGGAGGCAAGGAGTGGGGATATGGAAATATCTGGCACGAGGATCACAAGCATGGATACAATAGCGTAAGGCAGCCAACAGAGGAAGAAGGAACCAATCATGGCAGCCACCATGCACATAGCTTGTCTGTCCTCTTTTTGCCGTGATCTGCCTCCCTGATTCTCCACACTCTGGTTCAGCTATACACAGGTACACATGTGGAGATGAAAAAAAATTGCCCGAAATACCACTCAGAATCCTGTTCTCGTTTATTTCTATCCTTACCTTTTTAATGGAGGTCAGTATGTGGTAATAGCAGTAGATGATCAGCCACGTTGGCAGAAAGAAGCAGAAGAACCAGTACGGGATCAGAAAGCTGTAGCTGACCCAGGTGCGCTCCTCCCAGGTCAGAGAGCATGAGGTCTGGACTCCTTCGGGGCCATAGGAGCCCCAGCCTAGCAAGGGTGCTGTGGCCCAGAACAGACAGTAGAACCAGACTAGAAGTAGACCCTTAGCATTACGTTGCCATGTTATCTTGAAGGCACCCATGGACTTGCATATTATGTGGTAGCGCTCATAAGCCATCAGAGTTAGTGTACACAGGGAGACTAGACCTAAGAGAATTGGAAGGAAAGAGAGTTACTGGAGAATGTTTGGTGATATTTCTCAGTTCAGGGGATGCTTTGCTCTGAAATAATTTGGTGACTTTTGGTTATCCAGCTCAGTTGATCAGGTGGAGTCGGTAGGGGTGACAAAACAAAAGCTTGGGACCAGGAGGTAACCAACCTAAATGACAACTGACAAACATTGCAGGAGAACTTTAACAAACCCTACCCTGACTTTGACCTTGCTGCAGAAGGTTTTTTTCAAGTTCATTCATTCATTTGTTTTCAGTACCTGCTTTATCCTGGTCACAGTTCAGGATTCAGGACCTATCCAAACAATATTTGGTGCAAGGTAAGAATACAACCTGGATGAGAGACAGGGCATTGCAGGGCATCACATACACATACTCATTCACACCTAGGGAAAATGTAGAGTAGCTCCCTGTTTTAGAGGTGGGAAGAAACCAAAGTAACCCACAGGAAGCCCAATCATTGATGGCGAGAGCAGGCAAAACTCTAAACAGAAAGTAACTGGAGCTTTGGTTGATCCCCAGAACCTTGAGCTGTGGGTCACCAGTGTGGCCTGCTGCACCACAAAGATTTAAACTTTTTAGAATTCTGTTACTTTTTTCAAAACTGATTGAATGTTCATAGACTCCTTCTTGTAGCAGGTAGATTCCATTAATAAATTTTAATTTGATAGGCTGTCTGTGTGGAGTTTAGTATGTTTTTCGTATGTCTGCATGGTTTCTTTCCTCCCACTGTCCAAAAAAAATGCAGGTAGGTGGGATAGGTACGCTAAATTGCCCCTTTGTGTGCATGGTGCCCTACGATGGACTGGCTTCCAATCTAGGGTGTATTCCTTCTTCGTACCCAGTGTTCCTGGGAAAGGCACCAGATCCACTGTGACCCTGACCAGGATAAAGCAGTTATTGAAATTGAATAAATGTCACTTACAAGAGCCAAGCCCACAAAAAGCATGTTTAAATACAGTATACTGTATGTGCAGCCACTCACCAAAGTAATTGACTGCGAATCCTTGGAAGACGCAGAGTTCTCTCCCCATGAAGAACTGCCCATAGTAGTTGGTCACAGTGCCAACAGCTGATCCACAGAGGGTCATGAGCAAGTCAGAGATGGCCAGACCCAGAATGAGGACGTTTGTGGGGAGGAAAAGCTGTCGGTTCCGTAACATTACTGCGATAACCAGAGAGTTACAGAAGACAGAGAGAAGAGTGACAATAAGCATCCAAAATGACAGAAGCCCATATCCTAATGGAGACAGTAGAGTAGAAACAGTAGAAACATCTACTGGTGTCTCTTCTGTGACTTCCTCTGCTCTTCGTTCCATGCTTGTGGGACCAGTGGACCTCTGTTTGCTCTTTGAGATGAAATTCAAAGACATAAAAATGAACTTGTTCACAGCAGGTTGACCAGAGAACCAATCAAAGATGAGCCTTAATCTAATCCCGTGATTAACCAAAACCCAAATCCTGATTACAGATGGTGTCAAATTAGACACCAGTGCTTTCAAGGATCATGAAAAACCATTTGTCACATGATTTTTTTTTAATAAGATCAAGCAGGAATATTCCTAATGCCAACTGGATTGTGTAATTCCACTTATTCCACTGCTTTTGAGACAATTACAATTAGAGTGTTCTTTCTCATTTTTTGTTTATTAATAAAGGATTGCTGCAGCTACAAGAGTAATAGTGGGGTAAAGTAGAGCATTAATCAGACACAATGTAACTAAGAGGCTTCTGAAATTGAGAAGCTCCTAAAAGACGCTCCACATTACTTAAGAAATTAAAGAATGAAAAAATTCATCTTTAACTCTCTAAAGGGTGCAACAATCACTTTGGTAGGTGATTTTTTTTTTTTTTTTTAATAACACTGAGTTCAGTATTATTGTTTCTCATTATAGCAAGAATCTTTAAAAAAGTTATTAGTGGTCTGTGGGTGAGTTTAATTACAGTGGAGTTTTAGTCATAGGGAGTCTTTTTTTAAAAAAATAATTTATCAACATAACTAAAAAAAAAAAAACATTCGTATTCCAAACAGTTTTCTGTTATTTCTGTCATTTTCAGTGTTTCTGTTCATACAAAAGACATGCTAGCTAGCTAAACTGTAAGCCTTGTTCATTAGCTAGCATAAGTTCTGCATCCATGTTATCCATTTATTTAACAACAGTGTTCTTTTAACTTTGACCACTTTAACAATGCGTGTATGTATGTTCCATTTGTAGCAATTATAACCGATGTGGGTAACTGCCTGCAGCTACATCTTATATTTCTAAATATACACTGGCATAGATGCTTTTGTGGATTACAACCGTACATGCATGAGCATGATCATGAACAAGATCAAATTACACGCCTTCACCCCCATATAACTGCACACTTACTCTACTTTATTCATTCAGCTATTTAAAAAAATAATAACAAGGATGTCATCAGGTTCTTTAGCTGACTCTTTAGTGTCCTTGAAGAGGTTTGATATCAGGAAACCCCCAAGGCTTTTGTGTCTTTTGTGAGGCAAGGATAACAATGAAGAGCTCAAAGGCCAAGTTTGTCATCTTCCACATTCTAAAGGAAACAGGACACAGTCAAGGCATTAGAGACAGTTTAATGAGTTTAATGAACAGTGAGCCCAGCAAAAGGCTTTCCATAACCAGCCAATAAATAAACACTTTTGTAGATATGGGCTTGCATAGATTGTTTGTTCCAAATTTACTTTTCAACCAGTGAGTTTTTATATATATATATATCACTGGGGGTCGAGCTCACTTGCTCACATTTCATTGTAAATGAATGGAGGATGAGCCATTTATCTCCTCCCATATAAATGACCTTAATGCATCCAAAATCCATTTTTTCATTCTACAATTTAATGATGTGTCACTCACTAATAATTTAAAATTTGTTATTGTTAAAATTTGTTATAGGGCTGAAAATTAATCAACTTTGTAGTGGTAACAGTAAATCTGCTTAAGATTGGGCCGCAGCACACCACTATGTACTGTACATATATATATATATATATATATATATATATATATATATATATATATATATATATATATATATGTGTGTGTGTGTGTGTGTGTGTGTGTGTATGTCTATGCATATATCTATATATATACCTCTTATTTTTGCAGAAAAACCCAGCAGCAGCCTTCATTATGTTTTTTTGTCTGAAAAGTTGTCTCTTATATAATATGCTGCTATCTTTACTGACATATAAACATTTTTCTGTAACATTTAATTTTATGAAAACTAGTGTTTGGAAATTTTTTGTACTGACTCAGTAATGTAGAAATCATAAAATAAAAATCTACCTAAGACTTTTGCATATATATATATATATATGCTGTATATTTATTGTCCTTGTGCTTTAACCATGTTTGAAGGTCTGTAGTGATGATTTCAGATCACTAAGGCAGTCTGCTGTATACGACAGTTGTCACAAGCTAATATCAGCCGTACAACGGCACTATTACTAATGTGCATTCATGACATGCTTACACAGCCTAAATGCCACATCGCATACAAACGTCTGGAGCAGGGAAAGTTCTGACACAGCAGAATGTACAGGAAGTGTGTGTAAAGCAAAACTTCAGGCTGTTATCCTGATTATTTATGACTGAGGACATCCTGTAATTCTGCTGCCTGGAAGTGAAACTTTTTGGTACCTGCCCTCCACACACTGACACTCACACACATAAACATACAAATACTATTTGACGTGCACTACTTCATGTATTTTTTATTTGTTTATAGAGCTTGACGTAAAGGTTAATAGCGCATCTGGTTGAGATTAAAGGTGTACATTAGGACTAGGATCCAGTGGGATGCAATTAAAAAGTCATGCAAGTGGGAGGTTTTTACTTTCATGCAAGCACGAGTGAGAGGTCAGAAATGACAATTGCAGGACAAACAAAGACCAGGGCTATGAACATGAGCAATGCATTTTCAGCATCTTTAGTGACTGCCTGGTCAGGGTCATGGTGCTTTAAATTAGGCTACTAGTTTGTTTATATTTTGCTAAACAGAACCAACTACATTTGTTAAAATATTGCAGGCAGGTGCAAACAAAATAATAACTGCACGTGCAGGATTTAGAAAACAGTCCCATGTACATCTCTAGTTGAGACAAAATTCTGAACTCGGCATGTAGCGGAGGCTGAGTAACTGCCAAAGCCAGAATTCACACTATGGCGGAATTTTTTCCCATTGTTTTCCAGTGTTTCTGGGCTTATGGTCAACTAGAGTTCAAAATTAATTGTTAAAAAAAACAAAAAACCTCTGGTTCAGGCTACACCCACTTCAAGTTTAAATCCGAATACAGATACAGATATTTCATTGCATTACACCACAAATGTACACACTCTTACTGTGGGTAGAACTAACCTAATTTCCAGCTTTCTAATTTTTCAAATGCTTGTATCATGGTTGATTATTATACATATCCACATTATTAATAAGGCCTGTTTCCCTTAAAACTCCCAGGACCCTCACTTTTATAATGGCATACCTTTTCCTGTTAGTTTTACTGTAGTTATTGAATAATCCCGAGTAGATACTAATCAATACGAATAAGATAATGACTTCTTTTTCACCAAGCTTTGTCTCTACCTATAGTGATTTAAAGTGCACAGGCCCGTGCCTGGTTGCTGACGGTTTGTGTGCTGAAGGAAAGGTCTGGGAGGACAGTTATGGCACAGGAAAGAGAGGAGGAGAGGAAGGGAAGTTAAAAAGGCAGAGGGCCATCCCAAGCAGCCACAGACCGGAGAGGAACCTCAGAAAGAGGACGTGTGTGTAAAAGATAAAGTCATGGAGTTCAGAATGAACTCTGTCTATGGAAGTGGAACGCTCCTCCTGCTGATCCTTGTGGGAACAGAGATACAGTCTACTGCTGTACAGGTGAGACACATACACACACGCACACACTCAGTAAGGTTAGTGTTCTTAAGATAAATGACACATTAGGTCAGTGAGTTATTTAGATCCTTTGAATAAACACTACATCGTTTATGAACTAGCATTACAAGTATTGTATCAGGGAAGAAGAAGACAAAGCTGAGCTTTCTGACATGTTTGATGCCCCATTGGGAATTTTTCATCAGTGCTCAATGAGTTAATCAGATTATTTTTTCCTGTTTATGTGTAAATTTCCTGAGAGAGAACTCACGTTGTTCTCAAATAAACTGAATACACTTAGATCTTTTTTTTCATGAATGCACTGAGAGATTTCACAACTCATAAGCCCAACCTATAGTGCGGGTAGCACAAATAAAATCCTAGTAACAAAAGCTACTCTATCTCAGTTGAATGAAACACATCAATTGAGTAATGCAGATATGCGGGCTAGCAGTGTGCTGGTGATGTGCTGATCCATTGTGCTGACACATGTTTAACTCCTTATAGTCTCACCTTATTTCATTCTTCACCCCGAACATATTATTCTGTAATGGGACATATACACCCACTGGCCACATTCATGCAATTATCCAATCAGCCATGTGGCAGAAGATTGGAAAAAACATTGCTTGGCTTTTTTCTAACATTTATCTGTCCAGTTCTGATGATTCCGTGCTCATTGTAGCCTCAGATTCCTGTTCTTGGTTGACAGGAGTGGAACTCATGTGGTTTTTTGCTGTTGTAGGCCATCTACCTCAAGGTTGGACGTGTTGCGTGTTCTAAGATGCTTTTCTGCTCACCACATTTGCAAAGAGTGGTTATTTGAGTTGCCTTAGACACCATTGTCAAAGTCACTGAGATCATATTTTTTCCCCATTCTAATGTTTGATATGAACATTAACTGAAGCTCATTACCTGCATCTGCATGATTTATGCATTGCACTGCTGCCACATGATTGGCTGACTAGATGATTGCATAAATGAGCACAATGGGTGAAAATAGTGATAACGCAATTATGATAATTATGTTCTAGGTTTTAGTGTAGGATTTGTTTATCAATAGCCAAAAATGTCCATTCAATTATAGTCCACTTTTGCAAGTATCTTGAATAAAGCTGTGACTGATATGGCACAGAAACATCTATTCCAGTTTCACAGTGTGTGTGTGTGTGTGTGTGTGTGTGTGTGTGTGTGTGTGTGTGTACTGGTGAAGCTGGAATAGATTGTTTCTGTGCCTGACTGCATATTCAACCTCACTAATCAGCTTTAACAGTAAGTAGCAGGTGGTGCCACTGAAACATAATGAATTAAAGTATCATAGCAGATTCATAAAAGTTATTAGAAAGAATTAGATGGCTTCAAGCTTTATTCTGAAAGCTGACTCAATCTGAAACCAAGGGATGAATTGGGATTTATCAAATAGAGAAGCTACTAATTTGGGAACAGTGCTGTTCAATTGGCATGTTATTATATGAAAAAAACGATACTGATATGATGGAAATTTGTAATGTAATTAAGCTTCTTCAAAGTTTCCAAAATCAGTTACTGTGATAAGAGCTTAATTTAGCTACTTACATTTAGGTTTTTTTTTCATGTCAGATTTGGCATGATATTTTGCTTTAATGGTCAGATGTATGTATATAAAACAACAGTTAATTGTCATGACCAAGTGAATACATTTTACAGCTTTGAAATGATAACCTTTCTCTATGACATAGTGTGAATTATATCGCATTGATATTATTATCATCTAAAGAGCCACGACAGTGGTTATTTTTTAATAAGGTGTGACCACAGATTAATATATTGATTCCATTTGTAAAGATCTTCTGACAATGAATTATTATGTTGTGGCCACAAGATACCAAAGTCATGGCCAAGAACTGTATAACTTGTACTTAATATGTTATGAAATGTAATACGTAATATGTGGCCTCTAGTTAATTATTAAAGTGACGTGGGCTAATGGTATATCTGTGTCACAGTGCCAGTGAATACAGTATGCATCATTCCAAGATTGACGTGTAATATTATCAAACACCTCCATGCTTAGGTTCCTTTTCATTCTGTTCATTAAAAAATACCCACCATGTCACCTCAGGGGCTCTGAAATTATCACTATTATATCATGCTATCATTAAATTATTTAGCCGAGTTAAATTTCTCTTCCTGCACACTTAAACCAAAAGAGTGAGAACGCCATTTGCTCTTAATTTAATTGCTCCCTTTGTGAAATATTTGTGCTGATTCAAGCCCGTCCGATGTCTTCGTAAATATGTCCACTAGCAATAGAGCATCTTGCAAAAATGTCCTAACCAGCAGTATTTATCCTTTTAATAGCTGCTCTTAATTACAGCAAGCTTTTTTTTGTATATGTACATGATCTTGTTTCGGTGTGTGTGTGTTTATTAGAACCGCTGTGACAGGAAAACACAAGTGATGACAAAGTCAGCGTGCCATTTGTGCTCCGTAAGTCAATTAATGAACTGTCCAGCAGGCTATAGCAAGAAGACATCCGGCAAGGGGCAGCAGGACTGCAGGTGTGTGTGTGTGTGGGGGGGGGGGTTGGTTTTTGTGATTCGTTAGGACCAAAATGTCCTGATAATGATGGAAAACCAGAAAAAGTGTTTTGTTTTGTATAAAGGCTCTGCTCTTTATTTACAAATAAATGGTAAAACTATTTCTGTGTGAATAGTTAAGAAATGATGATTAGGGTTAAAAGTCATTTAACTTATAGGTAGTTAACTATGCATATGTTTAATCCTATGAACTAAAAAGTCACAAAATGTATTTATCTCTTTAAGGGGATCAAATGTCCTCATAATCATATGAATGTGGGACAGTTCTCTCTTGTGGGGACAACTGGCTAAAGCAAATGTTTTCTTATGGTCACTGAGGTAGAATTATTTAGCTTCACTGATACACAAGACAAATATCATATTCCGTGTTTGTGTGTGTGTGTGTGTGTGTGCGCATATTTTAATACCTTTTGGTCCATGTTTTTATATATGGGTCCCCACATAGACAAGGATTTTTTTTTTTTCAAAAAAATACCCTAAAAGAGCCGAAAGGTTTCCTACTGGACACTGAGGTTAAGGTTAGAGTTAGATTAAGGTGTAGGAAAAGCAATAATTAGCTGCATTAATAATTAATAATTATGTCAGTGGAAGGTCTTCACAAGGATAGTAGGAAAGACAATATTGTGAAACCATTGTTTAAAAATACTTTAATTTTCTTCACAATATTTAAGATGTAAAATTCATATTAGTCACTTGCAAGTCTTTAAGGCTCTAAGGTTCTTCCTTTTCTTTTACAAGGTATCATATAAAAACCTCATCCACATTTGCTCTCTCCCTCCGTGGCTGCTCACATGAATGTTTCAAAGATGTGATGGAAGAACGGTGCTGTTTAGGGTACTGGGGCTACGACTGTCTCGGTATGTTTCACTTTTTTATCATCCTAAATGTGCGTGATGACTAATTCATTCATCATGATTTCATTATTCTAATATCCACTAATAATATCTACTACAATGCACTTTTTTGCTTTCCGCTCATAGGGATGTGTTTGGATTCTCTTAAAAAAGCCTTTTCCTCTGTCTTGTTATCTGTGCTGGTTGGATGGCATTTCCTTCTTTTTCTCCGCTTTGGACAGTGGAGGACACTGAGGGAATATTTTGACAGGAAGTGCAGGATAGCTAACAGAGTCGATGGCACACACAAAAAAAGGAAGAACTGATTCCCTTTGAGGTTAAGAAAGGATGATAGTTTGTCGAACATAGAAAAATAGTTATATTTAGCATTTCAGAATCTGTGTGTGTGTGTGTGTGTGAGAGAGAGAGAGAGAGAGAGAGAGGAAGGAAGAGAGAGAAACAGCTGAAAGACTAAATGTACTGCCAAGTGGACTCACACTGTAGAAAATAAGAAAGTGTGTTAATGTCACTGTAGATTTTATTTTTATTTTTACATTACTGTTACTGTAGATTTATTGCATAAATCTACAGTATCTCTGGTGCTGTACAGGCAACACATGCATGTTCATGTGCTTTGTGAGACTCTCTGAAAGCAGGAGACTTGCTGGTACAGGAAAAAATCACACACTTCCTGTCCTAGCAAGCATTCAGTCGCAGTGTCCTAACTGATGAAAAAAAATGTGCTGACAATCTCGCAATGTAAATCTCTCATTTCTAACACTTCCTGTCAGCATAGTAAGGTCAGCATGGTCATGCTGCTTTTTCTCTCGTATCAGCTTCTCCTAAGTCACGATGGGTTCAATGTTGAAACTCTCTCATGTGTCCTGAGGATTAGAGGAGCCTGCCAGGAAATATATCAAATTTACAGTGTGATTCTGTGAAGTTGCTTAATCAAAGTATCATTTACAGAAAAAAAAAATCACATACATATCAGACATGATTGTATGCTTTTCACATGTGATTTTGTGTGAACATGTGGAAAAATAAAGTTGCATGGAAAATGTGAAAATAATCATGTAGAAAAAAAATCACATAAGATAAGAAATGATTCTTTGATTCAAGATAGATTGATACAGGCTTATTTGATTCAGGATTCTTTGATTAAGGATTCTTTAATTCCGGTTTCTTTGATTCAGGTTTCTTTGAATCATGATTCTTTGATTCAGGCTTCTTTGATTCAGGCTTCTTTGATTCACGGATTGATAAGCCCTCTAGATTTAATAAATTCTGATTTAACTCTTTTGTAGTTTTATGGTAACATGACAAGCTCTATTTTTGAGTTGACTGTACTGTATATAGCTGCTATAATATAAGTGATAACAGAAATTAAATTGGTTTGTGGACATTCCATGGCATTAAATGTAACTATAAGGATGAAAGGTATGATGTGTCATTCTTTAATAAAGAAAAAAATGGTTAGCATTGTGTGTGTGTGTGTGTGTGTGTGTGTGAGAGAGAGAGAGAGAGAGAGAGAGAGCCAGGAAGGCTGTGATTTAAACCAAAACACAGTGGTGCAGAGAGATAACTGTTGAGAGAAAGAATAGTGGGAAGTGTAGGAAAAGAGGAGGTCAATACGGAGAATCTGCCAGACACACACACACACATACACACACACTGGTGTTTGTGCTGACAGGAGTAAAACCTTGCTTCTTGAACAATTTTGGATTGTCTAACTGGGATTAAGGCCACTGTTAGGAATCAGATTATTTGCTCAAAAATCTGAAAATAATTGTGATTGTGTATTATATTACAGTATATACTGGTGCAGTTTGTGGTATATAATATACAGGATATGTGTATACATGTATTGCATTTATGTTAAACACTGCTTTTATTGTCTCTGAATTAATATTTCTACTTTTGTAGAGTGTCCAGGGTCAGCAGCTACTCCATGCAGTAATAACGGGGTTTGCTCTGATGGCATCGGGGGCTCCGGGAATTGCACTTGTAAAGTAAGTACCTCTCTCTCTCTTTCTCTCTCTTGCACACACACACACACACACACACACAAAGGCTGCATTTCTGAGTGCAGCTGACTGATCCATAGCATTACATGTTCTGCAGGCAGGATTTGTGGGAACAGCGTGTGAGAAATGTGAAGAGAACCGATACGGACCCACATGCAGCAATGGTAATCTAAAGCCATCCACCCTTCTGTAACATTTCAGGAGTGGTAGCTGTTCTTAAAGCTTAACAACTGCGTGTATGTGTGTGTTGTTTAGTTTGCACCTGTAAGCACGGCCTCTGTAACAGCGGACTGAGAGGGAATGGACAGTGCACCTGTTTTTCAGGATACACAGGGCCAGACTGTGACCAGGGTATGTTTCATTTGGAAGAGGTTCTTTTTGCAGAAGTGCCAGGGTTGCCAGATCTGCACAACATAAGCAGAGCAATGGTCAATAAAACAGTCCAACTCCAACGTGTAAAAATCCCCAAATCATGGAATAAAAACACCAAAATCATAGCTACAATATTTTATGTAGAAAAAAAGTGCTGTCTGGAAAAAAAAGACAAAATATGATATGACAAAAAAAAAAAAAAAAAACTCTTGTACTGTGCATACTGTAATCATAACAACTTGGGTGTAAACAGCCCAGTAATTTAGTCATTTATCCCAAGCCACATTGGGTTAAAGCAACTCATGCTGGCTTAGTACGCATTCAAACCAGTGCTAGGTTTCTAAGTTGACCAAAATTAAGTTATTTTCAGTCTAACTATTTTTCATTAACTATGTTACAGAAGCATGTTTCCACCACATATGAGAAAATATTACAGAGATTTATCTTGCAGTTGTGAGTTAATAGTATGCAATCACAACTTTTTATCTCCCCATTGCCAGATAATATCACACAATTGTACATTTTACCTCAGAATTTTGAGTTCATATTACAAATGTGTGATTTTTTTTTATCTCATAGTTGCGAGATCACACAACTGTGACTTTTTATCCTGCAGTTGCAGCTTTTTTCTCAGAGTTGTGAGTTCGATTTCATGCTTCTGCTTGTTATTGTGTGAAAATAACTTGAGATGAAATAAAGCTATAATTGAATAATATTAACTTGCAATTGTGAGGCAGTATTTTCTTAGACATGATGAAAACAAGCTTCCATACTATGTATTCACCGTTTACTTTAGAAAAAAAAAAACCTGTTAGCTTTTTGAAAAAATGACCTTCACATGAACAAGAAAGCAAGTCAAACGCAGCCCAGTTCTGTGGGAGAAGCACAAACATGGCAACCCTGTGTGTCACTGTATTTGTGTGTGTATCTGTGTGTGTTCTTACAGAGCTCCCGGGTTGTGCTGCTCTGAAATGTGGTCCTGATGCACGCTGTTTTGAAGACACCACTTCTGGAAAACTGGTGTGCAAATGCCAACCTGGTTACTTTGGTGATGGAGTTCAGTGTACCTGTAAGTACTCATGTGATGGATCTGCCAGGAGCTGCTCTTTGCACCCCAAAAGAGCAACCAAAAATAGCAAGAGTGCATTTCAGATGCCTTTTCCATACAAAATATTTGTGCATCACATAATATATCACATAACATATCACATAACATGCCAAGAAAATATAATTGAAAAAACTGAGCAAAGCTGAGCATGTCTTCTGAACTCAGCACTTGGTGGAAAACCTGAAAACATGAAAACCTGCTGTATGCTTCTGTACATAGTGAAGGTTTTAACAGCAACAGAGCTGCTTCTCCTGAAGTAAAGTGTGTTTCATGTAAGATTTTCATGAATGCATATGGCAATGCCATGACACTGTAATGAGTTATCTAGGTTTTCATTACTCCAAATTTGAGTGAGTTTCATCTTGATGCTTGACGTCATCACCATTAGGCTGCTTTCACACTTGGCATTTTTTTTCTCTTTTTTACATTTCTGTCAGCTTTTCTTTGCTTTTTTTTAGCAGCAGAGCTTCCAAAGTTGAAAAAATGTAAACCTTTCAGAAAAGTGCAGAGAGACGTCAAGCACTTTTTCATCTCCCAAATAATCAGCTAACAGGTTTGGGGGCAAAAGAGAAAAACAAAAATGGAGAACAAAGTGCTGGGGAAAACTGTATCTTGTTAGTGATTAAATATAAAGAGATTCACAGCATATTTTATTAAAAATATTTCATTGTCAATATTCCAATTTTTGAATCAACTTGGCTAATTTCGGGGACGTTTACTGGTACACGATGACGTCTCACTTTAACAGGAGTTTCTGTTTTGTTGATTTTCTGCCTCCAAATCTACAACAAAGGCAAACAACCTCATTATCACTAGAGTTACACTAATCTTTATTACATCTATATTACTGACAATAATTAATCTAATTTAGATAACAAGGTAGAATAGTGAGATACTAGCTAGGACTGGTAAGAGCATTGTTATGGTTACAGTGGTCACCCTTACGTCAGATAAAAATTATGACGCATTGATCTTTAATTAATAAAATAATGTAGCTGTTGGTAATTTGCTGTGGTATAAAAGGAAAGTAATATGGTGTTAATGAAAAAAAATCAACTTTGGGGTGGTAAAATTAAGTCCCCTTTTGTATCAGACTGTATAACATCACTTGTCATTGATTCTATTCCTATAACAACACACCCCAAAGTGTTTTATTCCTTACATGTTAACCACTGATACTATTTACAGCGATTAATCCATGTCAGAAGCGTGTGTGTCACGAGCATGCGGTGTGTGTGCACACTGGGCCGAACCAACACACATGCACATGTACAGAAGGCTATCAGGGAGACGGGCTGGTGTGTCTGCCCATTGATCCCTGCCAAACTGACTACGGCGGCTGCCAAAGCAACTCCTCGCGATGTGTGTATGATGGACCTGGGAAGGTAATTTTCTGTTTATTTCAGTAGTTATCATGACTAAATTGTGTTAGCTGTACATATATAAACACATCCACATCATTATGTGTATTTTTTTTTAAAAACTTAGGCTCACTGTGAATGTCTAGAAGGGTTTGAGAAGTTAGTCATGGGCGTGGGCTGCAGTCTGAGAGATGTGTGTAAACCAGACTCCTGCCATAAGAATGCTTACTGCACCACAGTGGCACCAGAAACAGTGGAGTAGGTTTGCTCAAAGCCTGTGCATGCATGTGCAAGCTTGTTTTTTTTCCCTAATATATCCCTATAGCACACAAACATGTACACAATATAATTTTGGATGTTTTTATCTACAGGTGTAAATGTCAAGATGGTTTCCTTGGCAATGGGAAAGTCTGCTTTGGCAACATAATCCATCGTCTGCAAGAACTAAACACTGACCCTACGAGCCGCTCATACGGTCAGCTCTCTAGTGCCATCAGCCTGTTTGGTGAGTGACATGACGGCTGTCGGATGCCAAAATAGCTTCTGATCAAGATGTAGTTTGCAGTCATTTTAAAGTTGTGCTATAAAATGTTAAGCAGACGTTTTTGTCGGAGTTTCACAGACATGTTATGTTCTGGTTTCAGAGGGTGCATTGTCCTGGCCTCTGACCTCACTTGGACCATTCACTGTGTTCGTGCCAAAGAACAGGGCTTTCAAATCAACACAACCTGTGAGTTATACAGAAAACTTGTACACTTATAGAAAATTACACACACACACAGACAAAAGTTTGCATCCCCCATAGTTCCTGGGACAAGAAAATTCACTTCTTCATAATCATTTATCCCCAAATAAAAGTGAAACATAAGGGTGATCTTCAACAAGACAACAATTATAAATCAGCTTTGAAAGATGTGTTTGGTCCTCGGTTCAATCTCAGACCTGCCAACCCTTAAAGGGAAAACACTCAGGGTTCTACCTCAACTTTCATGAATACACTGTTTAAACACATTGCAGGACAGAAAGCTGTATATTTAATCACTTTCCTATTATCATTGCTATTAAAATTATTTGTAGTGTGTTAGATTTTGCACTTCGTTTTTCTCTTTCACCCAACTGTTTTCAGCTGAATGGTTTTGGTGGCATCCTTAATAAATATAGATGTTAACTATATATGTTCTTGTCTAACATCAGCCAAGTTGAACATACACTGATAGATTTTATTACACATTAATGAACTTAAAACATTAACAGAAAGAAGGGTTTAATTCAAATGTAATAATTCCATTTCTTTATCTTCTACATTTGATCATAAGAGTATGCAAGCCTTCGCATTTAACTGTACATCCTATACTGTCCTGTTCCAGGTGAAAACTCTGCTGGCAGATCAGGCGAAGGCTCGCTATCTCGTAAAGATGCACATGATCCCTGGAGAAGTGAACTCTGATACACTGAAGAACGGAATCCTCTATTACACTCTGACTGGGAAACCAGCTGAGTCAATAAGTGAGGTAGAGAAGTGTTTCTGTTTGAGTGTGTGTGAGAGGAAAACATACTTGGTCTGTTCTAGTTTATGCACTCCAGCCTTCTTCCATTCCTTCCTTCTGTACAAGTCAGGGCAGGTGAAGGTCCGCATCCATGGCAGTCGTAAAAAAGCCGCGCTGTTGGAGTCGGATATTATCTCTTCAAATGGGATGATCCACATAACTGACAAACTCCTGGACACAGTCCCTTCTACTGTAATAAGCGACAGTCAGGTTTGTTCATACGTACATAAGCTCATGGTACATAAGCTCACTGATTAATTTTCTGTAACAGCAGCTCTGACAGTTTTACAAGTTTAACTGTAATCAACATCGAGATGGGAATGGTAACGCTTTGCTTCAGGTCACATCACATCACCCCGTCGTTAATGATCTTCCTATAACAGCATGACATGAAGTGTTTGATTCCTTACATAACATACATCCTTAATCTAACCTTCTAACTTTTATAATAAACTGTTTTTTAACTCAGGAAAACCTGATGAAAATTCTGCAAGACAACGGCAAGTTCTCCATATTTAAGTCTTTAATCGAGGTAATGAAGAATACTTGTATTGTCATAAATTCATCCATCAAACACATTAGTAAAACTACAAATCTCTGACTGCATCCTACTGTTACAGAAAACCAACATGGTGGACATTTTGGATAAGGAGGGTCCCTATACGCTGTTTGCTCCCACAAATACGGCATTTACTTTAATGAAGGACAACGAGCTAAACTACCTTAAATCTGAGGAGGTAGGCCTGTACCTCGTACATTACATTACATTACATTACATTACCACGCAGTATCACTACACTGCTGCACAAAGGTTAATTATTCTGACCAAAACTGAGTTTTAAGTGAAAAAAGCTTTTGGTATCTGATTTATTAGTTTTAGATAAAATAAGGTGCAAAGATTTACTTTTAGTGCATTTATCTGGATATATAAAAGACTTTTGCAACTTTTTTCTCAGTTTCAGTTTTAGCATAGTCAGAGGTGGTTGTTTATGTATTTATGTATCTGTGCTTTGTTCCTATATTTAATTACTCTAGGGAATTCATAACTTATTTAAATATTTGTGCTCTTATTACATTTTAATTATAACAACAGCTGTCCAATTTAACTTTTTTAAGTTTTGAAATATTTAAACCATCCAATCAAATTCATCCCAGTTTGTATGAATATCATAATTAATCATCTTTGCTTGCTTAAGTGGCTGTAATAAGATTCTATTAAAAAGTTCTATACAGTGTTACAGTTATGTATAGATGTATAACGATGCATTGTACATCTATGCATTATCTGCACTGGATACAATAATAATAATAATGTAATAAAAAAGGGGTAATGTTGGATAATGTTCAGTCGTAAGAAAAGGTAGAAACTCCACCGCTAGCCCTAAATTGAACCTTTGTACCTTTTTTCATATGAATTGAGCTGTGAGAATTGATACGAATTTGAAAGCCTGAGACCATGTTGGGAAAAAATAAATAAAAATTTTAAAAAAATTATTTCTAATATCAGTAAAACGCAGTTACTTTTTACTTTTAATTACTTACATAGACATCCACATAATAAATACCCATATTCAGTGAAGTATAATTTTGTGTACTTTTCCTTTGTAGTCAGTGAAGCTTACTTATTTAGTGCAGTATAACACACAGTACATTGCACTACACAGTCATGATAGCATTTTCTTCTGTTCTGTTTCTTCATCTTTTATCTACAGGGTAAACCAAAACTACTGGAATTTCTGCGAAACCATGTTGTAGCCTCAGCCCAGGTGTGTGTTGTTCTCCGTAAAGCATGATGCTCTTTTACATCAAACATGTCTCTGTGAAATTTCTTGATTATTTGTGTTCTTTTCTCATTATTATGTCAGCTGAAAGCCAGTTACATCGTATCCATCTCACAAACCGTATCCATGGCTAATCAAGTCCTGACAATTAATGTGACAGCTGCGGTGAGTACTCCAGATCAACTCTAATTAAAAGTGATAATTTATTTCTAACCTTGCATATAAAGAATAAATGCTTACAGTTTGCTGTTTAATTAAGAATGTCATGATTAATACAAAGTCAACTCCAGAATTATCGGCACCCTGAGCAAAAAAGGCAGCCATATTTTAGGCTAAAATTCCTTACTGCAATTCATCATTTTTTTAAATACCCCTCAACCCAAACAAATACCCCTCAACTATTATATTTTACTGTGGGTTAGATGCTTTCACACTTTCACACAGTCCTGATTTTTCACTAGACATATTGACTGTGTTAAAAAATAATAATAATAAATTAAAAAAAAAAAAAAAAAAAATTTCTGACCACAACAGTCAATTCCAACTGTAGGTCCACTGATGCTTGGTGAAGTTCAGGTGCTGCATTTTATTGTTGGTTCTCAGGTAGAGCTTTCTCTGCTGATGGATGACAAAATGATTGTACAAAAGGAAAAAATAGGTTTTTGAGACTGATCATGATCAAAATCATATTTTTTTTCAACTGCAATAAATTGTACCACATCTTTCTTTGGGGAGCCAGTAATTTTGGGACAAAGCTTTTAAGTTAAATAAATACTATTGTTTGAAAATAATAATGATTTCAAGTGATAATTTGAATTATTGTATGTGACATCTTTCTTATGCAGTAATTTCTGCCTATTATAAGTACGTTGAACTGAAATGGTAAAATGATTGTTAGGCTTGTAAATATTAAAGATTTTGGAACATGGTTTCTGCCCATAAACAGGGTCAAATCCTGGTCAGTGGGGTAGCAGTAGCTGAGGCAGATGTTGAGGCAAAGAACGGATGTCTGTATTCACTGGTAGATGTTTTAATCCCACCATCCATAGAGCCCATTCTTCCTCATCGATGTGACTTGACGGAAAGTAACGTTTATAAGGTGAGAATCAGCCAGTGATGGCTATCTAATATCAATCTAACAATATCTATCAATAGTTCAACAATAAAGCTATTAGGGTTGAACAGTGCATTATACCACAAGGTTTTAATCGATGGCATACAGTAATAAGAATAATGTGGTTTGTAATACTTTCCTTCAAACTGAAAAACACTAGACTTACTGTTTTGTGACCTGTAATTTTCTGTCATTTGTGCTTTAATTGGATGTGTATTTTTAAAAGAGTAGATCATCCAGCTCATTCTCGTTCATTACACCTGCAACTTTTTTTCACATGCACCTTCTCGATCAGTGCTGACGATGTGTTACGGGTGTGCTGAAAAAATATCAGTCCAAATGGAGATCAAATCTATGTGTAATCACCTGACACGATGGTCACTGACAGGCTGCATGAATCTACAGTCTGAGCTAGAAAGTAATCAGCCCTAACCCCTGTTCTTCACACCAGTCTGGGTCATTTCCTACAACTGGTGGTGGTGGTGGTGGTGGTGCTGTTACACTTGGTTGCACAGAAATCCAAAATAATCCTCCATTTTTTAACAGAAATAGTAATGCAGATGCAAAAATGAAACATTTTTATCTATGAAAGACAGGAGGAGCTTAGCCCTGCTAGCACATTTATACCAGCCACCCAATCCTCAGCTAATAAGCAAGTCTCAAAGTGAACCCAAGACTAAAGAAACTCTGATAAAGTGTAGTTAGTCCTGCTTATTAAAGAGAAGCACTTATAGAGAACCATCTTGCTTCCTGTCCTCAGAGTCCATGTGTCAGCTGTACGTCAGTCTCCAGGGCTACCTGCCCAACCGGCGTCTCACTGGTAAGGAGATACTCAGTGTTCAGTAACTGTTGTATTTTTCCATTAGAACAGTCCATTTCATATTTGCCAGTAGTCCACCTGATCTTGAAAGTTACTAGAAAATATGGGTTAATTGAGTAATAACCTGATGGTGTGTAGTTAATTTCCTGTTGAAAGGAAAGTCCTTAAAGTCACCCTAAACCAGGGGTGCTCAAACTTTTTGTGGCCAGTGATCCCATTTTAAGGTTTCAGAATTCTGTCGGGGATAGTCGCTTTTTCACATAGCATTTTCATAAGCCTATAGCCAATTTTTACATTCATACAGCTCATTTGGATCAGGGCACGTCGCATTTCATTTCTGTGCTTTCTGACACTGGTTTAGAAAATATAATGTGCAAATATCTGTAAATATTAAACATGTAAACCACTGTATTTTATCCTGTAAAGTTTGTTAATCCAATAAAAATGTTCACGTCTATGGTTTATAGCAGGTAGAACTTTCACAAAGGTGGGTTTTAAACAATGCCAGAGCAGACATACAATGCTAAATATACGTAACATAAATATTGTATTTTGTAGCGTGTTAAGCTACCAACCACATCAATGACATGCATAAAGACACTTTTTTATCTTCAAGTAGCCACTCTGCCACTGCACGCTGCCCCTGTCCACTTAGTTTAACATGACAGCATGTTGGACTGCAGTCTGCTGTAAACTGGGTTAAAGAGGAGCTCCAAATTGAATGAAGGATAATGAAATTTTAATAATAAAAACCTGAGAATTTTAATTATTATTAAATATGAATCCCATATTCAAGTTTATATGCATAGAACTAAAAATAACGGTTGGTAAAAATTTCCTGCGATCCCGTCCACATCCTAAACTGGCCCAAAAAGGTTTAGAACCTATGCCCTAAACTGTGCTTTAATTTTATTCTTTGTATGTATGTGATTCGTATGAAAATGAAACGTGAAGAAGACACTGCATTGAAAAAGCAGCTTATAAATAAGTAAATATGGATGGATGGATGTCTCTTTATTTGCCTCAGATCTAACGTAGTAGTATGTGCAGTTTATTAGTGTAGCTGTTTTAAGGAGCAATCATTTTTAAATGAATAGCCTAATAAGCTGGTTCTGAAATTACATTTAAAGTCATATCTAAAATCTCTCCCTCTTGTGGCCACTCTGTGAAGAACACAACTTCCACAGGCTGTGTGTACATGAAGAGAACTTTCGGCATGGACGCTCCTGTTCTAGGCTGCAGTCTGTTCTGCAACGAGACCCGTACTGTGAGTACGACGCCTAACATTTCACACACATATCACTCATTATGGCTAAGATCTGCTCTTGCAACCTTAAGAAGCGTGTAACTTCAAGAAGTATGGAGTTTCATTATTGGTCTTTGCACAATGGCTAATTAAATGCTTGATGCTTTCTGGCATTTGAAAAACATGTGAAGGTGCATTTCAACCATGTAATGCCTTCAAGTAAGTGCATGTGGCATCACATGAGAAATATGTGATCATATGTGAAAAATAAAACCACATGCTGTAAATATGGAAAAAGTACATGTGCAAATAAATGAAATATAGTAAAGAAATTTGCATGTGAAATAATAAAAATAAAAATACCATGTGAAAAGAAATGATTCATGTGAAAAATTGCATGTGAAAAAAAGCAGGAACTATATGGAAAATGGTCACATGTGAAATGTGTGAAATATAACATGAATAATTCACACATGAATTGTGTGATTTCTAACATGTGAGTTTGGGTGACTTTATTTTAGACCCCTCAGTGCTGTAAAGGCTTCTATGGTCCAGACTGTTCTCCGTGTCCTAGCGGTTTCAGTGCCCCATGCTCATCTCATGGCAAGGTATGAGATACAGACACATGTATACACACACACACATACGCACCCACACACACACTCATGCACACACACTCATGCATACTGCATGCTGCTCTCAAAATGAAAAACCTCACCAGTGAATATACAGATACAGTTATACACACAGCTCATCACTTTCTTCTGCTGTTTCAGTGTTTGGATGGTATAGAAGGCAACGGCACGTGTCAGTGTGAGCCCAACTTCAAAGGGTGGCGATGCCAGTATTGCGCCGACCCCAACAAATACGGCCCTTTCTGCAACCAGAGTAAGATTTTACCCTCAACTCACTGCTTTATAAAGAACAGGAAAGCTTCTGGAATACCACAGACTACTCTATATCAACTCTATAACATTACTGAATAGCAAAAATAGTTATCTTTTATTGCTTAACCATTAGTCATTAGTTGATGGCTATAAATAAGACAATTTCATGTGGTTATGTTTTGTTTCAATGTTTCTGTTTGGCTAGTGCCATGGACTCTGAACAGATAAGACACATCTGTTTTGAATTTGATGGGGGAGAATAAACACAAATTTTACTTGTCTGTTTGTCCTTAAACATTGTTATTTCATTGGCATTCTTTTTTAAAAAGCCATGCTGAAGTTCATTAATCAAAATAATCTATGAAGGTCTGTGAAAACACTTCCCTTTCTGAGCTAATGTCTGTAGCCCTGTAGCTAGTCTGTTGTCTGATGAGCTGCCGTCAGCTAAATAATTTACACAAATGCATGTGATTGGATAAGACGCAACAGAGGATCTGCTACAGAAGCCGAGATGTTTCATGGTCTGTTATAAACCAGAGATGCAGAACTACGGCTCTGTTACTGTATTTTTCAGTCCACTGAAATACTTGTGTTCAAAATGTGTCAAAACATTTTTTTTTCAGCTGAGAAATACTAAACACATTACTTTCCACACAATTTTTTTTAGTTTTTATTTTTTTCAGTGCAGTTGATACCCTCTGCTCTAGAGATATATTTTTGCCATATTTTGTGCCCTGTTTAAACTACTACATAAAAATCCAAATTCTTCAGCCTGTCGGTGTGTACGTGGTGTTTGTGACAATCGGCCTGAAGCAAACGGAGCGTGTAAACCACACTCCTGTCAGCAAGGCATCACGGGAGAGCTGTGTGATAAACATGCACTTCCCTGTGGGCCGAGCCAAACATGCCATATCCACGCCAACTGCATCCTGGAACGAGAAGGGGAGGAACAGTGAGTGCCCTGCTTTTATAATGAAAAAAACCCCAAAATCTACCAGTTTGAAATGAAACAGATTAAACCTAATATATGTTTTATTTTACTTCATGTTGTGTTGCGCTACTTAATTTTAAATCTGGCTAAACAAATCAAATAAAATCTTAACCTTAACCTGAGTGAATGCTGGATGGAGGATTTATTTTGATGAATGATAAATGAATCTGTCTAAACAAGTAAACCCCAACTTTAAAGAATAATCATTATAAAACCTTTTTTTCTTCCTTTTTAAGTAAAAACTTTCCTCTGAGGCACTCTTTCATACATGCTGCCATTTTTTAAATTTAAAAACCTCCAATGCAAGTTTTAAATGAATCCCTAAATAAAATTTAAACCTGAGTTTAAATTAATGATTAGTAAGATTAAGAGTAAAGTAAGTTTTCTTTTTAAATCAGGTTTAAATGAGGGCTTAAATGCAATCCTGAGGTTTACATTTTGGTGCAGCTGAATTTTATAGATCTTCCTTAGCTTAATACAAATCAGACCTAATATTTTTGGTGTAACCCAGTCCTACTGTGCTTCATGAATAAAATTTATGTGCTGATTTTACTGACTTACTATTTTACTATATGCTTTTCCATGCATAGATTGAATTAAGCTAAAGATCTATTTTTTAATACATCTTTATTAAAGCTGTGTCTGTAAGCCTGGTTACATGGGCGATGGATTGCAGTGTGTGCATGAAGACCCGTGTACATGGAGTCCGAATGGGGGCTGCAGTTACAATGTAGGTCAAGAATGTGTGTGTGCACATGTGTGCACATGTGTGTGTGTGTGTGTGTATGTGTGTGCTTTATGGATTGATGTGCCATTAGAATTGAGATTAAATTTTTATTTAAAGTTCACCAAAATGGTTCAAATTCAATTTTAAAATGTAAGATGTACAATATTCTAATTTATGTTTCAGTGGCACAACACATTTTAAATTCGCTGATTCACTGGACAGTCTCATACTGATTCCCTTACTCCTGATTGGCCAAAATGGCATCAACCAACTAGATTTATTTGCTTGTTCTTTTAAATAAATTTGATTAATTTAAAATTCAGTTTTACTTAATTCAGCTTTAAATTTGTAATAAATTGATCATTTCACTCTAATCCATGAAAATGCATGTCCTAATATCATTCGCAGGCGAGATGTGTACAGCTGGGATTGGGAAGACACAAGTGTGAGTGTCTGAGTGGGTGGAAAGAGGATGGAGATGAGTGTCAGCCTGTTAATAACTGTTTGGAGCCGTCCAGAGGAGGGTGTCACCCTAACGCCTCCTGTGTCTATGTGGGTCCTGGGCAGGTAGGAACTGTTCTCTACACTATCCATCCCTAATATTACTCTATTTATTCATATTATACATATATTCTATCCATCCATCCATCCGTTTACCCAATCAACTACATCCATCCATGCAAATATCCATCTATCCAATCAACCATCAATCCATCTGTCCTTCCATCCATCCAATCATTAATCCACCCATTCACCCAATCAACTACATCCATCCATGCAATCATCCATCCATCCATCTATCCATCCATTCAATCAACCATCCATCCATTCACCCATCTGTCCATGCATCCATCAATCCATCCATCTAGTCGGTCAGCTGTGATGTTTTTTTTTTTCTTTTCAGAATGAATGTGTTTGCACGAGAAATTTCCGTGGCACTGGGAGAGATTGTGAGCCTGTAAATCAGTGTGTAAACCTGATGGGAGGATGCCATCAATTGGTGAGCAGCTCACACACACACACACACACACACACACACACACACTCTTTAGCACTGCTGTCTCACAACTCCAGGGTCCCAGGTTAGATCCTGAGCTCAGGTTATTGTCTTTCTTAACTTTCACATGTTCTCCCCGTGTCTGCATGTGTCTCCTCTATGTTTCCTCCCGCCTCTCATAAGGGTAAATTGGTGAGTCTAAATTACCTCTAGGCATGACTGAGTGTGTGAGGGAGTAGATGTGTGTATGCATAATGCCCTGTGATGGGCTGCCATCCCATTCAGAGTGTATTCCCTCTTCATGCCAAGTGTTCCTGGGATTGGCTCTGGATATCCCAGCACCCTGACCAGGATAAAGAGCTTATTGAGGATGAATGATTGAATGAATTAAAATACTCCTGTTTTTCCTTTAGGCCAGTTGTGTGATGATGTATCCTGGAAGGTTTGAGTGTGTGTGTCAAACCGGCTACACAGGAGATGGAAGAATTTGCTATGGATCTCTGGCACAGGTACGAAAGCTAGTCACGACTTTAATTGATCAACATTTCAAGATTTTAGGACACCAAAAAGCTGTTCAGTCAAATTCTAGACTAACTTACATGCACACTTCATACCGTTGAGTGCACAAGTTTGTACACCCTTAGGATAGATTGAAGAAGATTTAAAGTGCTTGGTGTTAGATTTCAGGGATATTTCTCTAATATCACAAAAAAGTAATTGAAATGAATGAAAAGTGGATGCTAAGATATCAAGAGTGAAAAAAAACATCAACATGATATCAGTTTCAAAGTTTGCAGCTTCCATTCTGGGTGTGAGCTAAATATTCACTAATGATTTTTTTGCCCTCCCTTTGCTTTTATAACTGACTACAGCCTCTTCCATATCATCTGAACAGCTTTAGAGTGCTCTCATTTGTAATCCGTTCCTCAACACAATCCTTATGCTATTTCTGTTCTGACGTTCCTTTGTCAATTCTTTTGTTTTACACTTCTGTTATAACAAATATGCTTTCTCAAATCACAATTACATCACTGTGTTTTTGTAGGAACTGCAAAGCAATCTTGACCTGAGTGGATTCAATACATGGGTCACTGTAAGTCCAACACTTTCCAATTTATAACTTTGGTCATGTATTAAAAAAAAAACTCTAAAGCTTTGTTTTAAGATATCTTTGAAAGTCAAAGGCAAGCATCATGTTTGTTCTTTAATGATCCACAGAGAGCAGATCTCATGCAGATGATGTTTGAGAAGCAGAACATCACTCTTTTCGTGCCCTCATTAGCAGCCATCAACGCCATGAGCAAAGAAGATCAGGATTTCTGGCTGTCCAGCAGCAACGTTCAAAGTCTGGTCATGTAAGATCTATATCACAGTGTAGTCTGGATACCATTTGATTTAAATGTGTTCACCTGGGTCAAGAATAAACCCATGATTAAATCTTCCCCACTCTTGATTTATGTAAATAATGATTATTGCCACCTCACAACTTGATCCTGAACTCATGTTGCTGTCTGTGTATAGATTATTTTATGCAATTATTTCAAGAAAAAAAGCTAAATTATTTCCCAAAAGGATTGTACAGTTTCGGCTTGAAACAATTTTCATATTAAGCTTGATAAATGGAGCCCAATAATCATTTTAAAGGCTTTACTATAACAAAGAGGTTTTTTTTTTATATTTAAAAGATATTTTGATACCAGTTTGATGAAGAAACTGAAAGTCAAGGAAAACTGAAAACTTAATGGCTATCAAACTGTAGTTAATTAAATTAAGTCATTAGGACTGAAACAGATATTTTTTTTTTTTAAAAAATGCATATAATAACATATCAGTTGAATGGTTCTGTTTCTGCATTGTTGACACCTGAATAAACCTGAGTAATGAATAAATTATGGTGACATGTGACTAAAATGCTGTGTGTGTGTGTGTGTGTTTAGGGGCCATGTGGTGTCTGGGCTTTATAGATTATCAGACCTGCGTACCTACCCCTTTCCACAACTGGTTTCTGTTTTAAGAGGAACACTTCCTGTTTCCTGGACCAATGAGGTAAAGCGTTGTGTCAATTTAATAAGCTTCATAACAGTCCCACCCACATTAAAAAAACAACAGCATAACAGTAAAGTGAGTAAAGTTTTCACTAAAATTGCACCTTTTTTATTTTTATTTAGACCACAATGGTTGCCAGGTCTACTATTACATCAGGAGACATAGTCGCCAAGAATGGACTCATTCATCTGATTGATAAAGCAAGTGTTCTGGCTTTTAAAACTGTGCAAAAGAATTTAAAGTATTTATTTAGAAATGCCCACTAATGTGTTGTGTCTTTGCCAGGTCCTAATCTCTGAACGTAAACTGAGTACTGGTTTACTCGGGGTGCTGGACAAGACACCACAGTTCTCTCTCTTCAAGAATGCTCTTATGGTAGGTTTGAAATGAGAATGTCTGTGGAACAGACACAATTGCCTCTTGTTTTAACGAAAAAGTGAAGATTTTAATTAATTTCTGTTGTGTTTTAGACATACAACCTGAGTACAGAGATAGAGGAGGCCTCTGGCTTTACAGTTTTTGCCCCTACAGACAGCGCCATCAGAGAATACCTGAAGAGTACAGGCCAGGATTCACTGGTACCAGCTGTGAACACGCACGCGCACGCATCCACACACATGCGCACACTTGCGCACACACACACAAACACACATACACACTCACATGCATGCAGTAGAACACTGGTCCTCAGCCTTTATTACAACCATTACATGCACTGACACTGGAGACTCCTTCAATAAAGGTTAAACAGACCTTATGGAAACCTTAAAAATATCAAAGATTATGAGTTTTGTTTATTATTAGCCTTAGATTATGTGGAGCACAGGGTAAAATAAGGGTATGCTGTTTTTCACTCAAAAGCAAACCTTTGCATTCAACCGTATAAACACATTTTACACAATATTATATTTAATTCAATTCAATTTTATTTGTATAGCACTTTTAACAGTGGCCATTGTCACAAAGCAGCTTTACAGAAATATATAAATTCAGGATATAAATTATAAACTTATAAATTTATAAATTTATCCGTAATGAGCAATCCAGAGGCTAAGGTGGCAAGGAAAAACTCCCTGAGACGATTTCAGGAAGAAACCTTGAGAGGAACCAGACCCAAAAGGGAACCCATCCTCATCTGGGTGACAACGAATAGTGCGATTAATTGTGTAAACAGGAAAATTCATTATAGTTTTCAGATGAAGTCTATTTTGTTGAAATTATCAACTGTTCACTGATGGAGAGAGAGAGAGAGAGAGAGAGAGAGATTGTTTGGTATGGTAATTGTCATGTAATGGTTAAGGACAATGTATGTGCAAGCAGGGACTCTAGCTATGATAGCATATGTGTGTGCATGTATGACCTGGCTTGTGTTCATGTGTGTCTGTATGATTTCTTGTGTCTAGGATGTGAATGTGACGCAGTACCACATCGTCCTGGATGAGACTCTGTTGCAGGGCGACTTGCAGGACGGTCTGTATAAAGACACTATGCTGGGATTCTCCTATCAGCTGGGTATATTCCGCAATGACAGCAATGTAGGTCAAATACTCCTTCCTTCCGTAATCAACCTGTAAAACTGACATCTGATGAAAGTTGAGGTTGAGGTAGATACTATGTGTAATTATATTATAATTTTAGCAATATTTTCTTAGCAATTTACCAACATATCTGAGCAAAATGTTAATGTTCCCAGCACATGTTTGTCTCATTTCCAGTGCCATTCTGCATTTGCATTGCTTGTATAAAAGATGTCCTCGCTTACATGGATGTAGGCCTTAGTAATTATCTAGCATATGCTCGGAGTTCATGTTTCCCAGTAGCAATTCTGTTTTAACTACTTGCATCGACTACTTGTATACACAGTGTGTTAACCTTCCCATGATAAAAATCACAAATGAAATTGTAAAATGTCTCATTATAAAGCACCTTTTGTCATTCAAATACATAAATGCAAATGCAACATTTTGAATGCAAGTTTAAAATAATCATAACAATTCAAATTTACAAAAATAATTTTTAATTTTTTTAAAATGCTTGTGGTAAAATTATCATAGGGTTGGATTGAAAGGTTTGAGATAAGTGTCCATTCAACTCCATAAAACATTTTTGAAGAAATGTTCCTTCATATAGGGAGTGTGAACATGTTCAGCAGTTACAGCTGTAAATGGATTTATTTATTTTTTTTTGCTAAATGTAGTTCTTCAAAATAAATCTGGTTAGAATTAAAGTTATAAACATACTCATTTACCAAAACTGTTTTCAAAATCTAGTTATCCAAAAATATCTGAGGAATGGCGTATAAGCCAGAATATATAGTTATTCACCTGTGTATATATATATATGTATATATACTATATTTCAGTTCTTATCTTGTATCTAGTGGTTTGTAAACAAGGCACAGATGAATGCTACAGATATTGAGACTGATAAAGGAGTGATCCATGGATTGTCCGCTGTCCTGAAGATTCCTAAAAACCGCTGTGACACAGCCTCCAGCAGATATTTTTGGGTATGACCTAACTTCTTCTCAAACCT
Source organism: Pangasianodon hypophthalmus (assembly GCF_027358585.1). NCBI lineage: Eukaryota > Metazoa > Chordata > Actinopteri > Siluriformes > Pangasiidae > Pangasianodon > Pangasianodon hypophthalmus. Next base: position 7,307,997 of record NC_069727.1, read on the forward strand.
CTCTACTTCAGTTATCTTTTGAATCTCATACCTACACACTATTCTAAACTGTTCAGTCATGAATGTGTCCCAAGATTTGGACATTTATGCCCAAATCTCACTCTTGTTCCAGTGGATAATCTCAGCCAGATACTGGATTTGTAAGAGCTGCTGCTGTAATCATAAAGACTGTCCTGTGTTCATCCCAGGACTTTTACTTACTACAGTTTGTCTTTACTCTTCTACACCTGTACAGCTACATGCTGTGACCCAGAAGAGGATAGGCTCTCTTCTGAGTCGCCAAAGCTGATCTCTGACAATGTTGTTAAAAGTGCTATACGAATAAAATGGAATTGATATTGTATGTGTCTGATGATACTGTGTATAGGGAAGGTGTATGGACTGCTTCCGTCCACCCGAGAGTCGCTGTCCAACTGGAACAAAGCAACTGAAGTTGGTAAATGCCAATCAAAGAGTTGTCCCGAACCATGAGCATCATGTGTTGCATTGTTGAAATGAAATAACTGGTATTATTATGCCAAAGTGCTCTGATTCTGTGTCTTTTATTCAAAGTCACCAAGGAGATGTTTGTTCAGTATAAGGAAATATGGGCGGTTCGTCGGCTGCTCGGCCTCCTGTGAAAAACGCACCATTGTACGTATGGTTTTCTATCGTGCCTCCCTATATTGTTTAAAGAGCAACTCCTATGACCTTCATTCCTCTTTTCACATCATCCTTCATCTAACTCAATTTCTCAACAGAGAAAAATTACGAAAACTCGTATTCTGATCTCTGCTTTGTAAAGCTTATTGTGTACGCGCCCTTGCGACATACACTGACAGCAGCTATTCCAATGGCTAGTTTTTTTTTTTTTCATTTTCTCCCCAAATTGGTTAGCTGTCAATTCCCTCCCACCAGCCAACTCTATCACACAAAAGCTACCAACCGGGAGGCTAACACATGCTTCTTCAGACACATGTGTATCAAGCCAAGCACATCTTTTAAAACAGCAGGAGGAAAGCGCTATCCACCCTCTTCTACATACATGAACTCACAGATACCCATGATTGGCTAGTGTTACTGTGATTGACAGGGGGGAGAGAGAGTATGCCATCGATTCCACCAATAGAGCACAGCCAATTTTGCTGTCATGGTTCCCAAGATGGATGGCTATGGCATTGTTGGGATTTGAACTCATGCTGCTTGCAGTATGCTTCTATGTTGATCAGCATATCATTTAATACCAGACAACACACAGAAAGGCAGTTTCTCTGGGGTCCACACCAGGCTTATAGCACATGTCATAATCTGACAGCCCAATACAGACAGCTTCCATGTTATATTTTCTAAACCATGGTGAGAAAGTGCAGAAATGAAACTTGCACACAGTGTAAATAAAAAAAGCCTAGACTGCACAATAAATAAATATTGCATTCACTTCATTTCTAGAAGGATTTATGTAATGTTTGGCACTGTGCTTCAGTTAATGTAAAATGAAGTTTCACCCAACACAATACAGAAAATATGAAAAATGTGACATTTAGGAAAACAAAGTAAACCTACAGTAAAAATAAAATCCAAATATATACCATTATTAAAGCAAATTATAACCCATTCTTAATTGTTTCTGTAGCTCAGTTAGGTTAAAAAAAATAGGTTCACTAAATTTGTGCATAATAGATGACCCAGCTTGTCACTCAAATAAGCCACGCCCCTCTTTCATGGTGACGTCATGGCACATGGCTTAACTATAACACCAATTTATAACTTTTTTTTTTGTTTTGTTTTTGTTACATTTTTTAATCATGTAATAGTGTTGCTCTTTAAATAATTGCATTAAGTCAAATATACATGTGATATTTGGAGTATGTATTATAGATATTCTGTATTATGAAGACCTATTTAGACGCATTTTTCTCTATCCTCTGTCTCTCTCTAGGTAAGGAAGTGCTGTGAGGGATTTTATGGCACTTACTGTGAGACTTGTCCAGGGCCTGAAGGCCAGCCATGTTTTGGTAATGGTGTGTGTATGGATGGTATCAACGGCACTGGTGTGTGTCAATGCAACCCTGGCTTTAATGGCACAGCCTGCGAGAACTGCCAACCTGGCAAATATGGCATCCACTGTGATCAAGGTATCCATGGACTCTACCTCTGTTATCATCACTTTATTACACTCTACTTACTTCATGATCATTTTTACTCTGCTCTTTTTTATTTCCCTGTCTGTCTGTTCTCATCCTGTAGACTGTAAGTGTGTAAATGGTCGTTGTAATGATGGTCTGGAGGGAGACGGTAACTGTCAGTGTGATGTGGGATGGAGAGGAATCTACTGCTCCATAGGTAAACACACACAAACACACAAACACACACACATATACACACACACACACACACACACATTATTCATTCATTTCCTTTTCATGGTGAGTAAATACATGGCTCGTTGTTGTGTTTCAGCCATTACCTCAGACATGTGCGGAGGGAAGTGCCACACCAGTGCAAAGTGAGTGCAGTCTCAATACATTCACTGACCACTTTATTAGGAACACCTGTACACCTGCTCATTAATGCAGTTATCCAATCAGCCAATCATGTGGCAGCAATAAAACCATGCAGATCCAGGCTAAGAGCTTCAGCTATCTGAGGCCCAGGCTCAGTGTGGTTCATCAACCTCAAGGATCAGTGTGATGTGTGTTAAGTGATGCTTTTCTGCTCACCACGTTTGTAAAGTGTGGCTGTTTGATTTACCACAGACTTCTTGTAAGCTTGAAACAGTTTAGCCATTCTCCTCTGACCTCTTTTATCAACGAGGCATTTTTGCCCTCAGAACATCCAATAACTAGCCACTCACTGAATGTTTTGTCTTTTGCACCATTCTTCTGTGAGTATTTCTGAAGTATTCAAACCGGCCCATCTGTCACAAACAACGCATGCCACGGTCAGAGTTACTGACTCATGAACATTAACCCTTGACATATACTTATGCATGATTTTATGCATTGCACTGCTGCCACATGATTGGCTGATTGGATAATTGCTTGAATTAACAGGGATATATACGACCATGTTTTATGTCTGTTGGCTGGAAAGCAACAACAAAGTATCCAAGAACCTACAAAAAATGTTGATCATTGGTTTTGATCCATACAGTACTAAGACCAAGGAAAAATATGGACAAATCTGAAGTCAGTACACAGGATCAAGGAAACAGATCAATATACTCTATCCTATAACATTACAAACTGGTGTGTTTGCTTTGTGCTTTTACTGCTTCTACTACAACAACCTTGTGTGTGTGTGTTTTCCAGTTGCCTGCTTAAAATACCGGATAATTCCTATTACTGTAGCTGTGCAGCTGGTTATGAGGGGAACGGTACACGCTGCACAGGTACATGCTGCTCTAAAGTTCTCAAAGCTCTCACACACATTTCACAGCACACTTTTGACACTGACCTGTGTTTGTATGTTCCAAGTTGTGGATGCTTGTGCAAAGAATAATGGAGGCTGCTCTCCCAATGCTGTATGTAAGAGGACTCTCCCAGGACGCAGGCAATGTGTGTGTAATCCCGGCCATGCAGGGGATGGACAAGTGTGTGTGTGTAAGTCTGCCATCTTCTGTTTATGTATTTTTTTTTTAAGTATATATTGTGTCATGGTCATTGTGGTAAATGCTAATGTTTCTGACTATGTGAATTACTCTAGCAATCAATCCATGTCTGGATGCCAGTGGAGGCTGTGGTAATAATTCAGAGTGCATACACACAGGACCAAACAAGGTAACAAAAGCAAAATTCAATATGCAACAAGACGCATAGCTATTTACAGTTGAGTGTGAATTTGGTTTCTAGATGAAAAAGGGAAAATCTACTTCTATTTTATAAGATTTCCAGGAATGGAAGTATCTTACAATGCAAAACATAAGGCAAAACCTGAAAAATTGGTTGAAAGAAGTTTTGCCGTGACCTTCTCAGTCCTCAGTCTCAATCTGAAGGTCTTTTGTTCACTTTAATATTTATTTACTGTTAATATCTGACCATAAAATATCTGTATAAGCTGATTTGTGTTCATATGCTTGTACGTTTGTGCGATAATGCAGTAGATGTATGATTTGATCATATAAAAGAAATTTCATAACATACACTCTAACGTCAATACAAAATAGAACAAAAAGCAAAGCCACTAATAGGAATTTGTGAACATAATACTGTATGTCATATTAAATCCCTAGTGTACTGATTCTAAAGTACTGTAGGTGTCTTTCCCTTACAGATTTATTAATTTATTTATTTTTAATAATTTATTATTCAAATCATAGCAAGGGGTTATAGAAACAGTAAAAAATGTTAACAGTAAAAAGTGTATTATAAAAAAAAAGTAAAAATAACAGTAAAAAGTGTGTTATTTATAACAGAAGATTTTGCAGGGAAAATGAAGAAAGCAGTGAAGCACTTAGTAAACCACTGAGTTTTCTGTGCTTTCAGTCAGCATGTGTGTGCCTGCCAGGCCACTCTGGAAATGGAAAGACATGTTCTCCTATCAATATGTGTAGAAAGGTAAAGAATACACTCTCGGTATAATTTTCCCATACACTATACATTGTTTATTATTTGCTTTGGTATCTAATATATAAGAAACTGCATCATACGATTTGTTTATGCTTCCTATGAATTCTATAGGCATGAGTATATTCTTACGAACCCATTATTAATAATGTGCCTATGTGTCACGTGATAAGCTTCGTCTTATGATCTTCAAGAGAAAGGAACTATAACTATTTACGCCAAGTGCATTATTCTTTATGTGATGTACATTGTGTCTGTATCTTCAAACATGCTGTATATAGGCTTCATAATGCTACAAAATGCAATGCATGAAATATCAAACAAAATATGAGATACTGAAGCACTCACAATGCAAAATCTTGTTTTAAAAAATCCTGCAAATTCATATTTCATAATGCATTGTAAATGCATTACATTCAGTCATCTTCAGGAACTTGTTATATGCCATATGTAATACTTTATAATAGCACTGTATATTGGGTCTGTATAAATGCTAATAAATAGTTATAGTTACAAGCACTATACAAAAGCATGAGTATATAACTCCATATAATGGCATGTTATGATGCAATATATTCTATTCATAAATATATTCTAGACACTAATGTTGTAATGCATTATAAGACATTGTAAATGGATTTTTAACTTGTTATATTTGTTTATTTGTCTTCAGTAACTTCTTATATACCATGCATAATACTTTATAATGCCTGGCATTAGCTACATGTTATAATGCATTATAATCTATTAATCAGCATAATGTTGATACTGTTGTTGTAATGTATTGTAACACAGGTTTAGGTATACAGTAATATGTGTGACACAATTTATCATGCATTGCAACACACCTTTGATTTTGTAAATGAGATTTCATTCACATTTAAAAGCCATTTAAAAAGCTTTTAATAACCATGCATAATGCTGCATTATGTGTCATCACGTGTAGTAAACACTGGGTTTGAGTACAATTTGAGAATCTAAGAAAGGTGTATGGTTTAATGCATTATAATCTTCAGTACACTTACTATTACAGAAAATACAAAGTTCCTATGAACGTAGGTTATAATGCACATTATAATGCATTATGCATTATAACCTACGTTCATAGGAACTTTGTATTTATGTATATATGTGTATATATATATATATATACACACAGTATATATAGATAGATAGATAGATATAGATATATTAGTATAATTCATTATTTGTTGACGCATTGTGACTGAGTGTGTTCACCTGATACTTGTCAGAAAAATGGAGGATGCCACCAATTTGCCAAATGTACGATGACAGGCCCGGGAGAGAGGAACTGTACTTGCCCAATAGATTACATTGGAGATGGGATAAACTGCAAAGCCAGACTCATACAGGTTAGCGCACTAGAGCTTTCAAATTTCTCTCATACTGTCCAATACACTTATTTTGTACACCTAGATTTTGCTTACAGTTATTGGCCATTTTATGTGTACAGGTACTTACTGTATCACATTTAATATCTATCATACCAGTAGAAAGGAAAGAAAAGCTCACCAAAAATAGCAACAGATATCCAACAGACATACCGACAAATTATTAGTACATCTCTACACCGTGTACGTATATTGTAGGTGAATCTAATAATATGGCCAATGAAATGTATAAGCTAGATGTACCTGATAAAGTGTGTCATATATTTTGTTGTTTAACTTAAATCTGTGTCACATTTTGACTTCAGGAGCTTCGAGCGAGAGGTCTGACTGACTTCTACTTCAGTTTGCAAGTAAGTCTGTGTATATTTACAGTACTGTGCAAAAGTATTAGGCAAATGCAAAGCAATGCTGTAAAGCAAAGATGCTTTCAAAGAAGAACAACAAGATATATATGATCAATTCTGCATTCATGGCACTTTAAAGCATAAACCAAAAATTAAGACGATCATTGTCGGGCTGTAACATATATTCATGATCGTTAATGAGCTGCCATGTAACATACAACACATTTCTATATTTTTTTTATTTCCAGAGAGCTGATGTCTATTATCTTCAAAGCCGAGGCCCATACACTGTGTTTGCTCCTAATAATAATGCATTTCACAAACTGGAGGTACGTGCAATTGTTTGATTAAGCTTTTCCATATTGATTTACTAAGGAAGCCTATTTCATCCACTTAAAAAATATATATAATAATGAGAAAACAAGTAATCGTTTGAGGTCATAATTATAACAAGTCATAATTTCAAGGTACAAGGTCTTATAATTATGATAACAAGTCATAATTTTGAGATACTGTGTTATGGTTCTAACATAAGGTAATATCTCAGAATTATGACTTTTAGTCACAAAATTATGACATAATTATGACTGAACATCTTGAGATTATGACTAATATCTGATAATTATGGTATAGTATCTCATAATTATGACGTATTATTTAAATATGACTTAGCACCTTGAAATTATGATATAGTTAATGAGACAATACACAAGATTTTTTTAAAAGGTGGAAATGAGCTTCCATAAGATGATTCTCTGAATACACTCATATACTTCTGCCATCTGCCATCACATGAGGCAGTGTTGTAAACTGTCATTAATAGTTTGGCCATGAATCAATTTAACTATCTTCTAGTCCTTTACTAAAGACTAGGATGGAAAATACCATCTGCGTAACACTTTATGTGCAGTGTACCAACAGAGAGCCTTCATAACACATTCAGAAGTATTGCATAAACATTTTATAAAGCAATGCAAGTTATTAGTTTGTATATTCATGAAACTTTGGGATGAAGTCTCTGCTCCTTGGTTCCTCAAAGTGGTGAAGGTTCATTTGCATTACAACTATTATACCACTATTATACCAGGTTTATATATTGTTATAATACTTTATCATTTCTATAGTAAAAACAAATTTAAAAGGACTCATATGCACAGATATTTTTATAAAGTTGTTATTTAACAAAGAAAAAGGCCTGATCATTGAAATGGAGAATGTTATTTCATATTTATGGAAGGAGATGAGAGGAGTCTTAGAGGTTAAGCTCTTCCTTTATTTTCTGTCTAACTGCTTGTTCCAAAGAGAGAAAAAAAGGCTGGTGAGGGAACAACTGCTTATACATAAGTGATAAAAGGAACAGGAACTCATTTAGCGATCATTCCACTGCCCTAAATGTACCTATAATGGATAAAACATATGATGTGCTTTAAAAACATGAGATATACAGTAATTGTCAAATTGCTGTGGTTTATGAGGAATAAAACACTTCAGGACACGGTGTTATAAGAAAGTAATCATGGTTTGCATGCAGGGCTCATCACTTGACCCCGTCATTGATTATTTTCTTATAACAGCATGTCTGGAAGTGTTTTATTCCTTACTAATGAACACAGGTTACAACTTCACCTATTTAGGAAGTCTGTGCGAAAGCTGATTTGATGTCCTCAAACTTTTATAAGGTAAGAGAGAGTATGTATACCCTGTATATAAAGGTGAAAATAAGGATGAAAAATTACAACTAATTTGAAATTAAATTTAATTACAAGTAATTTGAATAGTCACCCATAATGTTAACTGTAGATGAAAACCGCTCGCTGCTGCTGAGGAAGGCCCCATATGGACAGCCTAAAGATCAGTGAGAAAACTGTGGATGGTACCACTTAGAAACCATAAAGATGACTTAGTACTGCAATTGCTACGATAGCCTTAGGACATTCTGTATATTTGGCCATAAGATTACTGTGGATGGTACCACTTAGAAACCATAAAGATGACTTAAGACTGCAATTGCAACAAACACTTTTACTATGATAGCCTTAGGACAGCAATTGCTATGAACAGTTCTGCACTCAAGTCTGTTGTCATCAGTTGACAACAAAATAGACTTCATGTCAAAACTATAATGAATTCAGAAATGACTCTGATGCTTACATTCATAAGTTGCACTGTATTGTCTCTTACTGTGCCTATTGTCCTGTTTTAGTAGTTATTGTACTGTCTTGTGCTGTTTGCACACATTTACACAAGCACTTTATGTAGTCATGTGTAGTCTCTTTTAGCTCTGTGTTGTTTGATGTAGCAACATGGTCCTGGAGGAACACTGTTTCGTTTCACTGTGTACTAACCAGCTGTATATGGTTGAAATGACACTAAAGCCACTTGACTTGATTTGACTTGAAAATATTATTCCCTAACACCCTACCCACTGAGGATGGACCACCTCTTGACCCTCACCTGGCCCTCTCTATGCTTTGCATCATTCCTGCTTTGTTTCATTCATTGTTTACTCTGATATGTTTTCTTCTTCTGTCCTTTCGTAGAATCAACAGATGCTAAATAACGTGAAAAATGCTGCGATCCTGATGTACCACATAGTGCCATGCCGGAGCCTTCTCCCAGAAGATCTGCAGCAACCTCGTAACCTCACCACACTCACTGGTGAAATCCTCACCATTTCGTATTCTGAGGTAACCAGTCTGACCACAGCATAAAGGCTTAAGTCAAAATCTGAGATCTAAACCTGATCTTTGTCCCCAGGGTACGATACAAATCAATAACAATGCCAAAGTGGTGTACAGCGATCAAGAAAGTAGCAACGGGATTTTCTACGAAATTGACACTGTTCTGACTCCACCCAGTTATCAGAAGATGGAAGAGATGGACAAACCAAATGTAAGTGTTTGCATTTTACTGTTGAACTGTTCCTTACAGCTGAGTGACATGTATATCATTAATCTCACTAATATGAATTCATTTCAAAAACATGGAACTGCAAAAGACAATTTATTGGACCATCCTTTCCTCCGTTCACTCAGTTAAAACTGTGTTCAAAGTGGATTTTATCTTATTTCAATTTTTTAAGGCTTCCAAATAGAATATTTTTTATATGCAACTCCACTTTTCTGAAATGAATTTATTCTGCTTGATTTGCTTGCTTTCTCAGATCTTGGGTAACTAGAACTTGCTGAAGCTTTGTTTTCTTCTTTTTGGCTCACTGCTGAAAGTCATGCATACATTAGGTAGTGGTTCATGTAAATTAGATGAATATATGGCTAAATTTATGCATATGCATATGACATAAATAAGGGACTAGTGGTGTTTTTTTAATCCACGAAGCTGAAGCTGATTCATCAGTTACCCTCAAATCAATGTATGTTTTGGTGTTGTAGGACTGTTTCACGAATCAGATGCAAATTCATTCATATGCCATGCTCAAATCTGTGCTTGTTTCTACTCAACTTTGATGAATAAACGCATAACATATTTTTTAGTAGTACTTTAAGATTACATCACCAAACAGCATTAAAATATTTATATATTCATATTCATTTACTTACTCATTTATCAATAAATAACCTTAGCTTTATGTCATCTTCCTTTCCCGACAGTCTGCCCTCAAAGATGTAGCTGATCAACATGGGTTCAAGACTTTCTACAAACTGCTGGAAGTGTGTACAAAAATTTTTGTCATTTATCACGTTACATTTACATCTACTATCATTTCTGGCATGTATTCATCATCTAAGTAAAAATGATTTAAATAAAAAACGTTTCAGTAAAAACGTTTGTGACTTGGCTTGTTGTAGGATACAGAGGTGATAAAACAAATACAGGACCGTCTCCACCAGCCGGTCACGTTGTTCCTGCCGACAGACTCCACCATGGCGGCTTTACCTCAAGCACAAAAGGACTTTCTGTATGCCCTGCATAACCGAGCTCAACTGGTGGAGTATCTCGAGTACCACATCCTGCGAGACAAAAAGGTGAGCCAGTATGATTTCTGTGCTGCCCAAATCTCAAATAATTCACTGATTAGATTTGCACTGAAGCCCAAAAGAACAGTCATTTCCAGCTGTGCTATAGATAAAGAATCAGGAAGTGTGTTTGGTAGAAAGAAAATAAATTTGTATGTGTCCTGTTTAGTTGCATGCTGCAGAGGTGACGCATTTTGATTCACTCAAGACTCTTCAAGGCTCTGATATTTCTGTGAGCTGTGTTGGAGAAGACCACATAGTAAGTGACAAAGAAAGCAAAACTAATTTACGACAAAGAATTTACAACACAGAACAACTTATACAGGGTGTTGTATGGCAGACAATCCACATAAACAGACTGCACACAGTGAAATTTTTTTATGGTGAAGTTTTCTGTGAGGAGGTGTTATTTAGCATATTTGGAAGGAGTCTTTGCAACAATCAGAGATAAAGCTGTAACTTTTTTTTTTCTTTTGCTTTGTTTTTTTAACTTTAAGAGAGAGAAAAAAGAGGGTGGTGAGGAACAACTGTTAAGAGTTGTTATGACATAAGGTGTAAAAGGACCTACCTTGTTTCATGGACATTCCACAACATTAAATGTAACTATAATCAGATAAAAAGCACAACCTGTCTTTTTTTAGTAAATAAAGAATTGTTAGCATTGGTACATTGGTGTAGTAGAAGAGGAATAAAACACATCAGGGTATGCTGTTATTGGAAAATAATCAATGTCTGGCATCACACACATCACACCAGTCCATCGTTGGTTATTTTCCTATAATAGCACGAGTGTTTTATTTCTTGTTTAATTGAACAGACTGATGTGTGGGTGTGTTTTCAGTCAACAGATATGTACCATTAATTATTTATAAAAATATAAACTATTCTGGAAAAAAGCCAGAAAGCAGTTGCTGGGAGGAAAAGTGTATAGATTACTTTATAAAGGTTGTGTTGTGCTACTTTAAACGTCAGATTTCAGAGTTCTTCATGTTTACCCTGAATAATGATATTATTTTCTCCCATTCCTCTAGGGGGCACTGTATATCAACGATAAGAACTGTCGAATTGTAAAGAGGAATCTGAAGTTCAACGAAGGCCTTATTTATGGTATTGATTGTTTGCTAACACCACCCAGCCTGGGAGGACGCTGTGATAAGAAGGACATTGTAGACATTACTGTAAGTGCCTCGTTGTACTAAACTATGGCATGGTACTGACATGGTGTTCAGTTCAGCATTGCTGAGTGTGCAAAATAAAATACATTACAGCAGGGGTATTCAAACTGTGGGGAACTGCAGGGGTAAGCAGGGGGTGCAGGTGAAGGGGTGAGCTTTTACACAATTTGTGTAGGAGCACCGCATTTTAATATCGGAGTAGGCTAGAATGAAAAAATATGCCAAAAGAGCAGTCTTATTTTCTTTCCCCCAATAAGAATGGCAGATGAGGCAATCAGCATATGTATCTGGAATGACTGACAGTTGTACAGGATTTTTTTTAACCACGCCCCCTTTCCCCATCTCAGATAGTGTCTCTTGTCTTGACGTTCTCGCTTGAAAGGTGAGGTGTCCTTGTATTCTGTCACAGTAAATGGAGAATATTTCGAGTTCATTAATTTGAAATAAAATCAAATATAAAACTACTTTTTAAAATGTGTTCAACTTTGCTAACATTACTTACACACACACACACACACACACACACAGTTAACCTCGGATAGCTACATTTGTTTGGGATGCTACTGAGAATAAGGAGAAAATTTATACTTAAAAGAAGTTGAAATAGATATGACGCTTTGTTGTAGGCCTAACACAAGTTCTCAAAAACTGGAAAGTGGCCCTCATGGGGAAAGGTTTGAATACATCTGCATTACAGAGTACAATTACTTGTCATGCCTTGCTAAGCTATGAATAACAATTGTTTTCAGTTGTTCAGCAATTGAATTCTTTCTCTATTTTTTTGTTGTTGTCAGATGCCCTGCAGATATTGCTCTCTCACAATTGTATCTGATTGCCCTGCAGTATCCAAACCAAAGGTACAATTTCATTCTATTGGTTTAGTTAACTTGTGTGGACACCATTATTCCATTATAGTTACACGCTCTCTTAAATGTGCAGTCTACAAATATGAAGGTTTGTTCTGTTTTCGATGATAACTCTATTTCCCTTGCTGCATATGAGTATTTAGATTAGTAACACTTCATAAATGCTTCTACCAACCAAACCATATTGGAGTGTACAGGATTTTTAGAGATATATGAATATCTAAATGAGGGAATAAAAATAACAAGTGCAGATACTACCCTACAGGTGTACTGTACGAATTACACAGGGTGGAAGGTGCATATACATGTTTAGCATCTTGACGTTGATATAGGGTGCAGCAAAAATACAGACGTTACCTGTGTACCTGTGTCCATATGAGAACTGCTGCTGTAATCATAAAGACTGTCCTTAGCTCATCATCAGGACTCGTATACTCTCACACGCTTCTCATACTGAACATCCTGTGAACACAGATACTGTTTGTCTTTACTCTTCTACACCTGCATATTGTAATGATTTATAATCTAACTATCCAGTGTCACCCAGAAGATGATGGGTTCCTTTTAAGTCAAGTTTTCTTCCTCATGTTGTCTCAGGGAGTTTTTCCTTGCCACTGTCATCTCTGGCTTGCTCATCAGGGGACGAAATCTACATTCTATATTTCTGTCTATAAAACTGAATTTAAATGCAAATGTACACTTAGGAGTGTTTAAACTTTTGTACTAATATGCTAGTGCCTTATGTTAGCATCAGTTTACTGACCATTTATGAAAATCTGACTTCAATACAGACTACACAGAAGTGTGACTTTCCAAGACGCTTCTTGTCTGTGAACTCTGGATGCCAGTCTGTGTGCTCCATGGTTGTATGGAAACCCAAGTGCTGCCCAGGCTACTATGGCAGGGACTGTCTCGGTAAGCTTTACATCACAGGCATATGCAAAAATTAAAAAGGCTATTATAAGCCATTTCACATTATAACAATTGCAACAGTAATAACTTTAGTGATATTAAGATATTAAAACCTTTTCTCCAGCCTGTCCTGGAGGGCCTGGATCTCCGTGCAGTAACCATGGGCGGTGTGATGATGATCATTTAGGAAACGGCACCTGCACATGTGATACAGGGTTTCAGGGCGTGGCCTGTGAACTGTGCACTGAAGGCCACTTTGGACCTGACTGCAAAGGTGTTTTTCTATTATTAATCAAATCAAGACATTGTTTGTCTTGATTGTTTAAATATATTTCACAGATTTATCTTCAAATGTGTTTGGTTTCACAGATGTATCTTCATTTTCAGAAGTAAAAATAGTCAAATAATTCTGATTCTTTTGATAAGATATATTTTGCATTATTCCCTCAGAAACCATGGGGGTGCAAACTTTTGCACTCGCATTTAGAGATTTAGAGATTTGTTTCTCTCCCCATAGCCTGTAACTGCACAGAGCATGGAACATGTAATGAGGGGCGAGAAGGAACAGGCTCCTGTTTCTGTGACGAGGGCTGGACTGGTCCACAATGTGAACATAAATTAGGCATGTAACTACTGTACATGTTTGGCAGCCTGAGAAAACTCTTTGACCTTTTCTTTATATATAAATAGAGGATGGGATGTAAACACTTCCATATTGATACTCAAGTGCTTGCTTTATTTCTAATGCTGTAGCTGATGGTCCTTTGTGTTTACCTGCATGCCACAAGAAGGCAGTGTGTACCAAGAACAACACCTGTGTGTGTAAGCCGTTCTACGAGGGAGATGGAATCACTTGTACAGGTAAACACTTTGCTTTGGTCTCATTCTCCTCCTAGCTCTTCTAAAAAAACACAAATTTAGAAACAAAGAACAAAGTTTGATCTTTATCTCAACATTACTGTTAATCCCACATTTCTGCCCGTGTCCTCTCACCTCCAGTAATGGATATGTGCCAGTTCTGGAATGGCGGCTGCTCAAAAAATGCCAAATGCACCCAGAAAGGAGAGAAAGTAAACTGCACATGTCTGAAAGGCTTTTCAGGAGATGGATATGTCTGTTTGCCGGTGGACCCGTGTGTCGAAGATGACAATGGAGGCTGCAATGAGCATGCCATCTGCACCATGACTGGACCTGTGAGAAGACTTTTCTCTTATTTTAGGCTTGTAATGTGCTGTTTACATACACATGAGTTACACTGTGTATACTTCATAGAATTATTTTATATGTATTTTATATGTATATGTATAAGAACTGTATGATTTATGTAGTAGAGGATAGAAATCACCAATCAGGGCTAACACATGCTAGCTACTGATTTACACAACATAATAGTCAGCTTAAGGCTAGCTAGCTTGCTCGTAACTTTGTCCACTGGTTTACAGAGTATAATAGTTAGCCTAAAGTTAGGTAGTTTGCTAGCAACTTTGGCTAATGGTTTGCACAATATAATAGCCTAAGTTTAACTAGTTTGCCATTGCTTGTTTTTTAATTACATGATATAATGCTTTATATAATGCTTTCGAGCAACCATGGCTAGTATCTAAGGTCAAGTAGCTACTACTGAAGAGGTAACATGTGCACTACAGGAGCAAACAGCTTTACCGTGTGACCAATACTATCTCTCCTGGATGTAAGAAATTCAGCTTTATCTATAGATTTTTAAATTTTTTTTAAACTACAGGGGAAAAGAAAGTGTGAGTGTAAAACTAACTATGTTGGAGATGGGCTGGCATGTGAACTGAAGGTGCTTCCAGTGAACCGTTGTATGGTGGATAATGGCCAATGTCATACAGACGCACAGTGCACTGACCTGCACTATGAGGGTGGGTGTTTTCACTATTTATCTATAGAACTTTATACAGCCTATCAGCATAATGACCAAAAATGGCAATGTCACTAAAAACATCCACGTAAAGCTGAATATGTCAACACAGAATTATCAAAGAATTTAGTTTTTATCAAAATCAGCTATACTCCACCACACTGTCAAATGTTTTTATACTCATGATGAATATTTAGATGATATAAATAATATAGATGAATATTTCTAAAGGCTAGTCTTGGGCTGTTTAATTCAGATAAGACTGTTGGTGTCTTCCACTACCGTTCTCCGCTGGGGGTATACAAGCTGAACTACACAGAGGCTCAAGAGGCCTGTAAGCAGGCAGGAGGCACCATTGCTACCTATACACAGCTCTCATATGCACAGCAGGTATGTATAAATGCATGCAAACACATTTATGTTATGGCATAATATTTACTATGCATTGAGGTGTGTGATCCTGTTTGTATGTTCTGCAGGCTGGATATACCATGTGTTCAGCCGGGTGGCTTGCACAGAACCGGGTAGCTTATCCCATGAGCTACTCCAACCCTAAATGTGGATTTGGCCATGTGGGCATAGTGGACTATGGCACTCAGACAGATCTAAGTAAGACCTGGGACACATTCTGTTACCGGATAAAAGGTATGTTCATGTGGCTTTAATTGACATAAAATAAATTACATTATACCCTAACTTCAATACATAACATCTTTAAGACAGTATGTACTATACTTTTGGATTGCATTAATTTCAATAATCCATACCAGAGGAGGGGACTTGGCACAAACCTACACTAGCTACATGACTCTCCACTAAAGACCAGGATTAGGCCATGTTCATTGGGTTTCCAGGATTATGGCTTGGGGCATGGGGCTTTAGGATTATGGTGTGGGAATGGGGCTTCTGGAATTAGATTTTGGGCATGGAAGCATCTGGGATTAGGCCTTGGGCATGGGGTCATCTCATATTAGGTCTTGAGAATGGGGCTTCTGGGATTAGGCCTTGAGGCTCTGGTATCAAACTATGGGACATCTGGGATTACACCTTGGGCATTAGGCTTCTGGGTTTAGACTTCCAGGAGTAAACCTTGAGCTTTAGGCTTCCAGGCTTAGGTCTTATTCATTGGGTTCTCAGGAATAAACCTTCTGGAATTAGGCCATGGGGATGAGGCTTTTGGGGTTAGGCTTTGGTCATTAGGTTTTCTGGGATTAGTCTTGTTCATAGGGTTTCTGAAGTTAGACCTTGGAGATGAGGCTTCTAGATAATATATGTCCCCTTTTGCAGCTAACTGCATATGTGTTTGTGTATTTTAGATGTAAAGTGTGAGTGTAAGATTGGCTACATTGGTGATGGATACTCTTGCATTGGCAACATCCTGCAGGTTCTCACAACCAAGCCCAACTTTTCCAACTTTCTTTCAGTGAGTACAATAGCTCTCCAAAAATCTGCGCACATACTCAACTCCCAATAAAGGCTCATGGGTCTACTGCTGCTTGGAATACTAAACACAAAGTTCAGCATTTGTTTATTAGGTACCTGCACCAGGTTATGCAAAAAACTATCCTGGGCAGTTTCTGTTGAAATAAGAGTCATGGAACCTAAATACCATGCAGAAACATTGCAAGTTGTCCTTAAAAGAACATTTACTCTATTTTCTCCATTTAGTTCATACTCTGACAAATCAGAATGAGAAAAAATACTGTATATTTGTTTGCACCAAGAACACTAAATTCAACCTTTTGCCAGCAGGTGGGATCAGAATGTTACCAACAGTAGAAATCTCTGATGAAATCTGTGGTTTGTATTTCACATATTTGTTTTTTCTCCAGCAAATCTTGAATTATTCCAGAGCTGGAGTAAAAGGGCAAGAGTTTATGAAGCGCCTCAGCAATATAACCACACAGTCCACCCTATTTGTGCCTGATAACAATGGCCTCTATGAGAACCAGGTAATTAGTCTCTCTCTGTACCACACAGACATATCATTTCTTTATAATACAAAAATAACATCATAACCCTCTCTCTCTCTCTCTCTCCCTTTCTCTGCTGAATAAGACACTATCCTACAGAGATTTAGAGCACCACCTGCTGGATGGGAGAGCTCTAGTGCTGCAGGCTCTCATTAACATCAGTCATGTTAAATCACATCTAGGACACACCCTGAATGTGAAACGGGTTCCTAGTCTCCAAAACCCCCAAACAGAGGTAAAAGTGGACCTGACCTAAACAGTATTATGCTTACTAAATGCATTAAAGAATACACTTAAAATTAACACGTGTGAGTCATAATTCCCTTCAAAACCGCTCAGTGGATATGAACTGATAATTATCACAAAAAACCTTCCTCTCTGCAGGCTTCTTCCGGATATGTCAATGACCGTTACATCATCGAATCGGACATTCTTGCATCCAATGGGATCATCCATGTGCTGCAGGGACCACTGAAAGCCCCGCCTCCTCCACCCTCGTCCCTTCCTCAGGCACATACAGCAGGAATGGGGATCGGTGTCATATTGCTAGTAATTCTTATTGTCTCTGCAGCATTCGTGGCCTATCACTTCTACAACCGCCAAACCAAGCCATTCCAGTTCCACTACTTTAGGGTATGTGTGTGTGTGTTATTTGCAAATGGTCCATTTTTTATATTTCTACGGGTATACAAAACAATAATAATAATAATAATAATAATAATAATAATAATAATAATAATAATAATAGTAAAACTATAAGTAACCAGTGAACAAAGACCAGAATGAAGGAACAGAAATTAATTAGATTTGAAGAATGTATGTATGTACAGTCAAAAGCAAAAGTTTGTATCCTTTGGGACAAAATGAAGAAGACAAAGAAACATACCAGCGCCGTTCAGTTCTCGAGTCTGATTAGTCAGAAGGTACTGATTAAGTTTCTATACCAGCATGGCTCTGACAGTGGTTCTGATTCTAATAGGTTTATATTCATTTGCTCTTTCTAATATAGAACAACAGGGGGTTTGTATGTATAATCTCAAACTAATAATAAATGGGTTAAAAGAAAAAGGTTTAGTAATTGATATGGAAAAGACTTCTGTAAGGAGACAATTACTTTACATTTATGGAAGGAGTCTCCATATTAACTTCAGGAGAGAAAAAAAGAGGCTGGTGAAGGTACAACTGTTTATAGCTACTATAACATAAGTGATAACAGGATCTAACTTATGTCATGGACAAGTACAAGTGTCCTTGTTTAATTAATAAAAAAAAATACAAGCGTTGGAATAATGCTGTGTTATACACTTTGTGACATTCTTTTATAGGAAAATAATCCACTTCGTGGTAGTAACAGTAACTCCTCTATAACAGCATACCCTGTTGTGTTTTAATGTTTACTTAATTTATACAAATAAGACATTTAGTGTGTTTGGTTTCATAGATGATCTTTCATTTTCAAGTATCAGAAATGTTTAAACAGTGTGAAAATATTAATTCTGAAAGAGACTAAATTATACTGATTTGAGACTAATTTACATTCATTTTTACATCTAAATATTCTTTTACTTGTATGCCCTTTTACCTTTTGCCTTCATAGGTGACGCCAAACGCAAATGCCCCCTTGAGGTCTTGAGGCTATGGGATCATGGCAAAATTTTGATTTTAAGCTGTTTTTCTGTTGATCTTCTCCTATATTTTAGATTGTTGTCTAAACCACTACATTTCATTTTTTCATAGTGAAATAGAATTTCAACAGAATTCAATTCATGGGTGTTTTCCTGGTTTTGGCCTCTATGTTCACTTCTATATGCATTTCCTTTCAGGAGGATGAGAAGGAAGATTCAAGCTCACCTGAGTCTACACCATATATCAGTAACCCCATGTATGAGACTACAGCTGCCCCTAGTGCCCCAGACCTCCCTGTGGAAGATGTAAGTAAAAGAAAATATGACACTATATGACCTATTTATGGCTCTATAACTATGTTTACATATAACACAACAGCAGCTTATTGTAGGGTCTTATAGGCAGTACTAATACTTGATTGTACTAACACTTGTAGAAGGATGACAAGCACCAGGTAGTTGATGGAGGCTCGTATGACCTGCTCCAGGATAGCTGAAAAGACTGCAGATGCTCTTTAAAGCTCAGGATCTGTTCTGCCAGTGAGCGTTGGACACTCAGAATCTGCTGTACATTTGGAGACTGTGGAATGGCAGCAGCATGGTGAATAATAGTGATTTAATGAACTGAAAATTGTCTGATGATCCGGTATGTGTGTGTGTGTGTGTGTGTGTGTGTGTGAATACGGTTGCGATGGTCTTTTAGTCTAGTTTTTTCTGTGTTACTACCTAGGAACAAATAATGAAAACATATGTGTCAGTTATGATTCACAAACAGTGATCTTTTTTTACACAAAACACTCCTAACTGTAACGCAGAGTTTTATGTGAATAAAAAAAAAAAAAAAAATCATATATCATCGCAGAATTGCTGTTTTTTTTTTAGATGCACAATGTCAGAACCCAGAAAGTGTCTCTTGCATAATATTCATAATATATGTAATTTGAGTTCTCTGGGAAACAAAATGGATAGAAGCCATTTTAAATAGATATGTTGACTAAAAATGGTGTACCAGTTTAGTATAAAGATAATTAAAATATTTGTTCCTTGAAAAATAAAAATCACTCACATTTCCCCAGTGCGATTTGACAGAATACTAATTTTAAATTCTCACAGCATTGGGTTGGATATTACCAAGGCTTCTGGTGCAGTGGGTGAATTAAAACTTAGGAAATTGTAGATTATTTAATAATATAATGGACTATCACCAAATACTAGTCATAATATTATTAAATGATAGGATTGGGCTAGGATTGAATATCATTTTCCCCCACTCTTTGTCATGCAAGATCCCCACAAACCCCCTTCTCCATGCTGTATCATGCTTACCAGAGCTTCTCCTTCCCTAGAAAGTCCAGAAAAATTGGTCCTGGTCCTTTGGTTGGTGACAAACCTTGCTCGATATAAATAGTGTCTCAGGAATCTCTCTCTCTCTCTCTCTCTCTATTCCCTTCCTGTTCTTTCCACAGCCAAGTTCTTTAGGCAAGGAAAAGACTATCTCACTCCTTTTCTCTCCGCTGTAATAAAATATTCCAATGTATTATTTTTGATTTGCTATTGATCAAATGATCAAATTTCTTCTCCAACAAATATAAATTTTGGTAGGTTTTGTCTGACATGCATGGAAATGCTAAAGGAGATGCAGTTATTTTATTACATAGTAAATAATAAATACAGTCAGTTCCACATTTAATGGCACCCTTTGTAAAAATGAGCAAATATGGTTATGTAAAATAAACATTACATTTATTTTCCACTTGTAAGAGAAACTACTTATCTTTCGTTCTTACCACTACTACTTAAATTACTTACTGATTTTTTTAAATAACACTCCCCAAAATATATAAAATATAAAATAAATAAATCAAATAAAGTATATACATGCTCAAAGTACTACTCATTACCTGTGTTATTTATTATATAATTACTTTTTCCTCATTTGGCTCATATTCATAATAATAATTCTGGGCTTCACAATATCCCTGTGGGTCTAAAAACTTATAAGAAGAAAAGCTATATTTGACCACTGTGCAACTGAAAAAAAAAAATTAAAAAAAATAAAAAGGCTCAACAAATTTGTTGTATGCTTCTGAGGTAAATTTTATTCTGATTGTTTTATTACAAAAGCAATTCAGAAGAGAGATGATGGTTGTACTGGTCCATATATGGTCCCACTGTCTCCCACACCTAAACACACACCATCATCATCATCATCATCATCAACATCATCATCAAGATCCACAAATGCTGCAAAAACTGACAGCTAAATTATATTTCTAAGGCTTGAATTATACCATCACTGTATAAAATGGAGATGACGCACCTTTTCCTCTAGGAGGAGCTGGTGAGCTGCTTCAATATCAGAGCTCATAACACGGTCTTTGTCCCAGGGCCTGATGGGAAATTGCTTAGAGTGACAGCACAAGCCAAAAATGACAATGTTTTCTACCCCCAATCCTGGACTAAAAGGTATAGCACATATTATATACAAGTCTATAATTGTTCATTGCTTTAGTCTGGAGTGTGTGTCTTAGCCTTTGTGATCACCTGACTACAGAGCGCAGCAGCTCGTAGACCTTCTCCAGAGGAGCTGTGGTCTTTAAGGGCCGGTGGAACTCCAGAGCCTGGCAGGCGGCGAGTAACTCAATGGCAAGGACTGCAGACAGAATTAGAAAGTAAATGAAAGAGAAGCTTATCCTTAAATGCCCTTTTCCAATTATTTTTGGTTGGCAGTGTTGGGGCTGTACCCTGCTCCACATGCTCGACCACCTTCAGGGCCTTTCTGGCTGCCCAGCCCCCCATAGACACATGGTCCTCTGTAGCTGCACTGGTGGACAGAGAGTCCACAGAGGCCGGGTGGCACAGAACCTTATTCTCCGACACTACAATGTTTTAAAAAATACAGTGTATTTGTCCTGTAAATCATTTTTATGTGAGCACAAATATACTGTTTGTACGGAGTGTGGTATCACCCAGGGCAGCAGCAGTGCAGTGGACCACCATGAAGCCCGTGTTTAATCCTCCTTCTTTCACCAGGAAGGCAGGGAGATTACTGAGTGAGGGATTACACAGCCTCTCGATGCGCCGCTCACTAATACTCGCCAGCTCATGCACTCCTATAGCCAGGAAGTCCAGAGCCTAAGAGATGAAGTGGGTAAAGTTTAGGGTTTGGTCCACTGTAGTGCTAAATCTTGTTGTTGCCGTTCTGTCTGCTCCCTTTAGGGGTCGCCACAGCGGATCACATTCCATTGTAAGCATATTGATTTGTCACAGTCTTTACGCTGGATGCCCTTCCTGACCCAACACTCCCCAATACCTCCCCATTTATCCTGGCTTGGGACCAGCACAGAGAGTGGCTGGGGTTGGTGCCCAGCGTGGGGCTCAAAAGTCCCATGCTCTACCAACTGAGCTAGCCAGGCGCCTGTAGTGCTACATCTATTACAATTAAAAATACTATAATACAGATACTACAAATTACAGGGAACTTATCTTCAATAGGAGAAAGAGCATGTAACGAAACCAGCAGAGCCCATTGTATTTTTTTCCACTGTATATTTCAGATTTAGATTTTTCCTCTCTAAATTTCCTCAGTCCTTTGGAAGCCATTGGATATCCATTTTATCTGGTAAAACTTTACTTAAAGGCAGTGGTAGCTCAGTGGTTAAGATGTAGGCCTACTGCTCGGAAGGTCATGAGTTCAAACCCTAGCACTGCCAAGCTGCCACTGCTAGGCCCTTGAGCAAGGCCTTTAACCCTCAACTGCTCGGTTGTATGAATGAGATAAATGTCGCTCTAGATAAGGGCGTCTGCCAAATGCTGTAAATGTAATGTAAAGCCAGAATTTTTTCGTCAGTAAAAGAAGATGACTGTTGTAATTTTGTATCTTCAGTGAACGGAGTGTTGTATTTTATTTTCAGTAAATGTAGGCAAGACCAATCAGACAGGGTTTACAGGAAAATACATGGAAATACTCATGTCTTATTGGCTGACAGGTCTCAATTCTGCCAAACACTAGCTCACACAGTCAGTTAGTGTGAGGGGAAAAAAATATATATATACGGCAATTTTTTACCAGTAGAGGGGTTGAAACTGAAACAGTAACATCCTCTTATGCTGAGCCAGGAAAACAAGGTGTGTAAATGTCTATATGAATTACATGAACATGATATGAGCAGAGCATAAGGACAGATAATGTACTTTGCATGGCACTGTAGCCAGATAAAACAATACAATGATAGCTTAGTTGTGCCTCCCCTTGGCTAGCAACACCAAACTAGCCTAGTCTCGTGTTAGATAGCCAAAAAGTTTTAGATTTTATCAGTCTGGTACTGGGTATTAATATTGTAAATAAGCTGTCATTACTGTGTCATAAACATCTAATAAGCATCACAAAAATCACTTTACTTAAGTGTCAAACTTACAGAATTTTGTAATGAAAGTGTCATTCCATTGTCAAGTATACATAAAAAAAATCATAGAATGTCACCGTGCAGTGTTGTTGAACTATGTCACTACATTACCATTATGTAACTCTGCAAAGTCGTTTTTATGATGTTGAAGTATAAATCAGCCCGAAGACCATCAGCCATAATACAACCTTACAACCTGTCACTTGACTCCTGTCAACTTGACATCAAAATTGACTAAATGACAGACAGATTAATTAAATAAAGCTGTCTTAATGTTTATGCATGTTTATGTAGTTGCCCTATGAGCACTAATCATAGTTAAAGTGCTGAAACTCCTAGATAGCCTAAAACCAAACTCAAACATGTGAAGTAATCCATTAAAAATACTGAAAATTACTGAATGTACCTTAGCAGGATATTCTCCGTGGAAGTTTCCTGCTGATATAGTGATTCCTCTCTCTGCGAAAACCAGCTGATGGACAAGGGGTTAAGTAAAAATGTGGCATTTGAGGATTTAAAATACAGCACTTAATTTCTAGAAAGTGCTTGCAGGCTGATCCAAAGCCCTCCACCATGTGTGCATCTCTACATCTTGCTTTCCATCAAATAAACATGACTTACTAAAAAGAAGAACAGTAAAACAAGCACAATGTGTAACTTTGCTTAGCTTTGAGTACTTGATTTCTTGAAGATATAAGATGGTCAAAGAGGATACAGGATTATCTGTGGCACTGTTTAGCTCAGTGTTGAGAATACTCTTCACAAAAGCAATCGTGTCATTGGCTACTCCATGTACCTATGGAATGATGGGAAAAGAAACATGTCAGTTTATATGAAAATATATGATGTGATCCAGATATGGCTTCATTGTAAATATCTGCAGGCATACCTGAGGGCAGCATCGCAGGGTATAGGCATCCTGAACACCTTCATAGGACTTCTCATCTTAAGATATAGAAAACAAGATATTTTGGTAAGGCATAAAAGTGAGAATCTGTAGCTGAGGCCAAAGCAACCTTTTTTAAGGAAATATACTATGGGACCAAATACTGAACATTAAATAATGAAATCCAAGTGGCATTTCTTTTCTTTTCATTTTTCATTTGTTGTTAGATGATTCCAGGCTTTAAAGGCATGACACAGCCTATCCATACAAGAAATATTTTCATAAATACCAATATTTCTACCTCTTTAAAAATTTCTGATCTTAATACCTCTGATAAGAAGTGTCTTGTTGTATGAAGAAAGCTCCTTCTGATCACATGCCAGTACTGTAGGTTTGGTTGCCCTTCAGTTATTATGTGTATAAATATGCTTAATCAGCAGCCATTCATTTACACAGGAGATATGACTCAGGGCTTTCTTCACTCCTGTTCCAGGAGGTCTACCGCAGGCAGAGTTTCAGGTTTTCCCATGCTCCCAAACACACTTGATCCAGCTTATTGGGGGTTTGATGATTAGCTCAAGAGCTTGATATGGTGTTTTAACAGCAGGCAAAATTTTAAACTCAGCACTTAGTGATAGTGGGCTTAAAGTTTGATTTAACTCATCAGCTAATCAACAGATTTACACAAGCTAATATTATCAGAAAAAAAAAGAAATTATATTTGTAGTGTTCAGGATCAGTGCTAGAAAATACTGTGTGTTCCAGCATATAAAACTATAACAGGATTGTGTTTCAGTGGTTGTACCTGTGATTTCTGAGGGAAAGAAGTCAGAATGAAGCAGCGAGCGAAATCTCTGGGCGACTAAAATCTGACCCGGGTGAGGCCGCACCGCATGGACATCTGACACAGGACAAAATACACAGCTGAGATTTTGTCATTGAAATAAGACATTTCATTTAAAAATAGACAATTACTGTATTTCTGTACCTCTTTACTCTTGCATTACAGTGGCTGTAAAATGCTACTCTAATATTAACCTTATTTATTGAAAGGAAATCCTTTTGTCCTTTTAATTATTTAAATAAAAAAATTTTGTGTAAAAGAGTGATTTATTTTTTCATGACCAGCCTCCTGACGTCTAAACTCTCATGTATTATTGTTACTTTTTTATTATTATTTTTATTATGGTGTTATTTGGTCTTCACAAAGGGCTAAATACATGCACTCACAACACTGGTCCTCCAACATGCTTCTTATCTAAAAACTGAGAAGTCCATCATGCACATTAGCACAGGTTTGCCAATTGCCTTTTCAGAAACAGCCTCTTACTGTAACTCTAGATGTTTTTTATTAAATATTGGGATTGAGAGGGTAGAAGTACTATGGGAGGCATATTCAGATTTGAGGGAGATTTCTTAAACGTCCTGAGTGTTTTATTCCATTTTGGTGTACAACACTGTAGTTGCACGCATGTGTACATGCATACATATATACATAAAATGCAAAAATTTGCAAATGACTCAATTAGAAACATGTATGTGAACCATTACAAAATAGGTATGTTAGAGTAACTAACCTGTTTCAAAATGTTATGAGTAGAAAATAGAGATTTTTAGAGAATAGAGAAGTCAAATGTATTAAGAGAAAGAAAAAATAAAGTTCAGATACTTGAAAAAAAATGTACTGAAGTTATGACTATTATCACAGGAGTGAATAATAATATATTAACTCTCACCAAAGTCGAAAGCTTTGTTGGTTCCCTTCAGTGTCTCTAAAGTGAGAGCAGCGATGACATCAGCCTGCCGGGTGATCGCTTCTGCTCTCTCTACTGCCTCAGCACCCAGTGATGATATCATCTGAGTCCCGTTAATCAGAGAAAGCCCCTGAAATGTAGTTACATGCTGTCACTTTCACTACTCAACCAAACAAGATGAGGAAAAGCAGCATTTCCCAGTAAAGAAGGAGATAAATACCTCTTTGGCTTTCAGTGATATTGGAGTCAGACCGTGTCCTTCTAGTACCTTTTGAGAAGAAGAGAAAACAGCATGAATTCAAGTTTAGAAAATAAATATGAAAAATATTACTGAGCCTTCTGATCCATTTGCTTGGGTTGCTGCTTGGACTGGTTATATTTTATGAGATTTCTCTGCATGAGGAAATGCATTGTGGGAAACAGAGTCTCACAGTTGTGGCATCAGTCCAGCCAGTCTGTGGTGACCACATGCGTCCCTCTCCCATCAGCCCCAGAGCCAGGTGAGCTAGAGGGGCCAGGTCTCCACTCGCCCCTACTGTCCCTTGCTCAGGAACCCAGGAGAGACAGGAGGCTACACACACACACACACACACACACACACACACACAAACAAGTTATTTAGTTATTTAGGAGAGCCAAAATGTAATAATGTAATCATTTTTAGTGAAAATCTTCCACTGCTGTCTGATTCACTGATGACAGTGAAAATGAAATGAAATAAAATTAAATTAAATGAAAAAGAGGACATTTTAAATAATATCTACCGTTAAAGGCTGCCACCATTTTCTGAAGAGTCTCCAAGGAAATGCCACTATAACCTTTGGCTAAGACATTAATCCTGAGAGCAAGAAGCATCCGGGTCCTCTCCGGACTCAGTGGGGGTCCAACTCCTGCAAATACACACATGTACACACACACACACACACACACACATGTGCGCATGCGCAAACACACACAAACACACTCATGCATAAATCCATATGCAAATCCTACAAAGGCTTCTGAGGATATTAGTTTTAGAGATCTAACATTCATCACTAGCTCGACAAATACACTACTGACAGTGAGCAATGCATTATATCACAATGTCTCACTGATGGAAACAATTACACACACACACACACTTAAAGACAGACAGTATCATTCATGAAATTGCAATGTTTTTTAAGTGTGTCAAGTGTGTAATGCTCTACTGGGTTGATGTCGTGTTTCTTCTGAAAATCAAACATGGCAAACAGAAAATTTGTAACGTTTTCATTCAAACTAATGTTAATGTGTAATTTGTACTTTGATCAGACAATGTGTCCTTACTCTATCTTTAGCTAGGTGTTTCTTCTCAAACACAAAAAGGGTGAAGGAGTAAGTAATCCACTCCATTCACATTCATTACTCCAGCAAGTGTATTTCATATCCGCCTTCACCTGACATGTTATGGATGTCTCCATGAAGCAGGCTAAAAAATATCAGCCCAAAAGGAGATATGTTTCACTCTGGGTAATGACCTGACATAACTGTCACTGAAAGACTGCATGAATATATAGTCTGGGCTAGAAAGAAATCAGCCCCAGCCCACATGTATCTCTGCAGCTTTTTATCTTTAAATGAGAGTGAAGCTTAAACCTGTTACACCATTTACACCAACCTGCTATTGTGCCCACATTATACCATCATTGATTCTGTCACTGATCTTCCAACAATTAAGCTACCAATAAGGAATCAAATGAATTAATGTGTGCAATAACAAAACAATAGCAGCTCAACTGTAAAGCATTTACCAGCACTTGTGGAGCGGACAAGATTTTCCTGCAGCTCTCTGAAAATCATGTGCAGGCACACACACACACACACACACACACATACACACATACACATACACATACAGCTGTTAGATGTTAAACAGACAGATGTCATATACCTCATACAGAGTTAATATCCAACTTACTTGAGTTGATCTTTCCCCACGACGGTCCGTGCAAATTTACCAAATCCCGTGTTAACTCCATAAACAACTGTACAAATAAAGACACATTAAAGGAAGAGAAAGCTACACGTCTGATTCCAAGTACACTGTGTACGCCGTAGTAGTAAATTAATCAAGCAGTTCACAAAATAAAGTTGCTGCAATAGCAATCACCAATGCACAAATACATTTGCATATTAACGACCTCAACACACAGGTTTGACAATGTATTTTTAAGCATGAGAATAACTTAATCGCTTAATTGCTTAATCGCAACAGAATAATTACATTACAGAATCAAAAAATGACTTAATTTAGAAAAGGCAAAAAATGTGGTAAATAGTTAACATTCTCTGAATAGCTTTTACATTTCTGCTTCTTGATCAATTTCCAGAAATAAAATACTATGAAACACTTAATGAATTAAATACAGTACCTTGTTTTTCAGATATGATCTTCTCGATAACATCTTTAGCTCTGATCACGCGCTCCTCTGCCTCAGCACTCAGCTAAGAGACAGAGATAGATCCACAGGTTCACACAAGGACTTTTTTTTAATCCCAAGAACTGGAGTATAAATTAATTAACACGGGTGTCTGGTGAGGTAAATTTTGTACCTTAATCTTATAAAGGCCTTTTCCCAAACTGACCAAATCAGCAGTTGTGAGGCTATTCCCATCTAAAGAGATATACTACAAGAAAAGCTCATATGAACAGCAGACTGATGTTAAAAATTCAATCTGACAGTAGTGTCTGTGTAAAATTATATGGAACTCCTACCTCATCTTGCTTCTTTGACTGGATCTTTCCACTAAGTGTTAGTTAAGAATAAAATTGTGCATTGAACTAGAATTAGAACAATAGTACTACATTAAGAAACTATTTGAACTCCAGTGCACAAGCAGATGGATAAATATGAGCGGACAAAGGATACATATCTCTGGAAGTGTCCCTGAAATATATAGACAAGGAAAGGGATATAGAGGCATAGACAGGCATACAAAAGTGATCAACATTACAGTATACATAAAAGCTTCTTATACTTACATATCTCAGTTAAGATGTTACGCAGTAAACTGATAATAACTTGCATTAGAGAGACTAATGCAAAGCTTCCAAACCCATTCACTGCCCACCTACCTTAAGGAATGATTAAAAAAAATAGCTCAGCTAAACACGAGTCCTCAGTTCAACCTGGAGGAGTGTTTAAAAACAGCTGGGGGAAATGTACATTTATATTTATGATTTACAATAAAGACTTAATCAGTTAGTCATTTCTTTTCAAATATTCTGATTCAAAATGACTTTGTGGAGTGATGTAATGACCTGAAAACTGTAGAGCATATGCACTCCTTAACCCTCATGCAAAGGAATACAAAGGAATAATTTTTTTTATAATAGATATTGCTAAAGGGCTTTGGATCTCTTGGATCTAAAAGGAATGGTGACACTAAAGAGCCAGGTGACAGTTGCACCAGCTGGACATAAGACCATAAATCAGGGTGCAAAGCCATAAGGCATGATGCATTCGACTAAAGGTTGTAGTTGTAAATTCCAACCTCCAACTCTGAATTTCTACTCAGGGACTGAGTAGGTCTCCTCAACTCCAAGTTCAGCAAGTGACAGCAAGTCAAGATCAACATGGCTGCACACAGCATCAGCAGTAAACAAAGTAGCACCTCTTATCTTTAAATGAGTTATACTGTATATACTAGTATTTGCTTTACCCCAATCAACATACAGACATATTAGCTGGTTAAATCTATAACAAGCTAACACTGTTGCTAACAAAAGACAAACATGGAGGCATTCATGTTTTTTTCCCCACTTTGTAGCTCGAATGCACGGAAGTTGAAAATTACATAATTTCAAGCTCCAACTTCCCACTTCCTAGGTCGATTCCAACATCCTAAGTCCTAAATCATACATTGAGAATAGTTATTTTAAAATTTTTAAAACTTATTTTAACACAAAATTAATTAATTTTGCACTATCCAAGAAAAAAGTTCACACAGCAGGCTGATGTGAAAAAATAGACTATTTGAAATCTTACAATACCTCCTGTTTATATATTCTGTTACCGAAATGGTGAAACATGACAATACATTGACACAACCAGGTACGCAACATGGTATACATAGTCAGATTAATCAAGGAACTAACACAGAACAGGTGAACACAATCAGGTTACAAAGCAATGACAGGGCAGGGATAGAAACAGGACTAAAACAGAAACAAAGGCACACAGACTAATAAACAAATAACAGGCAAAAAGCCAAGGTGGAACCACTTAATGCACCTTGCCTTCTGGTCATTTTGCTTTCATCAAACGTGGACAATGTTTTACCGGAACAAAGTAAACAATATGTAAACAATTTGTTCTTGTAGATGTAGTAGTCTCATGTCCTGACAGAGAAACTTCTAGAACAACAAATATGTGGTTAGATGAGTTAAGGATACGATGATAAATAGTGTGAACAGCAGTTTCACACCTAATAATAAAGTAAATGTTTGCTATCATGAAATGTCCTGGTTTGACAGGACAAGTTGAGGATTTTTTAAGTGTAGACTTTGTGTTTCTGCTGCTGTGGATGGTCCCATATGGATACCTTAAAGATACCTTATGCAGGCATAGAGAGGATTCTAATACTGAAATTGCACATTGGTATGCAGACCTCAAATGAAACTATGGACATAAGGAATATTCAGACGCTGCACTAGAGTTACACACACACATGGAGGGGTTTATAACTCAGAAAACAAAAGGAGGATTTCAGTTATGCACAATTCTGACCTTGAACTTTTTTCTTGAGAAATATGAGCTCAATCGAGGAGCAGTAATAAGTCCAGTGCCATTGAAATTTATGCCATTTGAGGCCAACATTAAATATACTTGGTGCACATTTACGTTCTCTATAGGAAAGTGTTGTGCTGTTACCAGTGTTAATTAAATAGCCTTAAATAATGATGTGGCCTACACAGGAGACACTTAGTTTTGCATAATGAGCTGTGCTTCAAATTTTATTTGTATAGAGCTTTTAACAATGGACATTGTCACAAAGCAGCTTTACAGAAATAAAGTGATGTGCGTGTGTTATTGCAGCGTGTTGATTTATTCCCGCATGAGCCTGTGTGCTTCTGTCTATCACTTGTACTTTGTCTGTAATGGTCGATGTCTTGGGAATTGATGAGTAACAGTGTAACCCTGCACAGTACAGGGTTACCCTACCCTATGTACAGGAGCAGTTGCCTTGCGCCTTGAGTCTGTTGTGTAAAGCTTGCTGTATATTATCACATATACCTGTTATAAACCGTATTCTTTTGTTCAGGTACAATGCGATGTTATCTTCAATGTGAAAGTGTTTTTGCAACTCATTTTAAATTCTTATTACATAAACTGGACATACAGTATGTTGCTTATTTGAGTGAGTGGAATGGTGTGAAATATTGCACTGTCAGTGGTCCCTGAGGACTTTACCCTTCACTTATTGCTCAGTTATTCATTTGAAATTTATATCATACAATAACTACTAAATATTACTCAGTAACTACAGTAACATAAATAGGAAAGGGATGATTACAGGGTGAGGAATGTAAGTCTGGGCCTGTTGAATGATCCTGGGAGTTTAATACACAGTAAGTAAGGAATAAATCACTGGGGGACATGCCGTTATAGGAAAATAATCAATGACAAGGTGGTGTGATGCAGTCCGACACAAAGCGGAGTTACTGTTACCACCCAAAGTTGATTATTTTCCTATAACCACATGTCCCAAAAGTGTTTTATTCCTCTTATACCCCTCTTATACCATATGTAACTTACCAATGATTACAATTTTTAATATATTAATGAATGACACAAATGAATTTTTAACCATTTCTAGTTGCAGTGGAAGGTTGTTTAATATCTTAGTGTGTGCTACAGCTTTATCTTTGATGATAATAACAGGATGACACTTAAGACTTCTTCTATAATGTTAAATAAACATCTCCTGACATAAAATTTCACAATATCTATGATTATATTATGTTTCTTTGTTTTAAATCCATTTATTATTAGACTTAGATTATGTGGAGTCCCTGAGTAAGCTGTGACTGGAGATATAATATTACAGTAGAACATATTAGAATGAACGCATTAATATAAACCTTGCCTGAACTTTCTTTTATAGTAAATTCACTGTGTATTTTTGCTGCATTCATTTGTTGCTATTTAAATAAAGATATTTTGGGAAATTGTTGATTAATACGTTCAGTATTATTATTTACCACAGTTGTTCGTAAACAAGAATATTTATGCTGCAAGAGCCATTACTGTATTTCATTACACTCTTAATCCAAATTTCGCTCTGTAGAGCTTTTTTCCCCTCTGCCTTAAAGCCTGTTTCTGCCTAACTGCATAATTTTTCTCCTTCATGGCTAAACATGAACACACTTTGGGTCACAGTAACTGTGAAACTATTCACTTTCCAAAAATAAAGTAGTCAGTCTGCTGACAGTTAGTCACATAAGTGTGCAGAATACTGAATTCTTGTAACCTGCTTACTTATACTGCATGCTACTAAGAGGAACAGTGTCTCACTATACAAGTATGCAATTTCAAACACAGCCCATATTTATCATGGAGAACAGGTTAAAAATGAAGCCCAAATGTATCTAGCACCCTCTAGTTGACTGATGTGGTAATTTTTTTTTAAATCCATTGTGGTCATGGTGTTGGGTTTTTTCTGGGGGGTGTTTTGAATCTCAAGGGAGTTTAAACTCTGTAGATTTAAGATGGCTTGATGGTGTTTCCAGTTCCAAATCTCAGTAAATACAGCCCCTAATTCTGCTGTGACACCCTGGATTCAGATTTTAACTTAGTACCGAGGAACAACTGTAACTCCCAATCATATGCAAGATGGGTGGATCCCATATCAGCCCTGAAACTCAAAGAAACCCCATAAATAGTTAAAAATAAATAAATAAATAAATAAATAAAGCTAAAAAGTTTGCTGCATGAAACCTTTACTCTGCTCACTTCATCATCATCATCATCATCGGAAAATCCAAATTTAATTTCGTGAAATACAGAATCATTTTCAATAATAATTGTTTTACATTTTGCTTACTTTATTGTATTTATTCTTTTCAGTGACTGTTACCATTAATCTCAAATGAGAAAAGATGATTTGTGCCAAAGCTATCTAATAGCAAATTTCCAACATCATTCTTCAGATTAAAAAGTAAAGCTGAGATAAAATACAATATTACAAAATCTCATCTAATATCACATTTCTAATTCTGAGAAAGCAACCATCTCAATTTATCACCTCCCTCTGTCCACTGTTATGGTTAGTTCATGATTTAGAGATTTTCTTGGTAACACTTTAGTTAACACGTGCATCATGACACATACAGTATTTAGTCTTGTCAAAAACATATCATGCCTGATCTCATTTGCTGTAATGAGTTGTCATAACACTTGATAGGCAGTAATATAAAAGTGTCATGTCACCATTACCGGAAATGTAATTATAACTTCATAACATTTGATGTCAGGTTATATCATGTCATATATTTTTTTGCTAATTGCTCTCTAATTAGCGTAGGTTAAAGCTGTTATAATATATATTACGAAAACTGTCATAGCATAACATGATGATCTAACACCTCAGACAGCTGCTGAAATTTCTGCTGAATGTTTGACTTACAATTGTTATTCAAGACAGTTGGGTAGCCAATCATAGTCACATGCCTGTCATATTAAAAAGTGCTGCAAAGAAGCATGGTGGTGGTAGTACAAACACTGAAAATTGTGTTAATCTTTTTCAGGTTGACACCTCAGATGACATCCAAATAATGTCTGAGTGATTGATATTTCATTCATTTTGAGTGCTGAATAAAGTTTATGTATGAATAGAAAGCTTTTTAAACATGAATGTGAGCAGGAGGAGAAGTGAGATGTTGGTGGTCAATCTCCTTGTACTGGTCCATGAATGGTAGCACTGCCTTCCACACCTAAACACACATCATCGTTGTTATCATCATCACTGTCCACAAAACACAGTGCAAATGGGCAACTGAATGATATGTCCATTGAGTCACACTGAAGAAACATTGTTGAATGTCTTTGAGAAAGAGGGTGAGGAGACTGTAGTCAAGGAAACGGATTTGACTGGAAATGACTCACCTTTTCCTCTAGGAGGAGTTGGTGAGCTGTTTTGATATCACAGCTCATGACACGGTCTTTGTCCCAGGGCCTGATGGGAAATTCACAGTGTGTAGAGGCTTTTGAGTGACATCACAAGCTAAAAACAACACTGACATCACCAAAAGGATGCAGCACATTTGTCCTTTCTGACTGTATCTCTGTATCAGGAAGTCCAAATGTGAACACAAATCTGAGCGCTTGACTGGTTTGAACAGACAACCAAAGACTAAAAAACTGAACAGATATCTAGATTTTATGCCCCTTATTTGTCATACCACCCAGGCTTGGTTTTGGTGATCACCTGACTACAGAGCGCAGCAGCTCGTAGACCTTCTCCAGAGGAGCTGTGGTCTTTAAGGGCCGGTGGAACTCCAGAGCCTGGCAGGCAGCGAGTAACTCAATGGCAAGGACTGCAGACAGAATTAGAAAGTAAATGAAAGAGAAGCTTATCCTTAAATGCCCTTTTCCAATTATTTTTGGTTGGCAGTGTTGGGGCCGTACCCTGCTCCACATGCTCGACCACCTTCAGGGCCTTTCTGGCTGCCCAGCCCCCCATAGACACATGGTCCTCTGTAGCTGCACTGGTGGACAGAGAGTCCACAGAGGCCGGGTGGCACAGAACCTTATTCTCCGACACTAGAGAGGTACATCATATTTATGTTCATTTATAATGTTACCAACATAGCAAAAAATATGCAGATACGCATGCATGGAATTATCACCCAGGGCAGCAGCAGTGCAGTGGGCCACCATAAAGCCTGAATTTAATCCCCCTTCCTTCACAAGGAAGGCAGGGAGATTACTGAGTGAGGGATTACACAGCCTCTCGATGCGCCGCTCACTAATACTCGCCAGCTCATGCACTCCTATAGCCAGGAAGTCCAGAGCCTTAGAAAGGAGGTGAAGCAGGATGTAGTTTCAGTACATTTCCCACATTGCATTTAAAAGCTTTCATTTTTTTCTGTTTTGGATTTACTTAGTAAGACAATCAGCCTAAAAATATTAAGCCATTGCCTTAATTTGTACCTTAGCAGGATATTCACCGTGGAAGTTTCCTCCTGAAATAGTGATTCCTCGTTCTGAAAATACCAACTAATTGTAATAAGGTTAAGTAGACATGACTAGAGGAGGTGTGGCATTGTTGAGTGTAAATTATACTGCCTAGTTTCAAGAAAATGCCTTGTGTTTCTACACTTGTACTTCTTTAAGATGTGTAGATATGGTCACAAGTCGCCGTAGTCAGAGTTGAGTCAAGCACATGTACCAAGCTGTATGGGAATTACGCACTTGGGGTGGATCTTGAGTAAAACAGAGGTGTCTCTCACTCCTACATCATTCTGAACTTGGACTTTTCATACACACTATCTCAGTATTCATTCTAGAGCCACTGTCTTACAGTTTGATGTAACCACAATATGTCATGCTAAAAGTTATGTTTTCAGCTGTGCATACACTATGGAATAGTTTGAAATGCCATTTAAGGCCAATATGTCCTACATAAAAATGATACTCTTAATTAATCAACATCCCTTTAAAGTGTATAGAAGACAAAATGAAGTGAGGCTGTGTCTTAATCTGCAACATTGCTTATCTCAAGGACTAATGGATGAAACTATGAACAACACTTAAAGCGAGCTGGAATCATAGCAGATGTGTGCTTGGTCAGATTATCCTTCAAACCATCAGCCCTCAGCTATGAGTACTTGAATATGTAAGCAGGTGAAAGAGGATACAGGATTATCGGTGGCACTGTTTAATTCAGTGTTGAGAATCTTCTTCACAAAAGCAATCGTGTCATTGGTTACACCATGCACCTATGGAAAAAACATCAGTTTTTATACAAATACGTGTTCATTTTTTGTTTTTATTTTGTATCAGGATTCAGCATTTGAGTGGTTACCTGAGGGCAGCATCGCAGTGTGTAGGCATCCTGAACTCTGCTGTAGGAATTCTCATCTATAGATGCATGAAAGCAAAGTTTGTGCTTCAGATATTCATTACTTGTACAGTAAGCAAGCAACATATTAATACTGCTAGAAGTGCAGCCGATGCCTAGCAGGACGACCAGTAACAATGGTGTGTTGTATTTTTCACTTGGTAATGGCTTTTAATACAACCATGCTTAAAAAATGCTACTTACTCTAGTCAAGTGGGCAACAAGAGCAGCAACACAGGAAGTCAATGAACACAAGAGAAATATCATGGAATTGTAAAGATGCAAGATGAAAGATGGAAGATGGAAAAAATTCCTCACCAAATAAAAGAGATAAATGGGAACAGCATGGAGGCTAAACAACCTTTAAATGTTCTAGATTAACCTTTTGTATAAAGGTAAACTAGCATCAAATTATCCAAATAATCTTTAAGAAATCCTTTTTTTAAGAGTGTAATCCAAAAATACTGGGTTTGTTTTGGTGATGAGCCACACCAGTGTGGACTCAGAGCAGGAAAAGTCCAAGCAAGACTACAAATAACACGTCAGATAATTTAACTCATCATCAGGTCTTCATGAGCTAACTATAGTATAAAATACACAAATCCATACATACACCATTTGCCCAACACTATTACATGTGTGTGTTCTAACCATAGAAATGAAAAGGATTGTGTTTCAGTGGTTGTACCTGTGATTTCTGAGGGAAAGAAGTCAGAATGAAGCAGCGAGCGAAATCTCTGGGCGACTAAAATCTGACCCGGGTGAGGCCGCACTGCATGTACATCTGACACAGGACAAAATACACAGCTGTAACTACTGCAGCACAGTTCCACATGCACACATTAACAACAGAGATCCTTTACATTCTTTACACAGGAGGTCCTCCAATATTTCCTTTCTCAATTATCATGGAGAAAATTCCATAATGACTTATAATTTCAAATAATGTATCAAAAATTCCATGAGTAAATTTTAATATGCAAAAATAGTCCGTTTTGATCTAAGATGAAATTAGTTGAAGTTAGTGGGTGTGGCTGAATTCTGGCAAACAAAAAAGAATGAAACAGACATCTGCGTTTCAATTGAGTTTGTAATCAGATCCCGACTGTCGATTTGCTAATGGGCTGTCATAACCAAGTGATAAAGGTAATTGCCGACACCATCTGCAGCACCGGAGTCCAGTGCAAGCACCTCTGCCCAGCAACACAGGCAACTGTCTTCATCAGTGCAGGGCAGATGCCCCAGCCGAATGCAGCATCAGGGCTCTTTGGAACAGCACGTGACTGGCAAATGAGGGTGGACCTGGGGAATCAGCTCTGATTCCCAGAGAACATGACAGAGACCACCCTGAGACCAGACCCTGAGACCCTGAGACCACCCTGAGACCAGACATAATGCTGGTTATGGAAACGTCAAATCAGGTGGTCATGCTGGAGCTTATAATGCCCTTGGAGGAGAGGATGGAGGAAGCCAATGAAACAAAGTAGACCATATATGGGCCAAGTATGGGCCTCCTGGCATGCACAAGTAGAAGGCCATCAGAACCACCACAGAGGCAGCAGAGAAGGCCCTTTAGATGGCTGTGGATCAAAAGGAACAATCCTTGGATGCATGCTGGACAATTTTCTCCCTTTTAAGTTTTAGGGGCATCCAGATTTTAAAAAATGTTCTAAATTTATTTCCGATTGAGACACATGCAAAAGAGAAACATATTTCAGTTCAAGAAAATGACACTTTATTCACTCTCACCAAAGTCGAAAGCTTTGTTGGTTCCCTTCAGTGTCTCTAAAGTGAGAGCAGCGATGACATCAGCCTGCCGGGTGATCGCTTCTGCTCTCTCTACTGCCTCAGCACCCAGTGATGATATCATCTGAGTCCCGTTAATCAGAGAAAGCCCCTGAAATGTAGTTACATGCTGTCACTTTCACTACTCAACCAAACAAGATGAGGAAAAGCAGCATTTCCCAGTAAAGAAGGAGATAAATACCTCTTTGGGTTTCAGTGATATTGGAGTCAGACCGTGTCCTTCTAGTACCTTTTGAGAAGAAGAGAAAACAGCATGAATTCAAGTTTAGAAAATAAATATGAAAAATATTACTGAGCCTTCTGATCCATTTGCTTGGGTTGCTGCTTGGACTGGTTATATTTTATGAGATTTCTCTGCATGAGGAAATGCATTGTGGGAAACAGAGTCTCACAGTTGTGGCATCAGTCCAGCCAGTCTGTGGTGACCACATGCGTCCCTCTCCCATCAGCCCCAGAGCCAGGTGAGCTAGAGGGGCCAGGTCTCCACTCGCCCCTACTGTCCCTTGCTCAGGAACCCAGGAGAGACAGGAGGCTACACACACACACACACACACACACACACACACACACACACATGCACAAACAAGTTATTTAGTGTCAAAGGAGAGCCAAAATGTAATAATGTAATCATTTTTAGTGAAAATCTTCCACTGCTGTCTGATTCACTGATGACAGTGAAAATGAAATGAAATAAAATTAAATTAAATGAAAAAGAGGACATTTTAAATAATATCTACCGTTAAAGGCTGCCACCATTTTATGAAGAGTCTCCAAGGAAATGCCACTATAACCTTTGGCTAAGACATTAATCCTGAGAGCAAGAAGCATCCGGGTCCTCTCCGGACTCAGTGGGGGTCCAACTCCTGCAAATACACACATGTACACACACACACACACACACACACACACACACACACACACAGAAATGTGTCCTAACCCACACACAATTATCAAGTTGCAGGAATTCATCCCTCCAATGGTTAATTGCACTGTTCATACCTTTTGCATACATCAGTTCTTTCCAATATATTAACCAACACTAACAAAGCAGCAGTGGAGATCGGTAAGTTCTCCCTATGACTTCATAATGAATTCCACTGGTGATATATTATCAGTGAAACAACAGACAACTCCTTTTATGAAAGTAAAACATTGAAATCACTGTAAGTCATTTTACACCAAAGAAGCGACACTTGCCAGCACTATGTGAGCGGATCAGATTTTCCTGCAGCTCCCTGAAAACCACACACACACATACAGTTGTTAGATGTTAGACAGACAGATGTCATATTCCTCATACAGAGTTAATATCCAACTTACTTGAGTTGATCTTTCCCCACGACGGTCCGTGCAAATTTACCAAATCCTGTGTTAACTCCATAAACAACTGTACAAATAAAGACATACAAAAATAAAAGCAATTAAAGGAAGAGTAAGCTACACGTCTGATTCCAAGTACACTGTGTACGCCGTAGTAGTAAATTAATCAAGCAGTTCACAAAATAAAGTTGCTGCAATAGCAATCACCAATGCACAAATACATTTGCATATTAACAACCTCAACACACAGGTTTGACAATGTATTTTTAAGCATGAGAATAACTTAATCGCTTAATTGCTTAATCACAACAGAATAATTACATTACAGAATCAAAAAATGACTTAATTTAGAAAAGGCAAAAAATGTGGTAAATAGTTAACATTCTCTGAATAGCTTTTACATTTCTGCTTCTTGATCAATTTCCAGAAATAAAATACTATGAAACACTTAATGAATTAAATACAGTACCTTGTTTTTCAGATATGATCTTCTCGATAACATCTTTAGCTCTGATCACGCGCTCCTCTGCCTCAGCACTCAGCTAAGAGACAGAGATAGATCCACAGGTTCATACAAGGACTTTTTTTTAATCCCAAGAACTGGAGTATAAATTAATTAACACGGGTGTCTGGTGAGGTAAATTTTGTACCTTAATCTTATAAAGGCCTTTTCCCAAACTGACCAAATCAGCAGTTGTGAGGCTATTCCCATCTAAAGAGATATACTACAAGAAAAGCTCATATGAATAGCAGACTGATGTTAAAAATTCAATCTGACAGTAGTGTCTGTGTAAAATTATATGGAACTCCTACCTCATCTTGCTTCTTTGACTGGATCTTTCCACTAAGTGTTAGTTAAGAATAAAATTGTGCATTGAACTAGAATTAATAATAACAATAATAATAATAATAACTTTTATTTATATGGCGCCTTTCCAACACCCAAGGTCGCTTTACAAGTCAGATTTAAGGAATACAAATAAACATCAATATCAAAGGACAGAACACATCTCAAGAGCTGAAAGTAATATACAGAGGTCGCTTACGAAGCTAGATTAGAGATGCACGTACCAACACATAACACATACCTATACAGAGCCCACTTACAAAATTAGCTTAGAGATGCAGAGAGAATTTATATGAACGTCCATAACAGGGTACAATTTACAGACTGAGAACTGAAAAGTAATATTCAGAGAAAAACTGTGTTTTTAAGAGGTTTTTGAAGGAGAGAAGGGAGAATGCTTGACGGAAGTCTTGGGGAAGAGCATTCCACAATCTGGGAGCCACAACACTGAAAGATCTAGCTCCCATAGTCACCAGACGAAACTTAGGAGTGACTAACAATCCCTCACTAGAAGATCGTAAGGAACGGGCAGGAATATAAGGCAGAAGTAAGTCAGATAAATATGCAGGACCAAGGTTATGAAGAGCTTTATAAGTGAGGATTAGTATCTTGTAGTTTATGCGCAAGGAAACTGGAAGCCAATGAAGGTGATAGAGGATTGGGGTAATGTGATCATTCTTTCTCGTGTGGGTGATCAAGCGAGCTGAAGAGTTTTGAATATATTGTAATCGTTTGATATTTTTAGCTGACAGGCCATAAAGAATTAGATCAATAGTACTACATTAAGAAACTATTTGAACTCCAGTGCACAAGCAGATGGATAAATATGAGCGGACAAAGGATACATATCTCTGGAAGTGTCCCTGAAATATATAGACAAGGAAAGGGATATAGAGGCATACAAAAGTGATCAACAATACAGTATATATAAAAGCTTCTTATACTTACATATCTCAGTTAAGATGTTACGCAGTAAACTGATAATAACTTGCACTAGAGAGACTAATGCAAAGCTTCCAAACCCATTCACTGCCCACCTACTGTAAGGAATGATTAAAAAAAATAGCTCAGCTAAACACGAGTCCTCAGTTCAACCTGGAGGAGTGTTTAAAAACAGCTCAGGTCATTACATCACTCCGCAAAGTGATTTTGAATATGAATATTTCAAAAGAAATGACCAACTGATTAAGTCTTTATTGTAAATCAAATTTCTGATTCTGACTTTGTGGAGTGATGTAATGATCTGAAAACTGTACGACATATGCACTCCTTAACCCTCATGCAAAGGAATACAAAGGAATAGATACATAAGACCATAGATAGAACATAATATACTTCCAGTACACACACACACACACACACACACACACACACACACACACATATATATATATATATATAATATATATATATATATATATATATATATATATGTGTATATATATATATATATATATATATATATATATAAAAATATACTGTTTTTTGATTTTGTTTTTAGAAATATGAAAAAAAAGTATGTAATGCTGCAAAAAAAAATGTTCTTATGAAAATTGCACCTGGTGTCATTATAAAAGCACTGGTTGAGAGAGTTCATGCAACAAGTAGCAATCATGGTGAAGGTGAAGGAGCTTCCTAAAGTTCTCAGGGACAGCATTATTAAACAGCACTTGATTAGAATTAGCTACAGCTACACAGCCAGTTGTGACCTTAAACATCCCTGTCAGCACAACTGATTCGATAATATACATATTCATTAGATTCACAACCAATCATCCTTTGACAGGTGCAATATCCAAAGATTTCATAACATACTCTCAAACCCTTGATAAGGAAGGTAAGTGAGAAGTCAGCAGTCACTCGAAAAGAGTTGCAGGATGACGAGAAAATGCACAGAGCATCAGGGTGAACGTGCAAATCATATGTTGTAAATAATAAACACAAAATTAAGTATATGTGGTTTTACTGTCATTGGTTCCTGACTTTTTGGACACTCTTTACTCTTTTCTGATATCAGTGATGAAGTATTAGAAGTTAAAATTGTTGCAGTAACACAAACTGAAACCTGCATGAATATCTTCAACAAGTACTAAGTGTGGGGAAAGAATACACCTAAAGCTCCACATTCTTCCTAATTAACTTCATATGAATTCATATCTATCCCTCATTTGCTGACATTTCATCAACAATTTTCAACTCGAATTGTTTTTAAAGTGTTTCATACATTCGAGTCGATGCACAGTACCTTTATTTTCAGATATGATCTTCTCAGTGGGATCTCTGGCTCCGATCACACATTTCTCTGCCTCAGCACTGAGCTAAGAAATAGAAATAACTCAAATCAAACTCTACAAATTGATATAGGGAGTCTCTTTTAATACTTATTGATTCTTATGTGTCTGATTTCTGTATCAATAGCATCATTCAATCCAATTCAATTCAATTTTATTTGTATAGTGCTTTTAACAATGGACATTGTCACAAAGCAGGATTCACAGGATCCAAAAAATGGATTCACAAAAATATATTGTAAATATTCGAATTTATCACTGTGAATTTATCCCTAATGAGCAAGCCAGTGGCGACGGTGGCAAGGAAAAACTCCCCGAGATGATATGAGGAAGAAACCTTGAGAGGAACCAGGTTCAAAAGGGAACCCATCTCATCATGACATCAACATACATGACATACATCCTGAATGTAGCTGAATTTTTCTAATATTTTTTTACATTTTATTAGTATACAGTATAAGATCATTAGACTAGTTCGAAAAGTCTTATTTATTTCAGCATTATTATTGTATTACTTTAAAGCACACTTTAAGCAATCTGTTTAAAAGAAATAAATGCTTGAAAGTAGCAAAATAATCTAGTGAATGAAATAAGAAATCTCAAACTTGAGATTTGTAAATGTCTAATAATAGGTATAATAGTATAATTATTTACTTTTCTATTTTTCTCTAAATGAGAAATATTAGAAATGTTCCTTATAATTTATATGTTCTCACATGTTAAGTTATGTTTTGAAATGATTACAGACTGAAAATGTTATATAACATAACATTACCCCTTAAACTTAAAAAAAAAAC
This sequence comes from Pangasianodon hypophthalmus, assembly GCF_027358585.1. Taxonomy (NCBI): domain Eukaryota; kingdom Metazoa; phylum Chordata; class Actinopteri; order Siluriformes; family Pangasiidae; genus Pangasianodon; species Pangasianodon hypophthalmus. The sequence goes on from NC_069727.1 coordinate 7,350,900, forward strand.
TTTTAAACAATGGGGAAAAAAAGAAATAAAAAGCAGGCAAATGATACTATTTGAATTGTCTATAATATATGTGTCACAGTCCAACATGTTTCTGTATTGAGATTTATGCAGTTTGGTGCAGTAAATTTCATACCATATCAATTATTAAACAAAGAACTTAAGGTTACTGAGAGACAAATGTACACTTAGATTACATAAAACTGTCACGAGTTTTAGGAGAGTATTATCAGAAAAAAGTGATATTTCCATCCAGATTTCATATATGTTGCAAAATTGTGTACGTTTTCTCTTATTTGCCTTCTTTAAACTTTAAAATCACCAACTTATAAAGATGACAAAACCAGAAAGCAAATGATGTGATTAATAAGTGTTTGAACTTGAACAGTTTTTAATATGCTTATCATGTTCTTATCATGTCCACTGAATGTGTTGCCCACAAAGGAAAAAAACTTTTGTCAGTTTGGTGCATGGAATTTATTTATTATTAATTTATTTTAAGGTGCACAAAATAACGTGCTGTCATCTCAGTTCTGTTGACAAAAAGTTTAAGGCTTATTTTTGTGCATGGAGTGCACAGAATTTTAAGAAAAATATCTCATTCTGAACTTTTTCAATGCATATTTAATAAGAAGAGAACAGGAAGGCACAAATGGAAAAAAATGTTAGGTAGTCAGTACATACTGTATACAAATGGCATATAAGATTCCTCAGGCTGATAGAAAAGCGTAACGAGAGTGCGCAGTGCTGCATGTGTGTGTGAATGCAGAGCCTTGAGTGCTGCAAAGCAGGACTGCAAAGAGGATAAAGTGTCCAGTGTGAATATACAGAGATGATGGACTGTGAGCAGATAAAGAAGAAAAATCTGCTGATGAATAATGAAGTCAGAAAGGAGTGAAAGCCCAAGGAAAAGAGGGGGGAAATGTTAGGCTGCTGATGCAGAGGTGCCAACTTGAGATAACACACTTCAGAGGAAAATAGACAGGAAAACAAATATATGTCATTATTATGAATATTAGTAATAGTAGCAGTAGTATTAACAAAAGCAGTAATTAAGTGTGCAGATACAAGTCCGCATTCTGTAGAGATCTTATTCAGTAATTACTTTTAATCACGCTGTGCCAGTGAATTCTCAGTGTCTTACCTGTAGCTGTCTTCTCTCTGTTCTCCATGGAGCTGCTCCACAATGAGCATTAAAATGACTTAAGAATGATTTTTTGCATATTGTTATGCCCCAGTCTAAGTTTGATTTTGTAACATAATAAACATGTTATGCAAGCTGTATAGTGCATGTGTGTGTGTGTGTGTGTGTGTGTGTGTGTGTGAAAATATAAAAAAACACCCTCATTATTCACAGTTAAACAAATGCATTTAACCTTAAGATCAGTTCACACAGAAAACATTTCAGAATGTTTTAAAGAGCGGTTTAAGAAAACAGCAGTTTAAAGCTGGTTGAACTGGTACCCAATTTTCATGTTGCTTTTGCTTCATGGTGTAAAATAATTGGCTACATCATGGCATTAATGTATTGGCTTCATACTTATTCTCAAGTGATTTGCTCAAAATATCCCCAACACTACAATGATGATATATAACTCCAAATTTCTCTGAGAAACAGAAAAAAAGAGAAAATATATATATATATATTTGATGAAACTGTACAGCAGCAAATATTCGGTCAGGTAAAGAACATATACTTCATACATCATACTGATGGAGAAAAACTATAAAAATACTAATATACTAAAGCACAATCAACATATAAGGACAAAATATCTACATTTAACACAAGTTAAGGAATTCATCTTGATATTTTTACTTATAAATTTAAAGTAGTAAGGATTTATTACTTAAAAAATATCTGCAAGTGATTAATTACTTAAAAGATATCTGCAAGTGTTATCTGTTCCCACTTTCCTTTGGTTAACCTAATATTACCATAAAATTTTGTATTGAACTAGTCAGACAACATTCAGTTGAATTTGGTTATAAAAATAATGTTCAGTTTTCAACACCCAGCAGCTACTGAGGATTAAAGGCGGTTTAGAGCGATGGAAACATTTCTGTGTTGTATTGCCAATTACAGTTTTTTCAGTTACCTTCATACATTTCAGGAGTGTTCCTGTCCCTGTCATAAGCTGTGATCTTAAAATTGCTTTTATCTGATCCATGTGCTACCATGACTTGAGGTTTTTTTTTTTGATCACGGCCAGATAAACTGCCAAGAATAAAAAAATAGGTCTACTGAAATAGGACACAAAAATGTATTACAACTCTATTTATTACTACTCAATTTTAATATTCCTTAAACTAAAATCACGTCATGGCATCACAGTGGTGTAGCACGTAGCCCTGCCGCCTCACAGCTCCCAGGTCACCAGTTTGATCCTGAGCACAGGTTACTGCCTGTGTGGAATATAACATGTTCTCCCCATGTTCATGTGGGTTCCTCCCACCTCCAAAAAACATACCAGTAGGTGGATTAGTGTTTCTAAATTGCTTCTAGATGAATGTGTGCATGACCGTGGGTGTGCATGGTGCAGAGTGATGTACTAGTCTCCCATCCAAGATATATTCCCAGGAATACACCCAGACCCTGAACACGATAAAGTGGTTACTGTAGGTGAGTGAAAGAATGAAATCAAATGAAATTCTCAGAAGCATCATATCTAATATCTTTGTTATTACAATATAACATTAACAACACTGCAAATAAATAAGCTATTGGATAATCTTAGAAAAGCAGTGAAAGATTTTGATGAAAATGTCAGGAATAACAGATCTGACAACTTTCAACCAACATTGTAAACAAAGAAAAATGTCCCTTTACCACTTTAATTAGGGTTTCCTCGCCCCTTTCTAATGTAAACATGGAATAAATTGGCCACTTCCTATTTTATTATTTATTTATTTTTTTATTCCTATTTTTTTGCTTAACAAACCAAATTCCTATATTTTCCTATATTGCTAATTTACAGGAAGCCAAGTCCAAGTCCCTAAATACTGCTGTTAGATGTTTTTCCTCTGTGGGATGCACAGAGTTTCCAATTTTATCTGAACAAGCACAATGTTTGAAAGTGTGATTGGGGGAGAGGTTAGTGGAATGTGCAGGATAAACAGCGTGGCTGATGGGAGGACGGGACAGCTGGAGAGATGCGCGAGAGCCCAAGCAGAAGAGGCTCGGGCAGGTCATTTGAGGGGATGAAGGCCTGGCTACCTTCCCCACCACAACTCCACAACTGTTTAGCTTTGACCATGTCTGTTACTCAAGGACTAATCTTCATGCCAGTTATTCTGTGAAACTAGATGTCACTCTTACCAGTTTCTGACCATCAAACTACTCCTCTTGCGTACAAACACTATTTCAAAAATTACACGGCTCCATTTACTCTTCAGAGCAGTGTCTTTTTTGTTGTTCTTGTCCACAATTTCAAGTGGGAAGTTCATCAAGCTTTGTCTCATAAATATCATGTTGAACTCATAAAAAGTAGATTGGGGCTTCATATAGAGATTTTCAACACACCTTATTATGCAAAGGTTTCGAAGATATTTGCACACTCAGGACCAGTCCTTGCTAGGCAAGTTGCACCAGGTAAACTATAATTGTATAGGTTTGGGAGCTAAATAAGGTGAACTGCCATGTTTTTTGCATATCTAATAAAATTAGTTATATCATAAAAGCCACAAAAATTTATTAGAATTAATGGTAGTGGTGTCCAAATTTTAGCCACGTATGTACAGTAAGCAGCTAGCTAGAAAACAAATGCTGTGTCAGAGGCAGCACCTGTAATTTGCTAACTAGCTGAAAACAGACAGAATCAGAAGAAGCAATAGACAAAAAAAGTGGAGAACATTCTGGACCATTCTGTGTGATATCTAGGAGGAGTTTTATCCACCGGCTTTTTTCATTCCACCACCATGCTCAAAAAGAACTTTTGGGGATCTTTCTGCCCATTGCTATTAGGATCTACAATCTTTCCTCCCAACAAGCTATCCTGTTCCCTTTTCTTCAGGATTAAGAATGGGACAGAATGAAAATAATTGTCCATTTGCAATAGAAAACTAGCTCAAATTTTATCTGAGTTTACTAACATTTCAATGGTTTTGTTGCTTTTGTTCATGCAAGATTGCTAAGATGACACATAAGTCAGGTGTTTATATTCATAAAAAGTACCATTACTATGAACGCTGTACTCAAGTACTTTAATGAGAGTACATATAGTTCATTAACTTCCACCTATGCAAATAACTTATTTACAACAGAACCGTGGTCTTTGCTTAACCCCTTACACTTCCAGGATATAACTGCATACATTTCGTATTAATATCACTGTAGTACCTAAATAAAATATGGATCCATTTACTCCCTTCACTACAGAAAGCTTTGAGACAGTTTGATTGTTTGAGGTGTGACACAGCCCAGGTCATAGGAGGCTAGACTGATGTGGTTGCTGTTAGCATCAGAGAGGAAATGTTAGATTGGCTGGTAGAATAAACACATGGGTGTGGTGGGCCTGTCTTCCTGATGGCTTACTGTGGAAAAAATAAGCACTAGCAGGCCATGTTTGCCTAAAACCTTCAAAATATCTGAATTTAATCATTCACATTTAACATAATGAAGCTGTAGTCTATACAGCTATTAGGCTATATGAAACCATCTGAATGTTGATAATGACTTATCTTAGTTTGAAATTATTTGAATTGTTATTTTATATATATAAAAAGTGCTTTGTTTACATGCCATTAGTCTTGATTTGTCTCAAATAACTCACATATTTTTGGAAACATACAGCATGATAGCTTATCAGGTTTTTTTTCTTCAGAATATCCTTAGACAAATGAACGAGGTTGATGTGGATCAGCAAACGGTGATTACCAAAGTAGTAAAATGGCATTAATTAAGGTATTTAGATTTAGTTTAATCCATGTTATTCAATTTGAGACAATGTGTCAATAAGAAGTGATGATTTGTCCCATCATTCCAGCAGTCTGGTACAGGAAGTGGGTGTTTATTTATTCACAGAAGACTACAAATTCACAGCGTTCTCACAGATTTTATCTATTATTGCCCTCCAACAGGGATTCAGTGCACCTTATTAAGGGCAGTTTTTTGTTGTTGTTGTTGTTGTTTTGTTTTGTTTGTTTGTTTTTTAATCTGTCTCATTTAATCTGTCTAATCTGATCCTTCCCACAATGAAGGATCAGTGTGACATTGAAATGTAGAAGTGTAAGGGTGCCAAAATTAATATCCAAGATGCATATCCAAGAACATGCAGTAAATCTGAGCTTATAAATACTGAGATGCTGTTAATATTTATTTTAACATAACCTTATTTCAAAATGCAAAAATTTACAATGCTTCAAAATGGTTTCAAAATTATTGCCACCTTCACAAATGTAGTTAGGAAACATTTGAAGACTGGGGAAAAAGGCCACTCCTAAAGCTCCAAAAAGACCACTCCTAAAGCTCCGAAAAGACCACTCCTAAAGCTCCAAAAAGACCACTCCTAAAGCTCCAAAAAGACCACTCCTAAAGCTCCAAAAAGCTTTTTCCTAGGTAATTTCCTATAAATTCCCATCTTTCTCTCCACACCCACCACCTCGTCATCTCCTCGCTATTACAGAGTGTCCAAAAAGTCAGGAACCAATGACAGTAAATCTCATGTTTGCTGAAAATGTTCCCACTGGTTCTTGACTTTTCGGACACCCTGTATACAGCAACTCCTATCCAAGAGTCTGTAGAGGAGGACATGGAGGACAAGTTCTCAGAGTTCTCCCCTGTCCCTATATTATAAGTTCATGCCATATAGTTGAGGGTATGGTCTGCACTTGCAAAATAATATTTGGTGAAGCCTGTGTAGATTTGTGTATGTTTGGAGTCATTATCATGTTTAAAAAGATTCATCTATAGCCAAGTCTTAACTTCTGGACAAAAGAACAGGGTTTTATTGCATGATGCTATTAGTCTTCCAAGCACTCCTGGATCACAAGCTGCAAAATGATTCATCACCATATTTTACAGTGGGAATGGAGGCATATCTTTGTATAAAGATCTTGTTTATTTAAAAAAGGAAAGAAATGTTAATGCTGTGTGTGTAAAAATTGCCTTGAATGATCCATGGTGGTGTCAGTAGTTTTGACACCTTTATGAGCGGAATCTGAAAAAAATACGCTCTTATGACAATTATTTGAGTGGAAAATTTGAATTAGTGCCTCGTTAATCTTATATAATCCTTTTTGCCTGTTCTGAGGTAATTCTTGAGCAGACTGCTTGAGAATGTTTAATGAGAGTTGCAAGACCTTTCTACAGGTGCTTGTACAAAGACCGAGGAGCCTATTTGCATGTGTATTGAACTGAATTGCGTTGTATGTGTTGAGGCTTTCATTGTTTCTCTGAGACTCCAATGGGGCAAATGTGCTGGCAGTGACGTCATGTTGCAATGCCAATGTGCGACAGAGTGAATGCTAAAAGATTTGGAGCTCGCCGCTTATTCTGCAATCCTTGCAATGCCCTGCACTGGCATTCAGCTTGTGGAATTCCTTCCCCATTAGCTCGATCAAGGGGCTCTGAAGGACCTTGTTTCACTCATTGCTCACTGGAGGCCCTCAATGGTGGGAGTATTCCAGGAATGTAAGTGTACATGTGCACGTGCATGAAGACTTCTGCTCCTTTTCAGACACGTTCATCTTCAGTGATGTTGTGCCAAGCATCAGCAGTGCATATTTGCGGTCAGGTCCTCCCTCTGATGAGCCATTAGTCTCAAGCTCTTTCACCCATTACGCTCAATTTTTTTCCTAGCAGGTCACGGTGCCATGCATTTTTGATGGTGATGTAAACTTGGAACTAATTGAAGCAGCATAAAAAAGAGGCTAGCTTTCCTCCCTGGACAATAACAGATCCCAATGAACCGTGGGAGCAGAGGGCACCTAGAAAGCAAATTCTTGAGCCATAAGGTAATGCAAGTTCATCTTTTCAGGTTTATAGTACGTGCATTGTATGGCAGTGTAACTGACCCTCTGCCTTCCTGACCAGTTTCCTCTAACACTATATAGTTACACTGTCCCAGGTTAATGTTGTAAGTGGAACTCTGTACAGAACTAGACCGAAAGATAATAGTTGCTGTCACACTTGTGTGTGAAAACATCCTCAACTGCCTACTTCCTTACTAACACTTTGTATCTCTTCGTGTTCAGTGTTATAATCATTCACATTTGCATGCAGAGATTGGAGATTTGGGGGTTTGAAGATTCCAGAGTTTGAAGATTGGCTCCGATTATGAGATAAATTTGTATTATCTGTGCAGGAGCTTGTGAGCTTGTCCAGGAATGAAGTATGGAGAGGGTGAGTTGTAGGAGTTGACAGGACACAGAACACTCTGCACCTCCTTATCAGAGGCCTGGTACCAAGTGGAGCCGATGCCTGGGGGAGGAAACCTGTATGTGTGTGCGCAAGTGCTTAAGTAACCCCATACAGGTATTTGATCAAAGACATTCCTGATGTGTTTCTCCTTACAACTTTTTTGTAGCATTCAACATGTTATGAACCTTTATACATAGTATGTGTGCGTGATGCTACATGCTGTGTCACACAATATACCCTCAACAAGTCATTGAAGATGATTATCTTCCATTGAGCTTGTTCATAAATGTGCACTGGACAACTGTGTACACCAGTATGAGTCTTTTCATGATATAAAGACAGGGCAGGTCACCCAAGAACCTCTAAAGAATATTTGGCAGTTGGGTGAGTTATTTGTTGCATGGGTCTGTGCTATGCGGGGTGGGGCTGGGCTTTACTTCAGGTTTAAATGTCAGAATAGTTTAAAACTAGCAAGAGAAACTGTAGCACAGGGGTAAAACCTGCAGGGAGATGAAAACATATATTACACAATGCTCTTCATTGTACTAAGCCTGGCGAGCTTGTTTCAGTGCACCTTTGGGAGAAGCGACTGCCTTAATGGTGAAAGTACAATTCAAATCATGTATTGTGGTTAGTTTCCATTGGGTCTAGCCCACCTAAGACTGTCCATGACTGTCCACATCCTTCATCTTTCAACAAGTGAGCCAAAAAAAATGGCTGCGTGTCGCTTTTCTGAGAAGGAGGAAGAAGAAGAACCAAGCAGGCATCCACATGCAGTCGGGGTACTGGTCTGTGGTGGTGAAGCAGGAGTTTTCGGATGAAGCTATCTTTTTACCAGTCAATCTATGTCCATATTCTTGTCTATTGTACCAATCTGTGTACAAGTGGAGCAAATGGGGTTCCTCCTCAGGGTTGGAGCCAGTCGAGGGGGTCAAGTGGAGCCAGTTGAGGTGGTTTGGGCACCTTACAAAGATCATTATGTCAGCTCCTGCTAGCCCTGTATCAAGCACATCCCACTGAACAGAAATCTCAGGGCAGCCCCAGGACACACTGGAGAGATTATATCAGACAGCTGGCTTGGAAACATTTAGGGATCCCCTGGGCAGACCTACTCAACCTGTTGCTACTGTGACCCCTAACAGGCAGAGTTGAAGAAAAATTAATGACTGAATAAATGAATGCTGTGGACAGCTGTATACATAAATATAAGGGGGACTGTATGCAAGGAAATCTCACAAACTTTAGTGCAAAATATGGTGGTGGATCACTAATGCTTTGATGCTGTTTTGACTAGTAGGCTCTATTGAAAATTGATGGCATCATGAATTGGCAGAACAAATCCTAGTGGCCAGAAGGTTAAGTCTTGGCCATAGATGCATTTTTCAACAAGACAATAACCTTGAATAATAACCTATCCAAGTCAAAACGGAAATGGATGAGGGCATAGATTCAGTGTTTTTGCAATAGTTATCACAGTCTATTCATTTGAACCATACTTAAAACAGGGCATGATACCATTTCACTTAAAGAAAATAAATATTTAGGATATGAAAGTGGGTCATGCAATAGCTCCAGTGCAGTGTTCCAACAGCACGAAAAAGCATTTCACTGAGTTAAAACACTTGAAAGCCAATGATTTACTGCTGAAATTGATCACTGTCAGAATGCTTTGATGCACATCTACTGTGACTGTTCTTGGTGTAACAATGATTTGGCACAGTCAGCCCTATTTTTGCATTTAGAAACAACAATAGAACATTCCAATGATATTGCTGCCAAGTGGCTCCAGCCCATATGGACGAGCTTAACGTTGACCTTTGACTTACAGACTTTCTTTAGATTGGACATCTATCTTTTGCCTGATAGCGTAGAGCCGTGTGGCTTTATCAGCTCACGCTACTGTAAAGCTCCCTACTGTGACCGATACTGCAAAGACAGGAGATCCACAACAGTCCTCCACTCACCCTAGACAGGGGCAGCGTACCTACTGCAGATCTCTTGAAAGGGATGTCCTTCACAGGCCTTCACCCTGAAATGGTTGGACGAATGGATGGAGCCATGGATGGTGAATGATGTAGGACAGAGGATACAACACGTCACATTGTATGCTGAGCATGTTTCTGTTAGTGTGGTCTTATATAGACAGTGAAAGACTGTGTAAGACCATAGTAATTAGAAAGACTTAAAAGGATGGGGATGGTAAAGAAACAAAGGAAAAGCCTTTTTGGAGAGGTGGAGCACTTTTAGATAGCTGTTACTACATCACAGAAATGCTCTGTTTATGCAAACTGTGGGAGGGACACAGGAAGCAGGCTACAGGAGCTTCCCCAGGAACAGGAGCAGGGCGATTCCAGCCTTTCTATAGGAGGAAATGGCATGCATAGGCGTAGGTCTAGCAGAGGCCATTTCCAGTCTGCCACCCCTAAATAATTCACACAGTCCCAACATAGGAACGGCATATCATATGAATGAGTCGTAGTCTATACATCACAATAAGTCAGTGAGGGTGCCTCGGTCTGCTTCAGAGCACTTTAGAGAGTTTCGAAATGTGGTCACCATTGGGTGTTACCTAACAGAAATGGAACGGCTGATGGAGATAACAATTTCCTGTCAGATACAGAGAGACTTCTAAGACTTTGCCTTAAAGACAAAGTATCACAAGAGTTTACTAAATCTAATCGAAATATATTTGGAAAAGGATGATATGTTGAAGTTAAATACGAATGTCTATGAATTGCAACTGTAATCATGATCAGAATAAATTTTATTAGCCACCGATTACATTTGGAGCAACTCACACTCACAATAAATACACTGAATATGCCTGAAAGAAAACATAATGGGGTGTGCTGTTATAGGAAAATAATCAATAGCTCTGTTTCTGTGGTCGTCACATCACACCACCTTGACATCTAATATTTTCCAATAACGGCATGTCAGAAAGTGTTTATACAGCAGCAAACTGCCAAAACTTTTTTTAATTAATTAAAGAACAACACCTATTTTTATCAGTGTACCGTATAGTTATGTTAAATGTGGAATATCCAAATATCGTAAAGCAACAGCTTTATCTTTGACTGTTACACAGCACTGACACCAAGACTTCCATAAGTGTTAAATGAATGTCTCTTTCCAGAAAATTTCACCACATCAATGATTAAACATTTTCATTTATTAAATGACAGCACATATTTAATGCATTAATGATTAGTCTTAGATCATGCAGAGCAATACAAAATCCAATACAAAAGCCATACAAATCCCTGCATAAGCTGTTACTATACAAATGATATTAGAACAAGTGTGTTAATATAAACCTGTGATTTGCCTTACACCAGAACTACTGTTAGAGCTGCTGATATTAAAAATTAATCAACGCCTTCTGACCAATCAGAATCAAGAATTCAGCAGCACTGGATGACGGATATAGTAATTGCATTAAATGCAACCTTCAAGTGTGTAGAAGTGCAAGTGTAGAGAAAAGATGTGTCCGTGAATGTGCAAAAACTCAGGTACTCATCATAAAGTCCTATTTAGAGCTGGTTGTTTTAATGTTTGTGAATGTAGCAAAATGCATTTGCCAAATGATAAGTATTTGAATCATATAACATCCAGGATGGGGAGTGTCTGTATTATGCATCGTTTCCTTGAGCTGAGCAGATAAATTACCAAATCAGACAGTTAACCTTCAGGACAAACATCCTCACATGGTATTAGATGGTAGCTTAGTAAACACATTTTAGTTACTAGAACCACTGACCAAAAGGTTTTAATCAGATTTACCCCAAATGTGTAAATATAACCTTTTATATCTAATCTGTGTTGAATAGTAAATTGATTGCATATATATACACATATATTTGATATATACAGTACTGTGCAAAAGTCTTAGGCACCCTATTTTTTTTTAGTACAAACTTTGTTATAGATTTTTATTTTATGATTTCTACATTATTGATTCAATACAAAAACATTTTAGAATTCCAAACATTAGTTTTCTAGCAAAAAATTAAATGTTACAGAAAAATGTTTGTGTCAGTAAAGAAAGCAGCAGATTACATAAGACACTTTTCAGACCAAAAAACCATAATGAAGGCTGCTGGGTTTTGCTGCAAAAATAAGAAGCAAGTGCAACAGTCAAAGTCTCCAGAAGAACTGTGGCTTCTTCTGCAAGATGCTCAGTAACACTTACAGCTCATTTCCTTATAAAACTGCACATTGTACCTGAGACTTTTTTTTTTTAAAGCGAAGGATTGTCACACCAAATATTACTTTGTTTTATTTATTACTGTTTACTACTCTTTATAGTATTTTTTTAATGTAGAAACATTTAGTTTCATTATTTTTGAAGGCATACAGCATTTCTTTGTATGTGCCTAAGACTTTTTAGACATTTTATTTCCTGGTCATCTTTAAATGTCCATTGCATTGCATTGCAATTTGATGTGCAAACAGGTGTTGCCATAACAACAAGTGACCAGAAACACCCAGCTTTTTCCCATTCAGCACAAAACTATCCAAAAAGCAAATAGGGCAACAGCTGTGCAGCTCACTGCCATCTGCATTAACCCTTTAGCAGGCACATGATGAAATACTTGTGCAAAAAATTATTTTTATGTTAATTCTTATTAATTTGATCACATTCAATGGAAATTCAAATCCACCCATTAGATTAACAGCTGGTTGAGTTGCCCATTTAAAGTAACAGAAGAAGTGCTTATTGAGCACAATGGATCAGTAGTATGGTTTTACAGCTATAAACTTAATGAATTTTGATTGTAAACTTTGCTTAGATATGAAATTACAATCATTATATACAAAATTATATAAAAATACCATATACATAGTTGGAAATATCCCATCTTATCCTACATATTTTAGTAAAAACTTCACAAACATTTTACACACAGCTGCTCAGTTTGTAAGCTTGCCTAGTTTGTAGCTTTTTCTTTTTATTAAATATGAGAAATAAACCCTGAGGACTGTGGTTCATGAGTACAGGTTTCTCTTTAATCAGTATATTTTTTGATGTATCATCTTAATCATCTTGATAGAACATTATGCTTGTGAACTTTCTGATAAATATAGCTCATAGCTGACTGACAGCAGGCAGAGAACTCCTACTAACTCACTTCAGTTTAGTGATCAAGTGACCATGCGGTAACACATTTTAACACAACTCCTACATACAGTATACACAGCAGCATGACTGTAATATTATAACTTCACAATGTCAGAAATAAGATATGCGTTTATCTTTTTACTAACTTTTAACGTTTTAGCTCGGTAACTTGATGAATGAGGAGTTGTGCTGGTGATATCAATGTCTGGTTTTCATGTGATCTCAAAGCAGTATTTCAAAAACTGAAAGCACCCCTCTTGTGGATGTACTATGTAAAAAAAAATTAATTCTTTAAGATAAGGGGAAAAGTTGGAGATGAATTTATCACTGTATATTGGAATTACAATGATAAATGTTTGTACCCGTGTGGTTGAGCTGCCTGTTTAAGGGTTAAAAGCACTTATACAAGAAACACTTGTGATGCTGGTGAGATTCTTTTCTTTAGTCTGCAAGCTGTTCTACTGGAACATGTCCTAAACATGCATTAACTTTACAGGAGGTTTTTGCTTTTTAGTTGGTAACACTGGTCATAATCATGAATATACTACAAATTTTATGCATCTACAGTCAATTCCAGAATTACTGGATTTTATATGACAATTGTATGAAAATGTTGTATATATCAGGTGAGTTTCCTTTGTATGCATCCCATGTTTTGCATGGTGTTCATGGCCAAAATGTTAATTGTTGTTCTCATCTGACCAGAACACACGAGTCCAAATGACACTCTGTGAAGACAGAGATGACAAAATGACAGACAGACAAACAAACAGATAGATAGATAGATAGATAGATAGATAGATAATACTTTTTATACTTGTAATTTCATTACAACAATGAGTGAAAAGTAGAATCTTTGAAATATTTACATGAATTTCAGAGTTTCTCAGTATTTGGACTTAGTGTTCTTAGTCCATCCTCCAATAGAATGAAATTAGACAAAATCTGATCTTTTGTACAAAGCAGTTTACATGATCAATATCACAAACTTGCATACATTTAAATAGGGACATAGAAATAGTGCAGAATCTTGAATATTAAGTATTCAAGATATTGAACATTTACTTTCTTTGTTTTAAATATTTCAAAATTCTAAAACCTTCTCTTTATTTCCAATTTTTTTAGAAAAAATCCCAGATTTTCAATGTGGCCTCAGACTGCATTTGAGCTGTTTTCTATCAAGCAATGAATATGAATCAAAACAAAACACTGAACGTAAATTGTCCAGTGTCAGGACTGAGGAGGAGAAATATCACCGAGCCATACACAATAGGAGGAAAATTATATATATATATATATATATATATATATATATATATATATACAAATATAAAATAAACTTGGATAGACAGTGATGCACAGAGTGCAGAGTTCACTGATTCAGCTCGCATATCATTTCTTTTGCCCTTCAGTGCCCTCAGTCTGACTAGTGGAGTCTATTGAAAAGCTATTATAGCTGTCCAGAGTTTTGCATAGCAATAAGTGCTCTAGTGACAGCTTTCAGACACGGGAAGTGCCGTGTGTGTGTCCGTCCCCCCTACATACGTCAGAACAGTCCAGACTGCAGAACATACACAGAGGGAAAGTTTCTCTGTAGGTCAGAGAAAAGCTCATGCGCTCTGAATAGCACCATCAGCCAGCGCGCAGCCAAGGAAACCCGCAAACACTCCGGACTCACATCCCCCTGCTCAGGAGGGACACACACACACACACACAGAGAGAGAGAGAGAGAGAGAGAGAGAAGCAGCCGCGAACAAAAGAGCTCTGGCTTTGGGCTCAGCACTCAGAGGTTATATAGCCAGTGCAGAGAAAGGCGCAACAGGGTGGAGTGGCACCTCCAGCATCACTGTTTTTTAAGCACAAACTCTCTCTCTGATAAGCAGCAAACACCACAACAGAGCAACACGTGCACCAAGATGTGGATCCTGTGGACTATCCTTGTGTTAGGTGAGAATCATTTTTTAACTCCTGACTAAATACATGATGGCGCATTACTGAATACTGAAATAGAGAGATAGATGAATAGAGAACATTCAGAGAAATTTGTCTATGACATAATTAGAAATAAAGCTTGTAAGCTAGAAATGCACCTCACTGAATACTCTATAGAGTCTTTAACTGTGATTTATCAGATGCTTATATGCTTTAATAAAAATGCACTTTTAAAAGTACACATGGTTTGGAAAATAGTCTGCAAAACTATATATTTTCTCCTGGGTTCTCAATTTTTTTTGAGCTCAACATTGTTTAGTTGGCTATTTCTTTCTGACCTGCTTGAGTTTTCAGTGATGCTGGCTTAACAAATGATTTAAAACAGTTGGTCATTTGTTTTATTACTTACTTTTTTAATTAAAAATGACAGACTAAAAACATATATATATATATATACATAGATATGTATACTCAAATAAGACAGGTGTAATTTAAAAAAAAAACAGGTAAAGTACATCTTGTTTTTTTTTATGTAATGAAACATTCTTATAAAATTATTTAATTAAAGATAAAATTATTTAATAATTTAAAAAACTAGTCAGGCAAATAAAGGATGGTTCAGTTAAGCACAGTCACTAATATTTTCCACTAGTAGGGTGTTTGATATGGCTCAAAAAAAATTGTGTAAAGCCTTGAAATTGTGATATGAACATTTATAGAACCTGCATACAAGGCAATCTGGGAAGTGCAACATCTGCAAAACAACATTTTCTGATTTTTTTTTTTCTGGAATGGCACATTGTTTGTCCAAACAGAAGATAACAGTCTGAGAGCTGAGGGCGGAGAGCTGGCGGAGGAGTGCTGTTATTGTTAATTACACGAGCCTTACCTGCCTCTTCATAAAGTTATCAAAAAAGCTGAGGCCAGGTGTTTATGCTTCCTTGGCATTGTGGGTCATCTAGTCTTGTTGAAATCGGGTTTGTGTGAGCCATCACATAGTGACAGTTCTGTGTTCAAATCCCACATTTGTCAGTGTGAGGTGTGTTAGTAAGAGCTGTAATTCTGTTTGTACTGTAATGTGCGTCACAGTGTCTGTGAAATGACTAAATGTACATAAGACAGATATTCTCAACCATAGCAGCTGTCTACGTCAGCCAGGGCATATTCTTGGTGTGGTCTCAATGATATAATCAAAGGTGCTTTAAGAGAAAATGTGAAAATTAGACAAATATATAGAAAATTCAGATGAGTGAATGCTGATTGTTGATATGGTGATGATGTCTGTAAGGAGCTGTTTATTTAACATGTACGGAAGGAGTCTCCAATGTCGGCATCTTGTAACAGTCTGTAAGTTTGTTTTTTTTTTTATCATGGGGATATCTTCAGGACAGATGCCTTTGCCCTGTGGGTTTGACATGCTGTGTTTTTTTGTCTTATTTATTTCAAGAAAGATAAAAAAAAAGAGGCTGGTGAGGGAACGACTGTTTATAGCTGCTGTAATGTAAGTGATAACATGAAGTAACTTGTCTTGCAGATGTTCAGTGACATTAAATGTAACTATAAATGGTTAAAAGTATGACGTTTCATTCTTTAGGAAATGAAAATATGTAATAATTGGCAAATCGCTGTGGTATAAGAGGAATAAAAAACAATTTGTGCCGTGCTGTTATTGGAAATGAATCAACTTCAGGATAGAAGAGTAACTCTACTTCGCGTTGGGCCACATCATACATCACAGTCATTGATTATTTTCCTGTAACACTTGTGCAAAGTGTTTTATTCCTTACTTAAGTGTTAGAGGTGGTGCAGCAGCAAAACACCAGCTTCGACTTGTATCAGTAAAGAAGTGCATTTCTGAATGAGTATTCATTTTTGGTGCCTACAAAGTTAAACTCTATAATCATGGGATAATCATCTCAGAGAATAGAGTACAGCCATGATTACTTCCTAATGGACCAATTTGATCTATTTCAATTTAAAACACACCTGAGGCAGGGTTCGAACTGTGTTGCATCATGTGACATGATTATTACTCCTTAGATGTAACGGGTGTGATATCAGTACCAAAATTGCTTTAGGACAGACTACTACATTGCTAGATCAGATTGGACTTTAACCATAAATCTGTCTTCCTTGTGCGTTCTTTCTTGGACTTTGGGACCGTGGGAATATCCGAGTCAGTCCAGATTCCAGGAAATTTGCTGAAAGGATATAAATGAGCTAACTGCAAGCTAGGGCTCTATATTTCAATGTTCTCACAGAGTTAAATAAAATACAAACAGGTTTGTTATGGAAGCCGCTTGGCAGGACTGTCCGGCACAAAACCTTGTGAAAATAGAGAACAATAGATGGGAAAGCTGTCTATCGACATCCCATTTTTGTTCCACTGAAGGTGTGGCATCATGCTATATTCTGCTTTCCTACTTCTGTGTCTGGTCTGAATAGTCCAGCATCAGTGATGCAGACATTGAGCTGAAGGTCACGGCTCTCTGAGACAAAAGAAATGAGTTTGCTCATGGAAGGAGTCTCCAGTGTCAGGGTTTTATAACAGTCAGTAAGTTTTCCTTAACAGGAAAGTCTTTGCACTTTCCTGTTTCTCAGTAATATGTCTTAATTTCACCAAAGAGGAAAAAAAAGAGAGGATGGTGATGGAATGACTGTTTATAGTTGATAGATGGTAACTGATAACAGGAACTAACTTGTCATTTGGACTTTCCACAACATTAAATCTAACTATAACAAGTATGACATGTTGTTTATTAATAAATGAACGATTTTAATTGGCAAAATGCTGTTGTATAAGAGGAATAAAACACTCCAGGACATGCTGTAATTGGTAAATAATCAACTTTGTAGTGTTTAAAATGTGTCTTCTACTACTGACTATATCACTGTGTGTAGAGAAAAAGAAAGAGGAGGGAGTATGTATGTGGGGGTGCTGAAATCACTTATCTTTCGTCAAATTCCTGTGGTGGAGCCACCGTCATCCTCTCTTCTCCTCCTCAGACGTACTTATTATTAATTACTCCTGAGACTGGCACTACCAACAGCTTCCTAGCTCCTTAATTCCCAAATCCTGCAGTTAGAGGTGCAATGAGATGACTTGCTCATAAATAGATGAAGAAATATTGATAATAGAAAGAAAGAAAAAGAATTGAAGCAGTATCTTTCCCCTCATTGTTCCTTATTATTATTTTCCATACCAGAGTAATTAAATTGCACTATATTTGTGTTGTATGCACTACTAGTGAAATTTTTTTTTCATTTAAAGGAATAATCCAACATTTTTAACCTAATTTCCAGTAGCAAATGTAGATTATCACAAGCAAAAAATGAGAAAAGAATGAAAAACCTTTTTTAAACAATCCTTCAGTCAAAGGTTTTTGTAAATTAAGCTAAATCTGTATAATTTGTCCTTCCAGAAAGGGGACTACTTTTTCAGTGTGGAGGATTTGTACTGATGTCTTATCAATGTAATTGTTGGATCTGTGGATAATCAACAAAATCTTGAGAAAAACTGAATTAACAGAAGTTTATTTTATGACTGTCTTATCCTAAAACCTTTAATGTAAGCATGTAATGGTTGTAGTTTTGTATTCATGTTTTAAAGTCACATTTTAAATATTTATAAATGGAATTCAACAAATGCCCTTAGATTTCTATTATAAATCAATTTTGAGTAAACTAGTTTTCTGTTCTTTTTCCACTTCGGAGAAATGTGTAGAAATTCTTGTCTTTGAAAATGACAAATACACTGCACAAGCAGTAGATAGAGATTATGTTGAAAAACACTGGAGTATTCCTTTAACACCTCTGATTAAATAACTTCGAACCTGTTTGAAAAATGATCGCTGTTAAGTTTCTGATGTTGAAGATAAAGTGTCTCCCTCTAAACGTCCATTAGCATACTCTAATGATGGGGCTTAGTGGTTGGGGTGTGTGTGTGTGTGTGTGTGTGTGTGTGTGTGGGGTGAGGAATGTATTCCAAGTCAAGCACACAAACACCCGGCGACCCCGTCCAGCCTTGTTCTAACCTTCTTTGCACCCTCCTCCCTTTCTCCTGCCATCCCATTATTCCTGCCAAACATTTTTACATTCACGAGCGTCTTCTCCTGTTCCTCCTCCCTTCAGTGAAGGAGCTGAGCTGTGGCTCAGCCCCATAAAGGAACTACCTCCCTACAGGCCTCTTCAATTAGCCTGAATAGGACACCATTGCTGGAAGAAGGATGGGGAAGGGAGGGCTGTTTGGGAGGTGGAAGGGCAACTGAGGACCCCAGATCACAGCAGGGAGGCTAGACTGAGACAACACAAGAAAAAAAAAGTGTGATCTGGAGACAAGACTTTCACGTGCACTAATGCAAGTTACGAGCTGTAAGGTTTGTATGGTGAATGCACATGTTGTGGCTGACATTGATGCCTGTAGTAATCAATCAATAAGGCATGTACACACTCACAGTTATGTCCACATCCATACACGGACTCTAAGAAGAGAAGCCTAAAGGCTAAATACAAGGAGAAATGTGTAATATACTGTAGAATCTGCATTCAGTAAAGGTAGAGTATGCATTTTGAATTATTTTGCACGTCAGAAACCATATTGCATTTAAGTGCTATCCATGATTTTCAAGTGACTTATTCTATCAAGAATCAAATACCTCTGATGAAAAATTACCACTGTAAGCTAGGGCTGTATAAAACTGCATCTGAAATTCTATGGGCTACATACACACAGAGCTATGATGTATTTCCGGTTTGAAATAACATGTATCTGGCATCTCATTCTGCAGGACAGTGAGACAGCAATGTCTAATATTTGGGTTTTTTCAGTCTTACAATAAAGTCAGTGTTGGGGTGTTCGTTTCTATTAATAGGTATTTCCTTATATTCATAGTAGTTTATATATGATGAAGCATACAGTCTGATGGCTTCCTCCAGCTTACTAAAAGGAGCTTTGCATGTGTTCTCATATATATATGATGGATGCCATGAAGCTCTTGCAGATACTGTGTGTAAAATAGCATCATTGCCATTATAGTGGATAAGCCGGAAGTGTCATCTTGGTTATAATGCGGAAGTGTTTGAGCAAGTAGCCCATTAAACTACCACTCTGCCCAACCAACACACACTTCTTCTCCTAATTACACCCATCACCCATCAACCCGGGTGGTCAGAGCAGAGCAATGAGTCTACCCATTTGGGGAAAGGGGGGGCGGGGGGGTTGGGGAGGGACATGAATAAAAGTGTGGGTACTAGTTCAAAATCTTAAGTAGAATTAGCTTAACAAATACATTGTAACAATTTGCATGACTCAATTTGTATAAACAGATTGACTGCAAGTTGACTAGAGTTCATAGTACGGTGGGGTTAGCATGTTTCCTCCACATGCTTCGTCCAAGATACATGAACCCAGCCAGTTGCATCTTCTGCATCAAACTGCTGCTCATGCTGCGTCACTGGGCAGCATAACACACTCAGAGAAAACACACTATCTACCCTCTTCCTCATGCATGAGCTCACAGCCACCCATGACTGGCTAGTGTCACTATGATTGGCAGGGGCTCCACTCAGGCATTTGAATTTTAATTATGTAAAATATTAAGCATTAGAATGCATTCGAATGTAATTATCTTATACAAACAGCACCAATATTATCAGCAGGACTATATGATAATACATAAAAAGTGGACATAACCACAAGGCAAATCCTTCTCCTGCATTAAGAAGCACAAGGATCATGTAGGCAAAAGACTTCAAAAAAGTGTTTTGACAGACTAAATGTAAAAAACAGAATATTAAAATAACATTCACACAGAAAATGACAATGTTCAGGAGTTTTAAAAGCATAAGTGTTTCTATAGTAGAAAAAAAGTCATAATGTATTGTATAATTGATTATTAATCGTGTTGTGTTACCCTAAAATGAAAACCCTATTATCTGCGTCCGTGTATATGGGCGTGTGTGTGTGTGTGTGTTGTATCGCTTTGTTGTTATTTTTACAACCGTACCAGCAGCAGGAACATAAACTATTCAGCAGGTCCCCACCCTCAAATCCGTCGTTCTCTTTGACCTGTTTTAACAAAGCCCTGTATGTTTAACACAAGAGCATTCAGACTGAATGCACTACATGTCTCTACATCTGAGTGTGCAGCCATTTTCTAGCACACACACTGAATCTATCAAATGTTCAATTCTGACAATCTGATAATTAACTATGAAGAAAATTCACCCAGACAGTAACCCAAGCTCAGGAACAAACCAGGGACCCCGGAGCTGTGAGGAAGCAACACCAAACCCGCTGCACCATCACGCCACCTGAATATATCTAATAATTTAATAATATAATAATAATAATGCTTTGACAGATGTTGGGTTAGCTAAAGACAGGAAATACACATTTAGTTTCATCAGAGGTCAACAGCAGGCAGGAAGACCCTGAGAAAAAAAATCAGTGATTCTCACAGATAGAGAAAGGTTACATTTCATTCACAGTTAACTCTCAGATGTTCTGTCCAAATTCACATCCTTTGTGGCTAAGCGTAGACAATATGACAAAAATATTAAATCACAAGAAAGACTTTCTACAATATGGAGCTTTGCTTTAAAAAAAAAAACTGCCACTAACAGAAGGGTTGCATTTAAAAAACATTTAACTGAGTTTGATGATACGTTTATTTAATATCTACAAAAGGAAATTATTTAAGAGCAAAAAGGAAGATTCATTTAAAATTTAAAATTTTTTTAATATCTACAAATATAAATGATATAACACTGAAAAGGAGGAAAAGGTCAAAGAGGATGAAAAATAAAAAAAAATTGATCAAATGTAAATATTTTATTAATATCTGCAAAACGTAATTAATTAACACTGAGTAAGAGGAACACAAAAAAAATCCTTAATAATTAAAACAAATTTAATATTTGACTTAATATCTACAAAATAAATGATTTAAGACTGAAAAGGAAGGGGGAATATCTACAAAAAATAATTATTTAACACCAAAAAGAGGGGAATTATTTTTTTAATAATGTAAAAATAAAAGCGTGTTAAAATGTTGTACTGAAACGTCATGTTACATAACATGAAGAGTTGGTAACTCTTAAATAAATAAATAAAAAAGAAAGAAAGAAAGAAAGAACGAAAGAAAGAACAATACCCATGATGCTATAACTATGTGGTATGATTTATCACAATATAAATATTATATTGCTATAACAGCTAGAAAAGCCATAGCATTTAAAGAGAGTCTTTCCGCTATTAGCTGTGTGGGAGTTTGTAGATTCAGGAAAAGCAGCACAGCGTTTAAGAGTAAAAATAAAAGGAAGGTCAGTGCATCTGTTTCCTGTCTTTCATATCTACAGACTTCAGTCACTGGGGCTGTTCCAGCGAGCTGAACTCCAGTTATCAGTGGGAAAGATGACCTGCAAGTGTCAGTGTAGGAGTTTGTAGCACAGAGAAACAGACAGAGAGCAGGTGGAAATAAAAAGAAAGTGTCTCTGAGGAGGCTCAGGTGGGATTATTATGGGACAGGAGGACTCTGGGAGCGGTCTCTACACTGTGTCCTGTACTAATGATACTGGCCTGGCCTGTAGCTAATGATAGCAGGGTTAATGAGGGTCAACGCTGAAGACATGAACAGAAACTCAAGAGAGATGTGTGAGAGACATGAGAGTAAAGAAAAGCTGTCACACTTAACCCCAATCCAGTAGTCAGGACTGCTGAGAGGAGTCATTTGTGGAGTGTTAAATATCCTGTCTTGGGGAAATATTCAGTCTTTGTATCAGTCAGCTGGACATATTAAAAGCTGCATATAAATAAGCATATTCATTTTTATTAATATTACTTTTCAAAAGACACTAGTTTTTTCTTCAGCTTGGGATGTAGGAGGTGTGGGAGAATACCACAGACACACGGTAACATTACAGATCTCACCGGCTATATAAATAAATATAGAGTTGACTGGATGTAAATAAACTTCATGTATAAAGTTAAAACAGACAGAAGTGTGAAGAAGAGTAAAAAGTGTTTTTAAGAGTAGTAATATTAATTTTCAATTTTCAGGTACTTCAGTAGAGTAATGATGTGCACTTATTTGGTCCAAATGTAAGCAATGATTAAATAAACAGAACTAGGTTCTATGTATAACACTACAACAGAGTGTTTTCCCTCGAGATCTAGAGCCGTTTACCATCCAAAGAACCCATGATACACTTCATAGGAAGTTAGATCATATTGTGTTGATGCAACATTGGTGAGAAAAAACAGTGCTAATGTGTCTTAAGTTTACTTTGCTGTTTATAAAACATAACAGGACATGCTGTTATAAGAAAATAATCAACCACGGGATGTTGTGAAGTGGAGTGGAGTTACTGTTACCACACCAAAATTATTTATTTTCCTATAACAACATGACCTGAAGTGTTTATTCTTCTTATACCACAGCAATTCACCATGTGCGATTATATGTATATATTTTTTTAGGACACACTGATTTGTGAGTTTTGTATTTTTATCAGTTTATATCAATGATTATACCTTTCTGATTAAATAACAAAATCTTTTTTAATACCTTTATTATTAGAGTTAGGTCATGTAGCACGTCTGCCATACAAGACCCTGTGAATGAGCTTTCACTATAGAAATGATAGCATATTAATATAAACCTGTGATTTGCCTTGCAGCCAGAACTACACAACATTCCAGAATATTAAACTTAACTATAAATGGATAAAAATGTCAATCTTTAATAAATTAAAATTGTAAAATGCTGTGGTATAAGAGGTATAAAATACTTGGGAATGTGTTGTTATTGAAAAATTTTCCTGACTACTGATCGGAAGGTCATGAGTTCAATCCCCAGCACTGCCAAGCTGCCACTGCTGGGCCCTTGAGCAAGGCCCTTAACCCTCAACTGCTCAGTTGTATAAAAATTTTAAAAATGAGATAAATGTAAGTCGCTCTGGATAAGGGCGTCTGCCAAATGCCATAAATGTAAATGCAAATGTGAAAAGAAAAGACTGTGAAACTGGTAAGCACAACTGTCATCAGACAAAATGTCTAAATGTGCCATGAGGTATATTTCCTCAGTGAAGAAGGAATCCAACTAACTTAGTTTTCTAGCTGTACATTCCTGTACATATCATATCAACATAATTTGCTTTACAAGCCTGACACAACCCTTCTCCAGGTACACTCAAACCCAGAGTTGATGGCAGCCCTGACATCACTGCAAAACAACTGGGGTAGTTACATCAGGCCTGAAAAAAGGTTCAGTCCCTGGGGACTCATGAAACTTGGAATAGTGGTTAATTTTTTAAAAAATTGAAAAAAGAACAATCTTTTCCTGTGCTGCGTATTATACACACAAATCCTGGTAGATGGTGTCTATACAATGTCCCAGTATGCGCAGCATTAAGAGTCATGTTATGCGTGTGTAAGATAAAGAAATGGCATTCTTCTCAGTCTCTTGAGGCTGCCCACCATTGTTTAGTCCTCACCAGTAAGAGTAGGTGTGTTATTTCCTACCTTATTGTTTCGCTCACTCTGTCCTGTGAACTATAAATAGAGACGACTCCCAGTAAGGCACAGCTGCTAAACAAAATAGAAAAGTGAAATAAAAAAAGAAAAGACATTATGGTTCAAGGATTATAAACACCATTGAAGTCACAAAGCTAACAGTACACCAACAATGCTACTGCTGATTCAAAAAAGGCCTGGATGATGTGAAGCTGTTGATGATTATTATTTTCTTCACAAACATAATGGGTGGAGAGCACGGTGCTTTCTGACCCACATGGTGCGTTTATGAATTTGGGTAAAAATCGGTGCGAGTGGAAAACAAACAAAAAAGGAACAGGAAGTTTCATGTGCATAAAGACTGTGGCCAAGTGTGAAAGTGCGGAAAAAACACTCACATTTTAGTTACTGTGACCCCAAGCACCTACATCTATATCCTAAATCTATTGGCAGTCTTACCACTTTAAAATGCAATATCAAACACATTGGCACCTAATTTCGAGCAGTTTCAAACTGATTCAAACCCAGTTTCAAACCAAACATATTCATTATAAATGAATCACGCAGCATAACGTTAGCCAACTTTAGATTCCCCTCAAGTTAACTTCAACTATAAGAAGTTAAGGAGGGAATAAAACATGACAAGGCGTGCTGTTATAGATAAATAATCAAATACAGGCAGCTGTGATGCAGCCATTTCCACCCCAAAGCTGATTATTTTCCAGTGACGGAACATCCTGAAGTGTTTTATTCCTCTTTTACCATAGCAATTTCCCAACGCTAACATTTGTTTATTTATGAAGGAATGACATTTCATGTTTTATCCATTTATAGCTGTGTTTAATGTCGTCGAACCTCCAAAAAAACGGTTCTTTCACATCTTAACATTTATGTTACAGCAGCTATAAACAGTTATAATCACCAAAAAATATAGCTTGTCATCTTACTGAAACCACAAAGCATTCCAGAAACCTTAAAGTTACCACATTATCCCTGACATCTACAAAGCACTGACACTGGAGACTCCTTACATAAATACTAATCTTACCAAGCTTCATACTTAATAAGAAATATTAACATTATTAGCTAACGTTCAAACATACCTTGTTTTCTTATTTTGAGGTGTCAGTGATTTGTGCAACCTGATGTTTCATGGTGTGCCATGATTTTTGGCAAAAAGATTTGCTGCACTACATTCAATTCAAAAGAGTTAATCTGGGGAGAGACTCAGACCAAGATGGCTTTCATAACCCTGTATGCTTTCATTGTTTCATATCAGCGATAACTATATAGCAATACACTACACATACACGCAGTTACAAATAAAAGATACAAATTGACTACTCAGTTTCTTACATGTTAAAGTGTGCACTAATGATGGTTTGTTTTCCATAGGTTCTCTCCAAGGTGCATATGCTGAAGACACCGCTAATACCAGTACCACAGTGGCTAGCACAGTGGCTAGCACAGCTCAAAGCCAATTCACTTCAAAACCTATTAGCAGCATCCCAGATACAACAGCATTATACACTGCAAATACGTCACTAACTGAACTACCAACAAATTCAACAGCAGTAACACCAACAAACCAAATTCTTTCTACTGGAAGCAGTGCTACAGGACCAACATCTAGTCAACACATTGCCACTGAGACAACCTCTGCCCAACCTCCTAGAATCACCACCATCTCACCATTAGATAAACAAAGTACATATACTACCAGTATTTTAAATGCTACATACAGCAGTATCCTGACATCACCTAATACCAGAGGTTCAGATATGGTTTCTGATCAGAACAATTTAAACGGGCCTGCCAGAGATTTCATCACCACTGAAGCTGCTCGGGAAAATTCCAACACCGGTACCACTGCTCGGGAAAATCTCACCACCAGTTCCACTGCTCCAGGAAGTAAAGCCACCAGTATCACTGCTCCAGGAAGTAAAGCCACCAGTACCACTGCTCCAGGAAGTAAAGCCACCAGTACCACTGCTCCGGGAAGTAAAGCCACCAGTTCCACTGCTCCGGGAAGTCAAGCCACCAGTTCCACTGCTCCGGGAAGTCAAGCCACCAGTTCCACTGCTCCGGGAAGTCAAGCTATCAGTACCACTGCTCCGGGAAGTCAAGCCATCAGTACCACTGCTCCGGGAAGTCAAGCCACCAGTACCACTGCTTCAAGAATTGAACAAAGCCTTACCAATGCTTCAGAAGCCCAGGAAACCACTTCCACCACCTCTACAATAACTTCTACAACAGGTAAAAGTTTATACAGTTTTATACAACAGTTAAATCTAGTCCACTAATCTGATTGGTTGAGTGGTGCTCCAAGCGTGCTTATGTTTAGTATAACTGCACTGGGACGTTTCACTGTGTGTATTACTCCGCTCGTCTGTCGCCACGTAAAAATTCCATTACCTAGTTCGAAACAGTTACTACAGTAGAGTCAGCGACATCATCAGCGGACATGTCAAATTTTTTCATGAATATAACTTTTGACTTAAAATATGAAAGCTCATCAGATGAAGAAAAAAAGAAGGGAAGCCAATTTCAACAGAAGCGCCTTTAACGGGAATGTAGAAATCATTGTGTCCTAGCTAGCCAGCTAGTCAACGGGCTATGAAAATATCAAAATGTTCAGATGTATAACTTTCACACTTCCACAATAGGTAAAAAGAAATTGACAGTTATGGATATAAATCCTTTATTTTTATATTTTTATTCAAACTCCATTAATTACACACAAATTTTCTAAAATTTTTAAAGCTAAATTTTTAAAACTATCTACTGTATGGATATTTCTACAGAGTACATAATGCTTTTTGCTATAATATTATGTTTTATGGGACTCCCTTGGTAACACCAACAAACCAAATTCTTTCTACTGGAAGCAGTGCTACAGGACCAACATCTAGTCAACACATTTCCACTGAGACAACCTCTGCCCAACCTCCTAGAATCACCACCATCTCACCATTAGATAAACAAAGTACATATACTACCAGTATTTTAAATGCTACATACAGCAGTATCCTGACAAACTCCATTAATTACACACAAATTTTCTAAAATTTTTAAAGCTCTTGATAATTATATATCATTGGAACATTTTTGTTTAAACTATCTACTGTATGGATATTTCTACAGATTACATAATGCTTTTTGCTATAATATTATGGCAAATATTATGTTTTATGGGATTCCCTTGGTTACAAATTTTATATTTATCGAACATAATAAAAGGTATTAAAGCCAGACTTTGTAATAGGATGTTCTTTATATCTTGAGTAGTTTTAGGGTAGGCTTTAGGTGACTTTTTATTCACAAATCTATGTAATTGAATGTTTTGTTATTAGTAATTCCCTGAAATAATATTTGTTGTGTGAAAGCAGGACCGTTGGGTGTGTTGTCACATTTAAAAACAAAGCAAAAACATTTATGAGTGTAATCCAAGAAAATTGGATCTTTGTGATGTGGAAAATAAACAAGAAATTTTTATCTTTAAACCTAATTCACTAATAAATACAGGTTCATTTCAATTCTGAATAAGATTAAAAGGTAGTAATGTTAGTGTATGGTGCTTATTAATTGTGGATTCAATGTATAAATCTATTAAATTATCTTATTTTTGTTATAAAACTTGTAAATGGAGGAGGATCCTCCCACCACTATACTTCGAAAACATCCCATACGACAACTCCAGTAAAAACAAGAACAACAACTGCCCGCAAACCAACAACATTCACTGTAAGGATTTTTGTTTTTATTTGAAATCGGTTCATTTTTGAAAATGGTTTGATTCTCACTGTTTCATACTCATTATGAAATTCATTTTCTTTCCTGCAGAAGTTCGTAGCTGCAAACACGGCTGGGGTAAGGTCATCTTTTTAGCTTTCCATCAAGCTACATCCACAACAGAATTAGTCAGCAAATAAAGCAAATGCAAATATATAGTGTATTCAGCGAGTAATATTTTTTTGAGTTTGGTTTTGATGCTGTTTGGTTTTATTTTAATGCATAAAATCTATAGCCTAAGTCAGGGGTGTCCAATGTTATCCAGAAAGAGCTGGTGTGGGTGCAGGTTTTCATCTCAACTAAGCAGAAGTTGGACTGCTGCTGGATTGGAATGAAAATCTGCACCCACACAGGCCCTTGGACACCCCTGGCCTAAGTAGTACAATTTTTCCTGCAAAACAATGGTTTCCAATTTATCTGCATCCAGTTAATATTTGATGAAGACTCCTCCAGTGAGATTAACAGCACTGAGCTATTTCCTGTAACGTCTGTAGGCACTTGTAAAAGACCTCATCCTCTCCTCCTTTATATTTTTTTTTCTGGGCTCTCGATTCAACCACAGGTTCTCTAATTAGATCACTGCAAATTACTGATTTTGTGTCAAGGAATTATTTCTGTTAATTTGGGAACTATGTATGGGGTCATTTTGAAAAGTCCATATACATACAGCCAGGTAAGACCATTCTCTTGAAGGGTGCCATTAATTCTAGAGCTGACTATGTACTTATTACATTCACAGGACAAATTGGAGAGAGACTGTGCAAAGCTCATAAAGATAATCAACGCACCTGGTAACTGCAACATGTCTGGACATGAGACAAATGGTGTTTATAAGTACAACTCTATACAACTGATCTGTGAGGCTATGACGACTTTTTGCAAGTTTCTCATTTATACCAAATTCACCTTGTACATTTCTTCACATACTGAATGACATTTTTTTCACTTTAGTACTTGAACCATCAGAGGAAACTAATAATTCTATGGAGTCCACGGTAAGACACACGATTGTGAATATCACCTAAAAATATCATGGGGTGACAAGCTCTTGTTTGAAAGCACCATTTTTTTCTGTCTCTGTAGCCTAAAGAAAAGCAGCCTGAAGATATCCAAACGACATTGATCGCCATTGTGGCTTCGTGTGGTGCGCTGGCACTCATCCTTCTTGCGTTTGCTGTGTATTGCAGCTACCATCGCATATCCTACAGGAAGAACCAGGTAACGCACAGACAAGAACTGTCCGACTTTCTCCTTCCCACAGAACGTCTGTTTAAGGATGAAAAACTAGTGTCGGTGCTTTTTTTGGCTTCAAAGTGGATATAAAAACATCTCTGCTTTTAAAAGTTGTCTGGTTAAGGCTTCATTTATTTTCAAAGTGGATGTAACTGAGGAAACTTACCTCTATAAAGCAAATCAAAGGCAAAAAGAAACACTGCTTAAAAAACATAAAACATGCTACCATGAATCATGTTCTCTGTTTTAAAAAAGACCATTCACTTAAAAAAATGGAGTCCAAATAAAACTATCAATATCATGGACAAAGTATGAATTCAAAACAGAGAATGAAAAAATGTATGAGCACTTGACCATGTCCATGTTTGTCTACATGTTTCTTTGATGAACAGTGAAGAGAAGAGACGCATTTGTTCAACTCTTATACTTTCCAAAAGTATCTTGCTTTAACTTCTACTAAAATTCCCTGCACCTTAAATCACCAATGTCCATAACCTCTCCGTAGCAACACCTGACTGAAGAGCTGCAGACGATCGAGAACGGCTACCACGACAACCCCACGCTGGAGGTGATGGAGGTGCAGCCGGAGATGCAGGAGAAGAAGCTGGCGCTGAATGGAGAGTTTAATGACAGCTGGATTGTGCCCTTTGACAACCTCGCCAAAGACGACATACCTGATGAAGAGGACACACACCTGTAAAGCGTGCAAGCCCATCAGCTCTCCACTCATGTATCTTACAAAACAGACTGTCATTAGCAATCACCGTGTGCACGCCACAGACTGTGTAAAGATTACAAATGGCTAAATAGGAAATGGACTACAGGGTTCCCTTTTATTTTCTATTAAACCTGCATTGTTGCTAAAAGGGCACAAGCTGTAGTGAGAAATATTTAAGAAAACACTAAATGAAACTCAATGGGACATGTTCAAAGATAAACCTGGGCTGTTTATGGGCCATAGTGGTGTTTTTGGTTTTGGTGTAATTTCAAAAATCGCGTTAAGTCCACGAGATTTTACTTTTAGTTTTAAGATTTTCCCACATATTTTTTCATCCACAAATAAACTTATTTTTCACTTATAATACTTAAGAGAAATGTACACTGCTGCACCTGTATATAGTGTGTTGTTTCATTTGTTTTAATATGTTCGTAGCATGTTTAGTTTATTGCCCAAGTATTAATTTTTACAATGAGACCAAGGGATAACTGTTGTTCATCCTGGTTTTAGACTGCACACACCCTGTTAATGATTTAACATGCAATGGCTTGCGTCCAAGATTTATCTTGTAATGAAATTCTGAGCTGAATTTTTCAACTATCAGTCAATTTCAACTTTGGATAACAGATCACTACATTACCCACAATGCTCGCTGACCTCTGATCTAAAGAGAGCGATGCAGCAGCGCTTTAGCCCTGTCCAGCTCTCTCTCACCTCCTCATCTGTACACTCTGCACAAACAGAGCAGCTTCCAGAACTTCAACTTTCATGGGAATAATGTCGTCAGCATCATCAAATCGTCATCACGTGGGTTGAGCACTACCTTCTCATGGGAATAACGAAAATACAGCAGCAAACAACAAATTAGCACCGGAATCACTACATGCAGCAAAAATATTTCAATTTGAACATACCTAATGTGTTTCAGGGCAGTTTTCCTTAATGACCAAAGCACTTCCTATAAGCAAACAATAGTTTTTTTCACCTTAAACACATACTGTTAGATATAGTATCCAAATTCCTTTTCAAATGTCCAAGTCCTTACAGGGCAAGAGATGTAGACTTGTACAGTTTATTTGCTTGAAATTTTCCCCTTTCAGTTTTTGTCTCATGAGCAAGATACAAAGCTGACTTATTGAAAGGTTGGCGTTAATTCAAATTCATCATCAAATCCTCCCAAAGTTAATTCATGTACTAAATGTTATGTCAAATCCTCCCACAACTCAGTTTTAGTTAAAGGCTCCAATTCCTTTTTATTTTTCCACATACTTCTACTTAAAATATTTATATGATGTCTAACTGTCTGATGTGATTTAGGTCTTTCCATTATATTATTTTGTATGTATTTTATATTCTGTGTTAGAACTTTGCCTTTAGGGAAGGCAAAAAACAGGAGTCTGATACACTGGAAAAACAGTCAATGCTGTTGCATTGTCTTTTTACCTTTTCATTTTTGTGACGAAGGAATAAAACATGTTCATAGAGAATAAAGGTGTTATTTCACAAATATCCCTTCATTAACAAAGTGTTTAATACACAAAGTGTTTAAGACAAAAAAAAGAGGCTCTGTTTTTAGAAAACCTGAACAAAATACAATCTTTATTCATTATGTACATTACATACAATGCTTTTGTTTTAAAGTATTTTCTACACATTCATGTCTGCCACAGTGTAGTGTTCACATATCCCGATATCCTCACTCAGGAGACGAGAGAGGAGGAAAAGTGAGATGAGCGAAGAATTAAAAAAACAAAAACAAAAAGAGGGCTATAAAAAGAGTCCAAGCCAAAATGTTTTATAAAAGGTGCTCCCATTGTGTTTTTCCTCTTTTACATTTTTCACAACCCACATGTTTAACCTTCTTCCTGGCACAAAACCCAAAATTACTAAATGACTCTTGCAGCAGCTCTAATTACAATCAAGCCCAGGAAACACACAATCGGGGATTTAATTGGGAAAACGGAGGCTATGAATGGGTAAATAAATGTAACTCGCACACTATAAAACCAGCTTGACAATGGTAAATTAAGCTGACTTAAATGTGCTGTACTACACAGGAGTCTCTGAAAGAGAATGCTAGGAATGAAGAAATGGGCAGCTATGTAGAACAGGTTAAGGCAAGAACTCCTAAGATTACACTATTCATTTGTATTCATATGGTAAAGATGTGTTTCTTGATTAATCTGATTTTGTACAGATGTGCGCACACAGCTTTGTATGGGATAAACTGTACTTTGATGTGCACCTTTTATTAATATAATATACCTCCAATACGCACAAGGAGAGAATAAGCCAGTTATTAACATTTTTAAACTAATTATTAACACCAATAAAGCCAAAATGCTGTCCCAATATATTACGCTTTCAGGGGAAAAAACCTTCAAAATCAGGCCATTAGTAATACTTCAAATAGGAGATCTTATATATACACACATTTATACATGGCTATATTTACACACTACATTATACGG
Source organism: Pangasianodon hypophthalmus (assembly GCF_027358585.1). Classification (NCBI taxonomy): domain Eukaryota; kingdom Metazoa; phylum Chordata; class Actinopteri; order Siluriformes; family Pangasiidae; genus Pangasianodon; species Pangasianodon hypophthalmus. Next base: position 7,383,039 of record NC_069727.1, read on the forward strand.
AAGACTACCTCCAAGTAACATTCCGGCGTGTTCAGTAGTGCCACCACAGGATTCCTAAAATCATCAGACATCGCAGTATCAAGTACCTTGATTCCCGAGACTCAGTGGACAAGTGCAAGCTTCAAAACACGCACACGCACACACACACGCACGCGCACACACACACGGTGATGGACCATAATGGAGCAATGACACTTTCTGGAAGGCTCCAGTGAGGCTGCAGGAGTTTGCTGTCACCAATCCAATAATGTTCGCAATTGTTACTGTTTTTTGTTGTTCTTTAGGTGAGAAATAAATTCACTGAATTACTTTCAGACTGAGATAAAGACACCCAATACTGCTACGGCACAAATGGGAAAAGAAAGGTCTTTCAGTACCAGTGAGGAGAGAATATCATCTGAAGCACGCCGATCAAATTATATCGTTAAAATGTGCTCAATACTCATTATTTCTGTGTAGCTAAGAAATAAAAAGCAGCAGGTTCAGAATGAGGCCATTATTTAAATCTATTTTTTTCAGAAAAATAAACAGCAAACAAGGACAGATTCACACAATTTCCATCCCGTAAGCTTAGAAATAAAGGTTGCAAACTTGCCATGTAATCACACTCCTCTTCATTTGGCAAAATGTTACCAAGCATAATCAAATGCATATCAAAGCCCACATTCAATAAACCAACTGCTTCCATCACCAAAGTGTGTGAGATGTAGAGGGGAAGATAACAGCCATGGCCATTATCTCTACTGTACCCTTTTCTATAGTGAGCATTAAATATTCATAAGCTGAAATAAAGATGAAAGCTGAGCTAGACCGGAAACCGAGTCCGACTGGAATAAAAGAGGAAAAACAAAGTGAGTCTTGGATTTGTGGATTTCACCTTCCTCCGACACCTTCTAAGAGGAAAGATAAATGTACACAAGTGCTGTAGACACTTCAGGGACTTTATGATTTCAGATTTGGGTGAATAAATTAAATATTATATTAAGCAGGTATGTTCCAGTTTTGTTATACCTTCCTGCTTGTGAAGAAGCCACATTCGGCCGGCATGGTGATTCTGAAGTGGATGTAGAAAAATAACTTCTGTTTTCAGTGGGACAAGTCTTAGAGGCATAAAGAGTGAAGGGATAGAGCTCAGTGGGTGTGGCTACAGGGTAATGAGGTCAACGAGGTTACCCTTGGGCGGGGTCATGTTGTCGGGGAAGAAGTTTACCAGTGTGTCAAAGAGCTGTGTGCGCTGGGCGTACGTCTGATCTACATCTGAAAAGCCTGAAATAATGACAGAGAGGTGATAATTTAAAAACAAAATAAAATTAAATTAAAAAAAAAAAAAAAAAAAAAAAAAACACAAGCAGCATTTGAATAGAATTTTCTCAATTTTATGCAAATTAGGTAAAGCAAAAATCCAAACATTTGGCCCCAGTAAGTTCTTCAGACCAATCATGACCAAGAATGACTTACCCAGTGGGATGAAATCTGAGCTGGACTTGAAGAGCGCTGAGGGCAGGAGCTGAAACTGTAGAGCACAATCATTTAACAATACTAATCAGTGTCTGGCATAAAGCATTTACACTCACAATCCATTTTCTTAAGAACACCTGTACACCTGCTCATTCATTTAACTGTCCAGTCAGCCAATCATGTAACAGCAGCACAACACTGACTGAAAAAAAGAAAAAGCAGTGTTTTCCAACTGCTTCAACTGCTGTATCCTGTTCTTGGCTGACAAGAGTGGAACTTGATGTGGTCTTCTGCTGTTGTAGCCCATCTGCCTCAAGGTTGTGCATTCTGAGATGCTTTTTGGCTCAACACAGTGGTTATGTGAGTTACTGTAGTCTTCCTGTCAGTGAGAACCTCTGACCTATCATTCTCCTCTGATCTTTTTCATTAACAAGGTGTCTCCACCTGCAGAACAGCCACTCATTGCATGTTTTTTTGTGTTTTTTACATCATTCTTTGTAAACTGTAGTGTGGTGCACGAAAATCCCAAATGATTTGCAGTTTGTGAAATACTCAATCTAACATATATGACACCAACAACCATGTCACAGAAATCACATTTTCCCCCATTCTGATGTTTTGATGTGAACATTAACTGATGCTCTTTACGTGTAGCTGCATTATTTCATGCATGGAACTGCAGCCACGCGATTGGCTGTTTGGATAATTGCATGAATGAGCAGGAACATAGTTTTTTTTTCCAATAAAGTGGAATAATTTTGATGCGTCAGTCCTTACCTCTTTAGTCTCATCAGGGTCAGAGTGGTCCACAGTCAGAGAGAGATCATTCTGCAAGTACTGCAGGGCACTCAGTGGTTCGGTCTGAGCCTTCTCCTCAAACCTGCACACAATACAAGCACTCAGGAATCCAAATTTCAGTAAGATTTAAATGATACTTACACTTGCCGTATTTAGCATATGTCCATATCCAGAGCGATACACAGGAGTGGTCTGCAGCCTCTACCGAAATATATTCTTACACTAGGCCCTGGTCTAAAAATACCATAAAGCTAAATCCCTGCTATAGAGAAACGTCAGCATGAGTTTCATTTTTTGTAGATTCAAGTGCTTAAGTGTTAAGTAAATAAGTAGGTCTTTAATCTTTGAAGTCCAGAGCCTTGATGTACATAAATGTATAGTGTATTAGCATATATTAGTGCATATTAGTGTAACCAGCTCAGTAAGTGATGCTACACCAGACAAGTCGAATTAACAAAATCATATCCAGGTTAAATTTTTACCTCTCTGGTAATTTAGTAACAGTAAATTATTTCTATTTAATAATAGTAAATTACAGTTATTAAACACTACTACTACTGAACCTGACATGGTGTGCAATAAAGAGTGCTCTTATCCTTAGAGAGTAATAACTAAAGCAAACCAGCAGAGGGAGCTAACTAAGCAGAAATGACTCTGAATCATGGAAAAGTACAGCTCTACTTCAATCTGATTTAGTGCCAAAAGTGAAAAGCACTGACTACAGCCCTAATTACAAAACAATGCAGAAAAAAGGCTGCTGACAAAAAAAACATATCCAAAAGAGATATTATAAACAGATAGTATAATACCAACAACAACTGTATACTAACTCAGTGTTAATGTAAAGTGACTGAAGAATGTATTTTTGCTTAAGTCTAATAATAAAATACCCATGACAGGTACAATGGTTTTGTCCTTCGCTCATTTGGCTTGCTTGTCAAATGGCTAACAGTTTCCTTCAGTATGTACCTGGAACATGCAAATAAATGCCCCAAGATACAGCTGCTGTATTGTAAGCTAGATCTCCTGTAAGTATTTATACCACAGCGCTGTTGAATTCTCAAATTTTGATGGTCAGAAGGGGATTAATTTTCTATAGCAGCAGTGCTGGCTGCAAGGCAACTCACAGAATTTTATTAACGCACTTCTTCTAATATGCTAGTGTTCTATAGTAACAACGCATGACAGGCACTTGCATGGCGGACACTCACATAATCTTAGACTAATAATATACTGTTTTTTTAAAGTGTTATTTAACAAAGATGTATATGAATAATGTATAAACATAATGTATAAAAATGTATAATTACATAATTGTTAATATGGTGATTATTTTTTATTTAACCTTTATGAAGGAGACTCCAGTGTTTTTAACAGTCAGACGTAAAGCTATAACACGTCAAAGTCTTATTCACTTCAAGGGAAGCTGAGGGGATGGCTTTGTAGCTGCTATAATGTAAGTGATAACAGGAACTAAGCTGTTTCCATAACTTTAAATGTAACTAAAAATGAATAGAAATAAAAAGCATGATGTGTCCTTCTTTAATAAATAGAAATTAGTACTGTTTGCAAATTGATGTGTTATAAGAGGAATAAACACTTTGGGAACAAACTGTTGTAGGAAAATAATCTTCGGCGTGATAACTAACTCATGTCGTTTCATGTCGAGCCACATCACGCCACCCCATCATTGATTACTTTCCCGTAAAAGCATGCACAGTCATGCTTAATTCCTTATTTGACTGAGCCAGTTAAACATTAATCTTTAAAAAACACTGCTTGTAATCATTAATGAATATTATTGATATATTGATGTATTTTGCAAGGTTTCTTTTATTATGGTTGTACAGCACAGTGGTCAGCTACTGTTGTTTTTATTGTGCTCTACAAATAAATAAATAAATTGATTGGTTGATGGATTGAATGTTATGCAAAATGAAAATGTCTGGTACATTAATGTGGAACTTCTCCAAGCAGACAAGAGACTACTTGTACTAAGGTACCTGTATTTGCGGATGAGATATTTGCAGTGTCTCAGTAAGTACTCTTTAGATGGGCGGCAGAGTTTCAGAGACCAAAAGTCATCCAGACGCATCTTAGGAGAGCTTGACTTGCCTGGGTTTCCCCCAAACAGGTAATGCACCTGCCACAAAAATGCAAATCAATGTAAATCAATGCAAAGCCAAGCAACAGTGTGTGTGAACTAATAATCAATATTGTATGGATGTTATGGACATCACCACCACATTTCAAAGTGTTACCTTGTGCAGCTCATCATACACGAGCTGGTGAGCGAACCGAGGGCACGGCTCTTCCTCCTGCAGTGTCTTGCTGGGGTTCTCCTTCACAGCCTGGTCATTCTTATACACGCACGACCTGTAGGGATTTAAACACACATTTATATCAACATATAACAGTGGCCCATGAGTTTACCCACATCATTGCATATTACTGCATATCTTGTCTACCGCTAGGTATGGTTTTTGCTGATGTGTCAGATTTCATTTAATCCACTGAAACATATCTAGTAAGGATGTGGGTGACGTTGAAGAAAAACTTCCACACTGTAGTTGTGTGAGCAGGCAAGCAATTTACTAAACACTATCTGTACTATCTGTTTGAATCACAGACCTTTTGTGACTAACTGACTAAAAATGATGTGGTCTTCAAGGACTGATGTCTTTCAGACCCCTGTTCTATATATACCGAAACTCAGCAAAAGAGGAACAAGACAAAACTAACTTGTCAGCTACCTGCTTTACCTCAGCCAGTGATACCCTCCTGTTCATTGAGCCTCTTTGCATCTATGCTCACAATCATTTATTGCTTTAAAAACCTCAGTCTCCGGTTAATCAGCCTGTACTCACCACAGTGCCATTAGTGTTCTAGTAAGCGATCAATTAATGTAACACAATGCCATGCTAATCAGTGTAGTATCACATTTGTGTGCTGCACAGGTTGATTATGATTTATTGGTGGAGATAGTGAGAGCGGTGGAGACCCCTCCATATAATTTCTTGACACTGCTGGTGATTACAGCCAATGTATGAGTCAGAATAAGTGAGGGCATTTGTTAAACTCGGGCTCGGGAACATCATGGTGAAGAGATGTGCTGGTGGATCAACGATGCACACTATGCCACCTGTTGATTCTCAGGAGCCCTCCCTCAGATGTATGCAGAAATGACGGCTTCATAGGTTAACATTTTCTGGCTCTTTTCCATGAAATGGCTCTGTAAATATTGCTGACATATCTTTTCAGAGCTGTCATTTTAAAGCAACACTTTTTGCTATTTAAAAACAAAACTTATTGGTTCCACTTTAAGGACAAAGGCTAGCTTCATTATGCACACAGACTGTAGCCACAAAAGCCATGACAGAAGCCGGACTAGCGTAACTGAAAGAAACACTACCAGATTGTTCTTTCATAATTAGACAGCAAAAAAAACTCAGCTAACAGAGAAAACCAAGGGGTTTCACTCTTACGAAATTAGTGATGAATTCACATACATGCAGACAAGAACACTGTGTGCTCTTTAATAGGAACTATGATTATGAACTTCCTCAAGAAGTTCATAATCTCTTTAGAATGTGCTCACTTGGTCAGAAGACACTCGTCTGTAAGCACAGAGTTTCTGTTACTGGGAAAGCAAACCCTTTGTAATTGTACACTAACTTTTTGGTTCAGCAGTTTCATTTCAGCATTTGTTTTTGTAAGACTCCATTTCATTGTAATATTTACTTTGGTAATGCTTCATAGAGAATTAATTGTGTGCAGGGCAGAGGTGGACAAATCAGTAGCTTGGGCGGCCGGGACAGATTTTGTGCCCAAAATAGTTTTGTATTCATAGTTCTAGACAAGTAGGTCAACAGCCATTTCTTTAAAGGGGGAGAGGGGGGGAAAAAAAAAGAAAAAAAAAAAAAAAAAAAAAAAAAAAAAAGCCCTCCTTATTGACTTTTGCAAAACAAAAGTTTTAATATGCTAGGTACATATGTTTAAACTTTGATGCTATAACTGTGGTATGCACAACTTTTTCCAAACCTCACTTGCTGCACACATTGACCAAGGAGAAATCTGGTTAATTGTAAATTTTTATTAGGTGGAATTATTAGTACGTATGGCTGAATCTTTTCAGAATCAGGAGCAGGCAGTATGATTACAACACTAACAAAACAGTGAAAAACAGTTCAACACAAAGCTGTCATACAACTCTCTTCAACAAATATAATATCATATATCCATTTGTTTCCCTTAACTAGCAAACAAGCATGTACAGTATTATATGTTAGCTACCACTTTTTTTTTGCTAGTCAGTTCACTTTCTGGGTAACTACAACATGGGACTGGGCAGCACACTGGAACTATTACTTGTCTGGTGGTAAATGAATTTATAATTTGTCCAACCCTGGACAAATAAGGAAAGAGCTACTTTGTAAGTGCACAAATGTATGTATGAGCATGGATGGTCTTGTTATCAAACAATTTTGACAACATCAGAAATAATTTTGAGTTTCCACTGAGCAGAGACAGAGAGGAAATTTTCCATGAGGTGTAAAATAAAAGAGTCAAAATGTGAGCGAGACAGAGAGAGACAACCTACCAGTTGTTGCGTGCAATGTCATAGATCCAGAAGGAGTTCCGGACATTCTCCTCTCGTTTATCTTTGTCTTTGCTAAGGCCTGACAGAACATGAATCTCGTTCAGTTCTGGGTCGATGGTGGCACGCTGGGTGAAGCCAGTCATTGGTACTGAAACACACAAAAGTTGTAGTGTATTCAGCAGTGCATCCAACTGTTACAATCCCTAGTGAATTCATAGGCATGTAGAGGAAAACAGAGTGCACTGCTGCTTGATGGACAGTGTTTTTCCCAGTATGCCACCAGGGAGATCACACATGAATGTACCACCTCTTTATTTGGATTCCCATTTCCTTACTACACTTGGCAGCAGCACACATTGTTTACACTGCAATTGAGGGGAAAGGAGTTAAAGCTATCAGCACAGGGAACTACATCTCCATAACAGCAGGGGGTGGGGGGGGGGACACACCACTAAACAGCAGGGGCCACACTCACAAAGAATATTATCTTACCACTAAGAGCTCATAGAAAATGGCTCTTTATAAACCAAATCCCAGTACGAGAATTTAAAAATAAAAAAAAAATTTTAAAAATGTGTTGCTGATTGATGTTATGTTTTAATAAATAATAAATTATTCATTTTGGCTATTTGCTGTGGTATAAGAGGAATAAAACACTGTTATTGGAAAATAATCAAATTCAAGGTGGTAATGGCAGGCTGCACCTTCACACCATTTCCCTTTAACAGCATGCCCAGTTATGTTTTATTCCTTACATGTGACATCATTGTGAACATTCCTGCTTCATGCAGCTGTGAATATATTAAATCCATATAGAATTATAAGCAAATGAGCTTTCAGAGAAATGTCACAGGGAAAAGCAAGGTCCAAGACTGAAAGCCTGATTAATTAGTTTGTCTACAAAGCAAGCTTATCTGACCCGCTGAAGCTTTAATGTGGGATCTACCAAACTGAGGTTACAACCTGTCACACATCACATGCTTGAGTACATGCGTCAATGCAGTGCTTTCACAGGAAATGGAACACACAGCCTGTAACAGCACACAAAACCATGCAGTGATACAAAAACTCTCCCTCAGTACACTGGATCAGATCACGGACAGGCCAAGATCCCGGTTCTGAACAACAACTGGCCTGGCGCAGAACTGGAAATACTTTTCATTACTTCAAGAGGAAGCAAGATAAACATTTGAGACTGATTATGTGCACAGTGTTTGGACTTGCTGCTTCCTTGCTGGCAAAAAACATTCCGTTCTTTCTGTCTGTGTTCTTGCTCCCCACCACCCCTCTCTTTCTGTTTCACTCTCTTCTAAACACACACACACACACACACACACACACACACACACACACACACACACACACACACACACACCAACAGCATCAGAGAAAGATCGCAGAGACCTTTTTATACATATTGCGTCAAGTCACCTATTGAAGTTTAAAACTGTTTACGAGGACAGGAAATGTGTCACTACCTGTGTCTGTGTTTCTTTCTTTGTCTCTTGGGCTTCACTTCTACAGAGATGACAACACATCTACATGCGTCATATTGGTGACATAAGAATTAATGAGGAAGCAAAGTTTTTAAAATAAATATACAAATAAAAAGCAGCAGCTGGCCACCACATCAGATCCCCTTTCAGCCTTACAGCTAATAAACCTGGTTTTGTTTGGAAATGCTTGGACTCGTAATTTTGTGTGTGACACCACATGCATATAAATGTGTGTGGTGTCAAGGTTGAGCAATAAAATTACCATCAGGTTTGTAAATTACCATAAACAGTGTGGGATTTGGTTGCTTCTCTAGAATGACAGTCAGTTTCTCAGAAATTGACGGAAGACATTTTTTTACCCACTGTACTAAAATAAATAAGACAGCCAGTAACTAGGGTGAGGACTGTGTTCCCAAATTACATCATGAAAACCAACTGCACCTGAATGGCAGAGGCTCCAAATAATCTAGACAGATAATAAACAGATTAAGTTTTCTGTAAGGAGACATTTATAACATTTGTAACATTTATAGAAGGAGTCTCCAGTGACAGTGCTTTCTATCAGTCAGTTTTCAAGACAGAGGACATTCTACGCGTTCATGTTTCTCGGTAATATGACAAGCTGCATTTTATTGTCTTATTAACTTCAAAAGAAAGTGTAGGAATGGCTATTTATAGCTACTGTAATTTAAGTGATGCCAGAAGTGAATTTGGTTCGTGGATTTCCACAACATTAAACGTAACTATACAAGGACAAAAACGTCTTTTTTTTTTTTTTTAGTAAAGTGGCAAATTGTTGAGTTATAAGAGAAATAAACCACTTCGGCAGATCCTGTAATATGAAATTAATTAACTTTGGGGTGATACTGGATCATCACAACACCCAGTCATTATTTTGCTATAACAACATGTTCCTTCATGTTTTATTCCTTTCTTAATGATTATTTTACTCAGCAGTAGAGTCATAGAGTATAACTTGATCTTCCTTTTGGCTGTTTTATTATTTTAAATAAAAAGGTGCTATTTTTGTTCATTTAGAAAATATAAACCACTTAGAAGGGATGGTATACATACTGCTTAGTAAGTGATGAGCTTAAATTCTTCCCATGTCTCCAAGTTACAGTACACAGTAGTGACATCATGCAAGCCTGACTCCTGTCCATTTCTGAGAATGAGGTCATTCTCATACCCGAGAGTCCTTCGTTCCCTTTTATGGAGGGCTTTCTGATAATGCCGCCCCCCAGGAGTCACCCTTTACATCTCTTGAAATTTTATGATAAGGAATGAAGTCACACCTGAAATTCAATCCGAGTGCATACAACGAGCACTGGGAGTTTTTGCAAAATGTCTCAGCACAAAGCCCTCAGAAACAAGTAAGACTCAACACTAGCGCTCCATATTAACATGGCAGTGAAGTAGTATATTCTTACCCATGCCAGAGTCTTTCTTGGTGCCGTCGGAGATGATCTCTACGTGGTCAGCATCCACGTCGTAACTAAAGAAATCATTCAGGTACGTCTTGGACCTCTGGCCTCCAAACACATACAGGCAGCGATTCCTCTGAGTAAAAGAAGCAAATAACCCAGTGTCATTATCAAGAGTATTATCTATCAACCTAACCAAAAACCATCTAAACAAAGCTGCAATCCAAGCAGCAACACTGAAATTACAGTACATATCTTCAAATACAAAAGAAAATCCTCCATACCACACAATAATACCACTTCATACCACTACACAGTCAAGCTACAAACCCCAAAACCAGTGCAGAATAACTATAATTATGGCTCCACAATAACTGCTGAAATGATGAAAAATATTTTGTTCAAAATTGAAAACATCATTATTTAGCACAAGTAGTTACAATTTAGGAGCAAGATGACTTTATAACGCTTATTTTAAATCCTGAACAGGATTTTCTTTCACATTTCCGTAAGTCTATATTTTCTCAAATACATGAATCTTTAAAATCAAAACAATAACTCACAATGAGTCTTCAATGCTAAAGATAAAACTCAAAATTAATAAATGTGACACGATAGTAAGCATTTAAATGTACTGTTAAACATACAAATGAGATTAAACAAAATAAATACATTTATTTTAGCATTACACAGTTAGTTAACTGTAACCAAGCTCAGCAATACTGCAGTCAATTATCTTTGCTTAACTGAGAAAAACAAAAATCAAAATTATAGGTACTATAAAAAACAATGGAATGTGCCGTTGTAGGAAAATAATCAATGGCAGGGTGGTGTGTTGAGTCACTCTTCCCACCCTGAAGTTGACTCCAATAACATGTCTCAAAATGTTTCATTCCTATTATACTACAGCACTTTGGCATCAAGTATATTTCTACATCAAAAGTTTCTGCTGTATAGTTGTTTAATGCTATGGAGCAAAAAGTTCCCATTATCACTTAAGTTACAGCAGCTATAAACAGTTTCTCTCTCGAAGTTAATAAGACAAAAAACCCAGCATGTTATGTTACAAAGCAAAGGACTCTGAAGACATTGCCACGAAGGAAAAAAATACTCTGACTGTTACAAAGCGTAGAAAATACAATCACCTGTGCAGTCCTATCTTTTATAATGATAAAATGTTAAAGTATCATTGACAGTCATTAACATGTTCACAAAAGCTTGATCTCTGTGACGCAGGGGAACTGACCGTGTGAAAGAGCATGCAGTGGCCGATGCGAGACTGCACATCCTCAGGGCCGGCGTTACACGAGTCGTCTCTCAGAAGGCTCCAGGTACCTGCTTGGCACTGATAGGCATACAGGCCACTGAACTGCGGCTCTGACGTGCGTCCATCATCAACACTACCATTACATGTCAGGATCCGACCACCAAACGTGTAGATCATGTGCTTCTCCGAGTCCATGCACATCTACATAAGAGAAAGTGCTCAATATGTTATTTATTTGTTTATAAGTTCGCTGCACTATTTACACTTAACACAGTGCTATACACGACACATAACATGGTGTTGTCTTATATAATGCACTATGGTCAGGTCTGAACATTCAGGTGATTACCTGGTGGTCGAACACAAGTTTAGGGCCTCCATCTGCAGAAGTGTCCTCGCTGAGCAGCGTCCACGTGTTAGCATCAATGTCGTACCGGTAGAAGTCACTCTTCAGAGACTTGCTGTTTCGGACAGAGGAGTCCAGATAGCGGCCCAGCGTGTAGATCTGCCTCCTCTGAGAGTCGATGCACATCTTATGGCAGGAGCGTGCACTGGGACCATTCTGACACACAAACACACCACAACTTCACTGCTTACTCTTACATTTCACCATCTGTATCAAAAGCACAATTATATTTGCATTACAGAATTACTAGTACCATGTACGGATTGCAAGACAACCATTTTTGTACATGGTTTTGTTCTGATGCAGATTTGGTTGCTAGAATGGCCTTACTTGTGTAAATAGGTGTGAATTTGCCTAATGTGAATTTACTCGCCATGTGTGACTATTTTGATCTTGCACTCAGCTGGGAACAAATGAGTATCAAAGCAGCACTTCAAGGAAGATTTAATATCTGAACTATGACTGTTCACAATAAATCGACTGAAGTTGATATTTCAGTCACTAAGTCTCTGTGTTAACGATGTTAACTGTCTTACACATCACTCACTGAGATTTAAAAACTATTACACCACAGCACTGTTCAATTCTTGAATCTGACTGGTCGGATGATGTTGATTATTTTTCAATAGCTCTATATTTTTCTCAGCTCTGGGCCATTCCAGCCATGCTCATTCAGCCACAAGAGCATTAGTGATGTCAGGGTATTAATGTCAGGTGAGGAGGCTTGTGGTGCAGTCGGCATTCAGGTTCATCCCAAAGGTGCTGAGTGGGGTTGAAGATAGGATTCTGTGCAGGACACTCGAGTTCTTCCACTCCAACTTTGACAAGCCATGTCTTTATGGAGCTCGCTTTGTGCATAGGGGCACTGTCATGCTGGAACAGGTTTGCGTCTCTTAGTTCTAGTGAAAGGAATCTGTAATGCTACAGCATACAAAGACATTCTAGACAATTGTGTGTTTATAACTTTGTAGCAACAGTTTGGGGTGTGATGGTCAGGTGTCCACAAACATTTGGCCATATAGTGTTTACTGGTGGTTCAAGGGACATCAGAAAGTGGACATTATGTTATATGTGACAATTGACGGAATTGATAGAAGTCTATGGATATTGGTGTGCTAATGTCAATATCGCAAGCAATCACTAAAGACCTTCCAGATGTCACATAACACACCCTTATAGCGTAAAATCCAGTCACTGATACTAGCTAATGATGCTGCTGCTGCTGCTACTACATTTTACTGTAGTAAAATGGTGTCTAGTGGAATGGGTTTAAGCACCACTATAGCGGAGATCCAGTTTCACTTTCCCCTGCTGCATGACAACCTCTGGGGGGAATCAAATTCTGATTCTCGCTAGATCAGCAGAGAAATTGTTCAGCAGTTGTTGCTGAGTCACCATCATAACTTCCTGTTTGTCTCACCTCTTTCTCTGTGTCTCTGGAGATACAGGCCCACTGATTCTCCTGCACACTATAGGCCCAGAAATCTGCCAAGTCCTGTGTGCCATCCCAACCTCCAAACAGATACACAGTCTCTGAGAGAGAGAGAGAGAGAGAGAGAGAGATATTGGGTTTGGCGGAACAGTTATAGCCTCCAGTCACTCTGCGTGAGAAGTTGTTTGCAACCAGATGTCTTGATGCCTGACCTCCCAAGCAAACAGTGCTGCTTTATTCTTGTGTTATAAAAAGCATCAGACAACAATAGGACTATTACGGTATTGCTGCAGTAGTCGCGTTTGTTACATAACATCCTCACATATGATAATACAGTCAACAAAAACCACTTCTGTACAGAATCCTAACTATAACAAGCCACTTAAGGTGAAATAACTAGTTTAAAGTGGCAGTGCAGTGCAGCAGTGGAGTTCGGGACATGTCTCCATGGCAGCATTGCTATGACGATAGGAACGAAGGTTCCTACGCAAACTGAGCTCAGATGTAGCTGGGGAACTCAAAGCCTCTCTGGCCAGAGGGGCTACACCAGGTCGCTGGAATTGATTTCTTGCTCTCAGAGGATAAATCAGCGGCTACGCTCAATCTCTGCACTCTCGCTTAGGGAAAAAGAAAGAAAAAGAAAGAAAAAGAAAAGGGGACACACACACACACACACACACACACACACACACACACACACACACACACACAAACACATGGTGCTCACATCTAAAGCTACTGCGCACAAAATCCAAAGATTTATGTTTAGAAGAGACATCTTACCCGTCTGCACATCTATCACCATCTGATGACCACCTCTCATCCCGGGCCTACTGTCATCCCCGTCACCTAGCCGAGAGAGAGAGGGGATCAGGAGGATAAAGAGGACAGAAAAGTAAAATGTAAAGTTAAAAGAATAAATAAAATCACAGTAAGTGGGAGAGAGAGCAAGTGGGAGAGGATTTGGGGAAAAAAAAACAAGCAGCAGCAGAGAGGCAGCAGAGAGATGAGAGGACAGAACAGGAGTATATGAAAACAGTCTTTAATCTTTGAGCCATGTGAGACATTTAGTAAACTGCCATGTATTCTCAGAGACACTGACTGTTAGAATTAAGGCTGCTCAGTGGACCAGAGGTACTACCTTTGGTGCATTTGGGGATGATCTGACTCCAGCGTGGCTTGTACTCCTGTTGACTGATGTACTGATTAAACAAGCCATCTACAAAACGAGCACAGGAAACAAGAGACAGGGGAGTCAAACCAGGGAGAGAGATGCATGAGTCAGTTAGGACTTTAATCTAAGCTATAAATACTTTTAAACCTGGAGATCGCTATTGTAGCTAAACTTGGGCCAAAAGAAAGAAAAAAATCCATCGATTTTTCATTTTGTCACATACTTTTTTTTTTTTTTGCCTTGAGACCTTTTAAATGGATTATGATAAAATATGTTTAATGCAGAGTGTGCATTAGGCCAAAGTTTAGCCCAACAGTGTCCATAAACCAAACAGACAAGGATAGTAATGTACCACTTAAAACAATCTCAAAGCATTAAAATAACCAAAGTATATCATCTATATAATTTGTCTTTTAATAGGCAAGGAACTATAACATTTTTACATTCATTTTAAATAACATCATTCCATTTCTAATAAACTTTATTACTAACCTTTGCTAGGTTACATAATACCAGTCAAGTTAACTGATTTATATGGAAAATATAATCTATTCCATATTGTTCTGTTGACCTGTTCAGCTAGCACGCACTTGTCCTGTGCAGTTACTGCTCCGTGCATTCATTGTATATTGTGTACTCGTCGTACACTGTTGTTTATCTGTAAATTATTTAGTCCTGGGTCCAATGCTGCTGTATTGTGTGTCACACCATGGTCCTGAAGAAATGGCATTTTATTCCAATGTACATAAATTACATGGAGGAATAACAGTAAAACCCCTCTTGACCAGGTGAAAAATGTTCATTTAATGGGTTAGCAAAAGCACCACATCCACACAGACACCTGAGGTAAGAAATGGAAGAAGGCAGATTCACATTTATAACCCACAGATTCAGCACTACACCTACACAAAGCCATTTCATTTTTATTCCAATAGCACAAGGAACTTAAAAATTGAAGCTCAAAGCCAAGCTGCATCATAAAATACCTCACACAAGTTATTAAAACACAAGCTCCATTTATACAGCCAAATTTGCTCATACAGCACCCAAACTTTCACTTAATTAAACAGACGCAGGGTTAAGTGTGCTACCTCTCACAGCTTTATCGATGAGCTCCTCACAGGCATCAAAGTCTCCACGAAGGACCAGGCGCTCGTGGAGGTGCGTGAGCATGGGGTGCTCCAGCGCTATACGCGTCTTCTTCTGCAGCGACTCGAAGGCCTCAGTGTAGTTGTGCTGCCGGAAGTGCTTCAGACACAGACGGATGGCCTCCTGTTCACGGTACTGCACAGGAGACAGAAAGAGGTAAACATTAGCACACTGTTTACACGTCCTGACAGGGCTTGGGACTGATTTCTGAAGAGATCACACTAGTTTGGCTTTGACTACACTGTCAATGAGGACTCACTCTGAAAAAAGCATCCATGTAAGAAAATGAAAAAAGCAAAAACCTAGTTTATTAAATCTGACTAAAAACAATTACAGATTATACTAAAGTAGCAAACACTTAATATAGGGCAAGAGTTCCAATTTTTTTTAAATAAACAACATGATGGTAAGGGAGGCTTGGGAAAAAATAAAAAACATTCTAAGGGCACTTTCACACTTGTAATCCAGAAAACGTGTTAACCACAGCACTGTATATGTTGATGTTTTTTTCTTCCCCATTTTGGTCACCTGCCAATTCCCACCCACCAGCCAACTCTCCCCGATCGTACAACAGCTACAGTACCAACCAGGGAGGGTGAAGTCTATCACATGCTTCTGCCAAGACACATGAAGCCAACCAATCACATCTTTTCAAACTGCTGCTCATGCTGCATCACAGAGAAACATAACAAACTTGGAGTACATAGCTATCTACCCTCTTCTGCATACATAAGCTCACAGACCAACACAAGAGTTTAGTGTTGCTGTGATTGACGAGAGAGAGTATGCCATCCCTACCACCCACAGAGCACGGCCAATTTTACTCTCTTGGTTCCTGGCTAAAGATGGTTGTAGCATGTTCTGGATTCGAACTCGTGATCTCCAGACGACAGGGCAAATGCTTTCTGTTGCACCACTCAGGAGCCACTTTGTGCTGTTATAAAAAAACGATGACCATAAAAATTATACCACCTTGCCAATCCAAGCTAACTAGACAATGTTATTATTATTAAGAATCATTTTCAACGTTTAGTCTAAGACATGCAGGAGGCAACCAGAGTTTTGTCTCTGTGCTACTAGACAGAATGTCAGAATGTAGGCTATGCAGCTAATAAACAGCCAAAAATAAAAAAATTTTGTCTCTAGCTACAGTGCAACACTATCATACTGACAGTGAAATAGCTCAGATTGAACATACAGTAAAACTGTTCATTCACTAGCAAGATAAACAAGCCTGCTGTTCGCTTGTCCCCTGAGCTGCAACCTGAAGACAAAAAGCGCTTGACTTAACTCTGTGCTTTTATGAAAAGTTTAACTTTAACTTTTGAAAGCACTCCGCTGTGACAAACACCAGCAGCACTGCTCATTAAAAGCGACTGCATGCAGGCCGGCCACTTTCCATATAATTACCTGTAAAACGTATGCCAGCAATGGAGTAAAAAAAAAAACAACCAAAAAAAAAACGCCTACTGTGAAAGCATCTCTCAGTGATCTTGGAAAATGCTTTTTCTAAACAAGTAATAAGATATTAGAGAGTAATTAAATAATAATTATTACCTAAATAATGTGTCTTCTTATGCAGACTGTATCACTCCTTTAGCTCTTTTTTGTTTGTCTTAAAGTCATACATCATATGCAAGACTGGGCAAAGTAATAAAGCAATTATGCATTCAAATGTACATAATACCTAATTCAGCACAGGTATCTTACAGTAATCAGATTATCAGATTACAGAATAAGGTGACTGTTTTGATTTCAACTGAAATTAAGAATACTGCAGTCACATGATAGCAGTTCTTTCTGAAAAGGAGACAAAACAGAAAGAAAAAGAACAGTATAATAACCATACAACCCAATATCATGATTTTTGGTACATCACAGTATAAGTTGTAATGCAACATTGTTGAACAAAGAAATGTTGTACAGTTTGCTTACATTTGTTAAAAGGATTATTCAGCCATTAATAGATCACTGTATCAGTGAATAATACAATTTTGTGTAAAAGATTCACCTATGTGAAAGCAGAAAGCAACAGTAAAAGTTCATAAATTAAGATTTTCTTATAATGCTACACCTCTAGATGAAAAGTACACACAGATGAATCTTGTCAAGTAACAATTTCAACCAACACAATGTAATTAACATTAAAATGTCACAATGGCTCTTATTCATTAAACTTTTCAGAAACAATGCAGATTCAAGGGCAGGAAATGACATGCAATCTATTCTGATTAATGACGCGAAGTAACGACAGTGAAATAAGCAGAAACTGAGGAATTGGCTTCAGTCATGTGGGGAAAAAGCCACATACCAGTCCCTTATTTACATTTCATATGCACATGACATGCCCGATTTACCACATACGCAAATCACTTACATAAAAAGACCCAATTTATGCAACTGATGTGATACTGAGTCAACAAAAAGGAAATTATTCATTACTAGGCTACAAACATGGACAGAAAAGGCAGGAAACTAAGAGTAAAGAAGAATGTAACAACTGCTGGTGTTGAAGTAGCTACATACACAGATACACTTAATTTACTTTCAGTAAACAGAATTGCACTATTATTATTATTATTATTATTATTAATAATAAAAGAAAGGGCAAAAGAAAAAGCAAAGGCTCAAAACAAACAGGAAGAACAAAAGTGAACGAATGAGAAAAACAGCAAAATACAGTGTGAAAGAAACAGTGAGCAATGAAGCAAAAGTGAAAGAAAGAGTGAAACAGCAAGAGAGAAAGAGCAAAAAAAAAAAGAGTGAAAGAAAGAAAATGAGAGTGAAAGAAAAAGTGAAAGAGAAAGAAAAAGAAAGAGCGAAAGAAAGATAGAATGAAAGAGTGGAAAGAGAGTGAAAGAGCGCCAAACTGTTTGGAGCACTGAACACAGATGCAGATGCAATGATTCAGTTGTATGTGACAGTTGTATTTTAATACTTTAAAATACAACTATCACATACAACATAAAATTAATCATTAAATAAATTCATTTACTCCTTTTTTAAACATAAGTTCGTTCATATAGAAATGGCAAAAATGAAAGTGATGAATACAGACATCATCTGTGAAACTGGTCCACACTCATTTTACAACCAGACTGTCATAAGCGAAAACAGAGTTACTCACTAGCTGACTTCATGTCAAGGCAGTGACTTCACTCATCTGAATTAGTGCCATGATAGCAAGGACAAGCATTTGGACCTCTGCCATTTAGAGAACGTAACTCAGCTACCTGGAGCCCATCCAGTTTACTGGAACATCACTGCGGTTATCACGAACACACTGGTGCTGGTAAATAGAACAACTCACCTTACTGTACCAGTTAAGGCAGGGCTGGACTACATCTGGATCTTCTATCCCATGCAGCTCAATGTACCAGATACTGAAGTTAAAACTGGGGCCCCATGACATCAGAGGCACTGAACACACAGCAACAAAAGAAATAAGAACACATGCAGGTTATCAGTAGCTGCCACTCCAAGATACTTGCCAAAGAGAAAGTACCTCTGAACGCATCATTTTAAACCACTGAATTCTCAAATCTAATTGCTCAGATGATGTTGATTAATTTTCTTTAACAGACAGTAGTTCCAGCTGTGAGGCAATTCACAAGTTTATATTAATTCACTCATTCTAATACATTATCACTTCAATTCATTTAAAATAAAATGGGTGTAATTGTTGATATTGGGACATTTTCTTTGATGAGATGTTTACTTAACATATTTTTAGAAGAAGTCTCCAGTGTCACCGCTTTGTACCATTCAGAGCTAAAACTAAGTTTTATGACACCGGAAAGTCTTCAGGACGGACATGTTCATGCTTTCCAGTTTCTCTAACATGACAAGCTGCATGTTTTGCATTATTAAATTAAAGACAGGAATAAAAAGAGAGACTGGTGAGGGGAGGACTGTTTATAGCTGGTATAACACGAAATAACTTTCACAGACATTAAATGCAACTACAAACTGACATAAACTACATGATATTCTTAATTTAATAAATATTGCTATCATTGGAAAATTGCTGCTATATAGGAGGATTAAAAAGCTTTGGGAAGCATACATCGTTGTTTTTTTTCCTTGTATATACAGGTTACAATAAAAAACTGTTAGGCTTAGGATTATCTCTACACCTTTAGGCTTGTACGTCTCAACATCAGTTCAAAAACGTCAGATCAAAGTCCAGGGAGTTCACTGGCACCATGGCTTTGTTATATGGTTGGTTACCATGTAATCATAATGCTACTGGACAATAATAGAAGATTAAAAAAAAACTGATAAATAAAAATCCTGAAATCACAATCAGACTAAATGTAACATTTATAAATTAACTGATGAATAGAAATCATATGAAATTTTAACGAGCTATCACTAGCAGTTAAAGGTTATGTAAAAATATTTTCTGAAATGGTGAGTAGCTGAAACGCACCTTAGTGCTCTCTCAAGACGTCCCTTTTTCACTTTGCCAAATTACTAGTCGTGAGTGTTACACTCACTGCCTTTTTTGTGCAAGATGGAAATAAAATGTTTACAACTGGCATTTCGGCCAGTCCTGGGCAACATCTCTCTGTAGCTGTCTAGATGAAAATCCATTAGCCAAGATGTCTTCAAATGCAATTTACAATGAAACACTAAAATGCTTTTATACAAAAAAAAAAAAAAAAAAAAAAAAAAAAATCCTGTTCCACTTTCCACTAATACTTTAAAGATGTGCCACTCAGCTTTCCCGACTGTATCATCATTTATGCACTAAGTGATCCCAACTGCGTCACCCTGCTGAGTTTACTCTGATGTCACTCTTTTAGTGAATCACTCACCTATTTTAATGTATCTGCAAGGGAACATCTGCTCATCGATCTTGTGCTTCAGCGTGAATGTCTCCTTGTTGAAGTCATTCTTAAGGCCACTATGACAAAAGAATTAAAGCACCCATGAAGCCATGCCATGATACAAATGAGTATTTCTGTTTATACCGCAGAGCTTCTGAATTCTTGCATCTGATTGGATGAAAGTTGCATCTGATTGGATGAAAGATGAAATGAATGTTGATTAATGCTCTATAAAAGCATTGATATGGTGAGGCTCTCTGTAAGGAGAGGCTTATGTAACGTTTCTGGAAGGAGTCAGTGTCAGCACTTTGTAACAGTCAATATAGCTAACAGGACAGAGGAGTTTCTGCTTACTGGTTTCATGACAAGCTGCATTTTTTCCTTACAATCAACAAACTTGCCTCACACATATTCCACAACATTAAATGTAAATATAAAGTGTAAGAAAGTGTCAATCGTTAACAAATTAAAAATTTTAATTGTTGACACATTGCTGTGTTGGAAATTTTTTTATTTCACAGGTGATCCTCAATGACTTTATTTCTGTCTGTATCGGCCACGTCGATGTTTTTATCCGTCTTCTTCTGAGAAAATTAAAGGCTGAATTACCTACTGTTCTCGCCAAACTCAGAGGTCATGTGATAATTTTAGTCCCATCTGGAAACGCATCTGTGATTTTCTATGCAGTATTCCTTCTGCGTTAGGAAAAAAATGATGTTCTGTTGCTGCTTCTTGCCTTGTATAGTCTCGTAGAGCGCGTATGAGTGACCCTCCCCCCGACATTAAACATATCGTTGTCAACAAGTTGAGTCATGTTGTGAATGGGGCGTGATCATATGACCGCGTGACGCAAACATCCAGGGTCTGAGAAAATACAACCCACTAGAAAAACTCGCTGCTCCTGAGGTAATTTTATTGGTGTCTGGATGCGAGAGTTTTATCATGAGTTTTATGATGAGACGTGGAAAAATTTATTTGCGATGCTCCCTGATGAACTAATCTGATCCGAATAAGGCTAAAGAAGTGTTTTATTCCTTATTTAACAGTCACCAGTCCCCTGGACTCACCTGGACAAGAGCTCGGTCATGTTTTCCTCACTCATGCCTCCAAACACCTTGAACTTCTTCAGGTTGCAAACGTGTGTTTTCTCATACTTGCCATAGGTGATGCTTAGTACAATAGCTGGTCTCTCCAGTTTTAAGATCAAGTACTGTAAAAGGCAGAAAAGGGTTCATTTCAGCAAATAAATCTGTGAGGAAACCAGTAGCATGATATAACCCTACGAACTCTGATTTTGTTCAGAGTCCAGCAGAGCTCGACAATTTCTCTACACAAGCACTACTGATTCAACACATCGGTCAGAAAACATATATAGTTAGTGTGTTTGAGCAGGCAGGAATCATCATGCTGTGCTGGACTCTGACCTTCCACATCCACCGCTGTGGCCTCCTGGTCTAAAACTGCGATTGCGGATGTAGATGTTGATTAAACAATTAAAAGTCATAAAACAGTTTGTGGAAACAGAGGGTTAGAATATACCAGGATGATGAGTAACAAACACTGGATGCATTACAAGAAGAAGGTGTAGTCATTACAAGAAGAAGGTGCAGTCATTACACCATCTGCGTGACACAATTCTGCTGTGAATAACTGTAGTGTTCTCAAGATTTGAAACGCGAAGAAAAAACAATGACAATCTATGTGAGAGAATCTACAAGACAGTATCTGGACTTCTGAATAACTTATCATTGTGTACGAGTGATGAATAAAGGTTGAGAAAGATAGATATTGCGGTTTGTATTCTATTGTACAAGTATTATTCATTACATATTAAATTGAATGCAACTGAACTCAAGCAGCAGTTGCTTTTACACAATCTATGTACCGATGTTTTTTAATGGCATCAAAATGAAATCTTTAAATGCAATTTTCTCCTTTTATCCCGTTTTGGATGTAACCAGACTTTAAAATGCTGTATGATTACTCTGGTTGAGATTCATACAAAAGAGAAACACATTTTCAGTAGTTTTTATACCTTCGTATAATACAAAATGTTAAAATTTCACCATGTTTCAAGCCTCCACACATATTACTGCTGTAACCTGTGTTAGATGCAGCCTTGTAGTCTATTGCCCTTTGAGCACACACAAAAATTCCAACATGGTCCAGGAGGAAATTAAGTTTGACAATTGACAACCCGGTTTAAAACAAAGCTGTTTACATGAGCAGACAGATGCGTGTTACAGGCTATCATTGTACTAATCAGAGAAACAATGCAATCCTTGTTCAGGGTCATTTAGGGTTTTTTTTGTTTTTTTATTCTCTAACTAACTGACATTTTCTTGTCTTTGCAATCCCTGAGACCTGGAAATCACTGAAAGCACACCGTTATTAATTCTATATGTGCACTCAACAATATATAAAATATAAATTTCTTCATGAATGAAAACATTACACTTTAATTAAAAGGTCTGGTGATAATATCTTGGAATCTTAATGGTCTAAAACCACTTTTAAGCATGCAATGTACATATGAATGCATACTGACATTAATTCAGTGTGTAATCATGCTGTGTTGTACCCAGAGACAGGTGGGAGAGCTGGGCAATAAGTCAACAATAAGTGACGCTGCTTTAACGTGACGCTTCAGTGAGCAGACACATCTCATTTGGCAAACGTATTTGCAGTCGAAGTCTCTGTCCTTGCTTCTCTCCCTGCATCCGCTCATCCTCAGAGTAAGGGGCACAGTGGGGGGAAAAAAGCAACGGAGTGTAAATAAAGAAATGAGAAGAACCCACGCTCTCTTGGACCCTGGCCACGAAAGGCTATCTGGATTCAAACTTGCAATCTCATGGTGAAAAGACATTAGACTGCTGCACCACTGTGATTTTTAAAACAATTTTAATTGGTTCCAAGTCACCGGCAAATGACTATTAGTCTGAAAGTGCATACTTAATGAATCTACAGTCTATGCGGTCTTCAGCATTAACAGTGGCAGGCACCAGGACACATTTGACACATTTTTGACTTTGTATGTATACACATTGTAGTACAACAAATATGAATTTTCAGTAGTCACGTTTACATGGACACTTTTTGTTTCAATCGGAATGAAATTAATCAGATTGATTAATCCGATCGCAGTGTTTACAAGAACGCTGAATAAAGTAATCGGGTTGATACACGCGTTTACATGACAGAATCTTCTGACATCCGCACAGTGCACGATTACACGTTTCCAACCGTTCCAACATGCAGATACTAGCAGCCACTCTCTTGCCATTGCTTCTTTTTTTCGTTTTAAAAAGCAGACTTAACATTTGCCTATTTCAGCTGCTAATTAGAAGACGATGAGCGCGTGATGTTTTGTGCGGTGCTGCGTGTATTTATCAAGCAATTAAAATGCCCCTTCCCGAGCCCAGAACAAGGCGTCTGTGGATGAGGGTCCGAAGCAAGGACCGGTGGGACAACGTCGTCTTGCACCACTTCACAGACGAGGAGTGGAAGGAGAATTTTAGGATGACACGACAGTCATTTATGACACTATGCTCCATGGTGGAGGGGAACATGGCACCTGGTGAGGCTACAGTCAGAGCCCGAATACCGCTGATAGCCGTGCGTCATACGTCATTACGTGTTTGTACGTCTGCACATGCGCAGAACTATCTGGTTTCATTTTCAATCCGTTGAAGTGTTTACATGTCCTCTCCATCGGATTAGAAAAGGTTTAAACTACCCCTTACGATCCGAATGAAATTTTAATCGGTTTTGGCCAATTCATTCCGACTGACGTGTTTACATGTGACTTTTTAGATCTGATTGTGCTTCTAGTCCAATTACGATCGGATTATTAGTGTCCATGTAAACGTAGCTAGTGATGTGCAAATTGAGCTACATCACAAGGGAACTTGCGTGGCAAGGTAAAAGAACAGCTACAAAATTACAAGCGTGTTGCAACATCAGGGGTTAAAAGTTGAATGTGCATGCGAAAGCACCTCAAACATAACGCTTTCAATTTCCTCTCAGCCTAACCACAAGACTGTCTGCACTGCCTGGTGTGTGCCAACACAACAACTGGCTGCTTCCTCTTTCCATTTTAAGATTAGCCAGAGCATGGCCCAGAGTGTTTCATCTTCAGTCAAAAGAACACATCAGACCACAGACCCATAAGCCATGCCTGAAACCTGTGGTTATACACAGTTATGTAAAAAATGACAATCCTCATCATTAATTACTCTCTCTCTCTCTCTCATTTGGATTTGAACTGTTAGAAAATTACTGAGCACAAACTGTTGTATATATATTAGTTGTTGTTTTTTTTTAATGAATGACATGACAACAGTCGCATCAGATTTTAAAAATCCTGATCAGAAATGGGCAGTGGGGTTCCTCTGCAGTTAGGGTTTAGGATGAGTGAGCAAAACACCGAACACTCAACCACTTAGCTATGTGCATCATATCTTATTTTTAAAATGGAAAAAGTCATCAAGCCTTCATTAATGATTAATCCGACCTTTTTTTTTGCAACTGTCTACATTTTCATAAAAAGTGCCAAAAGGTTCTTTAGAGTGAACCATTTTTGGTTTCTTAAAGAACCTTTTAATTGATGGCTCTTTTGAGTGGCCATGAAATGGCTGTGAGTTGATTCCATACGCTGATGTATTTCCTTCTAAAACAGGAAGTCAGGAAGAGAGTGTGTCGAAAGGCTTGACCAGTTTCCACAAAACAACCAAAATAGTTTTTGAGATACGCTACACCTCCCACTTAACCTAAAGAAACATAAAGGCGGCTTAGCGACCCGGCTAAACATGCAGCCAAAACCTTGAAGAGAGTCTGTTTGTAGCTACATAAGATTTCTCACTGACATTTCGCCCACTGTCTTTGATATCCTAGAGAGTGGTGGTTAGAAACCTCAATCTTGGACCAGTACAGGCCTGCAGCAGTTTTCTTTCCCCTCTCCCTCTCGGTGAGCAGCAGTTAGGGCGGTAGGCTCCCCATGAGAGAGGGGAAAAACCTGCTGTTTAACAGTGAAATATAGTGGTATTGAGAAACAGGTTTTTGAACAACACAAACATGCACACACTAAGGTGCCTCAATATCTCAGAATGCTTGCTCACACACACGCTGCATAACAACTGCATGGTACAGTGCATCGAGATTCCCAGTAAAACCTGCACTGTTTTGGAGTGAGGTTGTACGTGGGTAAGCAAAGATCAAGCTCTTGGAGGCAGGTTGATTTGGAAGGAGAACAACATGCAAGAAGCTGCACAACCAAAACTACACGAATGGCTGCTACTGAAGCGTGATATCCACAATCTGTTTACATGGGCCGTGTTCTAGAGAGCATTTGGCTGGACATAAAATGGATGTACAGTACAGGATGGGTCATAAAAATTTTTTCACTTTTTTCCTGGAAATTATAAAGTGTAAAATTAAAACGACAACAGAGCAGTCATTCAACTCAGAATTCCAAGTTGGGAACTTGGGCAACACCCACCTTTGAGGTCTCTGACATACAGTAAACAGATTTAACTTTGCATTATTTTCTACTTGGTAAAACTCGGGTTTACTTGACCTGTAGCTTTGTGTTGCGAAAATGTGTTTTAACAAGTTTTGTACATTTACATTTGTAACATAATTCCATTGATTTCCAACCAGTTTTACTAACGCAATAAAATGACTGAGACATAATTTTTATGAGCAAAGATAAATAAGACAGTTGACCTCTCTCATTTGTCATTTCTCATCACTATTCATGCAGAAATAATTCATGAAGATCTCCTTAATATGATGATCAATTTCAGCGACTAGCCATACAAATATGACCTTGCTCTGGACATCCGTGATTTTCTTAGCTAAAGCACTGGAACGCATTTAGATCAGAACTGGGGAAAATCGACTTCCTCGAGTACAATGGATAGCAGCATAACATTACATGGAATATTCCAGAACAACGATGAAACTTAACCTAGCATCTGCCGATAGGTTCTACACAATCAGGTCCATAAACATTTGGACATTGGCAAAATTATCATTATTTCAGCTGTCTACCACAGTATACAAAAGTTTAAAATAAACCATGAATAAGAGCTCAGAGTGCAGACTTTCAGCTTTAATTTGAGGGTCTTTACATTGAAACTGGGTGAACAGTGTAGGAATTACAGCACTTTAGTGTGTGCTCCGCCACAGTTGTTTTCAGTGGTCTTCCGGGCCTTTTGGTGTTCCTGAGCTCACCATTATGTTCTTTCTTTTTAATAATGGACCAAATAGCTGATCTGGCCACACCCAAGGTTTTTGCTGTCTCTCTGACGGGTTTGTTTTGATTTTCAGCCTAATGATGGCTTGCTTCACTGGCTGTGACAGCTCTTTGGACTTCACATCAATAGCAACAGATTCCAAATATTCCACACTTGAAATCAGCTCTAGATCTTTTTTATCCACATCCTTTAAGTGACACAATGAAGGAATAACAAACACCACTGAGCAGAATATTGTCCAATTTCTTTTGTTCCCTTAAAAAGGGAGGGGGAGATATTCATTATTTAATTCCAACTCCTAGAGTTGGGGTCATAAGTTTACATACACCTTGTAGAATCTGCAAAATGTTAATAATTTTTTTTAAATTGAGAGGGATCATAAAAATTGCATTTTGTTTTTTATTCAGCACTGCCCCGAGTAAGCTTTTTCACATAACAGATGTTTACATATATTTCACAAGACAAAATAGTAACTGAATTTACACAAATGAACCAGTTCAAAAGTTCACATACGCTTGATTCTTAATACTGTGTGTTGTTACCTGGATGATCAATGACTGTTTTTATGTTTTGTGATAGTTGTTCATGAGTCCCTTGTTTGACCTGAGCAGTTAAACTGCCCACTGTTCTTCAGAAAAACCCTCCAGGTCCTGCACATTCTTTGCTTTTCTAACATCATCTGCATATTTGACCCCTTTCCAACAGTGGCCGTATAATGCTGGGATCAGTGTTAATTGTTATTATTTTGTTAGAAGATCTTATTTTTTCCATTTAGTACTGCCCTTCAGAAGCTACTTAAGATATTTACATGTTTCCAAGAAGACAAAATAACAATTTACACTGGTCATCCTGTTCAAACTTTTACAACCACTGGCTCTTAATGTATCGTGTTGCCTTCTTAAGCATCAGAGAATGTTTGCACCTTTTGTAATAGTTGTGTACGAGTTCCTCAGTTGTCCTCAGTGTGAAAAGATGGATCCCAACATCATATAGTCACTGTTGGAAAGGGGTCAAATATGCAGAAGATGCTGGAAAAGCAAAGAATGTGCAGGACCTGGAGGATTTTTCTGAAGAACAGTGGGCAGTTTAACTGCTCAGGTCAATCAAGGGACTCAGTCGTTGATCATCCAGGTAACAACACAGAGTATTAAGAAACAAGTGCATGTAAACTTTTGAACTGGTTCATTTGTGTAAATTCAGTTACCATTGTGAACTATGAACTATATGTAAACATCTGTTATGAGAAATAGCTTACTCGGGGCAGTGCTGAATAAAAAACAAAATGCAATTTTTAAGATCCCTCTTATTTTTTTTAAATTATTAACATTTTATTCTGCAAGGCATATGTAAACTTATGACCCCAACTGTATATACTGTAGTAGGCATCTAAAATAGCAACAACTGTCATTGTCCGAATATTTAAAGACCTGACTGTACATAGAGAGACAACTAAGAACTAAAAAGTGTTGTTTCAAAATTCAGTTAGTGCAATACAGATAACATACACGTTAAGACAAACAGGATCCCGATAGCAAAATTCTCAAAGCAAGAGCACTTCTTAAGAACCTGATGATCCTGGTTTCGATTACAACACAAAAATATATTCAGGTTAAATGTATTAAGCTAATCTACAAGACATAGGGCTATTTGAATAGAACAGCCCATAGCATTGTGCTGAATTGGTACAAATACACACCTGTGGAGGATAATTGCTTTCTGATGACCACCTGGAAGACTGGTCATTGGGTTTATCAACCAAAATGTTCCTGCAAGCAAAAACAAGCAAAATATATGTGACACACTTTTCCAATCACCCATTGCTTTGCATCATTCAAATTAATAAAGCTAATTTTAATGAAAATAATAATGCATTTATTGTGGCTACCACTATTCAGAAGATTATTGTGTTACACTGACAATTTTTTTTTTTAATTTTTTAATATTTGACCTCCGTTTCTTGCGCTCTACCTAGGGCAGGGGTGCTCATTACTTCAGGCGCGATCGACCAGTCGATCGCAAGACAACTACTGGTCGATCTTCTTAATAGGTTGATGTAAAACCCCAGTGTGCGAGAGTGTGGAGGAAGACTCGGGAGACAGGCGGAGTATCTGCTGAGCTCCGGGCTCGCATTTATTCAGTCCACGCTTTTCAGCGCACTTTCAAATACTCAACAAACCCAAAACAACAACAGAAATGGGTCCGTCCCGTACTCGCAGTGTTCGCTCCGTGGCGTGTGGGAGTATGTCCGTGAGTGCCTCACAAGCTCAGCCAACTATATCGCACCCTCTCTCGGGTTATGGCAGTTACTGAATGCTCAAAGAGACACAAATAATAGACTGGCGGTAATAAGACACAGGTAAGAATCATCACACGTGACACGCCTCCTCCCCGTCCACCGCTGATGCTTTACCACACCTCCAATGCTGTATATTACCTTCACGATTTCTTTGAATGAAAATTGATTGCATAATATGATTACGAAAACAATTTAGAGTATATATGCATATTTCACATGGTGGCTCTTACCATAATACTCAATAATAATAAGAAGAACTAGATCTCTTTTCATAGACGTGTGAGCACCCCTGACATAGGGTACAACAATCACCTTGCACACCCTACATGGCGCACTACATATGATGCACATCACTTAAAATACAGCCATAGGAAAACAAATGGTGGATTGTAACATGATTAAAGTGTATTTCTGTCTTGAAACATTTCCTCAAGGAATTTAATCACTGACACTGAAACACCACTGCTCTCTACCAGATAAAATCATAATAAAAACAAAATCAAAAACTCTTCATAGTATTGCATAGATAAAAGCACAAAAGAGTTTAGGTTTGAAAACAGTGTTAAAATACATCAATATTTTGTGTTAGTAATAAGTTATAAGCTGTAACGTGTGTAAATCTATGCACATCTTTGCTCATTTGAGTGAAGGGTGCCAATAATTCTGCGCTCGTAGTTACACTCGGAGATTACAGTTACAAAGCTCGTAACCGCACAAACTGTGGGCAAAGGCATTTCTATCTATTAATAAATCAAAGCTAAAATTAGTTCATAAGTTAGTTGTGTGTGCGTAAAAGCGTTAACAGCCTGCTAACACAACACGAGGCAAACACAGCGAGACAAACGCGGGTCACATTCCTACAGCGTCTCGCCACGGAGTTAGCAGCTAGTCAACAACTAGTCAGCAGCTAGTTAGCAACTAGTTAACAGTCTGTTTAGCATGGTTTATGGAGAAGTTAAAGCTAAGTTAGCTGGAGCCTGCATTCATCAACATAAAGCCTTAAACTCTCACCCAAGTGAAACGTTTAACTTTAGCTTTCACTTAAGGAAGCCTGCTAGTTAACTTATCCAACATGCTAAAGAGAGCTTAGCCAGCTGTCAGATTTTTCATTACACGTCACGCATAACGGATTTTACCCCCAAACGCGCATAATAAACTAGCTGCCTTGATAATATCTTTGATATTTTTCTTTTTTATTTTGCAGAGAAGCTGGCTAGCTAGCAAGTTAACTAGCTAACATGACTGCCAGAGTACTGAGCCAGCTAGCTCTCTAGCTAGTCAGTTAGCTACACTAGTTAGCAGCTTCCTAGCAGCTTGAGTGTTTTAGCCTCATTTTCAGCTCGTCTATACAGAAATGCAGCGCGAGCTTCGGCGTGAACATTTCCCTCAGCCGCTCAGTCACTGTGCTAAGCTAAGCAGCGTTAGCTAACCGCCTAGCTGACTTGCAAATAACCTGGCTATCCATTAGGTAGAGCACTTGGCCTGTTTTATCCAGCTGAGCCACAGCGTTCAGAGTGTGACTGCACTTAAAAAAGGCGCACTCGTGTTTGGTGGCGTTACTCACTCGGGTAAGTATGTCGAGGAGTATGAACTCCATTTATAAACAGTGTAGGAAAGCACTCTGCTCTCAGGAGCCACCGCCATCTTGTTGGAGCACAAACAACAAGCAGCGCGTCGCGTGCACGAGCCTCCTGTGGGCGTGGCGGCGTCTTAAAGGGACCGCGCGTGAGAGTTTCGATTTCGGCGAATAATAATAACGCGACCTTCGGGGCCTGTCGGAAATGGCGCAATTGCGAGGTGAGCGCACTTGACGATCAACACAATGTCGGGATTAATTGCAACGGGAAAACTCGTATTTTTTTATGACCCCGATTTTCCGAGATGGGGGCGTGTCAATAACAACACGTCATGGCGGTCGCCAATATGAATGTGTTGCTTAGAGCAGACTAAGATTTAAAGGTGCAATAGTCGATTATTTTTATTCCTCGCTTGTACAAATAACCTGTAAATTATTTAAAACATGATTAAAAATATTTGATTAAGCCGTGGCTTTAGCAAAAGTGTATTAAATCGCTGAGAAAACCCGTCTGGGACAAGGACTTCCGGTCCAGAATGCTTGTTTGGGTTTGAATGTGCATCCTGTCAATCATTTTATAGACACACTATAGACCAATGTAGATCCTGGGGGCGGAGCTTCGTGAACATGGGAGGGAATGGGCTGAAGAAGTGAAAAATATAGGCCTGTATTTACTCAAATGTTGAATCCACCTAACCCTTAGAGACATAGTCTTGGAGGAAAAAAAAGACTAATCTTACCTAATGCACCTTTAAGTGTTAATTTCGTTCGTTAAAATAAACTTCTTTGTCACTGATTATACAAAAATGAGTGTTATTTACAACTTAATGTTGGTGTTCATGGGCGTTCACCTGGTAATTACAGTATCTCTGACAGGATTTATAGGCAGAAAAACATGACAGGAGGACTGAAGGTAGCATTAATCACCGATAGCACGGTTGAATTATTGGATCTGATTGGTCAGAAGGTGACCAACTTCACACCGTCCATTTTATTCCCAACCAAGACCACTTAAACATACACCAGGTCATAATCATGACATTCAAACTCATATACACAAACTTCCCAGGAGGACTTGAATCTAGCATAAATCCCAAATAGCACTGTTGAATTCTCGAATCTAATTGGTCAGAAGGTGTTGATTCGTTTTCTGTAACAGCAGCTCTGACCATAGTGGCAGCTGTAATTCAAATCACAGGTTTATATCAAACAATCTTTCTATCTTTTTATCGTTTCTGTAGTAACAACTCATTCACAGGGGCTTGTACACGATCAACACAATCCCAGGGGAATAATAAACAGTTAGGAGATGTTTATTTAACATATGAAGAAGTCTCAGATGTCAATGCTTTGTAATAGTCAGTGAGTTTTCCATCACGAAAGAGTTTTTCTGAGCTGTGTATGTCTTATAGCAATATACTGATATACTGAATACAATTAAACTGTCTAATGGTTACAAACAGATCAGTTTTTTCCCATTTTTAATTAATAGCATTTTATACAGAAGTTTTTTTTGCTGTGACATGATGTTGAAATGTAACTAAATATTTTTTTCAATGTACCTTATTGCCATAAATACTCACTATTTAACCAAAATATTGAATACTTTTCTTTTTGTGACTGTGTCCTGTATGTGTCTTGGGTTGATTGTAGGTGTATTAACATTGTGTTGTGTCATTGGTCTTTGGAAGTACATTATATAAAATAAACAGGAATATGAGCATGCAATTATAATATATTTATGAATTAACATTTTTAATTATTTTTTTTATTCTTTTAAGTGAATGTTGAATGGAGAGTCATTTCTGAAGACTCATCAGATCTAATTAAAACTGATCACCGAGAATCACCGTCTGGTTCGCTGTCAACATGGTAGAGGCCATAAAGCTTGCAATTCTTCCCCTATGTTTTTATTACCAGGCCAGCAAAACACTCATCTTGAGCTTAGAGAATGAGTGTGCTTGGCTCTGACATTGGTGAGTGCACTGCTGGCGGCACTCCAGATTCAGTAACTGGAGCGTCCAGTCACAGCAGTTTCTCCATCTGAACTATTTTTGATTACAGTGGGCTAAAACAATGGTAGACTGTTAGATAGAGTAAGTTATAGCCTGATGGAGCTGTAACCAGTCAGTATCTGGCAACCCTGCATAAATAGAGAAGTTATTATTATTATTATTATGTTTTTTTATTGCTGCATAGGAGATCAGTTTATTGGCTACAAACCCACCAGCTTCACACAAACGCAAAGACAAAGCAATATACTGCTCCATTATTAACAGAATATTAAACCTAAATATAATATGATGACAAGTGTTTAGATATGACTGTCCTCAATGCACACTAGTGAGAGGTGAAAAAAATCAACAGCCACGGGAGTTTAATGAGTCCTGACGTCTGATTATCATTCCCTGCTTAGAAACAACCTTGCAGATAAAGGCACTTTGGCTCTAGTGAATCATTCAATGACGGTGTCTCTTACCGGAAGCCAGCTGATGTAAGTAGTGGGAGATAATTCAATTTCTGCTAAGTGCATGTCTTGGATTTGGCGAGAACTTTTTACTATACCGTAAATGATGCGGTATTGTAGGTGCTTCTGATTCATAGTAAACCACTGCTCAGTTGTGTGGAAATTGAGCATAGAGTGTAGCGTTAAAAAGATGTGTAGATTTAAAAATACTTTGGTTTCAGTTCCACCAAATTGTTTATATGAATGAGCCACATTTACACAGCATTCGTCATTATTCTCATTTAAATATTGTGTGTAAGTGACTAAACCACAGTGCTTGTAGTGTTAGGGTCTGTGTGGAGTTTTGCAGGTTCAGGTGGGTTGCCTATGGGTTCTATGGTTTCCTCTCACCTCCCAAAAACATGCAGGTGAGTGGATTGCTGCTCTTAACTGCCCCTAGGTGCAAATGAGCGTATTAATGTGTGTGTGCAAGGCACCCTGGGATAGACTGGCATTCTATTCAGGGTGTATTCTCACCTCACACCCCAGTGTTCCTGGAAAAGTGCTCCGGATCCACCACGACCATTACCAGGGTAAAGCTGAAGATTTATTGAAGATAAATGGATGGATGAATGAATGAAAGTTCCTAAAATAAATTCCTAAACAAGCTTCATCGTAATTTCAATATTGTTCAAAATAATCATGAATATCCAGAAGGAGGAGAACATTAAAGCTGTGATCCTCCATGACCTGAACATGACACTGCTGCTCTAACGGCTGTGACGTCACTTCACATGGGGCAAACGAGTGGAAGCGTTCAAGCCTGAGGCTTAAATCTAATGGCTGCTTGACAGGATGTCAGTGATGACCCTTTAAAATATTGTAAACTAATAAACCATATCCTCTACAGCAGGACTCGTCAACTGGTGGACCGGGGTCTGGATACAGACCCAGTAAAATTTCGGCAGGTCGAACCAAAAAACATTGCTGCAGAACCAGTCAGCATATGCAAAAACTCCTTTGGTCCAGTTTTTGAAAAACATGAATCAGCATGACTTCAGATCCTGCTGCTGGTTCTTGCAGTCAATCACATGCTTTTCAGTAAATGATTAACCCGAAAGCAGCTCGTCAAGAACGGAAAGTGTGAAGTGTGGAGACTTTTTTTTTTTTTTTTCATTTACCCTCTCTGCTCTCCCTTACAGAAAAGTCACCTAAATGGTACGTCTGATTCACCTGATTCACATGTCAATATTGCATTTTTAGACACTTCCTGTGTTATGTATCACAAACTTCCACATGTAGTGCATATACAGTACTGTGCAAAAGTCTTAGGCACCCTATTTTTCTTTAGTACAAACTTTGTTATAGATTTTTATTTTATGATTTCTACATTATTGATTTGGTACAAAAACATTTTAGATTTCCAAACATTAGTTTTCCAGCACAAAATTAAATGTTACAGAAAAATGTTTGTACGTCAGTAAAGAAAGCAGCAGATTACATAAGAGACACTTTTCAGACAAAAAAACATAATGAAGGCTGCTGGGTTTTGCTTCAAAAATAACAAGCGAGTGTGACAGTCAAAGTCTCCAGAAGAACTGTGGCTGCTTCTGCAAGATGCTCAGTAACACTTACAGCTCATTTCCTTATAAAACTGCACACATTGTCCCTGAGACTTTTTTTTTCTTTTCAAAGCGAAGGATCGTCACACCAAATATTACTTTGTTTTATTTATTACTGTTTACTGCTCTTTATAGTATTTTTTAAATGGAGAAACATTTAGTTTCATTATTTCTGAAGGCATCTTTGCTCTACAGCATTTCTTTGCATGTGACTAAGACTTTTGCACAGTACTGTATATTTCCTCACGTGTTTTGTGATGTGTTCAAAACAAACAAGGTAGATGACGAAACCAGAAAGTTTAAAGATGACTAAACAGAGAGGTATGCATTTATTCAAAACAGTATCTCATCCGCTCAACATAACCACTGGAATGATCTGATTTACAGCCAGGAATTCATTATTAAGGCTTAATTAAAAGGTAACTGTTGTCGTCACTGGGTCACGTGAGCTGTTTGAGAACATTATGAAGCTGGACGCTCATGGAATTTACTCGAATGCTCCTGAGCTGAGGGTGTATGTTGGCTGAAGCAGCACGGATGAGACTGGATTGAGCTGGATTCATCTGGAGAAGTCTGAACATAACCAGTCTGAATCAGGTACATTTTGTATAGTTTTCTTCTACAACCAATTAGATGCTTCTTTGGGGATGTTTCTTGGATTAGGCGGAAGTTATTCAAAGCCACCCCGGGGCCCCTCAAATCACCAAGTCACGAGGGTGGTCCCTTTAAAGCGCTGCTGAGGGCGGCCGCGCGCGCCGTCACATGACGAGCATGACATAACGAAGCAGCAAACCGGAGAAGCTGAAGCGCGCCCATGGCTACCGCGTAACCACGCGCACGAGCTCGTCCAGACGTCCGGTGTCTCTCAGTGGAGTTGGAGCTTCTCACTGGTTACTTTGAGCATTGCAGCTGCTGCGGTACACACCGGGCGTGATGGTGGACTGCACCTGCCGCACCACAAGACTTTCTTTTTTGCTTTTTTTTTTTTTTTTTAAATGAAGGTGTTTCTACAGGGCACGCGAGGACTCTGAGTGAGCTGCTGGAAGTAAGTGAAGTTATTTTTAGGGTTTAGCGAGAACCGCGCGCGACCGGTCTACTCTGCTCGCGCAGGTGTGTGTGTGTGTGTGTGTGTGGTTGACGATGTGGCTATAACAGATAGTCTCATTAAGCTTCCAGAACGCACTGTTCGCTGTTAACAACACAACAGCACGAGCCCCGGGTTGCTACGAGATGCTTGATTGGCACGCGGCTCCTCTTGCACAGTGCGCGCGCTGCCAACGTCCGCATTCCGAGCGCTGTGGCGCAGATTAAAATTCAAAGCCGGCCGTGTGAGCGGACAGCGGCGGCTTCGTACCGGCTGTGCTGAAGCCTTCTGAAGCGTTTTGTTGACAGGATGGATGATGATTCGAGATAAAAGCCGGGGTTTTAAACCTCAGGCTTCTCTTGAAGAGCAGCACGGCGCCTCTATGTGCTTTTAGTTAGCGAAAGGACGTCAGCTGAAGTACGCTGTGGTACAGCGATGGACATGACGAGTCACTGAGTCAGTTCGCTCGAACTGTCACTTTAAATGAATCGAACGTGGAGATTCATTTGGTTTGAATCATTCAGAGCGTATATAGAGCATCATAAATGTATAATAATACTTGCAGAGCTATAACACTCTCTCTTTCTCTCTCTCTCTCTCTCTCTCTCTCTCTCTCTATATATATATATATATATATATATATATATATATTGTGTAGGCAAAGATTATATAAATGTGTAAATGTGTGTGTGTATGTGTGTGTGTATATATATGTACACACACACACACTTATCCTACACAGGGTTGTGGGGCACCTGGAGCCTATCCCAGGGGACTCGGGGGACACAAGGGACACGAGGCGGGGGACATCCTGGACAAGGTGCCAACCGATCGCTAGGGCACAATCACACACATTCACACACTGCGTACAATTTGGAAATGCCAGTCAGCCTACAATGCATGCATGTCTTTGGACTGGAGGGAGGAAACCCCTGAAGCATGAGGAGAACATGCAAACTCCTCACACAGGCAGGATTCGAACCTCAACCCCAGAGGTGTGAGGCAAACATCCTACTAAGCCACCCTGCCCCCCTATATGTTATATATGTGGTGTTTGTGTGTGTGTGTGTGTGTGTGTATATATATATATATATATATGAGAGAGAGAGAGAGAGAGAGAGACTAGTAATAGACTACATTTTATTTACATGGTGGTTTGAAGGTTAATTATCATATCTTGGCTTTTATCATATCTATCTTATCTAAACACTACACAGTGACTGACTAATAGATCTCATAGATTTGTCCATAGGAAGAAAGAAATAACAAAAACTACTAGCACAAACACAGCACAAGGGTTGGCCGTTCCCAAACTTTGGATCCGTTCTTCCTTATGAGTCGATTCGCTCGATTCACTTAAAAGAGTCTTTTCTCTAGAACCGATTCGTGGTTCTTTCGCTCATCACTACGAGGGCAGCGTATAGAGTAAGAAGCCAGTCCCCGCTCATATACACGGTAGTTTTTCGTTGATGGCGGTGTTTGTAACCCTGCGCGGTTTATTTTAGGTGTAAAAGATGCGAAGGTTAGAGCAGAGAGCGTACAGAAAGGGGCGGACTTTGGTAAGTTGCGCTGTTTTGTTGGTTTTTTCTCTTCAGCACCGGCGTCATCAGTGCTGAAGGTAAAGCGGAACCGAGACGCGCTGTGCTCGAGAAGGATTACGAACTGCGCACGAGACGGACGCAAGCCTGGCCGCTGATCCCTGCGTAAGATATTCACGTCTTTCTTTACGATATTACACTGCTGTTTATTTCACTGCAGGCACGTTTATACCCTGATCATCCACACAGCACGAAATGCAGGTCTTACGACGTGTTATTTTGTTGTTGTTCCTGATCATGATGATCATGATGATAGATGATGATGATAATGTTTATGAATATGTCTGTTGAAAATGCATTTTCGAGACTTCCTCATTGTGAAACAGCTATTATTATCATGTCTATAAAAAAGTTCCCATGAGTGCAGTTTATTGGTATCTGTTCAGGCATGTATTTGAAGTGCTTCGTAAAACTTGTCAGAGGTGTGTGTGTGTGTGTCAGTTTTGTAACTATCACCTGACTACATGGCCTTGATATTTGCCCATCTATAAATATTCTCAGTATTAAAATAATGATATGAATTATGTGTCGGAGGCAATGTGAAAAATGGACTTGCACAGACTTTCATTTTATGAGTTCATAATATTAAAGGCGTGACGTCACGCCACCGCCTTCCTACACCTGACGACTGGGTAAAGAGCGCGCGCGGCTGTCGGTGGAGGCGAGCACGCGCGCAACACGTCGGTCGGGTGCGGCGCGCGCCGGCCACAGAGAGAGAGAGAGAGAGAGAGAGAGAGTAAACAGCACAGGGGTGCGTTTAAATCTGTATACCATACTACACAGTGCTCTATAGCAAACTAGTTCCCCTCAGCTGGGATTGGCTCTGTTGTTGAGCTCTAAAAGCAAAATTGCATGTTAGTGTGTTAAATTTGTTCATTTAGGTGCATCTTTAGAGTCAATATGTCAAAAGGGGTACATTAAGGGAGTGCACCTTTGGTTTAGCAGAGGATAGGACACAAATGTTGCAGGTTGCACAAGAGCATTGCAACTAGTGAGTCTGCTTAGTTACTGCAAGAAAAACAATATCAGATCAATATCAGGTGTCGGTGATACACAGAGCTCGGATATCTGATCCTGCTGAAATTGGTGCTTCCCTGTCAGTCTGTTAGTTTAAAGACTTTACTGTATCTTTTATCTTTTCCCCAGAAAAACTAACATAGGTGTTGTGATATAATTTTGGTGCCAAAGCTGACATACAAGTACTGCTGTAAATCTGGCCATGCAGTTGTAGTAACTGGTTAAATGAATCTGTTATGACAGAAAAAGATCTAACAGAACCTTTTTTTAGACACATTTCCTAGATATCAGTGTTAGTAACTCTATAAAAACAGCATAGTAATTGAAACAATATTGTTCCTGCATTGTTCTTCATGGATATGAATGAAGCTGGCTATGAATGAGTTTATTCGTAAATTGTTTGCAGGAGAACTTACACAGGAAATTTGTTAGTCATGAGAGTATCTCAGTAATATTGCTGCCAATTTGATTTGCATGACTGGTTTTGGTTTAGTCTGTGCTGGTTTAGAGAAAACGTTAAAAAAAAAAAAAAACAGACTAACCAGTAATGGGGCATGAAATAAAACAGACAAAACAATGTACTGGCTGGTCAATAAAATTGTCTGAAATTAAAGTTCTATGAGATTATTGTTATCTGTGTAAAGTGCGGCGTGAAAAAAAAAAACAAGAGTAATGCCTCTTTAAATGTTCTCTAGGACACAGAGCATAGAGCAACAAAGAAAAGGGGAATCTGATTTCATCTAGCCTATTTGCTGAACTTTGTGTTACTAATTCAATCTGAATAATTGAATTAATATGTTTTCATACTATGAGTTTGTGAGCATCTGGAGTCTATTTGACAAATTTATTTATAGATATTGAGAAATCAACATAACTGGTGTTCCTTTTATCAGGAAATTGAGTCCTGATGATGCCACAGCCATTCGTGACCAGGAGTCCAAGAGAGCAAAATTGGCCACGTTTTCTTGGTGGGAGGGATGGTGTTATTCTCTCTTGTCAATCACAGCGAAGCTAGCCAATCACGGGC
This sequence comes from Pangasianodon hypophthalmus, assembly GCF_027358585.1. NCBI lineage: Eukaryota > Metazoa > Chordata > Actinopteri > Siluriformes > Pangasiidae > Pangasianodon > Pangasianodon hypophthalmus. Next base: position 7,421,998 of record NC_069727.1, read on the forward strand.
ATCTGTGAGGTCATGTATGTGGAAGAGGGCAGATTGCGCTTTCCTGTGAATGTAATCAGCTGCCCTGTGTCACAGCAGGAACAGCAGTTCAAAAAGATGTAGTGGCTGGCTTCACGTGTCTCAGAGGAAGTTTTTACCCTCTCCGGCTGGTGGCTGTCATGTGATAGGGAAGGACTAGCTAGGGAAGGATACTGGCAAATGACCAAATTGAGTGGAAAAGACTGGAAAAAAATCTGTATCCATACCAGACGTTACCAAAAGTTTTACGTTGGTCATTTCTTAGTACAAAGCATATCTTGCCCCATGTAATGTTTACGCCAGGAACCAGTTCAGGAAATTCTAAGCACGCAATCTGATTTCATGAGAAATTCATTTGAATATAAAGCGATCGTATTTCATTACATATTTTGTAAGTCTCCCTGGTTGTTCTGCCAGTAGACTAATAGTAAATGTAAATGTAAATCTGTGGAGAATTGAAGAACGTATGAAAGCTGACGCTGCTCCTAACTTTAACCTTGACCTTGTACAGTATCTTTTCATACTGCTGGAGATGTGGGAATAGTTACAAATTTGCACACATGACACCACGATGGACCATCATGTAAAGTAAAATCTACATAGACAAGAGATGACTGTAAGCACAGTGGCGGAATAAAATAAAAATCTTTTATTAATCTTAGGGCTTCTTGGCAAGCCAGTGCACTCTGCCCACCACAGCTCAGACACAAATGGCTGTTTTATTGCATTACCAGCGCTAACTTTATTCCAGCTGTGTTTTTGTGGATCTAATGTGATGATATTTTTTATGGTGTGTCATCGTTGCTATACCCAAAGAATAACGAATGCATTTGACATGATGCATGTAAACACTAGACTATATGATAAATGATCTATTTTCTGGTAAATTTCTGGTAAGTGGTGCTACCACACCCTTGCATATAACAAACGCATCTTCTAGTGGTCATGTGTGTGTTTGTGTGTGTCTGAACTTGATGCTTGTGTTTAGAGGCTTCCTAAGAACATGATCAATCAGAGTGATGTAAACATTCAACATTTTGCTAGGATACGGGTTAAAACCACACACAGGAAATAGGTTCTCCACTTCAATCAAATATTGAAATGCGGACTTGAATAGAGATATCACTCAAGCCCAAATGTTTAGACACTCATGTGTTTCCTATTGAGCAACTTTAGAATGACTCATGGGGTGGTTTTCTTCATGGTTTGCACTCAGATCACTACTCAAGGGTGGACAAATGATAAATAAATTCCTACGCTACCACACCAACCAAGTGAAAACTCCAGTGTGCTTCATGTGTTTTGGTAACCTTTGGTGTTGCCTGGAAACCTAAATGACTAGGCTATAAAGTGGTAGCTAACATAATAAATTACCGTATGGTGAGCTGGTTAGCTAGCTAAAAGCATTAATACAGGCTTAGGGAATAGGCTTGGAACGATTGATGATAGAACAAGGAATGGTTGAGAGATTGCATGTATCGAGATGGCTATCGGTCAGATGATTTAAATGGCTGTCGGAAAACATGGTGTCTGTAGCTTTAAGATCGACAAAAATGAGGTGTGTTGTGTCTCGTAATACACACTTTTATGTTTCCAAAAAAACTGACTGAACGCTAATGATTACAGCTACAACCGACCTGTAAACAGCTTCAATTTTTTTTTCGATATAATAATGTAACTTGCACGTGACATGCGTTACTTATGTCTGGCCACGCCCCCTTTTTACTTCCCCTCAAAGCCAAGCAGATATTATCGGTCAATGGGCGATAGTTAGGGAGCACGATAGGACGATGACATGTTACAGACAATCTCACAAACCTATCAGGGGAATAAACGAGTATATTATCATGATGGTCTTCTTACAAAATGCGTAATGTGAAATGTAGTGATCTGTCCTCGCATCACACATAGAAGATTATATTCGATTCTGGCAAGCATCTTTATTTCTCTCAGTATGTTTAACTGGGAGGTGACTGCATGTTGTGTTAGCATCACACTAACATAACTTCACGTCACATTTAAGCATAGCTACATATCAAATCAAAACATTTGTTTTGCGAAAGTTGTTAAGGAGTAGGAGTTTTTCTTGTCCATCAGGCCACTACGAATAATAAAATAATAATCCAGACACGCTGTGTCCTGAGCACCCCTCCTACTGAAAATTTAGGAACTTTAATACAGTCGGTCAGCCTGTATCCACACATGGTGGTGTTACATGTTCATTATTAAACATTATTAGTCTCTGAGCATTTCTTTCTGAGCTAGACGTGTTCACATCCTGAAGAACAATGAGATTAACTGGTCGTCTGCAACGAGCAAAGTGTTGCTGATGTAATGGGTGTCTGCTGCGTGAGGATTTACTGTGTGTGTGTGTGTGTGTGTGAAAACAAACAGCAGTAAAGACAGCCACACTGGCTGTGAGGACCTTCAGAACTAGCTTAGCATAGTAACGGCCGATAATCTGCTACCACATTAAAGTGCCTCACCTGCAAATAACCTGTCTGGTTCAGGAGCGTTCAGGCATCACACTGCTTCGGACGTCAGCTGACTCGCTGTAAGCTGCTCGGAGTTTTGATGAGTCAACAGTGGCAAAGCTACTGATGCAAATATACAGCAAACCCAAGATCACACATCCTCGAGAAGAAAAAAAGGACTCTGGCAGTACCATTTTGCAGGCAAAACCAGTTTTATTGACATTTCTGTGGTTCTTACGTATGTTAAACATATCTAAGTGGAGACCTTTTTCTGTGGGAGTTGATATTTACATTTGTTTGTACAGTGGTCATATTCAAATATATGCATGTTTGTGTAGGTGTGATGACTGCGGTATAGGAGTGTGTCGTGATGCTGTACGATTATTATGACGCAGCTTGTTCAGTTGTTTTGAAATCGGCTTTTCCTGTCCTGGCAGCCTAGATCACATGCCAAGTTTAGTAACATGTGTTTAATCGCACCAGAAGTGCAAGCACTCATATCAGTAACAGGCTATACATTAATTATAATCGCCTAACAGTGTAGACTACGTGCTCATTATAGAAAGATATGTCTGTTCATGTGTCTGTGATCCAAACAGGTCTCAGCTGTAAAACTACGTGCATGTGCGTGGTCACGCATCTGCTGTTCTCAATGTGAGTGCGTGTGTTTACATTCGACGGTGGTGAGCAATGACGCAGGAGAAAAAGCCACGCAGAAGCAGAGGTTGCTGCCATTACTGTGGTGCAGAGACCGAGAGAGGGAGGGAGGGCTAAAATGGGAGAACGGGAAGCTAACCAAGAGGTCGTATACTATAAAAAAAATGAGACAGAGCAAAACTGAAGCGCAGATGAGGAAAGATAAGGATGGTCAGGCAGTGGAAAGACATGGGAGGGGTTTCAGAGTGAGACAGAACAGACACAAGCATATACTCGGCAGTGTGCGCCACAGTTAAACTGCGCAATAAATCAAAATCCTGCTTTTAAACTCCGTCAATGATAATCAGGAATTCTCTGCTCACATAACCAACCTAGAAACCCAGATTTTACCCCACTCAACAGCACTAACCATCCAAACAGCATCACTGAGGCATCATGACTTGGCAAAAATATCATGTTATGATACCTGAAGATGTTTTTATGATATCATCCTATCACATTTAGACTTACTAAGTGTTTAACAAGCAACAAGAGATTAATTACAGATAGTTAAAAATAGTTAATAGTTAATGATACTCCGATCGTGTATACTAAGGACTCAGGTACACAAAAAGAAATATTTTAATGAAAACATAATTATAATGAATGCTGGTTTTATATAAGATTTTGTTATCATGCATGTATACTTTGTGCCTGTGATGCTGACTAGGTTTAACTCCTACTTACAAAGTAAGATGAAGTGAAATGCTCTGTTGAAAGCACATTAGCATTTTGCTAATCATTGATGTGCTAATCGAGATTAGCAGCAAACCTTACGATTTTTTTAAAGAATCATAGCTAGCTTTAACTCTTCAGTACTATAAAGAAAAAAGATTGTTCTATTTATACATGCAGTTCAGTAACATACTAAAAATGATAAGATTCTCACTAAGAGCAATGTTACACGCTAACAACAACACTTGCGTGACATTAGACTTTGCGTTTAATGTACTTTCTTAATACCGACACACTGATGATCTTCAGACTAACCTTTCCAAACACACGTACACATAAAACTTCACACTAACTTACCACAAGCACATCCGGCTTTCTAAAGCTCCAACAGCTTATAAAAAAGATAGTAGCATAACAGGCCGACATCGGATTAGCTACTTTTTACTGAACATTTCACAACCCAACCCAAGTTGTTTTAGAAATCTGTTTTTATTTAGCAAGTTAGATCTCTAACTATCATCAATTAATATGGACAAAAATGGCCTTCTTTAAAAGGAAGAGGTCTTTGAGCTAACTTTGCAAGCATTCAACCACAGACCTCTGCAGCATGGAGGATATTGCATTAACTCTAGATTAACTGCTTCCAACTATATCATTTGAAGATTTTCTGAACTCTCTTTCTATACTATTGATTATATTTTAAAGTTCATTGTGTCACAGTGTTCAAAATGTTGTTTTCCTGTGAGAAACTGGTTCACGGAAGGAGTGCCTGAGGGTTTTTTTTATGCAGCATAAAGCTAATTAGGGTTATAGGTGTAGTGACGATACTCTGAGAAAAGTGTACTGATAGATGCAATTTATCGCAATATTATTACCCACACTCACCCCAACCCTTTCAAAAACGTCATCATATCTATAGTTTACTTAGCTGATTTGAAGCAGCAACCCCTATACTTTCCCCTGACTTGGTTGAAGGCTAGCAGTGTGGGCTAGGCAATATTTGCACTCTACTTTGCACTGAAGCTTTGGTTCCCAAGCACTCAGTGGGAGAGGAATGTGGCCAGGCAAGCAGAGCTGGCACAGTCCTGGACCCCGTGCTCCACTTGATGTGAAATCACATCTCTTTCAAAATGCCCCTGACAAAGAACAACTCTCTACGGGCGCTTCACTCTACCTATTCAGACCACATCTATCAAGACCCGGGCTGTGATTGCATGTGTGCGTGTGAGAGTAAGCGCGAGAAAAGGAAGGGCAGGTTAGAAAGACAAACCACAGCTTTGAAAGTGGCTGCAGTAAAAGAGGGATATGTTTTCACAGAGTAATGACACAAGCTTGACTTGGCAGATACCGTCAAAAATGCTTTGATTGCAAGCAACCAGATAGGACAAGATGTTCCTATTGCACAACCTGTTGCTGCCCCTCAGCAGGGATGGACATCCAAACCCAGCACTACAGAGATAGGACAGAACACAGGTCAGTTGAGGCCTGCCAGACTAGAGCAGCGTTACTGAACTTGTGTACTTTCTAATGGTCTTTGTGGAATACTAGAGAAGCTGTTCGAGTCTCATCTGTGTCTGGGGTCCAATAGAGACTAACTGGCCTGCCAATTGTTGGGTGGGAATATCTGGGTGGAAAGGATGGTCTCTTGTCCCTGTCAGTCAGAGGGACATAAGATAGTCATGGGTGCCTGTTATCTCATGTGTAACTTAGTACTCTCCTCAAAGTGTGTTCGGCTGTCCTATGATGTTGCATGAGTGGTTTCATGTCTGGAAAAGAAAGCAAGTATTAGCTTTTGTGCAAAAAGTGGCAACTAGCTAGTAGGTGTGAATTATTCACTCATGCATTCTTCTTCAGTAATGGCTTTATCCCTGGTCAGGGTTGTGGTGGATCCAGATCCTATCCCTGGAACACCAGGAGTGAGGTAGGAATACACCCTGGATGGGCTGCCAGTTTATTGCAGGGTATAATGCGCACACACATTCATACTCATTCACGCATAAGAGCAATGTAGCACAGTCAGTCCACCTATTAGCATGTTTTTGAGAGGATCCTTGAACTGTGAGGTGGCCGCTTTGCCACCCTGGGTGGGAATTAGTAGCAACTAAATTTATAAAAATGTTTAAAAATTCCTCTTAAAAGCTCCTACTTCATAGTCACCAATGGTAAACAAACTGCAGTCTGGTTCATGTTGAAATTTGTAAAAGTTCCTCTATCCATTATTATGGAGAGCCAAGTGCCAAAGACGCTCTGGTGTCTCGCAGTTTGGCCAGCATTAACTAAACATTTCTCGTAATATGAAATAATCATTGGCCCTTCCATCAGAACATCTTGTGTTGTTCTGAATTAACGGTAATGGGTCATTTTCAGACTTTGGCAGAGCTTTACTTTGGAAATGAGGACACAGTATTAACAAATTCCAACGTGTTGGACTGTTGATGAGTCCTCAGCGGTACAAAAAGAAGCCGAGCGGCGGGGTCGCTTGTTTTCTTGGAGAACAAGGCCTTGTGGGGCAAGTGGAAATCAGGTCAATTCCACTGGGCCATCTCACTCACAGTAAAAGCGAGCCTCATCCCGTATTTAAAACCACACCATCCCTCTCTGTCTCTGTAAAGAGTCTGATGGATCTGAATGCTGCGTAAAAGGAAAGCACACAAACAGATCAATGGGACCCATTTGCAATGCGAACAGCATGTAGTCCGTCACTTCGCTGAGCCTGATTTGCAACCTCATTTCTGTTCTCTGGGCTTATCACGTCTCAGGCTCAGCCATATCTGTCTTTTAATTCTGGAGCAGCCGTGAAACAGCTGAGTCATGGCCCTAGTAAACATCTGGTGATGCAGTAGTGCTTTATAGAGTCACGGCCAGGGCAGTTCAAACAAATGATACCCCATAAAGTACCCTAATATGGCCAAAGAGCCTGGTATGGAAGACTGCTCTTTATTTTAAGATCGTGTTTATATAATAAGTACAAAATCACACACCTTCACTTTGTGTGCTGCTCCTTGAATAATAAATCATGTTTATGTCCAGTGTCTAATCTGAACAACTATAAAAGATTATTAGACAGCTACAGGCTGAGCCTCGGTGCCAGCTTTCATCATGGGGCAAATAAATGTCAAACTGACAAGGGCGTGCCATACAGTAAGGTGCTACACTATAATTATAGGGCAGCTTTAGACAGGCTTGTAGTGAAGTGTGAATCGATAGGCTAGACTTTTGTTTTATGAATGTGCCAGTTGTGTTGGAATTGCTCTAGTTGTTACTAGGTCTGGGTGATATTGTGATTTATTCCACTTAATTCTCTATTCTGATCGGTCAGAAGGTGTTGTGTCAGCTGAATGTAACAGGTTTATATTAAGGTGCTTGTTCTAACAGGCCATTGTTTCTATAGTAACTACTACAACAGGGACTTGTGTTTCAGACTCTCTACATAAACTGATTTGCAGATGTGTCTAACTGTTAATAAGGTGAAGTTTTTTGTGAAGAGATTTACATTTCACATTTCTGGAAGGAGTCTCCAGTGTCAGCGTTTTGTAACAGTCAGAGGTAATGCTGTAACATCAAGTTTTCTGACATGAGAAAGGGAAGGACGAGTTTGTACTTTGTGGTTTCTCATAACATGACAGGCTGTGTTTATGTCTTATTAACCTCAAGAGAGTATGAAAAGAGAGGTTGAAGTGGTAAATCATAATCACTGGCAAATTGTTGTGCTATAAAAGAAATAAATCACTTCAGAATGTGCTGTTATGGGAAGATAATCAACTTAATAGATTAATTTCCTACAGCAGCATGTCCCTTCATGTTTTAGTATTTACATAATACTGATAATGTGATATATTTCATTAGAATAGACATTTCTGGGGGTATTGCACACATTGTCAATACTTTTATAACACTGACCATTACATTGTTACTCAGAGAAACTATTAATTGATACTAAATATTTCTGGGGTAAATAGTTTATTTTGTGGAAGATAAATATAAATGAAGGCATAATTTCAGACAGATTTGAACATAATTCAGTCTGCAGTTCTGTGACTATATTCAAGGAGTTTCATTATTTTTATTTGTATTTATTTACTTATTAATTAATTAATTAATTAATTAATTAAAGTTAGTTGTCAGTACTCACCCGCTCGCTAGTTCTATGTGAAAAGCGGTGAAGGCTAACACGAATGATACTTAGGTCAAATTTATTAACACAAAACAAACACAATTTCTCATTTAAAACAGACTTTTTTAGTACTTCCATTAATTAACAAAAAAAAACTTGGCTGCCCTACTGTACTATGTCACTCTACTGGTAATATATAGTGTATTGTGAAATGATCAAATGTTGTTACACTGTATATCTTGCTTTGTCACCCATCCCTAGATCTACAGCAGTTCAGTGACATTTGAGTAAAGAGAGGAGGTCATGCTGCTTAGTTCTCTTTCTCTGTTCTCACTATTTGCCAGACCCTGGGTTACTGTGTAGCATGTTTTCACTGAGGCTTCTCTTTTCTCCAGTCTCTCTCTCTCTCTCTCTCTCTCTCTCTATTTGTGTCTCTGTTCCTGATCGTCCTACATTTTATAAAAATGGACCTGGCATGCCCACCATATTTAGCCACACTGCTGCTGATTCTCTCTCATGAACAGGGATATTTCTGCCTTACAGTAGAGTAAGGGAAGGAAAGGAAAGGCCATAGCACAGCACATAGCGTAAATCTAATAGCAACAGGAAAAGAAAGACATGCCAATTTTGTTAGTATAAAAATACGGGTTATTTAATGGGCTTTATCGTCATGTAAGTAAAGCATTGAGATTTTGACCTCAAATATAAAGGGAATATAAATATTATTATTATTATTATTATTATTATGAGCATAGATGTAGAAGATAATGCTGTTAACAGGCAGATGAACACATATAATGTTCATTGTTCATTGTTAAAAGCGCTATACAAAAAAATAATAAAATTGAATTGAATATAACACAAAAAAGAACATTAGTACTCCAGCATTTTTTAAAAAAACTGAATCTCTATTTGTTGCATCTCTGGTGTATATGATTATCGTGAATAATAATTTCATCATACTTTCCTGTGCTGAAAAAAACAAACAAACAAACAAACAAAAAAACAAAACAATTCACTTAAAAGTCACTTATAGTGCAAGCAAGGGCAGTTATTGTATTCTGTGAAAAAACATTTAAAAACTGTGACTAAATTACGCAAAATCAAAACTTAAATTATACTTATATAGACTTATACTTAAATAATATAGCTCTAAGTTAATTAATGATAATAATGTTAGGCTATTTGGTATTGCAGGAGGATAATGAGATGTTTCGAAGTTACATATTTATGTTTATTCATAGATCCTGCAAATTTAGATTTTTAATGGCTTAAAATTACGTTATGGACTACTTTATGAAATAAAAAAGTTTAAACTCCCGTATCATTTTTATCCAGAAATGTTTTTTTTTTATTGGCGTAGCAATTAATCTTTATGTTTTTATTATCATGGTGCGTCCCATCGCACTGTTATACAGCCATATCCCTAATCTCAACATTCCAACTCAACATTTCTTCCCCATCATGAGCTCATCGGCATCACGCCGCTGTTACATCAGCCTGAAACCACGCTGACGCAACCTGTCAGTGATCTGGCAGTCTGGTCATCATGACCATGCACTATTCTCTCCAGTTCTCTCGCTCCAGACTGGAGTGGACAACCAATGCCTGCCTCCACCTAGTGGCTGTCTGCAGTTTTACACACACACACACACACACACACACACACACACACATACACACACACACACATTGCTAATCTTTGCTCTAGACATGTAGGCAGCTGCCTGGCACACACTGTAAGAGCGAGTCGATAATGCAGTTGTAGGCAAACAAATCCACGCACATACACACGCACACACACACACACACACACACACTCTTAACACATAAGTCGTATGTACACACAGATGGCTGAACAAACACCTTTGCATTCACAAAGTTATGTACAAACAGCGTAATGATTTATATTTATTATTTATTGTTTTTTTCCTCACAGTGAAATGCAAATGTACACACAGGACAGAAGTCCAGTGGCTTTCAGTGTATGTCATGTCTCTGTTCCTTCCTTGTTAAGTTTCAGTTCTCTCACTCTGTTTTTTTTATAAGTGTTACTGTTAGTATTGAGAAAACTGTGAATGTATTAGGACATATAATATTGCAGTATTCAATGGCATGATGTATGTTGATATTGAGGTTGTGCTTAGAAAGCATCACCATTACACAATATTATGAAAAGAAAATTCAGTTCAGAAGTTCACATATCTAATTTTCAACATTTAAACGAAAAATGTATTGGACAAGGATAATAATTTGTACAAAAATAGAATTTAACATCCAGTCAGTTATTTGTTACAATTAGTAACAGTGGAGTTAGAAATGTACTGTTACTTTATGGTGTTCAAGATACTCATGATAAACTGTTCTGAGGATACTCATGATAAAGTCTTCTAATAGTATTGTTCTAGTATTGTAATTGGAGCTGCAACAATTAGTCGCCAAACCTGACAGCGTCAGTAATGAAAAATCATGGAGGTAGATTTTGATAGTCTTTATAGTTTGCTTAACCAAGAAGAAAAAAAAAAACAGTGTTGCAATGCAATAGTATGTATTCCTCTGTAAAAAAAAAAAAAAAAAAAAAAGTAATGTAATACAATAATGAAGCTGTTGAGGGCAGTGTTGCTTCTGTTTCTCTCTGCGATACTGATGTGTGCCGCTTGTTTAAGAAATGAAGTGGGATGTGAAAACTGGAATTTGCTGATAACGGTTAATTTTTCTTCATATAAAGTTCATCTTGGTGAACTTTAATCCTGCGAATTTGCAAACGTCAGAAGAATGAGCTGATAGAAAACAAAAGTGTGGATTGTGCATCCTTTTTTCGGTAGAGAAAAAAAAAAAACAGAAATATAGCCGCAAACTGCGGGGTCCAAGCACCATTCGCAAAAACTGTGCCCGTAAAAGGCCAGTTCTTGCCATGAAACACTAAAGAAACCATAGATGAACATTCTATTCAGCTTTCATGATGGGTTGATCAATACTAACATTGTGAAAAGCTCATTGTCCTCAATGACTGAAGACTGTTAGATTATACTTGTTATTTCGAAGTTATTTGTGACTGCCTTCGAGCACTCTAGAAGCCTTTTTTCAAACACACATACATACATACACTTCCCTTTGGTCACTCTCTCTCTTATTTTCACTCCACACAGAGGGAGGTAATAGCCTATAGCTATATATAGAATAATAAGGAATAGCAACTTGCATGACTGTAGAGAACAATAGGATATGTGTACTCTCTGTAAGACAGCAGGAAGTGATAAATTGTCTACAGAGGAAGTTGGAACAACAGACATGACCCTACACATATGCACACACAATAAACATTTACATCGACTTCCATTTACTGTAACTGACCAATAGGTAGCATATGGAAGTACTCATCAACATTATGTGCTTTTGAGTTTTTTCTCAGTGAACTTCTCTCTCACTCTATGTTTTTTCCACTTTCATGGTGGTTTCCTTCTTCTCTTAGTGCTACTGCATCATATATAAATATATACATATAGTACACAGGTTAAATGTCATCAAACCCTACTTTAAAGGTCACACAAGTGTAATGGAAGTAGGTTATTTTGTATTAGCTCTCAGTTTTGATGGGCAGTGTATTTGGCCTCACAGTCATGACATGGCAGCAGTGGATTGGATGAAGCATCTAGGTCATTTCACACGAATTCACAAAAAGTCCTTGGCCATCTCTTCTGGGAAAGAGTGCATGAGTCATTTTATATTAAACTTCCTTCATTATATTTCCCCCTCCTGCACAAAGACTTCTGATCTAAGGTAAACAGTGAACAGAATGAGACAGACAGAGAGAGAGAGAGAGAGAGAGAGAGAGCAATAGACAAAAAGAGGTGCAAGTTTAACTACCTATTACACTGGTATAGTGAAGAAAGCAGGCACTTGATGTATAAAAGAGGAATCACTCTTCATGTGTCTCCCTGTTTAGGAGACACATTTGTTCGGGTTCTGTGCCAGTGACCGGAAGGTTGTGAATTTGGTCCTTGAGCAAATCCCAATAAAGATTGGATTCAGCATCACTCGTAAGTTCAGTTTAATTCAGTTTTATTTATAGAGCACTTTTAATAATAGACATTGTCACAAAGCAACTTTACAGTAATCCAGATCTAGATTTAGATCTTGAATGAGTAAGCCAGAGGTGACAGTGGCAAGGGAAAACTCCCTGAGACCTCATGAGGAAGAAACCTTGAGAGGAACCAGACTCAAAAGAAGTAACAGACATTGCTGTTGCCTCTGGAGAGTGTTTGTAGCTATAAAAGTTAGTTTGCACTGCTAATCTGCTAACAAAGCTAATATGAAATCTAGCACATAATGAAAGTGATACAACCTATTTTTTCAGGTGCTTTCACTCTATTAAAACGTTGGAATATATTTTAAACAGAAGTAAACCATATAGTGACAGTCACACCCATATGTGCTTGTTCAACATCCCATTCCAGATTTACTCTCCCTTTGCTGTTATAATAACCTCCACTCTTCTGGGAAGGCTTTCCACTAGATTTTGGAGATTGGCTGTGGGGGTTTGTGATCATTCAGCCCCAAGAGCATTAGTGAGGTCAGGTACTGATTTCGGGTGAGGAGGCCTGGGGTTCAGTCAACGTTGCAGTTCATCCCAAAGGTGTTCAGTGAGGTTGAGGTCAGGGCTCTGTGCAGGACACTCAAGTTCTTCCAACCCAACAAGCCATGTCTTCATGGAGCTCGCTTTGTGCACAGGGGCACTGTCATGCTGGAACAGGTTTGGGCCTTTTAGTTCCAGTGAAGGGAAATTATAAAGTTACAACATAGAAAGACATTCTATAAAGTTGTGTGCTTCCAACTTTGTGGCAAAGGTTGAGGAAGAACCACATATGGGTGTGATGATCAAGTGTCCACATACTTCAGACCATATTTAACTTCAGTTAACAACATATTTTTTGCCCTTTTGGTTTCCTGTATCAGTTTTGAAAAAGAAAAACGATTTTGACCTTAAAGATTAAATAGGCCTACAATGAAGTGTCAAATCTAACACTATAATCTCACAAAATAAACCTATAAATTTAACAAAATAATGTTAATGCTGATGATCATTAGAAAGTGATTAAATACACTGGGTTTTTTTGACTGGCGCTCACCTGATTGACAGCTTTCACTGAGCAACATCAAAAGTGAAAATGTTGGACATTAGATAACCACTTTACAAAAAGACTACATCATAATGTACTTTTATGGGTTTTTTTTTAAAAAATCTATTCACTGCACATAATTGCACTTAATCACTTAAATCACTTAAAAATCCACCATCCAGCTGAATTTTCACAATTGCTTCAGTTCCTGATTGCACAGCTGATAATATTATTACACCCTCCCTTACACTCCTTAAACCTTAAATGGTGGAAATGCTCGTTTTCCTGTCTTTTTAACACCAGATACAAGTTCTGGATGATTAAATCTTTATGACGATATTTTAAAATGGTAAATCACAATCAACATCTTACAAGCCTAGTGTCCAGTTTTTTATTCTAAATTACATATGACTTATGGAATGGCACCAAACGCACATCAGTTGCCATTCAATTTATTAAAAGGGTATTAAGACAAGTATGTGTATCCAGTAGGGGTATACGAAGGGATATTGAAAGTATTATTAAACTCAGAGGTTCAATTTTAAATATTAGCATACGTTTTGTTACCCATTGTGATACATATTATGTGTCATAGAAATTTCTTTGAGAGTTATTATATGTTTTTGGTCATATCGTCCACCATTAAAGAGAACAAACAAAAGTGAGTGGTACCTGTACATGACTTATTTACATACTATAAAGCTCCCCCATAGTGCATAGTAAAAGGCCCCAAGTTTATCTTCCCCTCTGTCCTTGACCACTGACCCAGTACCACTGTTTCATACCCAGCACAGGCGTCGATGTTGTGAAAGTCCTAATCTGTTGACTCTGAAACACTACTACGTGTAAACATGTTGCGTTTTGTCATGTGAGTACAAAGTACGTGTACGCCGCATGACTCATCCGTTATCGCAGGTGTACAAGAGCAGCACCAATTTCAAGTCTTTAGCTTTTTCTGTCTTAGGCTGAAACACAGAAAAGCTCATTCACAGCCAATCCCAGATGCTACAAGACATATGATAGGGTCAACTAATCTTTGACTAAGATTCAAGCAGCTGTGGTTAATGATTAACCTCAAGATGAAGAGCATGTCGCCATTTATTGCTGAGTATCTAGTTATATAATATCATTGTAAATAAATAATTTACTGAATGTAAATAAAAGTACCATAAAGGTTGTGGTATTTGAGATGAAATTATTACCCGTATTCATTTATTAGTGTCATGTCAACGCCGGAATCAGCATCAAACTCTCAATTCCCAGAACACCTTGCAGCCTACAGACATAGCCACTCCGGACTATATAACTCAGCGCACAAGATCGCGTTACATTCCCGCTCCTTTGTTTACTGACTGCACTCACCTGGTTCCCTTTATATACTGTATATCCACTGTCCTATATACTGTATACAGATGTTGCACTTTCAGTTCATTGTGAAGTAACACTCAGTGTATTTCTGCCTGACTTACCAAGCCTTATTTTCTGCGTTTAGCTATTCTAGTCCTGTTTTTTCTTGGTTTTTTTTTCTTTTTTTTAATTTCTGGTTTTGTCCTTATTGTTCTGTTTGCTGATCTCCTGACTCACTACCTGTTTTTTGTCCCTGAACTTGTGTTCTGTTTTTTTTTTTTTTTTCGATTGTCTGTCAGTTTCCTAATAAACATCTTTACCTGCAATTGCAGCCATCTTTTTCAACTGAATGTTAGTTATTACTATTCAGATATTTTAATTAACACGGCAGTATGAAAAATTACAGTTGTTTTTTCAAGTAGTTTTCTAGTCTCGGAACAATGTTTGCTAATATACAGTTACTTGTCCTGGGATCGCTGAATTTTTTAAGACCTACACACTTTATTTTGGAATTATTATTTTTGGAAAGTTTAACAAGCAACACAGCACATTACCCAGCCATGAAATATTAACTCCCCAACACGCTTTTTTATTAAAGTAATAAGTAACGTAGAATAAATTAATTTCTGGAAGAAATTCTCTCAGCACTGTTGCATCAGCAAACATTGGTTTTATGGATTAATTATGAGGTTTTTTTTCCCTTGATGAGTTATAATGTATTTTAGATGACCTAGTCGTACATATTGTGACTGCCTGAAAAAAAAGGTGTGATGGAAACCAGAAAAAATACATTTTTTATAATATATAATTGCTTAAAAAAACCTTAAGTGGAGTTTTCTTATGTCAGAACACCTACTGCATGTTATCTCACTTATAGCATGCGTGGCCAGCTTTTAAAAACTCTCTTTTCTATATATTTTTTGTCATGGCAAGACATTTAGCCTTTGTTCTGTTAATAGAATGACCTAATTTTTGCCTATTATGTTGCTTACCAGCCAAAGCTTACTGTTAACAGAGTGAAATTGTTTATAGTGAATACTATTAATAATAAAAGATTTATTGTACATTTGATTTGATCATTTTATTGTAAGCAGGTTTTAGGCACTCTGTTTCGCGTTGTGCCTAAGAACACCCCTTACCCTTAATAAAATCACTGTAACGCATGTCCTCTCCTGGCTTATTGCCTTACGGAGGTATTTTATTAGTAAATTTCACCTCTGCCCCATGCTCCGGTTGCTGTGGATGTTAATTGTTCAGTTGTAACATTTATGTTAGTTGTGCACATAAAAGGTGAGCATAAATTGAAGAAATAATGTTTAATTGAGAAACATAAAGATAGGCTTCAATTAACATTTGAGTGTAGATGTGCATTTTTTTCTATGCCACTGCAGCGAGCACAGGCTAAACAAACAATTAACGGAAGTTAAATTCAGCATCTCGAAGTGTTAGCAATTTACTAACAATTATAATATTGTATTAATTCAAGCACAAGTCTGTAAAACATCTGTTTATAATTACATTTAAAGTTCGTTCCTGTTGTCAGTTATGTTATAGCAGCTGTAAACAGTTTTCCCTCCCCAGCCTCATTCTTGCTTTCTTTCTTTCTTTCTTTTGAAGTTAACAGAGAAAGAGATAAGACAAAAATGCAGCTTGTCATGTTACTGAGAAACCAGAATGTTCGTAGTTTTCCATCCTGAAGGCTTTGCTGTGCTTACAGCTTTACCTCTGACTGTTACAAAGCACTGGTACTGGAGACTCCTTCCATAAATGTTCAGAAAACGTCAACATATCAACAATGCCACACATTTTTATGTGGAGCGTCTGCTATACAAGTCCCAGTGTAGGTTGTTAGTACAGAAATGATTAGAAAAAGTGTGTTAATATAAATGTTAATGACTCAATACCTTCTGACCAAGTAGAGAAAATGAATCAATACCTTCTGACCAATCAGATTTGAGCATTGAACAGCAGTACAGTGTAACATTTTATGGACTGCATGACACTTTTTTGTCTTGTAAGATATGTAACTTGGCCGTGTGTTAGCGTTTGTAGAGTAGCTGTTACTCCAGTAGTTGTGGGAAATCTATGGGACAGCACACTGGCATTATTTTTAGTGCTTATATGGGCACATGAGTGAAAATTACATTACTGTAGTGGCGGTGAACAGACAAACAGTTACTTAAGTGGATTGCAAGGTTTCAGTATTACGCATGTATGTAACGTAGTTTTTTTAATTTCGAGTCACTCATTTCAAACATGATGACTGGTGGTAATGATCAGCAAAATGCTTCTCCCTTAATAGCCATTTATTAATGTTTAACTAATGAATATTAATGACCATTGGGGTATACTTATGAATATTAATGACCAGTGGGCGTGCTTTGTGAGTCAGAGAGGCAGCGAAAGGTAGTACACAAATTGATAAAATATGTAGCCATGATTGTTAGAGGAAAATCACTTCAGATACCTGAATATAATCAGGTGGGATGTTGCGCATGTGCATTGCTACCTGCTGCGGAGGGGTTCTTGTACAAAACTTCTACCTTGACAGCCAACTGCTTCTTTCAGAGCAACGGGGGCATGTCGCACTGCTCCATCACACCAGAGCCGCCTCAATCAATCAGTCATTCACGCAGAAATCACCCCCATTAACTGAACCACTGAGGCTCTAATGATGAGTGTGCATCATGTAATCTTTCAGTCATCTAGCAGCTCAGTCAATCAGAAACTCAGCCCAGTCATTACACACTAACGAAATAATCAACTGTCATGTCGCTGTGGTCCTGCCCGCCTGCTTTCAGCTTCTCACAGAGGTCCCGCGCTTTCTAATTGTGGTCATGTTTTCACAGTCACTGACCATTTTTCCCCCTTCTATTAACTGGAAACAGTTTCCATTTCCTTTAAGACATGTCACACAGATTGTCCAGTTTATCACAAGGATGATTTAGGGGCTTTTAATAGATTTTAGTTCTAGCTCATAAAGTCCCAGTTTTCATTTGAGTTTCATTTTACTGTACAGTAGTAATATAGAGAAGTTCACACACTCACACACACAGACACATACACTTAGTAGGGAAGTAAAACGCCGTGTAAGCGGCGTTTCCCTTAAATGACCCTATTTCTTGAGTGTTTGTGTAGTTGAGAGTGTGAGATGTAAATGAAGTACTAGAGAACCATCAGAAACAAATACTGTTCAGAGAAAAACTTTGTGTTTGTGGGTGTATTTGTGGGTACATTTGTGTATGTGAGGTGTGGTTCTGTGGTTAGAGATCGCAATTTACTAAAAAAAAAAAAAAAAAAATTGTCCAAACCAACGTACTAATGTTTAGGCTCAGGGTTAGGGCTCATTGCTCTTCTTACATTCATTAGTATGAAATCTGGCTTGTTGGGAATACTGTGAATGTGGTCATGTGGTGCAGAAAGGTTCCCAGAAGGAAGGAGGATGAGGAACAAAGGAGAGAAAGAAAAAATGGAGAGAGAGAGAGAGAGAGAGAGAGATGGTGCTGAGGAAAAGGATCCCAACCGAAAGAGAAAATACACTATAGGTTATTAATGCATTGGCAAAAGTATTTAATTACCTTTTTTTTTTTTTCCCAAGGTCCAGTATGAAATGATATATAGTATAAATCTGAAATGCTGACACTATGTCATTTCTCAGTGCTGTAGCATAGTTTTTGTTTTATCACACTTTTTGACTTTTTGATTGTCTACCATTTGGCTTGTCACAGCCACTGACCAAATGAGAAATTTAAAAAGTACCAGAGTTCTTAGAGATCCTATTTACTAACACTACTGATTAAGATTCCCAGCAATTTGCCAGCACTAACATATGTATATTTACTTTATGCTGGTGCATGATGTTCAGCATGTGCTATGTGTTTTGTCCACAAAACAAGATAGTTCCTGTTATCTCTTCCATTATAGCAGTTAGAAGTTACAAAGTGCTAACACTGGAGACTCCTTCCCTGCAGGTTAAATCAACATCTAACAGAACACTTCATCATATCAGCAATTATGTATTTTTCTTTGTTAAATAACAACTTTTTAATCTGTTTATTATTAGCTTAATATGTGGACCGAGTACTATACAAGTCACTATGAATGAGCTGTTACAATAAAAATGATAAGATATTACTGTAGATAACAAGCGCATTCGTATAAACCTGTGATTGGTTTTAAATTAACCAGCACAAACACATTAATTAGGGTATTAGTTCATATTAGTGGTTGTGGATGTGTTTTTGTTAATAGATGATAGATAGATATTTGGCTTATTCGATCCAGTAAAAACAAACAAATGGAAATGAAGTACTAGAGAACCATCAGAAACAAATGCTGTTCAGTGAAAAACTTTGTGTTTGTGGGTGTGGTGTGTGTACATTTGTGTACGTGAGGTGTGGTTCTGTGGTTAGAGATCACAATTTAATAAAAAAAAAAAAAAAAAAAAATTCGTCCAAAACAACTTACTAATGTTTAGGCTCAGGGTTAGGGCTCATTGCTCTTCTTACATTCATTAGTATGAAATCTGGCTTGTTGGGAATACTGTGAATGTGGTCATGTGGTGCAGAAAGGTTCCCAGAAGGAAAGAGGATGAGGAACAAAGGAGAGAAAGAGAAAATGGAGAGAGAGAGGGGGAGAGAGAGAGAGAGAGATGGTGCTGAGGAAAAGGATCCCAACTGAAACAGAATATACACTATAGGTTATTAATGCATTGGCAAAAGTATTTATTTACCTGATTTTTTTTTTCACAAGGTCCAGTATGAAATGATATATAGTATAAATCTGAAATGCTGAAATGCTGGATAAAATATTACTGTAGATAACATTAGTATAAACCTGAGATTGGTTTTAAATTAACCAGCACAAACACATTAATTAGGGTATTAGTTCATATTAGTGGTTGTGGATGTGTTTTGTTTAATAGATAATAGATAGATATTTGGCTTATTTGATCCAGTAAAAACAAACAAAGACAATATGAATATAAAGTTAATGTAAAGTCTTACTTACTATTCGTCTATCAGGTTTTGCTCTGATAGAACTTTAAGGTGATTGTTTTTTTTTGTTTTGTTTTTTTTGCAAAGTTTTATATATGCATTTACATTATTAACATTTCTGTTTTCTATGGAAATTAATAAAAGTTGATGAAGGTACATCATATTCAGTGCATGTGGCTGAATCCATGACTTCTAATTTGGATTTTATGGAGCTTTAATGCAGCTTCTTGTGTTTAATTTATAGCTGTGCAAGTGTCTGTTGTTTTGCTGGTCATTAAAACTTTGTCTTATTTATTTCTGAGCATATTTTGTTGTACAGGAATATATAGTTGTGGATGACTCTGTATATTCAGAACCCATGCATTAAGTCTTATCTAAAACGAGACACATTAGAATGTAATAATCAGTGAAAAGGATTATGAGCAGAAATCTCAAATACAAATCTTTTCAAAAATGGCAAAAATGCACGTGATTCTAAATTGATTTAAATGTATTTTTTCCCCCGAAGTCCTATTTTTTTTTTTAATTGGGAGGTGAACCTTAGTGAAAAACTGCAGGACATATAATACAGTATACAGTACATATAATTAATGTTCTATTTTATCTTTTTTCCTGTTCTCCTTTAATATAATTAATATATAATTAATGTTCTATTTTATCTTTATCTTTTATATAATCTTTATCTTTTATATAATTAACATATAATTAATGTTCTATTTTATCTTTTTTCCTGTTCTCCTTTTATATATATATACTGTCAACTTTTACAATAATATGTCTATAAAAATAATATAAAAGAATGAAGTTTTGTGCAAATTTTATATATATATATATATATATATATATATATATATATATATATATATATATATATATATATAAAATTTGCACAAAACTTCATTCTTTTATATTTTAACATGTTTTTTTAAATGACCTTTTCAGTGACTAGTACTGTAGTGTTAGTTTTAGTAGCTGATAGTAATAAGTATAAACTGGAAGTACTAATGTATAGATTTTTGAAAATTGTTATTCAGTTTGCAGTATTTCATTTTGTAAAAGTGGTAGAAATGAGTTCTCATTTTACTGATTGTATAAACCCGGTTATGCAACATTCAGTGGAAAACTACTGACGAGAGCATTCTCAGATTTCTACCTGCTCATAGTTGTATAATCCATTGTGTGTGTGTGTGTGTGTGTGTGTGTGGGACTGAAATGATGTGCTTCATTAAAGTGTTTATACTATCTTTAGGGCAAGTTCATTGCGAGGACCCTGATTAAAACTACCGCGCTGTCTCTTTCCAGTAATAACGTTAAGAAAAGGAGTAAAGGAAAGAGAAGATTGTGTCCCTCACTTAGCATTTGCTGCTCCTCACTCACTCTGCACTTGTTTTCTCCAAGCTGATGCTGTTATTGTTGATGATGCTCTAACGTGATGTAAGACTGCAACGTTGCATCATCATTCCTTCTTCAAACTTGGCATATTGTCTGGTATGACTTAAGGATAAGATTTCCTTGCCAAAATACCTTCCTACACATTCACGCACAGGCTCACACACGCTTGCACACACACATACGCACATGCTAGTGTCTGTAAGCCCTGATTACTGCTGATAGTACAACATTGCATCCTGTATGTCTAAAAAAAAAATAAATAAATAAATAAAAAAGCTTTTAGGCTTTTACTACTGCTAATAATGAACAAATGTATTATGCGGTCGCTTAAGGGTTGGGAAGAATTGTGTGTGTGTGTGTGTGTGTGTGTGTGTGTGTGTGTGTGTGTGGCTGGAACAATGCCATGCAGAGATGATTCCTAAATGACAGCCGTAACAATGAGGCAGTTTTGCTTAGTAAGCTCAAAAGGATGTAATTGTCTGTGAAAATATTTTTTCCCTTATTCATTTCTGCACATTTTCATGCTCACAATCTCTCTTTTACTGTGTGTGTGCGCGTGTGTGGGAGTAAAGATGGCCTGTTGTCCCGCTCGCTCCTGACTGTTTGTAAAAGTGTGTTTTCTCAGCCTAGTTGTGCAAGCGAATGAATCATCAGGCCACAAGTGATAAAAAAGGAGCCCAGCAAATATCCTGGACTTTGGAGGAACAGAAAAGGAGGACAGTTTTACCTGTGATGGCTGTGTGTCTGTGTGTGTGTGTGTGTGTGTGTGTGTGTGTGATAGTGACTCATGTTCTAGTTTCATTAGTGAGAGAAATAGATAGCAAGTTGCTGCTTCTTAATAGAGAGAGAGAGAGAGAGAGAGAGAGAGAGAAAGAGGGAGGGAGAGAGAGAAGTGACAGCTCAGTTTAAGGAGGGGAAACGACTCGGCAGTGTGCACTTGTCTCTTCTCTCACTCTGTGGTTCTTTCCTTTCCTTCCTGCGCTCTGGAGAAGGAGGGAGAGATTTACGAGCGCTGAAACAGGCGGATTGAGTGATGTGAGACTGAGGTGAGTAGCCTGCACTCTGTCTCACTTCTTTTTAGCTCTTGTTTTCTGTCATAACGTTTCTTTTTTCATCTTTACGTATTTGTACATATGTATTTGGATCATCTCTTTCTTTCTCTCTCTCTCTCTCTCTCTCTCCTTATCTGTGTTTGGGTCTCTTACCCATTTTCCCTCCACATGCACATAGGCACTGATGAAAACACAGGTCAGTTATTCTCTTTGAAAAAGAACATTCGCTATCATTCGTTTGTCCGTTCAATGAGATGTTAAAAACGTTTATCGAATGCTGTAATGTAATTTTAAGTGCATCACTCTGCCTTTTACATTTAATTTTAATTTCTTGTTATATCACTAACACAGAATCGGAGGTGTTTTCTAGCTCACTTGTTTGTTCTTGAGTGAATCTGTAAGTTATGACCTCATGGCACGGACCAGGTCAGAATAAACGCAGCTGGTTAAAATGACAGCGCCTCAGATCAGCACCTTTCCCTCCTGTACTATCAACAGAGAACTGGTAAAGATAAGTGCTCGCTTGTGTGTGTGTGTGTGTGTGTGTGCGTGGTAAGGAGAGAGCATGCACAGTCAAAACAGCACAGGAAGGGTGGGACCTCCACCACGGTAGACTAGTTCAGAAATGATTGGCTCCTGATTGGACACGTGACATGTCAGTCAGACAGAGTGTTGTGCTGTTGGGTGACGTGGACTTGGCCTCATGCCAGACCTCCCGCGGGGATTTTACCTTTTCTCAGGAAAGAGACGTGTTGGCTGGGGTTTCCGGCGGACCGAGGCCCCTTTTGTGAGAATGTACGCAGAGTAAACACTTTGCTGCTGTTTTTGCATTTTCGGATTGAGAATACTTGTAAAGCCCAGGCCACAAATGAGGCTTTCCTGCTATGAAGGTTTTTTTTTCTCACCTACTTTTCTGTGATTATAAATAAAGTGTTTATTTCCTGATGGTCTACCTCATGCAAATGTGTTAAATGTCTGACGTGACTAATAATCAAGCGAGGAGAAAAATCAAGATATGAAAAAACAAAATGTAGATAAAGAAGAGAAAAAATGCAGAACAAATTCAAGGCAAGATAACAGGTGCAAAGAATAAAGTCAAAAGCAGAGATCGAGAGTGATGGCAGAGAAGAAACTCTGAGGTAGAGCACGCAGCAGCAGTGGCGTAGCAGGGAATTCACTTCGGAGGGCGGAGGGGGCGGGGGGGGGAGCGGAAATATACTAAATAAAATCACTATGAGATCTGTAGGATTGTATTGATAAGTACGACACGTACATGCATTTTGGGTGGATGCCAGACTGTACTTAGGAGCTTGAATAGCTAGAATTTTTTCATTTTAATTATTTAAGGCATCTACCATCGACCAATATTACCATATTAGTAACATTGCAATTAAATTTCCTTTATGGCAATGATTAAAATAAGATGCTAGTAACATGAGGAAATGACGTTTTATCAGATTAAACCAGGTCTATTCTTCTTTCTCTCCTCCTGCAATAAACCTCCAGTGGAGAGTGTAGCTAGCTGGCTAGAAGCTTTCAATCAGAAACAGGAAAATACATGATCCCGATTGGTTAATTCTGTAGCCAATAAAATGTGATTAAACAAAGTAAGCGACTAATTAATAGAGAGCGGAATCCTCCGTAGCTATGCTTCTGAATAGCAGGAAAAGAAGTTGGCCAGGCAGAGCATCAGAGAGGAACCTGGAGCCCTGCTCAGGCATGATGGTGAGGCCAAAAAGCACATTCTTTGGCAAGGTTCGTGGCTGTCAGACAAAAACGACACACTAGAACACAATGTTCGACACTGCCCATGCCAAGGGACGCCACGAGAATAAACAAGGATTACATTTGTGTCACAGAGCCCTGCAAATACGTGTCCCAAAAATGTTAGGGGTAAAAAGTTCAGCCTTTCCTTTCCTTTATTTCTGGATTGATTTCCACAGAAAACGTGTCTGAATAGATAGAGAGCAGCACCATAGATGGGAATGTGGGCGTGTCATTGAATCCATATATGGTAGTCTTCAAGTACAAGGAACTCAGGCATTTATATACGTGTAAATTTTGTTTAGCGTGCAAGCTAACCTGAGGTAGCCAGACAGGATTACTGATTTTCATATTTCACATAAGTCACATTTGAAAAAATTTATAAATGTCGCCACTATAAATGTCGTAACACTAGCTCACTGGCTAACATCAGCTAACCCGACAAGGTTTCTGAGTAGGATTTTAACTCATATTTATAAATGTTCACAATCTTCACTGCCAATGCTAGCCACTTAGCTAATATAAGTTAATTGTTGTGTGCATAATGCTAGCTACCTGGTTAATATATAAACTTGATCGGGTTTGGCTGACATGAGCCAACTTTTGAAGGTTTCAGAAAGGAGTTTATGTCATATTAAGACATGATCATAACGTTAACTGCGTATGCTGGTAAGCTAGCTAACCCAGAATAACTGAGCAAGGTTTTAAGAGGAAGTCAAATGAATAAATATTCAAAATATTCAAAATATCATCTTAACTGCTTCACTGCACTAATCACACCTTTTCCGTTTTTAGTATGGGATTCTGAGGTAGTTTGATCATATTTAAAAATGTTAATAAACTGTATGCTAACACCATTTGCTTGTACTATAATCTTGCTAGCATGAGTTAGCATGAGTTAGTTTGACAGGGTATCTGAAAGAATAAATGCACTGAAAGAAGAAATGCACTGATTTCTTTATTAATACAGGTTTCTGAAAGGATTCTAAAAGTCATAAACATTCATAATCATAATTCCTAATGCTAGCTAATAGACACTAAACTACTTTGAGGGCCTACTCAGAAATGTTTGAAGGCTTAGACTTCATATATATACAGGCTGAAAGTCACGTCCAGTTGTCTCCAGTCTGTAGACGAGACACTCGTCAGTGTTTCGTCTAGTGTGTAACAGCTGCGCAGGCTGTCAGAATAAATACGGCAGACAAAGATGACCAACTAATGAATCTTTATGCTGCTGTCTAGGCCAGCCTCTATGGCTGAACATCACTGCAATTATGCTATCCATTCCTCAATATTAATACAGGGGTTTTTTTCAGCTTATGGATATTCACACTTGAAAGTGAAAGACAAGGACCCTGGGCATCTTGTGCAGCTCACAGTGCTCAAGGAAACGGTTTGGCTGCTGACGTTTTCTCGAGGTGTGCACTCCTAATGCTTAACACAAGGTGGTAGTACAGAGCCTAAAGAAGTACAGAATCACTAAAGTGTATGTACCATTAATATTAAAATACGATCAATCCAGATCATGTGTATATGTATTTATCACTTCATACGAGGAAGAATATTGTAGGATTTAAGTCTGTAGGTATTAAAGAGTTCTTTCTTTTGTATAATGGCTTTCTTACGCTCCAGGTCATTGTATTTCACTTGAACTGCAGTCCTATTACTATAAAATATTTCAGAATATATTAACAAAACTATTTTGTATATTGTTATTGTCCAATGAAAAACGTGTATCTCCAAAATCGAATTGTTGAGGAACAACAGTGAGATTTCGTAGTAAGTATTTTATAAATTAAATCTAAAAAAATAACCAAATTCAGATACATTTCATCTTAGAAATTGAAAATGATCTTCATGGGATTGCTAGTGTATATTTTTTTATATTTAAAAATGGACCGTAGTAAATATGGACATACACAGTTTTCTTATTATTCCAACGAGTTTCTTATTATTATTCTCGCTTTATATCCTTATAACACAGCCGCTGTGAATACATGTTTTGGCATTAGCAGAGACCTTCATTCCTACATTGTATTAAAACCAGGATGTTTAATCCCTGTGTATTGATATTTTGGCTGCTGCACTATCCTAATATCTGATGTATGTATATGCATGGCTTGACAGTTCTTCTGTAGATTGTGATTTAACTGTAAACCACATAGTATATATACTTGGAAAAAAGATTTCTCTAAACAATTAACTTTGCATGGCTACCACTTTGCAAGCATGTCAGTTTGTCTAGATGTTATTTCCGCAACAGCTTAGTGCTATAAGCTGTTACTATTTCCTGGTCCTGCTGTGCACCAGATTTCAGTATCAGTCATGCCAAATATGATGACGGTGCATGATTACCTGGTATATTAAATTCATAACGCAATTAATTTTTCTTTACAGAGAGAGCTGTGTGACTGTGAGCCAGCTGTACATAGTGAACAAAGAACGAACTCACACAGCGCATTAGCAATTAACATCCCTGATAACCTCAGATGCACTGCTGTATGAGGAGACTGTGTGAGACCATTCACAGGCTTTCAATTTGTGCAAGGCAAAGAGTTTAATGTGATTCTGTTCTTCCCCAGAAACAGTGTTAGTGAGGAAAAAGGATTTAAATTGCAGTCAAACAGCTTATAAAACTGTAAATCTTCATATATTCATCTTCAGTAACAGGGGTCGATCTGGAGCCTGTCCCAGGTACACTGGGTATGGGATGAGAATACAGCCTGGATAGGATTCTGGACATACTAGTTGTTGTCAGTACAGAGGGAAGCGTCACTGTAAATCAGTACAAAGTTCTTCTGACTGATCACGCTTATCTTATGATGAAACATTTCTATCCTGTTGGGCGTGGTCCCTTCCAGGATGACTCCGCCCCCATCCACAGTGAGCAAGGGCTCACTGAATGATTTGATGAGGATAAAAATGATTATATCATATGCTATGGCCCTTCACAGTCACTAGATCTCAACCTAACTGAACACCTATGAGACATTTTGGATTGACGGGTTAGATCTCCACGGCCAGCATTAAATCGGTAACTGCAGAAATATCATTTGGAAGAATGGCTTTCATCTTTCCAGTACAGTTCCAGAGACTTGTAGAATCCATGTCGAGGTGAATCGAAGCTGTTCTGTTGGCTCGTAGTGGTCCAAAACCTTATTACAATACTTTATGTTGGTGTACCATATGTCAGTCAGTTTTAATTGGAAGAAAATCTCATGTGTAAATGTGCAGATGTGCGTGTGTGTGTGTGTGTGTGTGTGTGTGTGTGTGTGTGTGTGTGTGCGCGCAGTGCAGCCGCATCTTTATTCTAAGCCTAAGGAGCACTCAGCAGTGCAAAACCTCTTAATGATCCCATTACGAGTCCAGAAAAAGACCAGTTAAGCTGTTATTAAATGGCACAGCAGGCTCAGTGCTTCCAGTGAAGACGTTGATGGAGGTAGAGATAGAGAGAGAGAGAGAGAGAGAGAGAGAGAAAGGCAGAGACCAAGAGAGAGAGAGACTGAGAGAGAGAGCCAGAGAGGAAGAGAGAGTGGCTGAATGGATCAGGGTAGAATAGGTGGAGCTGACTGGCAAAGCTGTGGCTGTGTGTCCGTGGAATGGCAGAGTGTGGCAGAGGCTGATATACCCAGCTAACCACATCTCACCACCTGGATGGTTTTCGCCTGATAGAGCTCTGTATATGGATTCGCTCTGCCTGTGTGTCAGTTTTCTCTGCCTCTCGAGCTCTCAGTGGTGAATGCCTGAGTGCTCTCTGGGCTCTGTGTTTTGGCTTTTTTTTTTTTTTTTTTTGGGTTTTATTCAAATGGAAGCAGAAATGTTCTGCGGTTTGCAGTCACATGCAGATTTATATAATGGTTTATGGGTTATCCCTGAGTGCATTTCAGCCTTGGTTTATGGGTTATCCCTGAGTGCAATTCAGAGATGGAATTTATATCTAATCTGCAATCTGTAATAAATGTATGAGTAAAGTGAATTGTTTGTTAGTTTTTGCAGAGTGCCCTCCTTTTAACAACCTGAAAAAACTAGGGCTGCACCCTTGCACCCAATCAATCTATTTTGTTTTTAAATTATTAAATAAAACATTGTGTAAGTGGATTGATAATTCAGTCCAAGAAGAGTGTAGTGGGGGTGGGGGTGTTGGGGGTGGTCCTAAATAGTGACAGATTGGCATAGTAATGAGAAAGAGACTCCTGGGTTTTATGGGAAATAAAGGGAAAAAGGGAAGAGCTATTAACATCTTTATGCTATTAAGGGAAGGGCTATTAACATCACTCATGAGGAGTGTGTGAGGATATGTTTTTATAACTTGACAAGGACCAACAACTAAAAGTGCCAAGAGGTTTTGGTTTCTGAGGCTGAGGTCATGGTTAGATTTAGGTGTAGAATAGCATTAATTAGCTGTATTAATGATTATGTAAATGAAAGGTCATTACAAACATAGTCAAACTTGTATGTGTGTGTGTGTGTGCATGTTACTATGGCTCTGTTTGTTCTAAAGAGCATTCATGCATGTCCCAAACAAGAGCAGTATAAATTAAAAGAATATGATTTTAATGATTTCCTTATTTTGAAGATCTGAAGGGTTTATATGGACAGCAGCAGATGTTTTTTTTTTTTTAATGTTTTCAACATTACTGTAAAGAGAAAAGTTTTAGCAGTCTAGTGATGATCTTTGTAACATTTAACAGTTCAGTCAAGAGACATTATTTCATTGCCAGTAAAACTAATAGGATGTGATTGTATTACGCCTCAAGAAACACCAATCGCTAACATTTTTCCAACCTAAGTGTAATAACACACCTACACATACACATTCATGCATGCTAAATTCTGGGTCTCATTCTCCAGCATGATAAAACATGTCCTTATTCATACAAAGTAACAGCATGTGTGGGATCTTCCCAGTACTGTACTACACTACATCCATAGTTTTTGTGCCTGCAGTTAACTCTCCCTGACTTCAAGTATCACTAACATCTTGATGTTGCTACACGACGTTCAACGTGATGTACAACTGCATCCATATTGCCATGGTAACAAAAGAATAAACTTTTGAAAGGAATCGGTTGTTAAAGCAGCAGCTTGCACCTCCAAGGACGATTATATGACGACGTTATGTAATCGCTCAGACAAAGAATGTCCTGGTTGCTTCAGTTCAGTGCTCTGACGTGCGAAAGAGTGAGCAGCAAGAGGTGTGAGAGAGAGTGTGGAGCATGTTAGCAAGATTTATCATGTCTGTTTTGTTGTGTAAGATTCATTTAATGAAGGTTAACATAGGCTGAAAGGACAAGGTTAATCACGTGTTTGTGTGCACCCATGTTATCAAGTGTGCGTTTGGAACAGATGCACAATATATCGTTTTGGAATCTGTAATATGCAATGAGCTCTAAATGACCAAGCAGACAGTTTCAGATACATTTCTGTCTGCGTTTTGATACATTTTCGTAGAATTAAAAGAATCTTAAATAAAAAATAAAAAATGTTCATGTCATGTAATATTTATACCACAGCACTGTTGAATTCTCAAATCTGATTGGTCAGAAGGTGATTCATTTTCTGTAGCAGCAGCACTGACAGTAGTTCAACCTGTAATTCAAATCATAGCTTTATAATAATGCGCTCATTCTAACACGTTATCATTTCTATAGTAACAACTTACACGTGTCACAATACTCTAAAATTAATAATATTCAGGTAAAAACGTGTTTTTTAACAAAGAAAAATGTACAGAACAACTATCGATATTGTGACACTTATTCAACATCTATAGAAGGAGTCTCCAGTTCCAGTGCTTTGTATTAGTAAGTTTTCCAACACAAGAAAGTCTTCAGGACAGAGGACTTTGCGCTTTACTGTTTCTCAGTAACAAGACAAGCTGCGTGTTTTTTGTCTTATTAACATGAAGAGAGAGAGAAAAAAAGATGCTGGTGAGGAAACGATTGTTTATTGCTGCTATAACATAAGTGATAACAGGAACTAATTTATTTTGTGGATGTTCCACAATATTAGATGTTATTACAAATGGATAAAAAGTGCAATGTTTCATCCATCCATCCATATTCTGTACTGTTTATCCTACACAGGGTCGCGGGGTAACCTGGAGGACTCGAGTCCTGAACGGGGTGAGAACCCATCTCAGGGGACAGTTGCACACACTTGTTACCCATTCACACACTACAGAAAATTTGAAAATGCCCATCAGCCTACAATGCATGTCTTTGGACTGAGGAGAAAACCTGAGTCCACGGAGGAAACCCCCGAAGCATAGGGAGAGCATGCAAACTCGAACCCCCTACCCCAGAGGTGCAAGGCAGCAGTGCTAACCACCATCTGCTTCTCACTGGGCTACATCACACTACACCTTTATTGATTATTTTTTTTATAACAGCACACCCCTAAGTATTTTTAGTCCTTGTTTAATCAAGATGTAGTCCAGGCTACACAAAAGAGTATACAAATTGTACACAAATACACAAATTTGTACACAAATGAATCTAAGGCTGCAGGTTGGGCAGTTTTTCATCATGGTCTTTAGTGTGTAAAGAGCATTTGTGTCACCAGGACAATGTTAGGAATGTGTGTGAGTGTGTGTGGGCAGGTGTTTGCCTGATGGTACCTGTTGAGAAACTATACTTTACTCTTGGCCCATGACTCTCACCACGCCTCGCCTTCCACCCTGAACTTTGTCACCAATGAGCTGCGGTTAGAGAGGATTACTGAGAGCCAGGTGAAAAAATCCCCCTCAGGCAATGAGCAGCACTGATCCCAGATCAGCCGTGTCACATCACACTTAGAACAGTGCTGTGGAGTAAACGAGCACAGAGCAGATCCTAGAACAGATCATAAATATATCATCTGGATGTTATAGTTGTGGTGTGTACAGAAGGTGAGAACCTGATTGTTAGTGATTGATAGATGGTTAGCGATTGCATGTGAAAACAGATTTGATCACTTATCCGGAAAATGCGCATTAAACGTCAGTGATATTTGGTGAAGTTCTCACATTCTCAGAGGAAAAAAATCCAGTTTCTGTGGACCGCCAATATGCAGGCAATCAACACGAAGAGGCGTGTCTAAAAGCTTGTCAGTCTCTTTCTTTTCACGCGTTAGACTTACCTTGGAGCTCCGAACTAGGTAATTCGGCCTCATTCGACGTTTCTGAGTAGGAATTTTGAGCTGAGGGGGCATTTCTTTGTTTTTTCCTAGTCAGAAGTCGGAAAGTCCAAGTTACAAGCTTTAGCCAAATGCAGCACTTCACTAGCATTCATCTCTTCTACCTTGGGCAGTGAGTTCATGTTTGGGGGCGTGGCTTCTTAGGAAACACCAAGGGGATTATTTTTGTTTGAATTTTGAATTCAGAACCAGCTAGCTTAAGCTAACGTCTGGCAGAATTGCTTGTCATAACTTTAATATCTCTGGATATAAGCAAGAAACTTTTGTCACCAGTACTGGTTTTAAAGAGCTAATAATTCCAAAGAAAGAATTATGTACAGTATGTTCAAAATTGAAGCAGACTTTAGGGCTTTATCAATATTTTCGCCAACTCAAACTTCAGGAAACTCAGAACTCAGTTATGTATAGACGTGTGATGAAAACTGACATAAATAAACCAGTCAGACATTTAAGTAGTGGTAAATTCAATACATGTCAGAAGAACTATAAAAGATCTCAGAGACGCTAGAGCATGTAACTGCCACAAAACATCTCTGTTCACGTGTAACATATATCACTTTCTGTGAGTGATTGGGACAGCATGTTTGGCAGTTGTGTAAAATTGCGTCATGTGTATTGCTGTGGTTTTCCTGTAAACCATTTAAAAAGTTGTGTGAATTTCAAACAGTTCCAGTAAATCCATGGAACATGAATATCACCTGATTTTATCTGTCAAACAATATATCCGTCTGGTCATAATAGGGGTGGGCAATAATTATGCAGTAAAATACTTAAGGGTGTGCTGTTATAGGTAAACAATCAACGACCGAGTGTTGTGATGCAACTTGACATGAAGCGGAGTTCTTCTTACCACCCTGAAGTTGATTATTTTCCAATAACAGCACGCAATGAAGTGTTTTATTCCTCTTATACCACAGCAATTTGCCAGTGATTACATTTTTTAATTTATTAAGGAATACCACAATACTTTTAATCCATTTATAGTTGGATTTAATTTTGTGGAACATTTACGAAACAAGTTTGTTTCTGTTATCACACTAACTGTTGTTTCCTCATCAGTTTCTTTTTCTCTCTTGATGTTAATAAGACAGTAAAGTGCAGTTTTACTGTTACTGAGCATGCTGGAAAAATTAAAGTTACAGCTTTACCTTTGACTGTTACAAAGCGCTGACACTGGAGACTCCTTCCAAAAATGCAAAATTAACATCTCCTCACAGAAAACCTCACCATATCAACAAGCCTCCACTGTAAAAGTCCCTGTGTAAATTATTAATACAGAAACGATAATGCTGTAACGAAAACATGTTAGCGTGATATTTAGTATTGATGTAGTTTTGCCAGTAAAGCAACAGCAAAACTGTGGAAACTGAAACCCATCTAAACTGACAAAACATGAGTAGTGATTAACTATTTTCCAAGCAGAAAGACATTTAAATGAAAAGGTAGGGGCAAAAATAGATTTGAATGTAAAGTTTGTTACTCGTTACTTGTTATAGAGTTATAAAAGCATCAATATGCTGACTATAGCGTGATACAGGTTAAAGTGTATATATCTACAAACTCACCATTATGGGAGGACAATCAGGGAATTTGTCTCAGGGATGCATTCACATATAGAATAGCCCTGTTTGATGAAAATACAGTACATGGACACCTGACCATCAGAGCCATACTGCACCTGCTTGTATACACTATATAGCTAAAAGTTTGTGGACACCTAAACCATCACACCCTCATGTGCTTTTGAACCTCCCATTCCAGACTTATTCCGCCTTTGGTTTTATGATAATCTCCACTCTTCTGGGACGGTTTTCCACTAGATTTTGAAGCATGGCTGTGGGGATTTGTGCTCATTCAGACACAAGAGCTTAGTGAGGTCAGATAGTAATGTTCTCCAGCTTCAACGCAAGTTCTCCAACTCCAACCTTGGCAAACCATGTCTTCATTCACCTCGCTTTGTGGAACAGGTTTGGGCCCCTTGGTTCCAGTGAAGGAAAATCGTAATGCTATAGCATACAAAGACATCGTATACAACTGTGTGCTTCCAACTTTGTGGCAACAGTTTAGGGAAGAACCACATTTGGGTGTGACACTCAGGTGTTTGCAAACCTTTGACAGTATAGTATTTGGATTATATATGATATTGTTATCTTCTGTACCCTTAAGCCCTTGTATATAACATATAGAGTTGCGAGAAGATTAAGGGCACATATAAACCATTACATTTTGCCAAAGCAGTCAGTGAAACACATTTACAATGCCTGTGGTCTGCTGTATACTCCAAGACTAGTTACTTATTGACCACAAAGCCAGACCTGATCTCAGATCAGTGATGGGAGAATTGATGGGTGGAAGCCCTCTGTGGTTAAGGGATAAAAAGAACAGAGGAATGGAAGAAAAGGAAGGAAGTGGGACTGGGACTGCTGACTGATTCCTACACAGCCGGACTGCTTTGGACTATGAACGATGAATGTGAGTGAAGAAGAGGGAGGGAGATGTGAATTGGGAGGCGATAACTGGAAATGGGTCATTAGACAGAGAACATAACACACTACAATATAACACACACCCACACACATACATTGCAATTTGACCATCACGTTCCTGTGGGTTGAGTCACATGACCACAGCATGAGTCGTACCTCTGCGGTCTCTGAGTTCCCCACTTAGTGGCGCCACTCTCAAATCCCAACCGCCTGTGTGTGTGTGTGTGTGTGTGTGTGTGTGTGTGTGAGTGAGAGGTCTACCACTGGATTCCTGTTCTATGACTTGGAGAGGCACCTGTCACAGTAGCGAATATTCCTATATCTGATCCATCTGGTGGTGAAGTGTGTGTGTGTGTGTGTATCAGTGAGTGTCTGTGATTAACATATTGTGGGGACCAAATAGCCTCATCATGATGGAAATGCATGACAGTTCTGGCATTGTGGGGAAATTTTGTTCTGGGCCGCATGCCAAATGTAAACTACAGTAATACACATAACAATGGAAATTCCCCAGAATCAAAGACTGTGGCTCTGATTTACTCAGATCATAAATAAAAAGCACTAATTTGCATGTTTGGAAATTTGAGAAGACAGAATTAGAAATGCTAGTTGAAGAGACAAATAGGTATTTCTGAACATTCTGACCATGGAAAAGATGGTTTTATATTCAGTTTTCTCAACATGTTTAAATTTTATTAACACTGGAACTGCAAATTAGAAAAAGTCTCATTACACTAAGTCATAGTTTTTGAGAAATGTTCATTATTTTGAATACTTTTACAAAATTTTTGTAATAATACACTGAAATAAACTATATGGCCAAAAGTATGTGGACCTAACCATCACGTCCATATGTGCTTGTTGACCCTCCCAATTAAGATTTATTCCCCCTTTGCTGTTATAATAACCTCCACTCTCCTGGGAAGGCTTTCCTCTAGATGTTGGAGCGTGGCTGTGGGGGTTTGTGGTCATTCAGCCACAAGAGCATTAGTGAGGTCAGGCACTGATGTTGAGTGAGGAGGCCTGGGGCTCAGTCAGTGTTCCAGTTCATCCGTGGGGTTGAGGTCAGGGCTCTGTGCAGGTCACTCGAGTTCTTCCACACCAAACTTGGCTAACCATGTCTTCATGGAGCTCGCTTTGTGTACGGGGCATTGTCATGCTGGAACAGGTTTGGGTCTCTTAGTTCCAGTGAAGATAAATTGTAAATCTGCAGCATACAAAGACATTCTATACAATTGTGTGCTTCCAACTTTGTGGCAACAGTTTGAGGAAGAACTACATATGGGTTTGATGGTCAGGTTTCTACATACTTTTGGTATACTTACGGGTGTACTTCTACAAACCTAATTATTTTGAGATTCTGCATCAGATAATTTCAAGCTAGAGGTGTGAATTAGGACAGGGATTCTGCGATACTCAAAAACAAGTTGCATGAATGGTCAGTTTTTACTCTCATACAAGTGCGAGTGGTCAGTTTTTACTCTTGTGCAGACGAGCGTGGTCAGTTTTTACTCTCATGCACACAAGAGTGGTCAGTTTTTACTTTTATGCAGACGGGAGTGGTCAGGTTTTACTCTCATGCAGACAAGAGTGGTCAGTTTTTACTCTGATGCAGACTAGAGTGGTCAGGTTTTACTCACGTGCAAACGGGAGTGGTCAGGTTTTACTCTGATGCAGACGGGAGTGATCAGTTTTTACTCTGATGCAGACGAGAATGGTCAGGTTTTACTCACGTGCAGACGAGAGTGGTCAGGTTTTACTCAGGTGCAGACGGAAGTGGTCAGGTTTTACTCACGTGCAGACGGAAGTGGTCAGTCAGATAAAGGTTGTGGGACAAAGAAAAGCCATGTTCATTAACATGGGAGACATTTTTCTGATTATAGTGAGATGCTGGGTTCAATTCTGTGATTTTTTTGATAAGTAATTCTGAGATAATTCATATTTCTGCAAACATTCTCATCACTTTGAGAGCCTTTTTGTTATTATGACTTCTCATGTCATTATTTGTATTTACAACACTGTATTTTGCATGCTTAAGTAGCAACACCCCAAAGTGCAAATTTTTCTGTGTTCTTTTGCTCATGAGAAAGACACATTCCTTTGTCAATTTTGGTAAGAGATCAGACTGCACATTTTTATACAAACTTTTATTGAATCAGGAATTCTCACTGTGTGTCTGGGAATGTTTTAATATCTTGATGAGGACAAAAATGTCCCAACAAGGTCAAAACTAGCGAGGCATGGGCATCTCTCGTGGTGGGAGGGATGGCACACGCTTACTCTCCTGTCAGTCACCACGATGCTAACCAATCAGGATGTCCGTGAGCTCGTGTATATGAAAGAGGGCGGGTAGCGCTTTCCTCTGAGCATGAGCAGCAATTCGAAGAGAGGTTGTCTTGGGGAAGCACATGCTTTGCCCCACCCTCCCCGTTGTATGATGTTATATGATTGGGGTGGGAATATGGAGGGGAAAAAAACCCCAAAACAAATCCATTGTCATATATTCCTTTGCTTGTTGGAACATCACCAAGATATAAAAACATGCTCACACACACACACACACACACACACACAGGATTAGATTTAGGTGTATGTGTGGCATCATTACATAGCACAGGTGGAGGCCTATTTGCCACATCTGTATAATACCCAGTGAACCCTTTTTTTCTGTATTTCCATTGTTTGTGTGAGTCATATGAGCTTTCACTTGCACACATTATTTGTTTGCAATCATTTCCTCTTGTGTGTGTGTAAAAGAGAGAGAGATGTGATCTGTGGCCCATTTGATTTGAATGAAGCAAAGCGCACATGTTTATCTTACGCCTACTTTAGGCACAAATCTCCCTCATACTCGGCTGTGATGGAAAAAAGGCGCTTTTTTAAATCTGGTGATTTGTTGCTTTTGATTTTGGTCACTCTCTCTCGTAATGCGTACACTTCCACAACGCGTGTGCATACCCACAAAACAGCTACGTGAGAGAGAGAGCGCGAGGACGGTGAAACAGCGCGTCCTGCTGTTTGGAATAGAGCACTGCGACTGATGATGACTCAGATATGATGGATGAGCCGGTGAGCGTTTACAGAAAGAGAGGCAAAGAGGCGGAGGGAGGACTGGAAAGGCGTGAGGAAGGGAAAGCGAGAAAGAGATTGCTTACGTGTTGACTCACTTGGCAGAAATTGGAGCCGTTCGATGTGTCATGTATGACTGTGTAGCTGACACATTATGAGCACTCTCTCTCTCTCTCTCTCTCTCTTTCTCTCTTGCTCTCTCACACACGCATACACACCATCACAATAGCGGACTGTGCTCAGAGAGAGGATGATAGTCCTAGAAGCCCAGTCATTCTGGAGCACACGGGATAACTTTCTCTTTCACTCGCTCTTCCATGTTCAGCCTCTTTCTCTTTCCCTTTCGTTATTTCTCAGAAGCAAGGGAGGCACCGGATTAGACGGACGCACAGGATAAACGGCGTGAGACGTGAGTGTTCCACTGATCACTTTGGAGATGTTTTATGCTGAACGCAGCTGTAATGTGGTGGTTTTGTGGGTGTGTCAGATTTTCGGTCAGAGAGTGCTTGTAGAAGTGAGAGTTGTGTGTGCGTTGGTGGGTTAGAGTGTGTGTCGCTGCCTCTGAATGATACTGAATATACAGGGAAATATACAGTAATGCTTATGGATGTCAAGATTTTTAATTATGTACTATTATATAATAATCTTATACTAATATCTCACTCTTTTCTTGATCAATTTTCAACCCACACACACACACACACACACACACACACACACACACAGAGACTGCCGTTGGTTTGTATTTTATGATCATCTTCATGAGCTTCAGTAATTAGTGTTAATGTGTGACTGTGTGAGGTTAAAGGGGCGGGGCTCGATGGCTATGCTATGCACCTTGCCCTGATCATCAGCTAGCTCCTCTCATAAACCCTCACTCTCCCTCTCTCTCACACACACACACACACACACACACACACACATTGTGACCTGCACATGTTCAGAATTTCTGTTACAGCCCTGAGATGTGGATTTACCGGTATGCCATAAAAAGGCGCACCCTTGTTTGCTTGCCATAATCAGAGCCAGTTCTAATGAGACTCATGTCGATGATGTCTCTGCTCCTGGAAGACTTCTGTCCAAGGTTTTCTAGGAATGTTTGTTTCATAAATCTGGGATAATTGTTTCTGAGGATGTTTATGAGCGTTCCAACAACGTTTCTGCGACACGCACATGTCCATAGTGTTATATGTTGTCTAACTGAGGTCCTAGTGATGCAAATCTGTATTGTATACATGACACTGAACACTGAGCCGATGTTGCTAAGATATGTGAAGCTTCTGAGGTGGTGCGTTTTGAAGTAATGTGCGTCAGCCAACATCACGAGGTGAAATATGTCAGATCTAATGGAAAGAATGTCAAATCCGATCTGATACTGACCCAAGCTAAATACTGGTGCTTCTGTTCCTCATAGGAATGTTCTGTGTAAGGTTTTTAGAGCTTGCTGAATACATGACTTGAGCACTCTATGATCACATTCTCTAGCTGGGACACAATTTAACTCGCTAGCACTTCAGAGTGCTAAGAAATGACGCTGCTGCCATCTGGCTTGGTGGAGACAAAAAATAAAATAGAGAGAAGAGGGAGGGAGGGAGAGAGACTCTAATAAACAGAAGGAGAGAGAGTTAGAAGGGGAGTTCCATGTCACCCTGGCCTCTTTGTGAGTGTGTTCTCAGGATGAGGTCAACCAGGTGCAGGAGTGAGCTCCACTTCCTCTCCTCCCTGTTCTCCAGGGCAACACGTCTGGTCACTACAGTTACTGACCTTTCAAGCTGCTGAGTGATGTGTAAGACGTGCAGGATTAATGGCAGAGGATTTGGGAGGGAGGGAAGGAGGGAGGGAGAGAGAGTATGTGTGGGCAGTCAGTGACGCAGCAGGTAACAATGACCGCCTCACAGCTCCAGGGTCCCCGGTTCGATCCTGAGCTCAGGTTACTGTCTGTGTGGAGTTTCGGTGCATCTTCTCCTGCGTGGGTTTATTCTGGGTTCTCCAGTTTCCTCCCACCTCCCAAAAACATGCAGGTAGGTGGATTGGCTAAGATAAATTGCCCCTAGGAGTGAAAGTGTGTTTGTGGAGTCCTGTTTGGGGTGAATTTTCCTGAATTTTACTGTTTGTGATACTGTGATACTGTGATACTGTTGTGAAAGTGTGTGTGTGTGTTTTGCTTTAACACTGCCTGCTAATGCTATGCTTTGTTCACATAGCAGGTCAGATGTATTCCTTAAAATCTGATTTTTGACTGAGACAAAATCTGATTTGTTTCTTCAGATTGTAGTTAAATTTGTTCACATATCCATCGTGGTTGTTACAAAAACTTGTAACTCAGAATTTACAACCTCCAACTAGAAAAAAACAACAAAGAAAACGCCTCCAGATGTCCTCCTCAGCCCTGAGTTCAGCACATGACGTTATATCAACATGGCTGCTCACAGCATCAGCAGTATCCATGTTTTTATTCCTGTAGGCAAAAGTTGTCTTTAACTTTCTTTAACATGTAGATATTCTTAGGGATTATTTTGCATATGGGCCAAATACAGTCAAAGTTCTGAACATATTCAGTGTAGACAACAGCACAGGTGCCAAAATTTCCTGTTTAGCTGTTGCATTTATGTTTTTTCAACCCTTTGCTATGGCGATACGGGAGAACCCTAGAAACTACGCTTTTCTACTTTTTCACCTAAAACTCCAGTATAAAATTCTACTAACAGAACTCACTGAAGGGGAAAGGACGTGGGACGTGAAGGACTCGGATTCGCTTCTGGTAGCGGTTAATTTCACATTGTGGCAACTTTATCTAGATGAACTTTGACATGTGAACTCACCAGTCTCGATCATGTGAGCCAATAGGAAACAAAAGGGCAAAGATTTTGCATTTCTATGTTGATAAACAGATTGTTAAATAATAAAAACACAGGGTACAATGTGATGTGCTGTGCTGTCAGTATGTATCACATAGCCTACTTCGATTTTTTTGTTGATGTCCGCACTCATACTGTATTATATACTTATTATATACTTATTTATTTTGTGCAGTAAAAGATGGGCATGGACTACTACTATAGAGCGGATATGCACTTACATTACTTTTGTAATAATTGTATAAAGTAAGCTTATTCACTCAGGTGGTTGCTTATAAATGTGAACATCCATTAAATATCACTGCAGACCACATATATGTCAGGTACACTAGGATTTTTGTGGTTTTGTCTCTGCCTCTGGATTTCCTTCTTAGCAATCTTGGCACATCTGTAAC
The DNA here is from genome assembly GCF_027358585.1 of Pangasianodon hypophthalmus. NCBI lineage: Eukaryota > Metazoa > Chordata > Actinopteri > Siluriformes > Pangasiidae > Pangasianodon > Pangasianodon hypophthalmus. Next base: position 7,461,631 of record NC_069727.1, read on the forward strand.
AGTGAAATGAAAATAAAAAGTTGTGTTTATGCCAGGTTCGTTTCTGTTCCTATCACAGGTACTACAGTTAGGTCATGCTGCTCCTCCATGCTGTTCATATCCTCAAGAAGCATCGAGTACTGAATGACTAAAGAAAAAATAAAATGCAAGAATTTGATTGGTCAAGTGTCCTCACAAGGAGGTCTCGAGGTCCAGTTTGTGAATTGTGAATCATATTCGACAAACGTGGTCAAATATGATTCATAAGTGTGGTTTTTAGCTGTTAAGAGTGCGGAAAATGTTTCTTCTACTCAAATCTGATGTGCCAAGAAACGGAGCGTCCATGCTGTGAGATTTGTGGGATTGGGTGTGTGTGTGTGTGTGTGTGTGTGTGTGTGTGTGTGTGCGTGTGTGCGTAAGAAAAAGTGCCAAGGAAAAGGGGTGGAGTTCAAGTTACTCTCTCTCTCTCTCGCTTTCTCTCTCCCCATCGGTGCCATGTTTCTTTAATTCTCTTTCATGGGTGTGTGCTTCCTTTTCTTTTTTTATGACTATGTGTTTGTGAATGCTCATGAGGGCTTAGACACACCCTGTTTTAGAAAGGGATTCTCAAACACTCTCTCCCTCTCTGTCTCTCTGTCTGTCTCTCTCTCTCTCTCTCTCTGTCTGTCTGTCTGTCTCTCTCTCTCTCAGTAGAGCCTAATTGGTGGACAGGAAGCAGGTGCTCTGTTGGATCTGACAGAAAAGGATTCTGCGGCGGGACGGCTGACCCGCTGAGCTTCAGGAGCACAACGAGAAGTCGATCTGCGTTTGGACGGAGGATTGGAACGTGGCCCTGAATGGAGCGATTGGGTCCTGCCGAGGTCATACGAGGTTTGTGACCACTGAAGCGATTGGATTACTTAGTTTAGATCCAGATGCTTTGTAGTATTTGTTTGCATGAATTGGAGCTTGTGGAGTGATCAACAGGAATTGTATGTGTGTATGCACTTTTGTGCCTTGTGTGTGTGTGTGTGTGTGTGTGCATCTGTGTGAAACTGAGAGCTGAAAGTACGTCAAACAGAAGGTAACTGAAACTGGCCAGCTCTGGCCCATCCCACTACCTGCTCACGCTCTGTGTGAGTGTGTGTGTGTGTGTGTGTGTGTGTGTTGTATAAGACAGAGATGGAGATAGTGATAACAATAGGAATAGTCCTGAAAGAGGGAACTGGATGAAAGATGGAGAAAGGGGAATATAAAATCACAGAACAAAGGACAAATTGAGGCCACTCTATCTGATGTACATCCAGTGACTTAACCACACCCCCCTTTCTTCCAAGTGCTCATGGGTAAACAGCAGTGGGCGTGTGGGAGAGTATGTGTGTGCGTGCATGCTCTATATTGTAGTTAAAAGGTGAAAAACCATGTTTTTTGGAGAGAGGTGGGCTATTGAGTAACACTGGCTTGGTTTAATGGAGTGTTCTGACCTTAGGATGTGAACAGCCATGACAACATTACTACGCAGTGGAGCAGCCAATGAGTTGGAACTCTGCGTCACAGCACCATGTGTGTGTGTTTCAGAGAGAGAGAGAGAGAGATGCTGTAGTCTGTACACTGCAGTCTAAGCTCTCAAGTAGGGCTAGAACAATATGTAAGGAATAAAAGCACTTAGTGAGTGCTGTTTTTGGAAAATAATCAACAACAGGGTGGTGTAATTCGGCCTGACCCATAGTGAGACACTGTTACCACCCCAAATCTGATTAATTTCCACTAACGGCACTCACAATGGGTTTCTGTTCTTCTAACACAACAGCAATTTGCCAATGCTAGCAAATCCTTATTGATAGAAAAATGAGATGTCGCATGTTTTATAATTATATTTATAGTTAAATGTAATGTTGTGCTAAGCAGTTAGTTCCTGGAACAGTTTTCTCTCACACTGTTTCAAGGCACTGATACTGGAGGCTCCTTACAAAAATGCTAAACACATTTTTTTTCAGTCAGTTTATGTGGATCATCCTCCATAGAAGACTCTGTGATTTGCCTTGAATATAAACACTGTAGTCAGAGATGCTATTATAGAAAATTAATCATCACCTTCTGACAAAGATCAGAATCGAGAGTTCAACAGCGCTGTGGTACAAAATATTTAAAAGCATGATAACTGGACAGTCCAGTATCAAGATTTTTAATTAACCATAGTATCGAAAAGGATAACATTGAAAAGCTGTGCATTTGCAGGACAAGTAGATTAGCAAAATTGCATAGCATTTTCATTTACGTTTTACCGAGTATGTTTGCGCTTAAAGGTGCGCTTTGTAATTCTTAAAAAGTTTTTAGACATAATATATTTAACTGTATAACATCAACAATGCCTCAGAAACAAAACTGTCATTCACAATATCTTGCTAGTTTATTTTGTATTAGATGTAGATTTTTACAGCCCTGAAATTAGCCCCACCTCCAGTTTTGATGTCCAAGAGTGGCCAAGAACTTTCACAGGAAGAGGTCACTTGATTGACAGTGCAAATAACCAACCATATTTACTCACCACTAACTGCTTCAGTCTAAGGCGGAGAGAGCTTTTTTCTTCTTCCTTAAAAGGAAAACCATGAGCCAAAGTGGGTGGGGTCTGTTAGGGAGAAAGGAAATGAATGGAATAATTACAGACTGCTCCTTTAAAAAACATTATTTTAAAAATGCTGCTTTATAGGATTATGCATCATAAGGTGTAATAGCTATTTCACACACTACACAGTCACAGTCACACACTGCTCATAAATATGTATCGATTACACGTTAACTTATATGCGTGTGTATTTGTCTGAACGGTATTGCCACCGGTGAAATCCCCGTGTTGTTTGCTGTAGTTAGGTCCGAAACGGGTTTGCTTAGTTTGGCGTTCGCATTAGGACTGGCGCGGTCACATGATGTCATTGTTTTTAGGCTATAATTCAGCATGCCAGGTTCTGTCAAAGAACATACATTAGCACACCAACACACTCATCACTGCGGGAACACTACGTCCAAGTTGTTGTTGTTATTACTGTAAATGTTGCCAGATTACTAAACGTTCCCGCTGGTTTGTGGATTTTAGGCCTGTTAAGGTTATAGAATTATAGAGGCAATATGTGTCACTCTTGAAAAAAGTACTGTGGTTTGTGATTCTAGGAATGTCATATATGTTAGTCATACTGCCATGTGTATAATAAAACATAGCTGTGCTTGTACTAATGCATAGCATGTATATACTGTCTTATATCTTGGTGTCTAGTTGCCCTATAACATTTCCTAATTTGCACTACATGTTGTCCATATATTATTTAAAAATTGCACCAAGGCCATGAAGAACACTATTTCTCTCTACTGTATACTTACATCTATGGCTGGAATGACAATAAAGCTCTCTACAAATATTAGACATTGCTTTTTAATGTGTAACAAGTGTGTGTTTGTTGGTATCATTCATGCTGGGCAAAATGGCCCAGGTACTCTCTAAATGAAAGCTTTAATTCCTCTTTACAACAGTAGATGATGCATAGAGTCTCTCTTTCTCTGGTGACTGACGTGGGTGGGTTAATTGTGCATGGCTAGACTAATTCATACATGACCTTGTAGGTATAAATGTAGAAGAACATAAGGAGCAGCAGATCTGCCAAAATGAAGTAAAATATTATTTATGTAATATTAATCACTGGTAACTTTAATATTAACACTTGGACATGTGGAAAAACTTCACCTGGTCTTTTTCCAGTCTTCACCTGTCCAGTTTCGGTGGGCCTGTGCTCACGGTAGGCTCAGATTCCTGTTCTTGGCTGACAGGAGTGGAACCCGATCTTCTGATCTTCTGCTGTTGTAGCCCTCACGATTCAATGTGTATGCGTTCTGAAATGCTTTTCAGCTCACCACTGTGGTAAAGAGTGGTTATTTGAGTTACTGTAGGCTGTCAGCACAAACCAGTCGGCCCATTCTCTGCTTTCATCAACAAGGCATTTCCGTATGCAGAGCTAATGTTCACTGGATGTCTTTTTTGTTGTTTTGTTAGTAAATAAATAACACAATAAAATGGCTCCCAATAATTCAAGCATTGGTCTATCTACGGTTGCTCTAAACACAGTATAGACTAATGGCTGCATGTTTACAGATCTACAAGTCTTTTTTATGAGGAGGCTCTGGCTTTTTATGGTTTCTTTGTGGAAACCATAAAGACAAAGCTTTGCTAATTTGGTAAGTGGGTTGATGTTTGGTTTGTACTGGGATAGAATAGCTCGAGATTTATTTGTGTTCCTCTGGCCAGTAATTCACACTGATGAACTTCAGTGGCCAGAAAACTCCAAAAGACATCAAATCTTACACATATGGACTTTTAGATGAGAGGTTGCCTTTGGTCTCAGTCTGCTTTCTGGTGGATCCGGAGCCTATCCCAGGAACACTGGGCGCAGGTCAGGAATACACCATGGATGTATTCAGAGGCTCCGAATCACTGCGACCCTGAAATGCAACTCTCTGTGTTTTGGAGTCTCAGGTTTCTGAACGGATTTGTATTATTGATTTATTGAAAGAGGGAAAGGATCCATAACGATAGCCGACATGTCTTTATCGATCTAAGCTGTTGATATAAGACATCAGATAGCTGGGAGCTGGCACAGGATCTTTAGAGAGCTCGGCAGTAGTGTGTAGGGTATTGTGTATCAATTAAACGACACACGGGAGTCATCCCTGTAGTGTACAAAAGACTTTGAATCCCAGTAGAAGCCAATCACAGTACACTGTGGTGGAGAGATTATTTAAAAATGTGCAGTTTTTAGGCTGTTTGGCAACTACTGAATTACATGAACTGGAAGTTGTTTTAAGTGCAAGCCACACGGTCATCTTGTTCGCAACAGAATGTACTGTTCCTACAAGTTCTCAAATTCAGATTCCACAAGTTGACGCCTAAAGCATCTCACACACAAGTTCATTGTTTCCTTACAGTGTTGAAGTAGTGAGTGCTCATTACGTCATTAAAACTGTATTTGTATGATCTACAGTACAACAGGCTTTTGTTTTTCCCTGATGTCATTCCAGCTAATGGAATATAAACTAAACTTAAATCATTAACTATTAAACACGCAAAGACACACATGGGCTTTATCTTGCACTCTGAAGTCGTACAAATTTTAAATCTGTTGTTCCTTTAACTTATCAGAGTTTATTATTGTTCTGTACAGTCATCCATCCAGCATGTCAGGATTCCAGGAAGGAGTGCTTACCGTAAGCCCCTTTTTTTCATGGCTCCTTTCGATTTTTGGGAAGTCATTCTGGCACAGTGCCAGAGGGGCAAGGACTGGCGGATTTCTTCTGTATGAGTTGCCCGTGCGGTTATCAGCCAGTGTTGTCGACAGCCAATCAAAAAGTTCGCCGGTGTCCGCTACACATATGCAGCTGGGGCCCGGCATTCTTTTGCTCTTTTTTTACGGATTAGTCATTGGCAGAGGTCGCTGCTCTTAACTGGAGTTGTGATTTGGGGACTACTTGCAGCCTGACTCAGAGGAAGTGAGGTCTGTGTGTTGAAATGGAAAGCAAATGGTGCTAAAGAGAAACATGTAAAGAAAAAAAAAGATCCAGGAGCAGAGAGCCAAACAGTCTGCTGGTCGCGTGGGGATGCGGCCGGCGGCTATGCATGAGTCAGTTTGAGTCATTTAGAGTTGTATATCACTCACAGAACCACTTCCAGCAATTGCACCTAAGTCAAGCAGTGCCAAGACTGGCTAGTGGAAATGGACTAGAGGGTCCAAGCCTTTCCTTTCTTTCAGGAAAATAAAGTTGTTCATTTAAATATAGCTCAGTCTTATTTCCTTTCAACAAATGGCTTGACATACACTATATGGCTAAAAGTTTGTGGACACCTAAACCATCACACCCTCATGTGCTTCTGAACATCCCATTCCAGATTTATTCCCTGTTTTATTTGCTGTTATAACAAGCTCCACTCTTCTGGGAAGGCTTTCCTCTAGATTTTGGAGTGTGGCTGTGGGGGTTTGTGATCATTCAGCCACAAGAGCATTAGTGAGGTCAGGCACTGATGTTGAGTGAGGAGGCCTGGGGCTCAGTCGGCATTCCAATTCATCCTGAAAGTGTTCAGTGGGGTTGAGGTCAGGGCCCCGTGCAGGCCACTCGGGTTCTTCCACTCCAATCTTCACAAACCATGTCTTCAGTCACCTCGCTTTGTGGAACAGTTTTGGGCTCCTTAGTACCAGAAAAGGAAAACTGTAAAGCTACAGCATACAAAGACATCATGTACAGTTGTGTGCTTCCAACTTTGTGGCAACAGTTTGGGGAAGAACCACACATGGGAGTGATGATCAGGTGTCTATAAACCTTTGGCCTTATTGTGTATAGCACACATATGAAGAAGCGAGGTTGCTTATCACTGGCTTCTGTTAAGTGATTATACAGAGTGAAACGCCCCCTAGATTTAGCATCTATTGTGGCTAATTTATTTAAGCCCGAGTCACTGTTATTTTGTTCTTTGGTTTGAATGACAATACTAGCTAGCTTGATTTTCTTGAAATTTTAAATCTAAACCTCTATTTCTTAATGATATTTTTAAAAAAAAATACATTTTATATAATCCTGCTTGTCTATGTAGAGTGTATGTTGTAACGTGTGCTTGTGCTGTCTGTCCTTGTCAATTTCATACACCATTTTATTGTAACAGGTCTCTCTTGAAAAAGAGATCTTGATCTCCATGAGACAACAATTAGTTAGATTTCCAGGATCCATGCAACATCTCGGCAGTCTAATTTGCAAATGTGTAATGATGCAAATTTCATTCTGTGAAAAGTAACTGAATGGGTTTCACTTGTAAGTTGCAAATACTTTTTGTGCTAGTCAAAGCTACACACACATGCACACACACACACACACACAAACACACCAGAGTAAAATGAATGCTAATAGAAGACAGGCTCCTAAGTAAAAGTGGAATGTTTACTATGACTCAACCTGCATCATATCCCCTGTTTCATCCAACTCGCATCATACTGAAACCTTGCCCTCATTGCCCTTCTAACGTGTGTGTGTGTGTGTGTGTATACATAAATGAGGGTCAGAGAGGCAGTTTCTTTGTACTTCTCTCCCTGGTTTTCCAGAGCTTTTCAGATTTTCTGGGTATTTTCCCTTGGCTCCAAAATTATACCTCATCTCCAATTAGATTGTTATTGCTGTTTATATGTTTTTGCCACAAAACAGTTTCATTCTCCTGCCGCTGTGTCATAACGAGCAAGAGGATGTGGTCCAGAGGTCAAACTCTTCCTGTAAACCCATCAAAAGGGACGGCCAGATGTTTGAAATTCCAAGGAAGATTGCCAGAGGAGTTCGAGAGAAATTCTCTAGAGCGTGTTTTGGATTAGAGTGAGTGGCTATATGCGAGAAATAATTTAGCTGGAAGTATTTGGGAAAGGAAATGCATTGTGGGAAGAGTTAGTATAGTTCTTGTTGTGTTTGTGGTAGGGGCTGTGTTTTCGCTCCTGTACCTGCAGTGGTTATTCTTTAAGTGTTTATGAGCTAGTAAAAAGTTAAATGATTGTAGCAAGAAACAGTTTCAATGTAGCTTCAGTGGCCACACTACTACTTATGAGTAGATTCAACCTAGTGAGCAGAAAGTCATTAAAATATCTGAGGTAGGCTTGGAAAACTCATCAGATGTCACTGTGGGGTAATTTCTGGTGAAGCGACAAAAACGACCACAAAATGACGTTTTGGGAAAAACTGGGTTTTTCAGCATGTAACATACTTTGACACCTTAAGTATATTTCACCAAAATGTATTTTCTTCTTTCTGCTACTTGATTTACTTTATTTTATGCTGGGTAAAGAGCCAGTTTAACAAACTCAGTGGTAAAAAAAGAGTCAGTGTGCCTAAAGATGTCTAAAATCTTGCTTGCCAAGTGTGATTTTTCTCACACAGTGAATGTCACACTTTGATCAAGTTCTTGGTTAGTCAAAGTGTCCATGATGCTCCTGCTCCACAGTCACAATGAAATCTTGAAATGCAGTTTTCTCCTTTCTCACTTTTGGGGGTAAGCAGACTTAAAAGTATTAGAATTCCATATTTGGTTGAGATTCACGCAAAAGAGAAACGTATTTCAGTCCAGGTAAGACTGCATATATAGGAGCAGAGCTATATATAGTAGAAAATGTCAAAACTTCACCATGTGAAGGGTTGTCCCAGGCCACCACACATCATGTCTTTGCCAACATGAATGGAACATCTAGATATAACCAGAGGAAAGGTCCCAGAAAAGACGACAACAATTGTCATCTTATCTATATGTAATCATATATTAGCCATTAAATTTAACATAAAATTAACTAATAGTAGAAGTTGACTAATATCAAGTTGGGTTAAGCCACACAAAAAATCCATTAGTGTATAAGGTTCTTTAATTCAGCATTTTGCTGTACTTTGCTGCTTTATTGTTGAATTTGTTGAGTCAAGCCCTCCTCACCTGCACATTGATGAAATACTTTAACTAGAATAGACCACAGCACGATAGATTAGAATCAGCCATTGATCTACTGTTTAAATGATAAATTTGCCAGACACACATTATTTAAATGAATATCCAACACTGAAGTGTGGAACGCTAGCAGCCTTAATTCAAGCTCATTCCACATTGCACATAAAGATCGGCACTATGTTGACATTTTTCTTGATTTGCTAATTGGAAAAATGTAATTGCAACATTACTTTGTTTTTTGATCCTCTGCTCTCTCCAGGTTCCAGATTGGACCACAACAGATTCCCCTCCTGGGAATTTTAATTAAGTCTCATCATTAACTTACCTGTGACATTCCTGTCATGGTTAATTGACATACCATAATTTCCTAAGTAACAAATGACTGACTACATTTTGCAAATAAACGCTAACTTATCTAACGAGCATTGAGTACAGAATAAAACACTTGGGAGCATGCTTATATAGGAAGATAATCAGTGACAGGGTGGTGTAGAGTGGAGTTACTGTCACCACCCTACACGACACAGACCGAAATTTTACTCCTCTTACACCACAGCAGTTTGCCAATTATTACATTTTGTTTATTAACGATAATTAATACTTTTTATCTGCTCATAGTTACCTTTAATGTTGTGGAAAGTTTAATCCAATTATTATTACTCTTAGTTTACGTGACTACCACACCAGCCCCTGTGTAAGCTGTCAGTTACGTTTGAGAATTCAGCAGCGCTGTGATATAGTGGAATATGAAAAATAGCAGTGAAAATAAACATTTTTTCTTAAAATTGAGCAAAAAAAAGATGCAAGTTGGTGTGATGAGATTTGTGCCACTCTTGATTCAGTGTTGATTCTATCTGGGATGAATGAAGTGTTGCTTTTTGATGTCAGATTCTGTGCTACGGATGGTGACAAAGTTTTTGATCACATGATCACGACACCTTGAGTGTCTATAGTTTAACTGAAACTCTGTACATCGCTAGTTTTATAGACACTGAATATTTAGCTGCAGATAAACTGTACACTTTACGATCACCTCAAGTTGAACTAGCTGAAGATCTGGAACTGCAGCCTGTGGTTTAATTCAGTTGGTGTATGATTGTGGTTTCTATCGCTATGGGTGTGTTGCTATGCTATGCTAGTTTAATCGCAAATTAGTTTTGAAAATGATTTTCCTCCAGTACTTTTCCTCTCCTTACTTCATGTGAGTCATTGTGTTTGATTCTGTTTGACTCATCCGGTTTGATAAGTTCTCACATGTCACTCTGGTGTGTGTGAGTGCTCGTGTCACATTGTCACACACCTTATCTTTATGAAGTGCTTGCTTGCTTGTCCTCGGACCTGTAGTTATGTCTTATTCCGTTGGACCTCAGGGTTTAACGAGTTGCTGCTTTAGGACCACTTACAGGAATAACAGATCACACAGGGATCGCAGCCTCTCGGGTGATGGAGGGGGGGTGGATGTGTGAAAGAACAACACACTCTGTGCTGCTGTGCGTCACGCTTTGATATCTCGCCCTCCGCTAAGTGTTAATTAGGTCCTTTTAATAATCACAAAAAACCAAACACACACACACACATATACACACACACACAGTACCTTTTCTGATTCAGATATGAATCATCGCTGGTTGTTAAATATAAATATAAATATAAATATTCAGCTCTACTGCCTTCTGCATCTGCATGTATATCTATCTGCATCTATCTTTTACAATCAGAATGTTACAACTCAAAAGCCTGAATCGGAAATTGATTTCTTTTTCAGAGCTAATGGAGCTTGTCAGGGATCTACGCAGAGGGACCAGTGTGTCCAACAGAGCTAGTGCGAATGTGATGTATTACGCTAGATGGGATATTCTTATGACTCACGCTCAATAGCTTAAATAGCGTGAGGGTGGATAATTGTATCCGGCGCCGAAAAAACCTTGGATTTTGAGTTACCTACCTGTAGTGTATGAGTAATGCTTCTTAATCGGTGAAGTGCGCATGTCTGTTACCCTTCTTTACTCAACTTTATGCCGCAGCGCTGTTCAGTTCTCAGTCTGATTGGTCAGAAGGTGTTGATTCATTTCTATAACAGCAGCTCTGACAATAGTGTTTATGTTAATGCACTGATTCTAATATGTTATTGTTTCTATAGTAACAGCTAAATCACAGGTACACAGGTTTGTTTTTTTGTTATTTTTGTCTTATTATTTTCAGGAGAGAGATAAAAAGAGAAAAAGAGAGCTGTCAGAAAGTAATTGATACCAGGTATTAACTTGTTTTGCAGATGTTCTGTAACATTAAATGTAACTATAAATGAATAAAAAAAAAAGTATGATGTGAATTAATAAGAAATTATTTCTGAATTAATAAGACATTGTCGTGTTGGCAAAATGCTTATTGGAAAATAATCAGCCTATGGCTGGCAGCGATAACTCTTTATATCAGGCCACATCATAACATCCTATCACTGGTTATCTTCCTATAACAGCACACCCTGTTGTTTTATTCCTTACTTAGACACCAAATACCATTGTGCATCCTTTCACATGATCTGTCTTTGCTTTCATTTCTCCTCTCTCACTCTCTCTCTGTCTCTCTCTCTGTCTCTCTCTGTTTCTATGTCTATCCATTTTAGATACAGATCACCCTTCCCTCCCCTCTGTTTAACACCTGACTGCCACCACACAGACACAAACTCTTGGTTGTGTGGGCATGAAGCATGAAGTGAGGTTCTGTCAGGGCAATCAGAGGGGAACACACACTAACCCGGGCAAACGGCGGCCTTCCAGGAACCACGTCATCCCAGGACTCGCTCAGAGGGAGTGAAAACGGAAAGTGTTTACCCATCCTTGCTGGAAACCTGGATGGCCGTGTGGAAAGAGGCACAGAGAGGTTATATAAATGCCAGCTGAACCATCCAAACAGGCTGAAAAGGAGGAAGCAGGAAGCAGCTGATGTCATCACTGGTAGTGATTTTTGAGCATGTGTCTATGAATGTCTTTTTTTTTGTTTGTTTTTGTGTCATTTCCTGGGAGAGAATGGAAGAGGAAGTGGAGTGACTGGTTGAAGGGAATCATACTTCCATGGTGGGCTTTTCATACATGCATACTCACACACATACTCTATTGAAGCATAGGATGTGCGTGTGTGCGTGTGTGTTTGTGTGTTTTCGCACCCCTTGCCTCCTCTGATTTCTCACTGAAACACTGCCCTCTTGTGTTTGCACACAGAACTGCATGCTGCCTTGCAGTAGTCAGGTTTTTTACAAAAAAGGTGGCATCAAATAATTATTTATAGATTAATGTAGCATTATAATTAGCATTATAATTTGATTGTATTGGCTTCAGTTGCTGTAGAGTTTATAATACAGAAATTGTATGCTTAAAATACCTCCAACGTTGCAATTATGGTATAAATCAACAGTCGCTCTATATGATTCATTAAGAGTGCTTTGAGGTCAGGGTTGGGGTGAAACCAAGGGTGACAAAGCTTATTGAAGTGCCACACCTGTGGTCACAAACCCTCAACAGCTTTATTCATGTGTCTGTTAGACAGTTTAAACCCGAGGAGGGGGGTGGGGGGACTTATGGTTTGGTCGAGCCTTAAAAAAAAAAAAAAAACACCTCATTACAATATCTGATTTATCTACTAATTGTCACATTCTGGCTTTTATTAACACCCAGATGCAGTTATTAATTTATTTACCAGAAGTGTTTTCCTGATATTATTTGGCATTGTTTTGCAATCTCAGTAGAGCACACAATCAAAAATGAAATCATAAATACTGTATCGTGTTCATCCCAGGACTCATACTGAACATGCATTCAATGCACTTGGTACTGTTTGTCTTTACTTTACTACACCTGTATACTGTAATGATTTATAATCGCATTATCTGATGTCACCCAGAAGAGAAGAGGTTCCTTTCTGAGTCTACTTCCTCTCAAGGTTTTTTCCTCGTGTTGTCTCAGGGAGTTTTTCTTGCCACTGTTCCCTCTGGTTTGCTGATTAAGGATCTAAATCTACACCCCAATTTTGGCAAAGCTGCTTGATGACAATGTCTATTTCTTTGCTTTTTTTTTTTTTTTTTTTTAACATTTTAATCAGCTTTGACTGAATGCTTCAGTGTTGCCAGGGTTGCAGGTTTTACACCAAATTGGGCTGGTTTTGGAACAACTCTGCAGGTGGAAAAAAGCAAGTCTGCTGGAGGCGTTTTTGGTGAAAGCTATATTTCAATGACCGGCGGGGGAAGACGGTGATGGAGCGTATAACGAGTATGCAATGATAAATAGGCGTATTGCAGATACCGCAAATCAGAAACGCGTGCACGCTACAGTGACCTAATTTCCCACACAAAGACTGAGAAAAAGAAGAAAAATGTGTCTCCCTTTTCCAATGCCTGGGCTTGTTTCAGGTCTTTTTGTGAGGTTCTTGAGATGAAGTTGGACTGTAAATTTTGCAGATAACAGGTAACCCTTGCTTGAAAAATCTACACTGACCAGCTACCAGCTGCCAAAGCAGAAGCCAGGCTGGTCAACCTGATGCATCATCTTTCGCTCATTTGTCAAATTGTTTCTTATTACGTTCAGGTAAAATGGAAGGCTAGTGAGCCCACCAGCCGCTGATCAAAGTTCAGGTGAGTACATGGACCTGGTTGTCACTTTAAAGTGTTTAGAGAGCCTGTGAATCCGTGACTCATATTTTCTGACTCCTAGCAGTCGCCCTCTAAAAGGTCCTGACGTCATCCTCCCACGACTGTAACTCATGCAGTGATTTTTTTTAGAGCCTATTTACACACAGATAAACAGAGCGCACAGTGCAGGGAGCCTGCTCTTCACCTCGCATCACAGGCCATGCAAAGTTGTTCTGTCATCGTGACAGAAACCAGTCTGGTGGATGGTCATTGTGCTGGCCTCATTTGTTTTAACAGGGGCAGCCACTTCCTTTCAGACCGAACCACCTGCTCTCACAGCGTTTTCTCCTTTTCCTGTTGTGGTCTTTTTCAGCCTGGGCACTTCCACCCAGCATGCAGGAGTGACTGAGGACAAATCTTCTCCCGGATGCTGGTTTCACATGGTGGTTTAGATGTGTTCTACCCAGTGTCTAGCACCATTTGAAATCAGTGTTCCTGAAAAAGAATGGCAGCTGTGGAGCAGCGAAGGAACCACATGGGCTACACGAGGGAACCTGCACAGAGATTTTTTTATACTACTAATCACATGAGCGCTAGACTCTTTAGAACAGTAACCTTACATTCACACTAGTGTGCAACAAAGCGACATGTAGCCGTTAAGTTTCTATGTACATGCGTGACACGGAGCCGCGATTTCAGCGACAGCAAATTAGCTGTGATGTGGTAAAATGACAAACCCAAACGTTTCGTTTGACTGATTCCTCGGACCCTTCCTGTGGCACTTGCGGGCCAAAGTTTCTTCAGTTCCCCACTGGCGGCTTTAGTTCCTGCAATTAGTTCCCATTTACTGTTTGACACACAAAAATGGAAGAAAACTTATAACCATGGTTTCATCTTGTCCTGTCATACATGACCTCTAATTAAATGCATATAGAGACATTAGGAAGAAAAATAAAGCTTGGAATGAAGTGTATATAGCTAGTACGAAACCTAGCATGCAACATGTAAACAAGTAACAAACAACCAATTTCACACTGATTAGTACATTATTAAATTGTGTTGAACTCTTTAACTTTAGAGGTATTTATGTTTTGAATGTTAGTGTTTCTCATCGGAACACTGGACAGTGCATGCCCACAGGTGACAACAGCAACAGCTGCTTTACACCCACAGGAGACAAACTACAAGCAACACGAAAGATCTGATGCATGCTAATGTGAACGTAAGGTCAGGGATAGAGAATATAGAGAGTGAAAATACTACATTGTCTTTTTCATTACAGATCTGTCCAATTATTCATCCATTACCGTTTGATAAATGACTAACAGTGTTGCTTCTATGCTCCTCTGTCTTTGTTGGGTTTCCTGAACAGCGATGTGTGGGCTTGTGATGGAAGAGTTCCCTCCCTTGTTCTCTCTCACCCTGCCCTCTCTTGTCTACACTCACCCCACCAAACGATGACTGATTTCCTCTGGTGCTTAGAGTGCTCCATCTTCTAGCACCATTTGAAATCGGTTATAATGCCTGGGGACAAGTTCTTCAGTTTCCCATTTGATGAAGCAGCAGTGTTTGTGTTCCTGCGAGTAGGTTAATCTGAGTGCATGTTCAGGTATAAACCTGTCTAAACCACCTGTCCACCCACGCTCAAGTTGTGTGTGAATGAAAACATCAGTTTCATTGTGTTATAAATGACTGAACTGGGTTATAGTATGTACAGTATCCTAGTAACTTTAATTTGTTTCAGGGTTTCATCTGTGACTTGCGTAATGGAAAAATATTGTGTGCAAATTGCTGTCATATAAGAGATATAAAACACTTCGGAGTATTTTGTTTTTCTTATCTGACAGCAGTTCGCCGAAGCTATGAATGTTTTATTCATTAAAGCAAGACATGCCATACTTCTTCTCTGTTTTTTTTTAATTATGCTGAATGTTGTGGAACATGTTTGAAACAAGTTAGTTCATGTTATCACTTATGTTGCTACAGCTATAAACAGTCATTCCATCACCATCCTCTCTTTTCTCTTGAATGCTTGAACAAAGTGCAGCTTGTTATTACCGAGAACCTGCAAAGCACAAAGCACTTTGTCCTGAAGACTTAAAATTACAGCTTTAGCAAAGCACTGAGACTGGAGACTCCTCCAAAAATGCTAAATAAGCATCTTCTCGCAGTTGTTTTAAATATGTTTATGTGGAGCGTTCACAAGTCCTTGTGAATGAGTGGTTACTATAGAAACGCTAACATATTAGAAAGTGTGCATTAATATAAACCTATGATTTACCTTAAACCGGCACCATTGTCTAGAAAATTAATCAGCGCCTTCTGACCAATCAGAATTCAACAGTGCTGTAGTCTTTAGGCATGTTTGTGCATGTTACTAGTTTTGGCAAACTATTAATTGTGAAGCTCAGCAGCAAATAAGACACTAAGCTGCCAATGTTTTAAACATCCTGTATATTACTTTAATAACGACGAAGCAAAGTGATTCTGCCACTTCAACATCAGTTGCACTGGTAGAGACAGTGCTCAAGGCAACACTTTCCGATGATTTGTAATAAAGATGTCAATCAGTTGTAAAGCTCTCAAGAGTGTTTTGAGTATTACTTTTCATGTGGTTTGCAGTTTTGCTATTCTGATTTTGGCTTTATGTTCTGCCAAAAAAAAAAGAGACACGCTTTAGTTTATTGCCACGATTCACAGTAAGAGAATAAACAACCATGAGCCATTCTTCAATTCATGCTCCACTAATTTAATTTCATATTCTGCTATTTTCATTTTCAGTCTTGCGTGCTTCCTCTGTAGATATGTTTTTTGTTTCTCCAGATAGACCAGATAATGTACTAATCTTTTAGGGACATCTGGTGAAAATTAAATAGGTATTCTTACTCACAACAGATCCTTCATATTTAAGATGAGAGATTACAGAAACATAAGCTATTCTTACTCAGGGGTTGTTGACTGAGCAGTTAAAAACGTCCTGGACAATAAAAAAAGATGTTAATCTCAGACCAAATAATGAGTTAAAATATTTAGTATTTATTTACCACACTTAGGGTTTAAATGTTTACCTCCATAGGACTGATTATGAATGAAGCTATGAGGGTCTCATCCTGTAGCAAGAAACGCTCTGAAATTTGGGTATTATGGGTAATCTATTGAAAATTGAGACACTTCCCTACTACAGGGATCTCCATAAACTTGATGATGCCTTTTCACACTTAAAAAAGATGGTGGTTTGAGTGTTAATCAGACATTTATTACAAATATGGTAAACCTATACTTTATAAAGTGAAACCGTATGTTTTCCAGGTGGGTGCAAAGCTCATTCAGCGTTCACCCACCCGATTTCAGGGCCTGCATTTCTTCCAGTTGGCTACAAAGTGAAACTCAAAACTATAACAATTAAACTTGAAACAAATCAAATATTAGTAAACCTGTTTAAATATTGTTTTTCACATTAATATGTTGCCAAGTGCACTTCATAATACTATGGTCACAGCTAAATTAACATAATAATACAGATAACGTGCAAAACAGGCAAAATGGCATCCAACATCATCTTTTTCCAAACGTGGACACCTGGCTAGGATACTCGTATGTAGGCCTTTCTTAAACTGTTGCCACAAACCTGGAAGCACACAATTGTATAGAATGTCTTTGTACACTGTAGTATTACAATTTCCCTTCACTGGAACTAAGAGACCCAAACCTGTTCCAGCATGACAGTGCCCCTGTGCACAAAGCAAGCTCCATGAAGACATAATTGGCCAAAGTTGGGTTGGAAGAACTCGAGTGACCTGCACAGAGCCCTGACCTCAAGCCCACTGAACACCTTTGGGATGAACTTGAACGCTGACTGAACCCCAGGCCTCCTCACCCAACACTAAGACTTCACTAATGCTCTTGTAGCTGAATGATCACAAATCCCCGCAGCCACTCTCCACAATATAGAGGATAGAGGAAAGCCTTTTCAGAAGAGTGGAGGTTATTATAACTGCAAAGGAGGGACTAAATCTGGAATAGGATGTTCAGCAAGCATGTGAGTGTGTAAATGGGCTAACTTTATAATCTTCACACTGACTGTTTTAACTTAATGTGTTGGTAATCTGCATAATCGTATATAAGAACCCTTTGTCCTGCTGAAAAAAGTTTGTCCTGCACTCTATAATTGATTATGTTTTCAGTGTCTGAGTGATGTCTGAAAATATTGTGAACATGCAGAAATCCTGATGCAGCTTGGTCAGACTTTTGTTAGCAGAATGTAATCTGTTTTTTTGGAAATCAAAACCTCAGGTGACAAGTTTTGGTGTTTTCAGCCCAGGATTGAAGATCGAATTTAGGACTGATTATTCAGTCTTCTTTCTTCCTCTCCAGAATAACAGCTTGTGTTTTAAAACATGTACTGTTGAAGCTGCGATGCCCTCTGTTGGCTTGGAAAAAATATTAACACTATAAATATTAAAATAAACACTAAAATACCTCTATAAATGCATGTTAACGGAAACAGCCAATATCATTACTTGTAATCAATATGTGATCCTCAGTTGTATAAAAGTTTTATTTTATGATGAAAACACGAGTTGAGTTGATCTTTTTGGTTTACACATTTTTATTGACATTTTTCTATTGACAATTTTAGTGAAATTCTCTCCAGCGGTGTCTCCCCACGCCAGGGAGCGTTGTGCTGTGGTGAAACAGTTTCTTGGAGCCTCACCAGGAGTGCTGACGCTGAGTTCAGTTATTCCAGTGGGCACATTTAAATGTCCTGAAATAAATCTCTAGAGAGCAGCTCATTTGTTAGGAGTTATGCCTTCTGGGAATTCTTCATGCTTTATTAGCCTAAGCTGTTCAGAGTCAAACATATAATTAAAATGTCTTCTCGTTTTATATTTGTAATATTGTAATGGAGGTTGCTCAATTGTTGTTAATAATATATGATTTTCTTCAAAACAGTATCTGTATTGTGTGGGTTTGGCTGTCATGTTGGCATAAAGTGAAGTGTCTCATGGTGGGTTCTGCCTTGTCATTTTTCTTACTGTTACATTTTTATGTGTATTTGCTTTTTTTTTTTTTTTTTTTTTGCTCTTTTGCCTTGCTGATGAACATTTACAGACTGAATAAAGTTTTTGTTAGGTGCCAGCGCATGTGGGTGTTCAAGAGAATTAAGTTGCCTGCCAGAGCTGCTTCTTGGATGAATGTAAGATTTGTTGGTTAGAGAAGAGGATTATGCTGAATGATAGGCACCTTTGTAATCTGACGTGAAAGCCCATTATATAGGCATATCTGCTAACTCCAATGCTTCCAATACACAAAGAACTCCAAAGAAAATGCATTTCATTCATTCATTCATCTACAGTAAGGCTTTATCCTGGACAGGGTTGTGGTGGATCCAGAGCCAAGCCTGGGAACACTGGTGGATGGAAACACCCTGGATGGGATGCCAGTCCATCGCAGAGCACCATGCACACACACACACACACACACACACACACAGGAGCAATTAATCATAACTAGCCCACCTACTCGAATGTTTTGGGAGGTGGGAGGAACCTGGAAAACCCAGAGGAAAGCCAAGCAAACCCAGGGAGAACACGTGAAACTCTGCACAGATATTAGTATTATGTCTATCAGTACCACGCATTGCCAAAACCACGGCAGGGGGCAGAGCTTTCTCTTACCAAGCCCCAAAATTATGGAATAGCCTCCCAGTCAATGTACGTGAAGCAGACACGGTCTCTGTGTTTAAGTCGAGGTTGAAGACTTATTTATTTAACCTAGCATTTAGCGACTAGTGTTTTTATCAAAGGAGTAGATCTGGGGGACTCGTGGATGTTGAGTTTTATCTCCACACGGTGACTGTGAGTGTACCTAACCACTTTCCTTCTCTTTCTGCCGAGCTACACTCCTGAGCTGCCGGTGATCCAGCCCCCCCTACGCTCTGGACCAGATGAGCATCACTCCTGAGCTGCTGGTAATCCAGACCTCCCCCCCTTCACTCTGGACCTGTCCACCGGCAATGCTTCATACTGCCACGAAAACGCTTCAGCTGTTTTCCATGGACTACACCAACACACATTGTGCTCACACACACGCACACTACAGTGTAAACCCATATGAGGATGGGTTCTCTGTTGAGTCTGGTTCCTCTCAAGGTTTCTTCCTATCACCATCTCAGGGAGTTTTTCCTTGCCACCGTCGCCCTGCTTGCTCATCAGAGACGGCACACACACACACTTCACTTTACTTTTGTTTGTGTAAAGCTGCTTTGAGACAATGACCTTTGTAAAAAAGCGCTATACAAATAAAAATGAATTGAATTGAATTGAATTGAATATTAATGTGGCCAGGGTCGAACCCTGGACCCTGGAGCTGTGAGGTAGCTTTACTAATTAATTTAAAATACATTATTTTAGATTAATAATTTACTTCAAATTCATATTTTTCCTAATAAGGGTTGTACTTTGAAAAGTGACTTTGGGAGTGAATATTACAATATCATCAGAGGTGGATTTAGAGATTTGCAGGCCCTTAGGCAAAATATAGGAATGGGGCCCTCATTTCAGTGTTTTAACATCAATATTTTAAATTTCAGCATGTTATTTACCATTAATAATTACAAATATATATAATTTGCATTTTTATGGGGCCCTTGGCTTCTGGGGGCCCAAGGTGGTTGCTTATCTTTGCCTAGTGCTAAGTCTGCCCCTGAATATCATTGAATGAGAGAATGTACTTTTCCTCTTCTCATGATCTTCAGGAAATTCAGATGTCATCGATCCCATTGAATGTTTTTCCGACTTTACAGCTAGTGTTTGTGCAGTAGGCTCTGGATCCACCACTCTGGATTCATCTTCAGTGGGGGACGGTGGCTTAGTGGTTAGCATGTTGCTTTGCTGCTCCACGGTTGGGGGCTTGATTCCTGCCTCCACCCTGTGTGCCTGCCTCCACCATATTCTCCCAGTCCTTCAGGTACTCGGTTTCCTCCCCCAGTCCAAAGACATGCGTTGTAGGCTGATTGGTATCTCTAAATTGTCCGAAGTGTGTGTGTGAGTGATTGTGCCCTGTGATGGGTTGGCATCCCCTGCCTTGTGCTCTGAGTCCCCTGGGATAGGCTCCTCCTGACCCTGTATAGGATAAGCAGTACAGAAAATGGATGGATGGATGGATTAGTAAATAAGCATCCTTAGTGTTATCATGCCTTTAGCATAGCTGCTAGTCAACAACATTTTGTTTATTTGCTAATTCTATGCTAAAAACACTAAAATGAGATATTGTTGCCTATGATAGATTAACACACTTCTAAATAGTTAAATGCATATTTTCTTAAATTCAGTGTTGAAAAATGAAATAAAGTTTCACAGGCAAAATGGCACCCAGTCATGAAATCCAGGAAGTTGCGTCATCTTTAAATCTGTAGGAACTAACCAGCAGATGGCAGAGCTGTGTATTTGCTTTAAGTTTTCTACAAGAGACTTTGGCTTTTTATTCAAATACAAAGGCTGTTGGCAAGTTCACTGGAGGTTAAACGGAGGCAAATAAAATACAGCCACTTCCCAGAGCAAACATCAGAATATCAGTTATGAACAATGGCGCTTTTCTCTCTCCACTGTAGGGTAACCGCTTTCACAATAACCCCGCCTATTCAACCCCGTATCCTAGCAACTACGACCTATTCTCTTTCTTATTGGTCACAGTTCAAGTTTCCGCCATATTCAAACCCTCACCGTCTGTATTCGTTTGGTTTCGCATATTTCCCCCTCACTTTACATTTCATAAATATATTTTTTCATTAGTAACTTTTACAGTTCGTTTTTGTTTACATAGTCCATCTTCAGTGCGTGTTTAAAATGGAGGAAAGAGACGACACACAAGCGGCGGTGCCAGAGTCGAGAGCTGAGAGGCCACAGAGAAAAGCGAGCTGTAAGAGAAAGTCGAGTGTCCTCGCGCCCGGTTCTTCCTCCCCCGGGAGCAGCAGCAAGCAGCGGTGAGGAGAAAATGGCGGCTAGCTCTGGGGCTAATCCGCGCTTTATTCGCTTCAAACTGCTTTTCACTTTAATTAGTAACATTCATGCGTCTGTATTCTTCATACTGCCCTGACCTAAAACATTGTTTACATCAGAAATTCTTCTTGCTCTGTTTGCAGAGCTGTTTTATTTGAATTATATTTATCTTTATTGTTTTGATGTTTCGAAGCCTGTGTAGCTGGTGAGCTAGCTACATTTCCGTCTTCTGTACTGATTTTAATCACAACTCGTATTAATGTTAGTTTAATTTGAGATTTTTATTTTGGGGATTTTTAGCTGGGGAGCTAACTTCATTTGTTTACAGCACACCTCTAGTAGAGAGCCAATAGTGAAAAAAGCGTTTTATAAAAATAATAATAATAATAAAAAAAAAAATAGAAAGAAAGGGCAATGAATAAGGTAAATAAGATGCACCTTTGGTTATTCAGTATAAAAATATTCAACTATAAGTTTTTTTTTTTTTAACCAATTGTTAAAGAAGGTTTTTATCTAGTTAACAGTGGCAGGTGGCTGACTGGTGTAATTCCTCCTGTCACCACACGGTGGGGCTGCAATCACACTGATGAGTTCTTCAACATGAAAAATCACAGCAAAGCTTGTGTTATGAGCCAGAAATAAGGCAAGTTCACACTGAAAGCTCTTACTTTTCCTGCCAGCCCTTTCATAGTCTTTCCCATGATCCCCCAAAAAAGTATTGAACATTATATATAACTTTGGATATGATGCCATTTTGGGAAAAGAAACTAGCATGATTAGACGCTAGGGATGGGAGGATGAAGTGTTGTGAAACTTCGAGGCTTTTCCCTGATTGTACCAGGTCATGAACTGAAGCCTCGGAGCAGTGACATCAGAAACAGCGACATCTTTTGGTTTGCAAAAATTATCACAACGATAAACTCCATAGTGTTGATTAAGCAGGTTCGGATAAAGAACCCACACACTTCATTGATATAAACTTTCAGTCTAGTGTGTACAAATAGAAGCCTAACAATATGATTATCATCTGGTAATTTTGTTTATTTATTAAAGTGTGGCTATAATGATGTTGTTAATGTGATACAGTAAAATCCTGTTTAACTAGTGGCGCCGCTCAGAGAAAATTTCAAAGTCCCAGCGCTCAACCAATCCAGGTAAGGTGGGGTTTTGAAATTTCTGGCACGCAAAAAGAAGCAGTTATGTGACCGGACCGAAACCGAGGCCTCGTTTGCTATCGATAGTGTGATTCTCTGAAAAACAATACAAGCCTCAGTGGGATTTCATCTACCTATTTGAAACACGCCTCAGTATCAAATGCAACATCACTACTTGACAAAAATAAAACAAAAGTTAGGAAACAACTGCTTTTATTATTTAACATGACAATTTGAAATTTGTCCCCGCTGCCCCAAACATAGTCCCACGGACCGTACCAAGGAAAGATTAAAAACGACTAAATCACTTTCAGTTTTCATTTTTGGTAATCATATCAGATTATTTGCAGTTAACAAATGTCTTAATGCAGAGAAACAGCACCAACAACTGTCATAAGAAAATATGCAGAATAGTATGAAGTAGTGATTTTAGGGCTGAATTATTTCAAGCTAATGCTGTAGATTCTTGAATCTTATCAGTAACAGAAACTAAAATTAGATAGGCTAAGCACATTGTCCAAATGTACACATTACACAAAGGGCTACAACTTTTAGGCATCCAGCCAGTAGAACATGTGATTCATGAGTTATTCATGGATATTAGGTTATAGCTTCAAATATAATATCACATCCAGCCATAACTTCCCAAGGAAAAGATATCACTACCCAGAATATGTGCGTATAAGCAGTAGGAAAGCTGTGGTATAAAAAACATGACATTGGCTAGCAAAGCTAAAGGACTAAGGCAGTCTGAAGGTCTTCTCTGGAATTTTCTGCTTCTCTGGAAACAGAGAAACTTATTTTACAGCCTCTGCATTTATTACTGAAGTACTTACTCATTGGCCAATCTGTCATGTACTCAAACTCTGATAATTGTCATGAAAGTCTTACAATAAAGATAAAGAAAACTTAATTATCTGCCATTTTAAGAAAAACAAATCATGACTGAATTAACAAGAGGACCCTTTTTTTTTTTTTTTTTTTTTTTTTTTGCTTTTTTTTTTCTTCTTTAAATAATACATTCGTCATTATTGGCTAACATTTCAGACTGATGAAATGAATTTTAAACCATGTCAGTTTGACAGAAGGTACAGCACTATGTAATTTTTGTCGTCGTTTTCCACGAAGCTAAAACTATGAAAATGAGGCAGAGAGCATGTTTTTGTTACTGTATCTGGTCTGCTGCTGTGGAGTGCGATTGCTTATTGGTCAGAACTTCTTAGAAAAAGGAGCTTTTCACACACTGATAATGTGATCTTAATGACTAAGTGCACTCCTTGGAAATGTCTGATGTGATTACTCTGCTGCCTCATCCCTACCATCCCTACATACATAAACACACACACACACCCCCAAGGGGCTTTTCAGTGACGCACACTGTTATTCATCATCATTCTTACCCGACAAATAACAACAGTGTTATAAACAGTTTATTTCTTATATGGAAGCTGTAATCCATAGCTTGAATTTTTGGGCTATAGGCCCTCAGTGTTGTCGTTTGTGATAAGCTTTACTACCCAATGCCAAACACGCAGAGATGATTTGCATCATTTGGAATGCTCAGGAGGAAGCTTTCCCACACGGTCCTATGAGGTTATTCACATGTATAGAGCGGTAGAAAAGATTAAGGCTGGCTGTCAGTACACATTACCACACAGGTATTCTTAATGAGGTTTAATCTTATTTTGATTTAGACTTGTCCTTCAGGCTTTGAGATTAGAGCGTGTCAGAAATGGCCCGTGGCGTTTGTGTGGGTGTGAAGAGGATGATGTAAGCGCTAGAATGTGTGAAATATAGCGTTGGTCTGTTGTGCTCTCTAACCACTGAGATCAGCAATTAATTCATGGGTGTGTTTGAGTGTCTGTGGGAGGAAGGGTGGATGGGTTTCTGAGGAAGGGTTGTTTACTATTTCTTCAAAATGTACTGGGAGGGGTTTTCGGATTCAGTTCAAATCTCATTTATCTACCAGGGGTGGACCAATGATAAATACGTTAGCTAACGCACTGGGCAACTGAAAGCATGACAGTGCCCCTGTGCACAAAGCGAGGTCCACGAAGACATGGTCTGCCAACGTTGGAGTGGAAGAACTCGAGTGTCCTGCACAGAGCCCTGACCTCAACCCCACTGAACACCTTCAGGATGAACTGGAACATCGACTTCACTCCAGGCCTCCTCGCGTGACCTCAGTGTCTGACCTCACTAATGCTCTTGTAGATGAATGATCACAGATCTCCACAGCCACACTCCAAAATCTAGTGGAAAACCTTCCCAGAAGAGTGGAGGTTATTATAACAGCAAGGGAGGGCTAAATCTGGAATGGGATGTTCAACAAGCACATATTGTTTTAATGGTCAGTCGTCAACATACTTTTGGCCATATAGTGTAGATGGCTAGTTGAGTACATTAACACAGATGGTAAACGAATGAGTATATGAATCCCCGGAAGTGGACGGGTTTGTAGCCATCGTCATAAATCATCATCTGATAAAGTTGTTAATGTCTCATCTCGGCTGGTGTGTGTAGTGCAGCAGGCAGTGGGATTGAGAAGAAGCTACAGTGTAGTCGCACCACCTTGATGCTCTTGATTTAGTATTTTGAAACACCAAGCCAACTGTCAGACACTGTTGACACTCAGTAGCATTTTCACTGCATCCTTTGCGGTACTGAAAGAGCATACAGAATCAGCAAAGGAGGCTGGTGGGAGAAAGAGCTCTGATTGTTTAGCCAAGCGAATCAGTGATGAGGGAGCTTCATATTTCTTTAATTGTGTCTACATGTGTCCTTTCCTTGTTTTAACTTTAATGTACTTAATTAACTTAACATATTTATTTTTAAATTTAGGCACTTTTAATATTCATTATCAGTATAACTGGTTTGTCAACTAACCACGGCATCTATAGTTTATATCCAAGAAAGCTCACTCAGTCCATGCCTTTTACACCAGCACCTAATGCAGTCCCGCAAACAGCCTTACACCACACACAGACACACACACACACGCACAGTTTGGGCTTGCCTGCTGTTTCCTGTGATCAATCAGTTACCATAATCCAGCATTTATGTTGAAATTCCTCTCAGCCTTTAGGCAATTACCGCTCATTCTTTCATTTTTCTCTCACCCATATCACGTTCTCTTTCACAAATCTGCTCACCTATTATGCTACAGTGATATGATCCTCACATCACACCTACCCTCATACACTAGACATGAGCTCATTTTTATTCCTAGCAACAATGTTTAGGAGTTTTGTAAGGATGCACAGCTCACTCAACTACAGGTTTGTACAAGAGGCTTCAGGAGACCAGCATGGGTTTTGCCCACAGTATTTGTGCAATAATGAAAAACGCCTGCTTATTTCTACTTCTCAAATGTCTTGCGTCATGCTTCAGTCCTCACTGTTTTCTTTTACGTTCCTCCTTGTGCTTGATTGCTTGTCTTGAAGGAGAAAAAAATGCTCCACCTTCATCAAACTATCATTACAAGAGCACACTCTTAATCGACTTTTACACATTTACATAATGCCATAACTGTGATGAACTGTGAATTAGCACTGTGAATATTAATAGCGCAATTAGTCTCAGTGTCAGATGCTCCACCCATTAGATACAGAGCATCTGATCTCCCTTGTACCCTTTTCTGGCTCCTACCTTCAGAACGTTGAGGGTTGAAACCTGACTGGTTCTCCTCAGTGAAAGTTTCAGAGTAAGATATTTGTCATTGTACTTAAGTGTCATAGATTCTTACCTATGAAAAGTTGTTAAAGAGGTTTGTGTGATGTGAGACTATAGCCCAAGCAGCTACAGTTAAGACCAAAGAGGGGAACGAGCGAGCTAAGCTAACAAGCATCGTCAAGCTCTAAAACAGTTTTATAGACCACCCTGACTCTGCACACATCTCTGTTAGCTGTGGCCACATTCCCTGTGTGCTACAATAACAAATGGATGAGAGAAGCGGGACAGCAGCTGAAAGGAGGCAAGTGTCATATCCCAGAAGAGTTAAAACCCTTTAAACAGTTTACCTTAGAATGATAAGAATGCTGCAATGCTCATGTGCCTTTAAAAAGTTTAGTCAGAGAGGGGGTAGATACGATATGTTGAGTTACCCCTCCATCCTTCCATCTAATCAACTGGAAGTGAATACAAAAGTCTGCTACTAGGATAAAAGCATTGAATTGAGGGGTGAAATACCTCTCAATACCTTTATGCTCTTTGTCAAGATATAAAATAGATAAAAACTATTTATTAGGAAGCTTTGTTGCTTCCTTCCTTTATGAAATCTTCTTTTAGATTTTATGTTTTCATTTATGGCATTTGGCAGACACCCTTATCCAGAGCAACTTGCATTTGTCCCATTTATACATCTGAGCAGTTGAGGAGTAACGGTGCTGGGATTTGCACTCGTGACGTTCTGATCAGGAGACCAGTGACTTTAGGGAGCATTAAAAGGGCAAATTTGAACATAATTAATTGGTCATTTGTGTTAATTAACCAGGACACTGCTTATTATGTTGTAATTAACTGAGGACCTTAAAATAATCAGCTGTGCAGCCCTGGTGCAAAGCTTTTATTGCAATAGTGTAATAGTTTATACATAAAAGCCAGGGATGTGAAGTATTTACAGTTACAAAGGGCAATGTTTGTTTTAGGGTGTCTTTAATGTTTACATAGATATTTACATAATTTTGTAAGATATTTATGTAATGTAAGTAGATAATGTAAATTTAAGTAGATAATGTAGATTTACCATAAACATATGAGAAAATGTTCACGAGCACTAGCTGTTATCTATGATAAAATAAAAAAAAAAAAATCAATACTTCCACTGAGATTTAAGTGATCCACTCAGATTGCCAGGGCGTGGTAACACCAGTCAGACTCGCGCACCGCAGATTAGCTGATGAATGCGAGAATGTTTCAGTGTGTTAGGGAGGGGGTTTTCACCTGTGCAGCTGAAAAAGGACTTGTTATCTGTGTCAACATGACCCCACACGCACAGTTGTTACCAGGCCCCAAATAAAGAAAGAGCTGCACTGCTTTTGGACAAAGAGAGGGAATTAGGAGGAGAAGAGGTAGTACACTGGATCCTCTGAATGAGTGCAGAAGCTAGAGGTTTAAGAGTTGGTGTGATTGCTTATGTTTGGCAGCTTCGTTCCTCTCTGCCTGCTTTTGTAACCATCAGCTGAAGATGCAGCATCACAGAAAGCAGCACTACACCAGGCTCGGGGTGTGGTATGTAACGTGTGTATGATACAGCTAAACGCACAGCTTTGTAGCCGGTGAGCTTGCTGGTTTTATGGCTCATTGGTAAAGTCGGTTTAAATATTTAAGTTATAGGAATAGAGGAATGCAGATGCATGACCTTGACAAGCCATGTCTTCATGGAGCTAGCTTTGTGCATAGGGGCATTGTCATGCTGGAACAGGTTTGGGCCTCTTAGGTCCAGTGAAGGGAAATTGTAAAGCTACAGCATACAAAGACATTTTATACAATTGTGTGCTTCCAAGTTTGTGGTGACAGTTTGGTGGAGAACCACATATGGCCGTGATGGTCAGGTGTCATATAAGTAAAATGTATATGAATCCTGGGAACAGGGACAACTGTGTAGACATAAGGCCTGTTCAGACTAGATTAGTTTTACATGGGGAGTTGGGGTAATGTAATTATTCCCCGAGTATCTCTGGGATTTTAGTCCTGGCAGAATACTGCATGTGCACCTCTCTGGAAAGATTATGCAGTATTTTCCCTTCTATAAAATGACCAGTGGAAACTACCCCAGGTAATAGATATCCCATCCAAACACGCTGGTATAGATTCTGTTATATTCTCTTGAAAAAGGGGTTTTGCTCTTTTTTTTTTCCCCCTCCTGCCCAAACCAAAACAAACTCAAATATTGTATGATGTTTAAAAAAACCTTTCGGAGACAAGAGCTTTTGGGGGTTTTAGGTAAGTTATTGAGTTCCTAGCACAGGTACAGACTACATACATTATGGTCATATGACCTTGTGATCAAGCACAACCTGCACGGTCTTGCTTGTTTGTTTAATGAGGATGTTCTGTATTTGTTTCTGTTAAGGTTAGAGCATGTTAGTTGTAAGAAAATTAGCAATGTATGACCTCTGAGTCAGGATTATTTTACTTGAGCTAGCATGCAGGAATTGGTTGATCTAAAATTGGTTATATGTAAATAGCAGTTGTGTTTTAATAATTGTTCTTATTTTTTTGACTCTCATTTTGTTTGCCATAGGCCTCCTTTGAGAAGAGGAAGTTCTTTCACCTTTCTTACACCCGGCCCTCAGTGGGACTTCACTTTGGTGAGTACACTATCGTCTTTCGTAGTGCGAGCCCTATAATGGCTATTCTCAGAAGCAGTCAACATTCCACTGAGATATTTTTGCTCTTTATATGTGAGATATTTTTAGTGGATATAAACCTAAAAAGCTGGGAGACATGTTTTTGTGGATAAAGTGATCCACTTGTCACCCAACACCTCATAGGGCTTTTGGACAAAAGTACAAGACTGTAAAGCCTGTCAGAGTGTGTTTATGGGTTTGGTGCAAAGAGCACTTGTAACCTCTTCTCCTCCAGATGTAAACAGTGTTTCATAGTGTGTGTGTGTGTGTGTGTGTGTGTGTGTGTGTGTGTGTGTGTGCGTGCGCGCACGCTTCTGAGGAACCTACTGTGGAGTTCAGAGTGGCTCTTCCTGTCCTGTTTTGTCACCCTGGCCACTAACACAGGTGACAGTGCTGCTCTGTTCATCCTCGCATGCAGCTCTTCCCTGGGTTTGCATAACTTTGTTGCTGGTATAGCTCTAGATTCTTAGCTGTCCTGTTTTCCTTTTCCAGCTGGTAACAGACTAAACTGTCCAGCCTGTCCGTATGTGGATGTTGTGTTAAGGTTCCAGATTTATGCTTTTTATGTTAGTATCTTCACTAATGAGGATTTGTTTTTTGTAAATATTACAGTATTGAACTCTGGCTAGAACACTGCAAAAGGCCATTAGAGCATATCACTTTAACAGGTCAGTCAGTCATCGGCTGTTTGAGCAACCTTACAAGTCTGTGGTTAATGAGCAATTGTTGAGGATTTTGATGAACTAGACACTGTCAAAGCCTAATTTTTTTTTAATTATTTTATTTTTCTTTCCCAGGAATGCTTATCTTTGAGTTTATATATCTAGTCAAGTTTTATGACAAGACAATTGCAGTATTAAATTCTGTAGAAGTTCTGCAGGTTGATGTTGCAGTCACGGTGTGGACATGCCCACAATCAGCACAAAGTTTACCTATGGTTCCTGAAAACAACTACAGCGAATTACACGTATTTACAATTTGAATGGAGCTTACAGTAGAGAGAAACAAACACTTAACTAGATGGCTAACACTAACTAGTTTCCTAAAAACTATGCAAAAACTACATCCAGCTAATAAAAACAAACATCTACTAAACACTAAAGTAAACATACAAAACAAGGGTTCTTAAACGTTATCCCACGAGCAGGAGTGTGGTTATACTGAATATAATTAAATAATAAAAATTCAGTTTAAGTGCAAGATTAAGAAATTGATATCGAGTAAGTGATATTTTGGATACAATATAGCCAAATAAGTTTTGTTTTTGCTCTGCAAATGGTAATAGATCCCTAAGAAGCCACACTCACTGTATAGCCCTTTGGGTAGCTGACTCACAATGATTTGTACATTCCCGTTAAAGGTGCATCCAGTAAAACTGGCTTCCTTCTTCCTTTTCATCTTCATCTGACGAGCGTTCAGGTTAGAAGGTATATTCCTAAAAAATGTATCTTTTGCCATGTCCACAGATGATGTCACTAACTCTATAGTAACAGTTTTAGTGGGACTGATGTGAGAAGTGGAATTTTACGAGACGAACACAGACAAGCAGAGTGATGCACACACTGAAACGTCCCAGTGAGGTTATACTAAATATAAGCACTCTTGGAAAGCCACTTGACCAATCAGATTATTGGACCGGAACTAACTGTTGTATAATAGTAAGTAAGAATATTTTGGCTATTTGTTGGAGCCAGAGGACTTTCCACGCATCTCTCTCTCCCCCCCACCCACACACACACTTTTGTTTTTTAAATTATTAGATTTAGTTGACTTTATTTATAGACATAACTTTGATAATGATGAGTTTCCAAAACTGTGACAAAATTAAAAAATCACAGACCCCCTGGCTTTGCTTCACAGACCCCACTTTGAGAGCTATGAATATAAACATTGTAAATTATTATAAACTACAGCTGTATAAACAAGCAGATAAAGTGTGGGTAAGAAATGGCTGATTTCACTCTGTACACATCAATCACATGTTTTAGTAATGACCTTGTAATAAACATCATGTATTTTTTACCTTGTTGCGACTTACTTTCTGACTCCAAGGATGTGAAAGGTTCAGGGTAAAATCTTCAAGGGGTCACTTTTTAATGATCTTAACTCCATCGTGATGGGAATTATTAATCATTAGTAAAGTGTGTCAGTTGTTTAGCATTGTTCAATTTGACGCCATCATTTTCAGTGGTTACTATTCCATATAAAAACAGTATAAAACATAGAACATGCTGGACTTTTAAACAACCTGATGACATGTATCAGTGCTTTATTTCCACAAGTACTTCAGGTTAATAGTAAAAATATGGTATAAATATATACATTTCATAGTTTTAACAAAACCAGAGTCATTGAAACTTAACGTCATCAGATTTTTTTTCCCGTATGCAAATTGTTTTAGTGAAGGTTTACTTTTTTGTTTTACAATAGCTCCACCCTATAATGACCATTACATTAGGCAAGGTTAATCCTTTCAAATGCCTTTGCGTCTCTGTGGCCCAGCTGCTGCAGATAAACATCTGATCGTCCGATACCTCCAGCCTTCCTTTGTCCAGCTCTGCCTCTCACCGTCATAAGAGAATTTACAAAGCTCCCATTTCTCCTGGATCAGTTAAGCGCCATTTGAAGTAAATGTAAACTGGTGTCTGATTGAGAACAGAGCGCAAGAGGCCCGATTAGAAAGGAAAAAAGAGGCCGGGTGAATTCCAACGTTTATGAAGGCCAAGTGAAACTCTAGCCATCATTCCTCCAAGGGGAATCAGAGGGAGAGGAAGAGAAGTGGGTTCTTCATCCCTTGCCAAATGATTGCTTTGATATGAAGGTATCCTTTTCCCCCTCGAACACATACATGCATTAGCTCATCAGATGAACACATGGAGCTCATTAAGCTTCCAGTTGGCGCTTCATTATCTCACCTTCAAAACCTTCAAAACCTTACTGAGGTAAAAGATGAGCATGTTTCACATACCTACCTCATCCTTTTTTTTGTTTTTTTTAAATCTCTGCGCCAGGGTGAAGGAGGGAAAGACTGTTTGATGTGGCGGCACTTCCATGGCCTGAGTTAAAGCAGGTTGGGAAGCCTCAGGGCAAATGCAGAATAATTTGTTTTCACTGGTTTCCTTGGACAGTTTGTTTGAAAGATGGCCTTGGCGTGTAACGTTGAGATTTCATGGGTTTTCCTGAGCTCTTCCTAACTACGCACAAAATTTTACTCTTAGGTATGAGCAAAATTACAAGAGGATTTGCTGTCACTGAAAACTGAGAAGCATGTTTGTGTTAGACAAAGTTTTTTTTTTTTTTTTCTTTTTTTTTTCTTTTTTTTTTCTTTTCTTTTCTTTTCTTTTCTTTTCTTTTTTTCTTCTCTCTCCTCCCCCTCTCTTGAATTTTTCCACATTTTCTCCCCAATTTCCGTCCACCAGCCAGCTCTTCCAATCATACTACAGCAATCACTCGGGAAGGGCTCCCACATGCTTTCTCCGAGAAGCTAGCCAACAACATCGTTTCTGCTCATGCTCCATCACATGCAGCATAACACTCAGAGGGAAGCGCTGTCTGCCCTCGTCCGCATACACGAGCTCACAGATGCTCATGATTGGCTGGTGTCGCTGTTACTGATGGAGGGAGAGAGGATAAAGCCATTACTGCCACCCAGGGAGCACGACCTATTTTACTCCCACGGATGGCTGTATATTTTTGTTAATTGAAGTGCTTTTAATTTCTGTTACTCAATTTACATTGTTCAAATTGTTGGCAACGTATATAAAGGTGTTCTAAATTAAGGTTTAATTTACAGAAGGAAAAATCCCCCCTGAACAACTTGCATGTTAATCTTTATAATTAACATGTGATCTTCAGTGGGGTCCAAGAATTATTTAGTAGTGAAATTGACTTTTTTAGTTTAAACATACGTCATTGGCATGCAGGTATATTTTGACTATGGTTTACAGTTTCCTACATTACCCACAATTAACTTCGTCTTCCTGCTGATTGTGCTGCAGGGAGTTAGCCCTTGCTTCATCTGTACCTAAAGAGAGTGATGCAGCAGAACTTTAGTCCTTTGCTCTGTCCAGCTCTATTGTCTCCTCACCTGTGCAACTATCATGAAATATCATCGTCAATGCCACCACGCTTGACATCTCGCAGATCACTAACAAGCTGCGTTGAGTCTCTGCTGTAACTCAGCGAAGCTCTGTCATATAGCTGCATTGCTATAACAGTATTTGCTGTCTCCACTACTTCTACACTGGATTTCTCATTAGCATGAACACAGGGACGTTGCTGAAAATGGTGGGAGAGAAAAGAAGCTCATGCTCTTTTGTTTTTAGGAGCTAACAGTGAAACCTCAAACAGATTGGCTAAACACATCTCAAAACATTTCATATTTATTACAAATTTTTAAAGTAGTGTTAACTGTACACTCTTTCTCTTGCCTAACTAAGCTGGGGGATGTCACCAACATCTGCCTGTAGACTGATTCCTTTTTAATGAGCACAGTTTAGGCTAGTTGTCTTATGTAGCCTAAATATTTCTGTTTCTGCAGAGAATTTCCAACTGCTAATATGCTAGTTTTTTCCTTACCAAGTTTAGTTGAGTGGAAAATTGAAATGAAAACAAAACAAACAGTAGGATCCTCTACGTTTGGGAAGGGAGGAGATGTCAGAATATCTTCTGTCAGCAGATGTTCCTGTAAAAATACCTATCAGGCATGTTGTATATTCAGGCCACAGGGCACTCTGCACTGTTTTCCTTTCCATTTTAGTCTGGCAGTCCACAGCAATGATCACCCTCTTTTTTTTTTTTTTTTTTTTTTTTTCCCTCCATAGTCTGCTCATTGTGTACCTGGTTACTGTTATGGTGAAATTTCTCATTAAGGTCTGGTTGAAGTTAGAGTTGGGGAGACCATTTAAGGTTAGAGATGTGTTAAACATAGTTAAGTTAGTATGTAAGAGTAAGCAATAAGCTAAAACATTGAAATTCATATATTTATGGTATGCAGCAGTAAAGACTCTTTACAGCTTTTTCTTTGGTGTTAAGCAACTCTGCTGACTCTCACCCAGATAACATCATGGCCCCTCCCCATTAAAGACATTCAGGATGGTTTCTGTTTATTTGGACTGCAAATCACCTGCTCCTAACTTATCTAACCTTTTCTAAGTACAAACTAAGCCTTTTCATCAAAGGCCTGATTGATTCTTTTCATTGTCTCTGAATGGGGATTTTTCTAAATGAGCTTGTCATTTATCCCATCTAATTACAGTACAGTCGCATTACAGAGCTGTTAACAGTGAATGCCTAATAAAAGGTAGGCTGAGTAGCTCTTAACCATATCATTATTTGTCACAGTACTCACATTTTTGGATTTTTGAGTGAAAGAAATTTCACAATTATCCAACTCACCATCAATATGTATAACCCTATGTTCACACTAGTTAGCAGCTAGTCACTCATGTTACTTGTAGTTTGTCTC
Source organism: Pangasianodon hypophthalmus (assembly GCF_027358585.1). Lineage (NCBI taxonomy): Eukaryota > Metazoa > Chordata > Actinopteri > Siluriformes > Pangasiidae > Pangasianodon > Pangasianodon hypophthalmus. The sequence continues at coordinate 7,495,681 of NC_069727.1, forward strand.
TTGATAAGACAAGATAAGATGAAACCACAGTTGTAGGTTTTTCTTCCTTTTTTTTTTTTTATCATACACTAAATGGGAACTAATTGCAAGAAGGAATTGAAGTTGAGAGTGGGAAACTGAAGAAACGCTGGATCACACATGGCATAGAATTGGTCCGAGCTATTGTTCAAGCCAATCATTTGCATTCGTTGCTTTAGTGTCATAGTGAATTTGCATAGAATCAAGAAAATCTCAAATCACTCACAGCTCCATATTGGGCATGTACATAGAAATGAATGGTCGACTCATTCACTTCCAACACCAAACATGCTAATCACTATAAGAACTCATGAAATTTCACGAGACCCCTGGCTATTCCTCATGGCCACCATGTTGAGGACCACTGTGCTAAGTTATACTGAAATCAGTTGATCATTTTATCAAGTAGCTGAAGCTCACCTTCAGCTGCAGTCTGCTGGCTGTGGTCTCTCTTAGCTCAGACCTGCACATGGCTTGGTGTTAATGCAGTACTTACAAATGGGTCTTACAGGCTTGAGATTAGGGCCTTGGACAAATGTAGGGTTACGGGCCTCTCCATTTGTGCGCTCTCAGAAGTTGAGGACAAGGTGTGTCCTTTTCTGTAAGTTTATTAAGTTGTAAGTGGGTCACCACTTAAACCGTCATGACTGCCGGTCTTTGTGTTCACAGGTTTGTGGAATGACTTCCTGTAGTGAACCGGGAGCATACAAACACAATGCAGGTTACACTTTTCACCTGCTGAGCCTCACCACACACACCTACACATTTACACATGCAGATGCTAAAGTCTCCTGGGGATAATGATGGCCTTCCTGAGTTTGACGGGCCTCCTTGTGGGACATTGTAAACCACAGAAATGTGTGCTTTAAGCAGCCACCCAGCCTTCAGGCCACCATGTCTAAAGCACCAGGCAGCGAATGAATGAATGAGAGAGAGAGTACAGCCTTGTTTCTTTTCACAGTCACAGTGTTTAGTGAGAGTGTGTATTGGGGAAATGCTTTTTTGTTTGCCAGTGAGAATATTTAGGCTTTCTATACAAAGTCTGTGGTTATTGAATTATAACAGCCTTTTGTCTCTCCTCAGAAACGGAAACGCAGAGAGAAAGATGAAGATGCGGTCAGTCTGTGCAGCTTTGATTTTAAGGTGAGTGTGTGTGTGTGTGTGTGTGTGTGTGTGTGTGTTAGGCTTGAGACAATTGACGATAATATTGCGAATAGCCGATAGATTCGATCTATCACAATGGCTATCGACATTTTTAACGTCTGTCAGAAAATGTGATGTCTGCACCTTTAACAAAAACAAAAAATTGTGTTGTATCTTGTAATGTTTCATATCGTAATAGTTCATATCATTTTTTTTTTTAAAGCTTTTCTTAGAGTCAATATTTCGTTGGGTTTATTTACAGTCCTGACTTCAGTATTCCAAGCCTTACTAACCATGTTAATGGGTAATTAATCAAAAAAAGACTGACTCGTTGATTCAGTGATTGGTTGCTTCCGGTATTTGTTTGCTGTAATCAGGTAACGCGTATATGACACACGTGCGCACCGGTTATTCAAAGGTTTTATTTATATATATATATATATATATATATATATATATATATATATATATATATATATATATATATATATATATATATATATAAACTTGTGTGTGTGTGTGGGTTTTTTTTTTTTTTTTTTTTTTTTTAAACATTTTTTCCTCCTCTAAAATGTTTGTTTTTTACTAGAATTTTGCTGGTTGCTATCACATTAAAGGTGGGAAAAGATCTGACATGATTTATCTTGGTTTAATTTTTTTACATCACAAAAACCTGCAATTTTAACAGGGGTGTATAGACTTTTTATATCCACTGTATTTCTGGACACGCCCCAGGGTCAGCACCGCGGCAGTCTACACCCCTCTAAATCCACAGGCGATACTATCATGGTATCATGGACAATGGTATCCTGAACAAGCTCATTAATGCCCTGATGCATCTTCCAAATGCAAATCAAGTCTCTACATGAACATGTATATCTGAAGAAAGATGCAAGAAATGAACCACACAATTTAGTTATCCAGAAACAGCTTAGGGTCCTTTATTACTGTACAGAGTAACTTAACTGGAACTATATAACTATATAACGATGTCATTAGACACTGAAATGTTGATAGTCTGCACTGGAAAAACTCTCACATATAATAAGACGATGGAGAGAGTATCATTGAGCTCTTTCTCTTTTATACTGTAGGCTATCTTAACTCTATGACCATTTTAGGAAATGACCCTGTTAGAGCGTGATAAAATCATGTTTGTTTGCATGAGCAATCAAGGCAAGTTGTTATAAACGGAATTAAATCTTTAGACTTTTCCTCCTGAAATGTAAATGTCACATGATTATTCACTGGCATTGTGCTTTTTTTTTTTTTTATTTTGTGGGAAAGCTGAATATGGCAACATAGGAAAATGTGATGCACAGACCTGTTTGGTAGGAAGCTCTCTGGTTCTTTTTCCTCTCTGTAATCCTTTTTCTTTTTTGTAACATTTGACAGGGATGGATTATTTCTTTATACACCCATAGCAACAGTAGCTGTCATGACAATTGTAAAAAGTGGCAGTATTCCTGTAGGAAAATGCAACACAATTAGCAGTTGTACATCATGGCACAATAGTCATCACTTTCTCAATTAATTTCTCTGTGAAATATCGTGTTTGTTGCTGGGTGGATTTTTGTCATTTTATTATTTATTATTTTAAATTCTTTAAGATGTGTTTTACTTCTGTTAATAATGAACTCCATATCCTTATAACTTCCTTATGGGTTTTTGACACTCGGAGCATGTTTAGTTAGTCTTCACATGGTGACGTGCTAAAACAGTGAAGCACTCAGAGTGTTTTTTTCCTGATTTGTAACCTTAAAACCACCAGTGTAGTTCCGTGCACACTTAAACCACACATCATGACTAAAACCTTTCTGTGTAAACTACACATATCTGTTCTTTTAACTTTAGTCTCATGGTTTTTAAAAAAAAAAAAAAAAAAAAGTCTCTCACCACGCCAAGTTTTAGACCTTCCCGAACCCCACCTCTTTCTCAAACACAACAGCACACACACACACACATGTATGCGCCTCCTGTGTGTTTGTGTGAAAGGTGGAGGAGGGGACCCCCATCACAAGTATTCACTACCCCCCTAGTATCACCTTCTAATCCTGAAGTAAGAAACAGAGGTGTTGGCACTCTGAGCCAGTAGAAGTGTGTAAACTGACATACTTTTTGTATCGAATGACTGACATCAGAAATGATCATCTTGGAGACACGGGTCATATTTTAATCACCCACACATATGCTGAGGTCACAACTAGATATAATCTCCCTCAGTGCACGCCTGGTTATCAAATTTCTACTTAGAATTTCAAAACATCCACAGTTTGCATAGATGAGGCAGAAATCGAAACTGAATCTTTGATATTCCTGTAAAACATTGAGTGTTCTGTCAAATCGGAGACTGGAAATCCACCTGTTAAATCAGATATTTCCAAGAAATGCCCTGTGACTAAGTATTAAAACATACTCTTTACTCTTTTCGTTAACTGTTCTGTTTGGTGGCAGCCAGTTCTGTTTGTAGGAGTGCCCTCTTAGTCAAAGCACTTAAACTACTGAGTAATTGATAATCCAGTGTTTCTGATGGTATAGTAAAGTGAAAAAGAAAGTTAAATGAAAATTGCCCAGCATGCCCAATGATTATGTGTAGGTTTAAGACAACTGGCCAAAAGGTTGGATCCTCTATGAAATGAAGCCATATTTGTCTTTTTTTTTTATTTAAAAATTAAATTAAAAGAATATCACATTTTTAAAAATGGACTGTGAGTGACAAGACAGCAAGTCAAAATCGGCAGAAAATTAGTTTGCCATGACTTTCTCAGATCCTTGACCTGTGATTGAAGGCAGTTGTTATAAAGGCAAAGCGTGGACAAGTCATGTCTGGCAAGTCAAGGCTGGCATCTTTATTTTCTCATTGGGCCTCATTTATCAATCTTTGCGTAAAGTTTTGTGTAAATGTTTGCATAAGCCAAACCGAACAACAAAAATATGCCTGATCTACAATAGTTTCGTAAATGCTAATTTCCTTCATACTGAAATTATGTAGATAAATGGCAATCACCCATAAATTACAGGGTACATGCATGCCACAGCCAGTTTGCATTTGTTGATGCCCAAAAAACTCCATTAAAAAAAACGCCGATTTCACATAGTGGAAAGCTCAAAATGGCTACTAAATAGCCAAAAAAAGAGACTTTCTCTCCAGCAGAAATTGAAGTACTTTTGACTTGTGTCTATGAGAATAAAGAAATATTATTTAGCTGTGCCACAGAGTCACAGCACCTGAAAAGGCCAAAATATGGAGAGAAATTATGGAAGTTAATTCAGTGAAAATGGTTTGACACAAAAACTGAGTCAAAAAAAGTATTACTACAGAATTTCTTTACTACCAGGGAAGGCCAAACCATGACAAAGCTTTTTAAAATTGACCTGATATCGAGGCAAACAGAACCGACTTACAAACCAGCTTTTATTCTCTGGGGGGAAAAAATCATCTCTAAACTTCTCTAAATATCCTTTGTCTCCTAAGGGTATCATGTGCTAACTCTTCCAGTAATTTCAATTCTTAATTGAACAAGGAGCCTTACTTGTCTTAAAATGGATTTGGGTCCACTTGCTGTCTTTTTATTTATTGTATATGAAATGACGGATCTAAAAAATAATTATTTTGTGTGTGTATTTGAAATAAGCTGTTTACAGTAACTCATCGCAAATTATACGATTCTAAGCCGATCAGTGGAGGTTTACACTATTCGTCTTGTATGTAAATTTACACGCCCTCAGGAGCAGGAGTAGGATACAAAAGTTCTTCCGAAATTTCAGGATTTTCATGAATACCAATTTTTTTGTGTAAATGCTCGTAAGAACAACTTATGCATAGATCCGTTCATATCCAGCTTGATAATTTAGTCCCATTGATTCTTGAAAGATCCTCTGACATCTGTACATACTAATTAATCCACGTTAATACACTACATCAGCCAGATCTTGCCTCAACTGATGTGTATTGTAGCAAGCTCTGAGATTCTGAAGCTTGCCCTATAGTTACACTGAGGTGTCTCACACCACCGTGAAGCGCATTACATTGTACTTAGGAATATAGGTGCTAATGAACACACCTTGTCCTTGTCCTTCCTACTTACAGGGTATGTTTGTTTTCACTTTCATGTTTCATAACCGGGGAGCGTAGGCAGAACTAATTATCGGAAATGTGGAAGAACCTGAACTGATTACTCGTCAGAAAGCTTCAGTCAGTTTCATACTGGTGTAATGTGTAAACCATTTTGGAATTGAAGCTGTACAGTAGAAAGGGGAGGGAAATGGGCAAAGTGTAGATATAGATTAAAAGCAAAGTAAAGCATTAGCTCCTCTGAATTTGACAGCTTTCCCAACAAGCACACACACTGTACAGACTTGCCCAGTGAGCGTATAACACGTGGTCTCATCCTGTCTACTTAAATCAGGAGTTACACACAAATAGTCATCCCCACTCCTCCATGACTAGTGCTGTAACATCACCATGGTTATGCCATGTTTGTTTTTAGCAAATGTGTTATAGTATTGAGTTGGACTGCACTGATGTAATAAGGAGGAGAATATGTGAATCATTAACACTGAATCAGATGTCTCAGGTGTGCAGCTGTAAAGCAAAATATAGCTATACCTGGTCCTTTTGACACCCTATTAATTTCAGTTGGACAAAATATCCACTAAATGAAATGTTTAGTTTTATTGGATGTTGAATTGACCACCAGTATGTCTGCCACCAGAAGAGGGCAGCAGTCAGCTGAGCCCTGACGGGGCAAGACGCTCAGCTCTGCATTCCAAATGTCTTTTTCAGTTTAGACACTGCAAGGTTTTTACAACGGACAACAAATCTATATTAAACCCATAATGTATCTACCCGATCTGTGGCAAATAACCAATTTGCACTATACCGTTTCATGGATGTTTTCATTCCACCAGTTCATGCATGAAGCTAAAACGATGGCTGCTTAGAAAAAATTCACGAAAACTAGGATTCACATAAGTGCCACATCTGCAATGGTTATGGATAGCCATATCAGATTAAAACGCAGCATAGCTCACTTTAATTCTTTCTTTTTGTTGAACCAAGACCTGCCTATAGGCCAGTCATTTTCTGTATTCATTCAGTCATTTATTAATGAAGTATTTTTATCTAACTTTTATCTATGCCTTAGAAACAAAAAAAATAATTCCATGAATGATTAAGGAATAGAGATATGTCTAGTTCTTAACTTTTTGTTTGACTGTTTTAATAACTAAAAGGTAGATTGAGTAGTCATATGACAATTACCTGAGAATGAAGGATTAACTGTTTAAGTTCAAAATGTTCAGCAATTTTCTTTTTTTTTTTTTTTTTTTTTTACAACAGTCTAGCTCTGTTTGGTCCTGCCGAGCTAGACTGTTGTAACTCAGTCATGCATGTGGCTGAGTAGGAGTTCTGCAGCACTGACGTGTTTGTGTTTCACACCTATTTCTCCATCTGTCTGGGTGTTACCCTGCAGCAGGCAGAGAACAGGTCACACTACAGGTTCGGCCCTGTCTGCTGTCCGTAATTTCCATCACACCCCTCGTCAAAACAGTACTGTCTTGTAATTATTACTGTTCTACGCTAGCCTGGAGGCTGTACTGTTCTGTTATTGACTTGGTCCGCACACGCACACTAACCCTAGGTTGGAGAATCCACTTAGTCATGTACTTAATGAAAAATGGTGACACAAACAAGAGCAAATTTAATCTTACCCAAGAACCTGCTCTCAATTTAAATCCACAACCCCTCGAGTAGCTTCCCATGCAAACACAAGATTTCACACTTCACTATTGACAGAGCAGGGTGAGTGGACACTAAACTACCATTTCTCCATTTGCTCAGAACACACTGACGAGCCTTATTTACACCATTTTACACAAAGCCTTCACACAAACAATGCACAGGTCAATTTGCGCAGCTGAAGCTCTTAGTCCTCGCTGAATGGGAAAGAAGCAGTAAAAGCATAAAGGTTTAGGCTATCTGTGCAGCACACCTCAGGGGTCAATTATATCCTCCATACAGATGTAGATGAACTGGTTGTTCAGTTTTGTGTACAGAATCTAAATCACTTCTGCTTTTTTGGTGTGGCCTAGTTTAGTTTCTCACTTCTGTAGTGCGAAACTTATTGTTACCTTTAGACCCGATTCCCGTTCCTTTAATCAATAGAGAGAGACCAATGAGCCGTGTTTGGTGTAGCCCTACCTCTATACACTTTGATTGGTATTTCTACTGATCATCTCTCCCTTCCCCCATACCTGATAACGACTCCCTGCTTCATTACAGACATATAGCTCTACAACCTCACAGAGACTGCTGCTCCAATCCGCTTTTACCCACACAGGCCTCAGTCTCGCTACATTACAATATACTTCATCACCTTTTTCATGTCTCATTAGTCAGCAAGTTGAAGGGGAAAATTCATTTTAGTTTTTGTGAGCAGTGAAACCTGTTTAAAAAGTGTGAAAACAGTTGCTTTCTTTTTCTTAAGGTGTTGCACCTGGTCATGTATTAAAGGGAGTGGTGATAATCGAAAACAATCTACAATATGAGAATGGTTTATTCTTATCTAAATGGGAGATTTGCTTCAAAATTAGTTCTCCTAAAATGCTATGTGGTACCAATACTGAAACACTTGCTTGTACATGACTTTTCCATCTTCTTTAAGTGTCTAAACTCATTTATGTGCTTCCACACCTGGTGTGTTTCATTCCTGCTACATGCACTTTAATGATCGAATTAAATGTTAGTTATTTGGTATAGGGTTACATGTGGACTCAAGATGGTGAAATTTCGGGAAAACATAATTTTATTTTCACTTGTGATAAAACTCAAGTCTTAAATGTAAAGCTCATCAAATTCATTGTGGAATTTGTTGCACATCATATCCTGTGTAATTTTCATGGCAAATGTGAACATGTACATTCTGGTAAAATGCCTTTAGAAGGCTTCAAGTTTGAGTGATGCGATGAATATTGCAGGGGAATATTTGAGGACATTTGGCAAACCTGTGAGTTTTAAATGAGAAAACACTGTGATACAGTAGACTCAGGAGGGCCTGCTTTGCTTACTCCCACCCCTTACTGTGTAAAATGGGCGAGGTTTGCTCTCTGGTCCCTCCCTCACACCAACTCTGAGTATTTGAGTTTTCCCTCCCTCGCACATCCAACAGAACAAAGTTAGAGATTGTCAGAGCACACAGAGTGTGCGTTTAGAAGTTAGGCAGCGCCACTGAGGCAGACAATGAAGTATTAGGGGGACAAAGGATTTTTTTTAAAAACAACTTATGTGTTTTTTTTTTTTTTTTTTTTATGTTTAACTCAATTGTGGATTACATTTGTGGATAACTCTTGGGAATAGCAGACCCTTTCCAGTGGATTTTATTAAAAGAAATGGTGGCTTACGATGAACCTGGTGTGGTGCCTATCAAAAGGACTCTACAGAAAATAGACTATCAGAACCAAGCGTGCAAAGAACTTGAGGTGAGCCTTGAGAGATTAAAAATGACGTCATGTAATTTCAATGCTCAATCATTTTTTCTGCAAAGCACAACACATAATTTGTGCCTATAATGTTATCAGTAGAATGAGAACTTTGCCCTGGGGCAAGTGCTATAGGCATGTTTCTCTAAGGTGTGTGCGTACTCCTAAGGAGTACAAAGGTCATCCTTGGTCGCAGGATTAGATGGCTGGATTTTGATTTTTTGAGTGGTGCTGTTTTAATGGTCAGCCATGAAGAGCTGGATGTGCCTGAACAGGCAGTTATAATGAACTACTGCAGACCTGAAGAGCAGGTAAAGCAGACCCTGGTGAGGCCTCCAGGGCTGCGTGACTGTACACACTGGGAATAAAAGCATTCCAGCAGTTTACAGAGTACTGTAGTTCATGGCCTAGGTGTGTCTATCCCCAGGCAAACACCATGGGGAAGCAGACTTAGATAAGAGCAACTTCTTTGGGCTCTTCTTCCCCTTTATGGTTTGATTTGAAAGTGAAGAACGAGAAGTGGTTAACTTGTCAGGAAAACTGAATGGGAAGTTGAAAAGAATTGTGAATGAGGCATTTCGGAACCTGTGAAATTGTTCATTGAACTTCTACATTCCACAGATCTTCCTGGAAGTTTTTCACAAGTCACCCCCACTTCTTGTTAATCAGCAGTTTAACAGTTTGGTCTGTATTGAAAGCCAATGGTCTGTCGGCAGGGGAGCCAAAGGATTCCCCCCCAACCCCCACCATCACCACAATCCGAACCACAGTACTGTAATCTAGTTTGAGGGCTTTGTGAGTCCAGTGCCTGCTAAAACTCCCTCTCATAGGAGTTGTGTCCCAGTCAGCAAAGCCAGAAATAGCATCCCCTATCAGTCTGGCTGCCTGCTTGCTGCTTTCCACAAGACATTATGCAGTCTGTGTGTTGTGTATTGCAAAGAAGATTACAATGATGTCACTGACACATGAATCCTTGCCATGGTTTGTGTAAGATTGCTAATGTCAGCAAGGGGATTGGGATTCAATTCTAATTCACTCAACCATCTCAAAATAAAAGTAAATAACACAAGCTTTACACCATACTGCAGGATTAGCAGATATGTTGATGAACTCCTTGTAGTCCATCAGCTTTTTGCTGGGAGACAACCAGTATACAACTCTTTATGTGGTCTCCCATGTTTATTGGCCACAGCAGAAGCGGGTTACTTAGTCTCAGGCTGATACAGTAGTCCTCTGGTGGTCCTGGTTAGCAAAGTATAACTTGACCTCAGACAGCATTCTGGATAATGTAAACTAGAAGATCTGCTTTGCAGCTGTTTTAAGCAGTCCGAGCCTGAATGGTGGATCTGTTCATCAGCCTTGCTGTGCCAAACTGAACACAGTCTCATTCTCTCCCTCTCTGGGGAGAAAGCCAGGCATCCATATTTAATAGCACCTTTCAAACGGAGTACACACAGTCATTTGTCTGTATCATGCTTTAAAGATATAAGCGCAGTCCTTTTTTCAGCCCCTGAAGCCCTTGAGTGTTTCAGGACTGTGATTATAGTATAAAGTAATCCTGCTGGGTCTGCCAGTGTGAAATCACCTTGTCAGGTTTTGCTTTGATTTTTTTTTCTTTGCTCTGGTTTGTACGGTTTGGCTCGAGTCCCAGTCGTTATGGCTTTGGGGCTGTAACACTGTTTGTACAGGGGTTCAGGTGTGCTTCTCCCTCTCACGCAAGAGGCCTGCAGGGCCTGTCTCAACACGAGGCTGTCAGCCTCACAGGAGGGTTATAAGGGAGTAGAGAAGGAAAGATAGAAGGTCAGTATGGGGGTTAAGTGCACAATGTTTATCAAACCTTGTTCTTTTCCCCTGCTCTCACTAACAGGTCATCCCTGACGTAGGTATACATAACAGTTCATAATCCCCTCTGAAAGCAAGTTGAGCAAGACAACTAAGTGAATTAAATAGACAAACAAGGCAGTTAGAGCATGTGTGAGACCACTTAGTTGAATTTGTATCTTTAAGTCAGAATGGGACAGCTGAGACAGGGGTCTTGTACATTCCCTGCATGCCTACAGACCCCCTGAACTCCATGGCTGCATGCAGAAAGAGGTCTTTGTGCTTCTTTCATGCTGAGGGGACTCCTTCATGATATGTCCAACAGCTGTTGCCTCTAGAGACTCCAATTTCTGCAGCCCAGGAAACGCCAGCCAGTCTGACCCAAAATCCACCCCTCAATAATCTCTCCTTTTGCTTTCCCCCTTCCCTCCTAGCTAGTGGATTCTGGGGAAAATGTCCTGTGACTAATCATGCCTTCTTTTCATGAGTGTAGCTGAACTCTGGCTGCATCAGAGCCTCAATTGTTTTTGTGTCAAAAGCAAGTCATTTGTTAATGTATTTTTTTCCTCCTCTGTCTTGCACAGGAACCCAGTACTAAGCGCGTGCGGCCGCTGGGCCGAGTCACCTCGCTGGCGAACCTCATCTCCCCCGTGAAGAATGGGGCCGTCCGGCGCTTCGGTCAGACCCTGCAGGCTTCATTGCGGGGTGACGGGCGCTCCCCGGGCGTGCCCCAGCACAAGGCAGGCAGCAAGGCTGCGGCACCCACACCACCCAAGCGTCGTAACAGCACCCTCTGGTCCGAAACTCTGGATGTGCACCAAAAAGGAACCTTCTCCATGAAGGAGATAAAGAGGCAAGAGGTGAGTACAGCAAGAGCTAGAGAAAACAGATGGCAGCATACAACCCAGACTAGTAAATCCACCCCGTCTCCCAGTGAGACACTACTGAATCAGACTGTGCTGACTTATTAAACCCTAAGGGCCTCTGGCTTGGATGCTTTCCTGGTCCTTCCCACTTAGTTTCTTCAAAGGGGGGGCAGCTAAATTCATTTGGTGTGTACTCTGGCTGAGAGGACTGGAACTGGAGCATCTCGACTGGATTTTCACATCTGTGCATCACACCACCAAGTTAATAGATTCTTGGTGTTGTGGCGCACAGACTTGGGCCTCTTCAGGAGTTTCAGTCTTTCCAGTCAGCCATCAAAGCAAACTGCCACAGCACATTCTGTATCTGAAAAATAAAAACATTTAGTTTAGCCAGACTAAGCCAGCACTAGTCTGAATTATTTAGGGTTCTTGGGGTTTGTTTTGGCAAGAAAATATACCACATGTGTAAAGTAACACCTTGTTTTGATTTGCAATTATGCAGGCCATATTTGAGCTGTCTCGAGGAGAGCATGACCTGATTGAGGACCTCCAGCTCGCCCGCAAGGTTAGTACTCGTTGTGGACTAGCATCCACAGAATCCAAACATGTTTTTACACAGTCTGAATTATGTTAGCATGGACTGTTATATACTGATTAAAGAACTTTTTTTTTCCAGGCATACCATGACCCAATGTTGAAACTATCAATCATGTGCGAAGAGGAGCTGACTGCCATCTTTGGAGATCTGGATGCTTATATCCCACTTCATGAAGGTGAACACAACAATCCATTTCTCTCATCTGGCTTTGGCTTTCGGTTTGACATTCAGGGCACCTAACACCTTCTCTCATCCTTCTGTCAGATCTGTTGGCACAGCTGGCCATAGCGACAGGCCCTGATGGGACAGTTGGAGAGATCGGCCAGATTGTAGTTGACTGGGTAAGACTTGTAACTTCTCTTTTCTTTCTCTCACTGTGTTTATAAAAGCCTCTTGAATTACTCTTGTGACTTTGAATTAATGACCCTTTATTTCCTGTTATAGCTGCCCAGACTGAATGCATACCGGGCATACTGCAGCAACCAGCTGGCAGCCAAAGCCCTGCTGGACCAGAAAAAGCAGGACCCAAAAGTGCAAGACTTCCTGCAGCGCTGTCTTGAGTCACCCTTCAGCAGGAAGTTGGACCTGTGGAGCTTCCTCGACATCCCCCGATCACGGCTAGTCAAATACCCGCTCCTGCTGAGAGAGATCCTCCGACACACACCGCCTGAACACCCAGACACTGCCAGCCTTGAAAAAGCTGTGAGTATACTCAGAGAATTTCATTTGAACACACACAAAAACATGCATGTTTTATCTGTAGAGAATTCTCTGAAATTAGGGAATGAACTTTGAAATAATGGTGTGTGTTTGCACATTCGCAGATCAGCATTATTCAGGGTGTGCTGGCTGACATTAACATGAAGAAAGGTGAGTCGGAGTGCCAGTACTACATCGATAAACTGGAGTACCTGGACGACAGGCAGAAAGATCCACGCATAGAGCAGTGCAAGAGCCTGCTGTGCCACGGCGAGCTGCGCAACAAGAGTGGCACGGTGAGTCTGTCACGTTCACACTCTTTGCAATAAAAGCTTATTACTCTGTACTCAAATCTAATCTGTCAGTTGACAAATGACACTTTGACCCATAATTTATTCTGTTCATAATATGTGTGTCAGAGAGACTAGCCAGTCTGCCCAACAGCTGTTAACCAAACCTTTGTGTTTCCCTCTGCAGAAACTGCACGTCTTCCTGTTCACTGAAGTTCTGGTTCTGACGCGGCCCGTGATGCGGAATGAACGCCAGTGTTTCCAGGTGTACCGTCAGCCTATTCCAGTGCAGGACCTGGTGCTGGAGGACCTGCAGGACGGAGACGTGCGCATGGGCGGCTCCTTCAGAGGGGCTTTCAGCAACTCTGACAAAGGTGAGCATCATGCATGTTCTCTTATTAGGGATGTTTTGTGTGCACTGGCTTAATTACTTGATGGATGTAAACTTGTTTATTTTACCACTACTCTCTGTCCTCTTGCAGCCAAGAACATCTTCCGTGTGCGTTTCCAGGACCCGGCGCAGGGTCAGTCACACACACTTCAAGTCAACGACATTTTCCACAAGCAGCAGTGGCTCAACTGCCTGCGCAGTGCCATGTCTGTCATCCAGAGCGACGCCTCCACTGACACCTGCTCTGGTCGCCGCTCCTCCACAGCTTCCACAATCGTCCACATGGAGGAGACGGACGAGAACCAGCCCCAAAGCCATGAGCCTCCCAGCCCCACACCTTCCACCACCTCTACATCCTCCTCCTCATCCTCCTCATCGTCGTCATCCTCCTCATCGTCGTCATCGTCGTCATCCACATCATCTAGCTCGCCAAGGAAATCTAAAAAGGACAAGCGCATGCTCTGCTCTCTGGGCAAGAGGAAGGAAACCATGGTGTAGAGAGCTCTCAGGCTCTGCATGGACTAAAAGCTCGTCCCAGAGCGGACTTGTATTTATGTGTATGTTGGAACCCTGTGGTTCCTCAGCAGTGTTTGTGTTACTGTCCTCAATGGCAGCTATATCCCCTCTAATCCCCACACACACTCCAAGCCGACCCATGGGGAACAAATCCGGACCAGGGAGATGCAGTATTCTCAAGGGTTAACTGCATGCATCTCAAGAAGTGTTTTACACACATGCACACGCTTTCACTTGGTGACCAGTGTGAGAGTGAGCATGAGATCACACAAGCCCTGTTTACTGTTAGTTTGGTATTATTGTATTATTATTATTATTATTAATTTGGTTTGTAATTAAATGTTACCTTTTTTTTTTATATATATTCTCAATCAGAAATTTACTGTAGCTCTTTTTTTTTTTTTTTGGAAACAGCACTGTAGCTTTCAGCTGAAAAATTGAGTGTATGCAAAAGATGCAATAAGGGAAAAGAACAGCCACAAAGAAAAGAAATGATCAAAATAAGAACAGTATACTGGAAGAGTTGAATTTCAGTACATTCCTCTTAAATCAATAGCTGTTGTTTTATCAGCTTGACACGTTGCTGTATGGATTGTACATGATTTGGAAAAACAGCATTAATTTAAATCCATTTGTTATTCTTTCTTGAAAACCAAAAGAAATCACAGTCAAATTGTGATCTACTAATCACAAAGATCAGGATATGTGGTATTTTATTTTACTCGTGTAAAAATGAAACTGAGCCATGTTGGCTTTTTTTTTTTTTTTTTTTTTTTTTTTTTTTTTTTTATAAAAAGAACTCCCAACAGGAAATGGATAAATTTTCAATGTATCATCTTGCATGGAGCTTTACTTGTACAATGGTGTGTAAATGCTTGTATAAATAGAAGAGTTCACTGAAACTGATGGCAAGGAACTTGTATGTTGTATGAGGGCTTAAGATATGTTGTTTATAAGAATTCTGAATTGCATTGAGTGAGAAGAGTCTGACTTTGATTCTAGATACTGCGCATAATCAGTTTTTGGTTGTTTGTTCGTAGTGTTCTGAACAAAGCACGAATGTTGGATGCATTGGTGAAAAGCCAGTGAGCGTTGTTTACGAGGAAGGATGAAAAGCACGTAGAAAGAAAGGCAAAAGTGAATGTTGTGTGGGGAAAAAAGTCACAAGAACATAGTAGTTTGTATAAAAGACAGAGATGTGTTGTCTGTGTTGAAGTGTGAAGTGAGCTTGTAAATCTGTTTGCTGTATAAAGAGAACATAATTAAAGGGACAATAAAGATCTGTGTAAGATATGCATCTGAAAATGGGTCTTGTCTTTTCTTGTCTTTGATGTAAACACCAAACTGCGCTACTGGAAAACACTGAAAAAATGTAGAAATGCCAACAATGTGAGCATGGTGTGTGAATATTGGCTGCAACAGTTCCTCAACCGCAGCTACATCACTTGAGTTCATACATCAGTTGAGTTCTCAACTAAAGATACTAAGGTACTAAGGAAGAATGAATGAATGCTGTAAATGAACAAGTAATGTGGCCGTTTTTTCCCATAAGCTTCATATCTAACCACTCACTCACGCTATCATGAAAGTAAAAAGCTCCTGTTCACACAACTTTTTCTGTGTCCCATGGAATGCAAGTCTGCAAGCACATCTCTAGTTTCAACCAGTTGCTTTGTGAACCTTTCTGGCAAGCTTTCTTAAAAAAAAAAAAAAAATAGTGTCTCCTATTCATATCTGTATTTGTGTCCATTTAGAACACATTATCTGTTCACTCTGAATTATGTGTTTCTTTTCGGTTACATCCCTAGCACTTACTGAAGATGAATGACTGTGTTCTGTGAGTGAACTGTTCAACTCTTCAACAACACTTACTTAGATCCAGCCAATGTCAACCACTGTATTTTAGAATAATTTGAAAGCCTAGTAATCCACAGTCCGCCCTGAGCTCACTCTGAGCAACTTCATAATGTTTAATTTATAATCAGCCTGTGATTTTTACTGTGATCCAAAATGTATTTGGAATTTAAATTCTGTGTTGACTTTTTAGTATAATGTGCTCAAACAGATCACATTCCAGAATTTTCATTCTTAATATCACCATTAATGCCATTATGTTTGTTTCTAGTGAATACTGATTACAAAGAAACATGTTGGCATGGAGCCTGAAACATCTTCCACACACCAATTCCTCTACACATTCCCCTGTTCCACCTCAGCCCATTTCCAGTATCCTGCAGAATGCCAGCTGGCAGCTGTATAAAGAAAGAAAGTGTCTATTAAACAAATTCATTAATTTATCTCTACTTCCAGGATGTCGCTCCCTGGCGCTATTTAAATCGGTGTTAATCTCCTTCTGTCTGTCCCCTTGTGACAGATGGCAAGTTTCATGACTTACTCAGGGCCACCGTCTCTGTGCGGGCTCTAACTACCTCTCGCCCATTTTGCTGCTCGTGAGGTGTTCCATCAGCATGGCTTTGCATGAACATTTACGATCAACCTGAAGAATGTGATCTGCTCTAGCTCGGCCTAGCCATAACCGGATGAGCTCATAAGCTGGAGCGGAGCTTGGAAGCCTTTGCTGTAAACACTTTCACATCCGTGAGGTCAGCAGCTCGACTGGCTTGGCTCTAAGTGGTCCCTGCATGGTTGGCAGCGGTGGGTTTTCAGGGGCCCAAGGATTTTATATGGAAATTGCCTCACGTCTGTCGTGAGCAATAATAAGAGAATTCTTTGACAGTTCGATCATGTTTTTGCCCACGTGCCCGCCTGCCTGTTGGCTATTTACATTAATGAAGCTCTAATGTATGCTGGAATAAATAACGGCTCAACCACTGGACGCTTCTCAACAATGATGGCCTCGTAAATGAACACACTCACCATTGTGGCTTACTGCACAAAACACATTATCTGTTGTGGAAGTCAAACAGAACTGCCAGTGATTGTCATTTTACAATAGAAGACTGAGGACATTTCAGTTACCTCATTGCATTTCCACTGACACAATTATCCTGTTATAAAACTAATTCATCAAAGCCAAGTCCTGTTAGCTTTTTGCTTTAGTGACACTCTGAGCACTGAGAATGTCGAGCTGTACAGGGGATGTACAGGAGAGCAAGGCATACTATTTAGGAGCAGTAAATCACGTAAAGACAGGCCTATGCATTTGCCGCATTTGCGTCACAGCCGTAGCGTCTTTACGCTTCTTGGCCGCAAGCCAACAAGGAATCAATCCTTAAGAAGGCAATGAAGCAGTTGGATTTGTTAAGATGTAAAACCTAACTTGCGCAACACTGTTTTCTCCATTGTGTGGTTTTCAAAAAACTTTAAAACTGATAAACACGCAGGCACACAAAATACTACATGTATTTGGTAAATCCCACTACAAAGGTGGGATATGATGATGCAGTCAAACAAAAATGATTCCGTGACCACCGTGTGTATGGCTGCCAATAACTGATTCCAACACATTCCATCTATCAGCCTAAACACTTCTGCAGTATGTTATTCTGCGATATGCAGAACCCTAGAACCCTAGAACCCTGCTAATATGTAGAACCCTAGAAGGATTTGCTTTCAGATAAGATTCCAAGTACAAATCCTTTAAGAATGCTAGAACCCTTAACTATCCAAAGAACACATAATAAGCTCTTCTTTTAGAAAAAAAAAGTTTCCATCTAGCGTCTCTCTTGTGTTCCTCTAGGTGAACCCTTAAAGGGTTTTTTTTGTTGTTGTTGTTGTAGGGAAACTCTGAAACTGAGGGTTTCCTTCACAACCATAAAGAACCCTTAAGGAACCCTTGTGTAATGGGAAATTATCTGAGCAATTCTCTAAGGCAGTAATTGAACTGTTCAAAAAAAATTAAGAGGGTTGGTGATGGGTTCACTGATCAGGATAAAGCAGTTACTAAAGATGAATGAATGAAAGATTCTAACAACATGGGACCCACTATTCATACCCTGGTGCATTCCAAATATCTAGCGACATTAGAAAAACATTCATGGAATATGAACCGATACAAAGGTTAGATCTAGAACATTCAAGGGTTCTTCAGCTTGTCCTTTTGTGGAACCTTAATGTTTCTATTTAGAGTCCTACAAATATAGGGTTTTCCTATCAGAGAGGGTTCCAAAAGGGTCCCCCCCCTCCCCCAAAAGCACAGGTGAGGAACTCTTTGCTTCCGAGACTGACCAAGCCACTAATCTACCAGCCTAATTAATGCATCAAAAGTGCATTTTGCACGTGCAGGCCACACCCTCCGCTAAAAGACATGAAAACATGAATTGAGGAACTGTAAAAAGAGGAAGAACTCTGAGAACCTGGCTGGAGTTCTGGCCACTGGATATCCAGGCCTCACACTAAGGTAGGAGTTGTTGAATAGTAGGGAGGAGACGAGGTGTGGTGAGAACTGAAACTTTGTCACTAGTGAAGAAAAAGGGAGAGATGGGAATATATAGGAAGTCAGCTAGGAAGAAGGTGGAGATGTGATCTTTCTCCCAAACATTCAAACAATATCACATCCCAGAAAAGCTGATAGGTGGATTGCTGACTCTAAATACCCCCCAGGTGGGAATGTGTGTACAATGCTTTGTGATGGACTGGCATCCAGGTATTCCCAGCTCGTTCCTAGGGTTCCTGGGATAGGCTCTGGTTCCTGTATGACCTAGACCAGGATATGAGTATCTCAGATGGTGCAAGAGAAAAGCATTCATCCTATCTAAACGGGATCACAACTTCAATTGCTGATGATGTCACAGCCATGGCTGGGAGTGCAAGTGGTTCCTCCCTCAGTTTCCGCTGAGTATGTACAGCTGCCATGTGACGTAGAATGAGCAGCAGATTGAAAAGGTTTCATGGGTCTTGGTGGAACCACATCCTGTCCTTCAATTCGATTCGATTCAATTTTATTTGTATAGCACTTTTAACAACAGACATTCTCACAAAGCAGCTTTACAGAAATATATAAATTCCGGATATAAATTTTAAATGTATATATTTATCCCTAATGAGCTAGAGGCAACGATGGCAAGGGAAAACTCCCTGAGACAATATGAGGAAGAAACCTTGAGAGGAACCACAATCAAAAGGGAAACCATCTGGGTGACACAGGATTGCGCAATTGTAAATAATTTCCCTTCTATAACAGTATACTATATAGTCAAAAAATAAAAAAATCCTTCACTCCCCAGTTGGCAGGAGAGAGTTAGTGGTTGGGAATTGGTAAATGATCAAATTGGGAGAAAATGGAGTAAAAAAAAAAAGATGAATGAATTACTGTCCTCTGTGATAATAAGTTTTACTGTTTTACTGCTTTAATAACTTTAGACATCTTTCTCGGGGTAATGACAGTTAAAGGGTTAAGTCTATAATCCTAAACGATTCTTTGGCTTGTCCCTCTGGGAAAAATTCTTAAACGTTCTATGTAGAACCCTACAACTGAATTTTTTTTCTATGAGAATGTGTTGCAAGTTGAAGCTCACCGGGAAGCAAAGAACCATTATCTACCCAAACAACTCTTAAGACTGCAGATCCAGTTGTAATGTTCACTTTACATTTTCCGGAAGCAGAAGCTACAGCAAGCTGCGTCAAATATGAACTGATGTAACTGATGAAAATCAGCATTTCTGCATAACCACATCCTCAGAACATAACAGTTTGCTTTAACCTGATCAGATCCTAGGTAAGAACTAGTTTGATCATAGGGGTTTTACAAGTGTGGGTGGCATCACCTCGTAACACCCCCTCAAACCAAGCCCTAGATATTAGTTTTGACATGTTGCTAGTTAAATGACACCTTTTGTTCCTGTTCTTTCAGTATGTATGCCATGTGGCACAAAGTCATCTTGCACTTATCTCTTAGCAGGGATGGAAGATGACTAGCATAAACAGCTGGTTTTCCCCTAATACATACTGTCACTCACACACACACCCACACACAAATCCTTTTGCATTGACAGACTGTCGACTTCCCTATTAATTCTGAAGTGACACAGCCAGTAAATGAATCAGTGGAGAAGTGGTGTGGATTTCACTTTTATTCTCTGACTCACATATATAAACTGATAGGATGGGGATATTGCTCATGCCTTTCACCAATTAGCCTGCAAATTTCAAACCAAAACACAAAGAGTAAACTAAGGAGATTCCAAAACATGCTGCATGGAGGTGAGAAGCTATGGTCAAGGTGGATCTAGATCTGGAAGTAAAGCTTGTTAGTCAGAATTCTACTATCAAGGAACCCTTTTTTCTGTGTTTGTATTGGTGCCAGGTCCCTGTACTCTTAGAAACAAAAGGTTGTGCTCTGGTTTGACTCTATAATGAAACATCTTAAAACCTGAGGGAAGTGAGGGGAAAATGAGAAAGACAGGGAAATCCAACATTTCATATGTTCTGCTTTGTATGTTATTTATCTGCTATCACTCTCTGGCAAGTAAACTTTGATGAAGAAATATGGCATAAACTGTATCAGATTGCAAAACCCTTGCAACAGTGGAAAGACATGAATTTTTTTTTATGTCATGTTTTGGATGTTATGCAACAATTTGTTCTCAGCATTTATTTGGCTCACACTCCGCCAGCCACACCATGAATACAGGAAGTTCCTTGCACTGTCCTATCTGTCCTGTGTATCATCTCCTGTTATTGCCTGCAATTTACAAAATGAGAAGATCGTTTTTAATTGGATATTTAGTTCTTTTAGATAAACTGGAATCTGTTTATTTGTGGCTCTCCTGTATCTAATTATGGCCAAAAATAAAATGCCACCACTATATATAGACCATAGCTTTTATGTGATCCACGTGTAATTGGGCAGAACTGAACAGAGTCATTTTGTACTAATTACAAGTATATATTTACCTATTATACAATTAACTCCAGAAAAATTGCACTTTCCATGAAAACAACCCAAATGGATCATATAAGAAGAACAACATACAATAAGTGATATGCTCAGCTTAAACATATGGAGACACTGCATATTTACCACTGGTTTCAGAATTGGTTTACCATTGGTTTCAAAATTACTGGCACCCCACAATTACTGGAAGTCTCCCTTAGCAGTGCTGAACCTCTTCTTGTGAAGAGACAATTATATAGGATCTTGGATACTCCTCAAGTGACATTTCAAGCTGCCTTTCTTCAACACAGATTTTCTATTGGGCTCAAATCTGGAGACTGAGATAACCATTATAAAACACTGCAACCATTTTCTGTGTTGATGTAGATGTTTGTTTGGAGTCATTATCATGTTGAAAGCTCTGTCTTCAGCCAAAAACATGACCTCCTGGCAGATGTTTCCTGGTACTCAGAAAAATACCATCAATCTTCATAAGAAGCCCTAGACTACCAGCCACAAAAATGCCCCAGATCAGCAAGTGACCAGATTGTACAATGAGTATGAGGGTTTCTCTTTGCTTACTTTTACAATCATTAGCAGTGGATCAGGAGCTTATCCCGTGAACAATGGGCACAAGGAAGAGAATTTACACCGGATGGGTCCACAGTCCAGTCCACAGGGCACCATGCACACACACATTTACATATTCAATTGCACCTATGGGCAATTTAGTGCAGTCAATCCACTTACCTACAGTGGACAGTTAGAGGAAACTGGAGAACCTGGAGGAAACAGAGACAACATGCAAAACTCCACATAGACTGTAAACATCTCAGGTTCGTACCAGGGACCCTGGAGATGATGTGAGCTGGAAGCACTGCCTGCTGCACCACTGTGATAGCCCTCTTGAACAATTTACCACGTTGTAAATAAGTAAACAATATTGATATTAGCTCAGAGAAAACGATTGTGAGAATCTTGACACCTACTCAATGCTTCACACAAAACTAAGTATATTCATGTTGACATTGGAATGTACTGGTTATTAAAGAGTGCTATCATAGGGGTAGAAGCACTAAAAGTGCTGGTTATTATATAATGCTTAGTCTATAAAAGTGACTTGTATCCTTAATATTTAGTATCCCAATATGGACTGAGACAGAAGCCTCAGTTATGTTCCCACATCTTCAGCCTGTTGTTGGTAACGGCAGTAAAAATACGAGCCTATAAATGGATCCTAACTGCTTGTCGCTAAAATATATGTCTTGCTTCAATGCCATCATGTTCATACATTCCTGCTAGGCAAATCCAGTCCATCAGGCAAGTCATATATCAAATCAGACCTTAGTGAACCCTCCAGCCTGGCCTGTGTGATGTACCAGTCATACTCCAAAAGCTCCCTCTAATACTTTTGGCTCACTTCTCTGTATAATAATATGCTCTATTTTTCTGGCCCCGCAAATCAACAAACCAAGCATGCAGTTTTGCACGTCTTATAGCTTCATCTGGTCAACTTTTAATAACCAAAAGCAGCACTTTCATTTCCTGTCTATAAGCCTGTAGGGTTTGAGAGGCCGAGATGCTCTGAGTGAGTGGGGTTTGGTGTATGGTGATGAGGAGCGTTTGGCTCGAGTCTCAGTTCTGCTCCTGTTTCACATCTGTAGAGAGAAGCTCTTATATACCACACACAGTGTGCAGCGCCAGGAGCAGTCTGCCTCGTATACACTGTACATGTGTCTGCCTCTCTCTCTCTCTCTCTCTTTCATTTACTGTATCCACTGATTATTAGTTATGCAAGGAATAATACAAGATGGAGTGTGCTGTTATAGGAAAATAATCAACATCAGGGTGGTAACACTAACTCCACTTTGCATCAGGCCACATCACACCAACCCACTGTTGATCATTTTCCTATAACAGCAAACCATGAGTGTTTTATTCCTTAAATAATAAATACAAATGGTATGCGTTCTTTAAACACTGCCACTAATCTTTACAAATCTTTAACAAATCTTTAACAAATCTTTAATAATCCTTCCTCAGTACAATTAAGCACCATATTTGTTCACAAACAAATAAATCTAACTCAAGATCTCATAGAGATCTTGGTTGATCTCTGTGAAGGTCTTACAATAATCTTCATGATGAATAGCATCCTTAATGCAAAATGAGCAAAAAAAGGTCACAACTTAAAAATACACTTTGTACACAGTGTTTTATATATTTAAGCACATAAACATCATGCAATGCATTTGTTTATGCACATTTTCATGAAGGGTGCAAATAATTCAGGAGTTGCATAAGAAACATGAACTCTTTTCCTTTAGATGACACCACACAGCTTTGAATTACAACTATATGCCATAAATCTCACAGGTATCCAAAATAACTAGAAGCTCTTAAAGGTGCCAAACTAATATTTTTTTCCATTCTCTTCCCTCCTGTAACCATGGCCATGTGTTTTTGTTGTAGTACAGCTAGTGCTTTAGGTGTTTGTCAGGATTTGGAGGCACAAATGCCTTTCCCAGATGGCTGCTGATCTAAAAGATATTTGGATTGCACAGAGACAGAGAGTGGAAGACAGAGTCTATGGAGTTTGACAGAGGGAGAAAGAGACAGAGAGAGAGATCAGCAGTGGTGATTAAATATAACTATACGGGGCTCATAAGTGTTACAAAAGAAAGATTTGCCCTATTGTCTGGAGATCGTGAGTTTGAATCCCAGTGATGCCATAGCCACCTGTGGCCAGGAGTCCAAAAGATCCAAACTGGCTGTGCTCTCTGGGTAGGTGGGAGGGATGGCATACTCTCTCCCCTGTCAACCACAAGACGGCACTTTCCTCAGAATGTGTTGCACGAGCTGAACGTGTTGCATGGCTTCACGTGTCTTCAGGAATCCCAAACCCTCTCTGGGTGGTAGCTGTCATATGATAGAGCAGAGCTGGCTGGGGGGTGGGAGTTGGCCAAGACCAAATTAGGAAGATACCCTGTCTTGTTTTATTCCTTACATAACAGAGACAGAGACAGAGAGAGAGACGGGTAGGCACATGTACCATGTGTACTAGGCCAAATGTATGAGTATCTGCTTGTATATAAGAGCTTCTTTGTGAAAGAGATGTGAAAGAGTAAGCAGAGACTCAAGCCAAACTCTCCTTATCCCCAAACACCAAACCCTACTCACTCAGAGAGTCTCGGCATCAATCTTCTTATACCACAACAATTTACCAATGATTACATGTTTATATTAAATAAAGAATGACACATCATAGTTTTTACTAGTTTACAGTTCCAGTTTAATGTTTTTGAATTAAAGAGAATTCCATTCTCACTTACATTACAGCAAATATGAACAGTTTTCCCCTCATCAGACTCTCTTTTTTCACTCTCTTGAAATTAATAGGTCAAAAAGAAACTCATTTTGTCATATTCCCAAGAAATCAGAAAGCATGTCCTCTGTACTGAAGACTTTCCCAAGATGGAAAACTCCCTGGCAAAGTGCTGACACTGGAGGCTCCTTCCATAAATGTTAAATAAACATGTCCATACAGAACACATCACCATATCAATGATTATATGTTTTTTCCTTTGTTAAAAAAACAGTACATTGTTTTAAATCCATGTATTATTAGAACTTTATTTATGTGAAGCGTCTGCCATACGAGCCTCTGTGAATGAGCTGATACTATAGGAACAATAACATGTTAGAACAAGCGCATTAATATAAACCTGTGATTTACTTGCACTACTGTCAGAGCTGCTGTTGTAGAAAATTAATCAACACCTTCTGAACAATCAGATTTCAGAATTCAGCAGCACTGTATGTTTCAACTGTTATAGATATTTAGTATGAAATCCAATTAGGACTTATGTAACATATTGTATAGATATTCCAGTTGTGTTAAACAACATTATAATGTGACAGAGTGTGTGTCAGAGAAATGGTCTGTTCTACATCTCGGACTTCTAAAGTGTTGCCAATGTCTATAACACACCATGTCCCACAGAATAAAAACTGCATGATTAAGCACTGGTATTCACTCGAGGGTGTTCTCTGTCAGTGTTCTGTGTCATCTCTCTGTGAAGCTTAACAGTGATTTGTTGTAAATTTGTTATTTGCAGGCTGATCCAGATGGAGCCGGATAGTGCCGATAAGACGTGGACTTGAGTCTGTGTTATTGTGTGCGGAGTCAAAATCAGTCTGTGTGTTTAAAGTAACCCTGAGACATTGTTATGGAGCCAGTTCTAGGAACTGACACAGACAAAATGAAACCTGAGTGTGTTTATATCTGTATTCATGTGTTTGTGTGTTCATATTTTGGATTCCTAACTTATACAGAGCTTAATTTGAGGACAGATGCAAGGGGAACTCCCTCACCACCCAACCCCCACCTTGGTTTAATGTCTCCAAATGGCACAAAACTTCTTTGAAATGGCACAAAACGTCTACAAATGGTATAGACATCTACAAATGCTGCAAAACACATTTTTATGAAGAAAACACATTCACGGATTCAAATTCTGGTGGTTTCGGTGGTTGTCCTATAGATAAGTGTCAGTGAATACCTACTTTAATATGGTCATAGTTATGTTCAGAAATGTAGTATAAGGAAATAGCTGGATTTGTCAAAAATGACAAAATCATCACTTTTATTTATGCCATTTGGGTTATTCTTGTTACGCATTATCACAACTATTGATATCTTAATTCTATTCCGTGTTACCATAGCATGGCTGAATTCTCAAATCTGATTGGTCAGAAGGTGTGCGTTATTTTTGTATAACCGCATGGCTCAGGCAGCAGCTTGGGCTATAATTTGAACAACTGGTTTATATTAATGCGCTCATTCTAATATGTTATTATTTCTATAGTAACAGCCCATACACAGAGATTTGTATAGTGGATATTCCACATTACTACTAATAAGCAGACATTAAAAAATGTGTTGTGTAAAAAAGAAAGGCTAATAATTGCTGATGTGGTGAAGTTTTTCTTTTTTTTTTAGGAGACATTTATTTACCATCTATGGAAGGAGTCTCGAGTATCCACACTTTGTAACAATCACAGTGCATCATAAAGTTTCCCAGCACAGGAAAGTCTTCAGGACAGGGGAGTTTACTTTCCGGTTTCTCTTTAAAATGACAAGCTGTGCTTTTTTTTTGAGAGACAGAGACAGAGAGAGAGAGAGAGAGAGAGAGAGAGAGGGAGAGAGAAAGAACAAATTATTATCATTGCTATAACATAAGAGATAGCAGGAAGTAACTCATCTCACAGATGTTCCACAACATGAAATCGTACTATAACACATTAAAAAGTGCAACTTCTTGTTCTTTAAAATAATAAACATTGTAATCTTTTGCAAATAGCTATGATGTAAGTGAAAAAAAACATGACAGACCATGCTGATACATGAAAATATAACTGATGCAAAGTCAGGCTGTATCATCACATATTTTCATATTATTATATAATTTCATTTTCATTATTCCTTACTTAACACGTTATTGGGAGTTCCTTATGTTGAACCAACAATCAACAATTAATGTGCTATTATAGGAAAAGAATCAATTTCAAGATAGCAACAGTAACTCCACTTCGAATCAGGTCACATCACACCAACCCATCATTGATTATTATCCTATAATACACACACACCGAGTGAGTGAATGACTGGTTTATATCCTGTGCAGCTATATTTTGATCCTCCTCAACACTGAACCCACCGTCCCTCTTAAGACTCCTAGAATTGTATACTAGTCTGTGTACTGATGTGTCTGACTGTATTTAAGGCACGTGTGTCAGCTACATTGTTGTTTGTGTGTGTGTCTGTGTGTTTGAGGAGGAACCAGGTTTAGAACGGGGTCTCATAAATAAGACAGAGACGAGCCTCTGATGTACAGCTGCAAGCATTTATACTGTGATCCTTATATACACAGCTCTGTCCTAATGCATTTCTGGCTCATACTTCACACACACCCACACACTCAAGACACACACAGAGGGTTATGCGATCTGATACAGGCCATAAGGTCCACGCTAACATCCGTGTAGGCTCCATCACAATCCACACTGTTTAGCAGACCACCCAGTCCTATTCCTGGTTATATCCTCCCTTTTGGGGATTTCTAAAAAATCTGCTGTCTAATACACTTTAATTGTCTTAGGTTAATCTCTGGAGAGAATCTGACACTGAAAGCTAGATCTAAGATGGAGCAATGGCGCACTCGTGATTGCCATTGTGTTAAAAGAAAGAAAGGGGGAAAGTCAGTGTCTGGGTGGAGTAGCAGTGTGACCACTGATTGGATGAGGTCCAAAATATACACATGCACCCCTGGTGGTTATTTTCCTGTAAGGGAGTCTCTTCCTTTTCACAGGAACTAAATGTTTATTTCAAAAGTGACAACAAAGCCTGTGCCCCATTGTTATGTCCGTGACCCCAGTGACCAACCTCAGTGTCCATCGACTCCAGTGTGTCTGCTCCTCAAAAGATGCATCTTTGTCCAATGCCAGAGGCTCTTTTGCTAGGCATAATGGCCACACATCACCATAATCACACCATAAGATACAGTATGAAGTTATTCCAGTCTGCACTCTCTTCCCTAAATAGAACATATTTTTGGCTCCAGATGCGATCTCATGCCTTGAAGCTTGGAAGGCAAATGAAGATATTCAGGAGGACGTTTATAGGATTCCTGAGCAGCAGGTTTGGATTTTACAAAGCATTTCTGAGAGCTTTGCATGCCTCGCTGGAGACAGTGAAGAGCTCTGTTCCGTAAAGAAGAGCTGAACCTCTTCCAGCCCAGCCTCCTCATGCAGCAAGCATGAAAGATTGAGCACTCCATCCCAACACTCCAATTATGTGTTCCTGAGCTGACTGGGCCACTGAAAGACAAGCCTGAACAGCTCCAAGTCCAACTCAGCAGGTCTTAATCCTCTCTCAGTGTGTCTTCTTTCGTGTCTCTTACAACCTACAGCATGTAAGACTCTCCCGTTCTTTGTCAGAAACATGCTTTGTCAAAAGTACAGAGACAAGATCCACTCTGCCCAGAGCTCTCCACACTCCAAACCTGACAGAACTGTAAAAGAGATGACTCCAAAGTGCTTGAGCAGACAGGGGGTCCGTGGGGACACTAGAGTACAAAAATTGTCTGGGAGAGTTAAAATTGTCCAGGGCAAGGAGCCTAGTACATTAAACAGCTCAAAATCCTACTGGCGCCAGTGAAACCAAGCTAGGCAGCTAGCACAGAATGTTCCCACAACATTTAGTAAATTATTTACCAGGCTATGAGAAGGTTGGGCTGTAAATGCTACAAAAATAATGAGAATAATAACAGTTTGGCTGTGGGTTTTTTTTTTGTACAACTAAAAATGTTGCAGCTATGTTGTAGTGAGGTTTGCTAAAACCTGAATAAGTGAATGTTTGTAGAACAAAAAGAGAAACCTAATGTTGAGAAGATGTTCTGCTTACCTAAAACTGGTAGCAGTGTAAGATCCAGGGAACTCATTTCTAAACATTTTTGATCAGTTTTGGCGCTCAAAAACTAACAAGTTTGAGCAAAACTTTTCTTTGCTAACTTTGGTAATAAGTGAATATTAGTCATTTGTAATTAAACAATGTATCTAATACTGATTATGAAAATGTAAGGAAAACTGGTCAAATCAAAATACACAAGAGACAGAGGAAGGGAAAGAGTAAGGGGAAAACTGGTTGTATTAATTATCACATTTTCCAATTATTAAAAAGGCAAAACAACAATGAATAGATCAACTCAGTGTTAGAGACCTCAACCGATGCATTTTCCAACATTGCTTAGACTTAGACTTGTCCTATTAGGTGAGTTACAATCAGCTACCAAGAGCCGAACCAGTCTTTTGGGCCTGTTTACCAAATATTTGCTATGACAAATGACTTAACCAGCCTTTATTACTTGTGTCTTATTGTATAAGAATATTGCGGCCTTTATCTAAGTGGAGTGTATGCACTCATTTACATTTAAATTTGCTCATTTAACTGACACTTTTATCCAAAGCAACATACAATTGAGATGGGTTACAACTGAGCAGTTGAGGGTTAAAGATCTTGCTCAAAGGAACAACTGTGGTAGCTTGGCATAGCTGGCATTTAAACTCATGTCCTTAACCACTGAGCCACCACTTCCCATGTACACATCAAGTGAACAGTCAGTTCTCAAAGTTGATGTGTTAGAAGCAGGAAAAATGGGCAAGCGTAACGATCAGAGTGACTTTGACAAGGACCAAATTGTGATGGCTAGATGACTGGGTCAGAGCATCTCCAAAATGGCAGGTCTTGTGGGGTGTTCCCAGTATGCAGTGGTTAGTACCTACCAAAAGTAGTCCAAGGAAAGACAACCAGTGAACCAGCGACAGGGTCATGGGCGCTCAAGGCTCACTTGCGTGGGGAGTGAGGGCTAGCCTGTCTGTTCTGATCCCACAGATGGGGCTGCATAGCTGCAGACCTGTCAGAGTGCCCATGCTGACCCCTGACCACCACCAAAAGAGCCTACAATGGGCACATGAGCATCAGAACTGGACCATGAAGCAATGGAAGAAGGTTTTCTTTTACATCATGTGGACGGTCTGGTGCTTGTTCGTTGTTTACCTGGTGAAGAGATGGCACCAGGATGCACTATGGGAAGAAAGCAAGCCGGCGGAGGCCGTGTGATGCTCTGGGCAATGTTCTGCTGGGAAAACTGTCTCTTTCAGCAGGATAATGTGCCCTGCCTCACTGCAAAATTTGTTTGAGGAACATGACAAAGAGTTCAAGGTGTTGGCTTGGCCTCCAAATTCCCCAGATCTCAATCTGATTGAGCATCTGTTGGATATGCTGGACAAACAAGTCCGATCCACAGAGGCCCCACCTCGCAACTTAAAGGACTTAAAGGATCTGCTGCTAACGTCTTGGTGCCAGATACCACAGCACATCTTCAGAGGTCTTGTGGAGTCCATGCCTCAATGGGTCAGAGCTGTTATGGAGGCACAAGGGGGACCTACATAATATTAGGCAGGAGGTTTTAATGTTATGGCTGATCGGTGTATTTTTGACTAATACTTGCATATATTTATATTTATATTTATATTTATATACCTACTACAGGTATTTATATACCTACTATTATAACCTAGTGTAATACCATTCATACTGTTATCTGCTCAATAAGCTACTGTGTACTGTGCACAGTTAAGTATCTGTCTATCTATCTATCTATCTATCTATCTACCCATAGGTGTGTACAGATGTGTTATAAGTCGTATGGTGGAACTTTTAGGATTACACTACACACTACACAAATGAATGAAGCCCCAGGTAAGGTTCTGTAGAAACTGGAGCTCCAGAGTTGATTAAAGTTCTGTGTTATTATTTAGAAGAGTGTGAGTTCAAAACTCAGATCTGCCATGCAGCCACTGTTTAGCCCTTGAGCAAAGCCATTAACTTTTAACAGCTCAGTTATATATTTTTGGATTGTATACTCTTTCAATAAAAGAAAAAACTGAACATGTGGGTAATCCCTGTTATCTGACAATCTGAAAGTACTGAGAAAGTACTGTTCTGTTCATGGTGAAATGAACTGATACTGTGGGCAGAGTGGTGAATAAGACCATGACTCAAGTCATTACAAGGCTTACTCACACACACCTGAGGATTTGAGAAGCTGTGAAAGTATAGTGCATGTTTCAACAGCCTCAGGCCTCATACACGTGTCCATCACAGCACAGAGTGAGCCTGTGTATCAGCTGAGGATAAAACCTGTGTGTGTGTGTGTGTGTGTGTGTGTGTGTGTGTATACTGTGTTTTAGGGAGGGTAATTATAACCAGCCAATGTGTAGACTCATCACTTTTGTCTGTTTGTATGTGTGTGTGTGTGTGTGTGTCTGGTCAGCATTTAAGAGTGTTCACTCATTCTCCTCTGTGTGTCCGTCTTTGTGCGTGTTTGTGTGTGTGTGTTTGAGGGAAATGTATAAGCAGCAGTCATCATAGTTAGGTGTAGCCTTATCCACTCTGCTCTGAAGGTTTGGCCTTTGGGAGTGTTTTATTAGACGCCTCCACATCAGTGCTGGGAAAGAGGGAGAGGATTTATGACTTGGATCTCCCTGTATTTCAGATAGATAAAGGGATGATCTGAGAGGAAACAAAGATAGATGGATTTAGAGAATGCAAACCTTACTATTAAAAACTTAAGGGGTGAGAAATCTCTGCACACATTTCTACAGCTCTGAGAAGTTGTCCGTGCTTGGCTGTGCAGGTAACGTTGGGTGTGTGATGAAGGGTCTGCTCATGGTTGCGTGTGAGAAGTTTAAAGAAATGGAAAAGAGCCACAGCCTTTAGGCAGCACTTGCCTTATTCAACCCTCTGAGTCATCGTTATATCAGAGCCAAACTGACGAGCTTGCCTTCTAACACTAACTCAACATCAGCCTAGCGCACCTTCAGCATGACCTCTTCATGAGAAAAAAGAAAAAAACAAAGAAAGAAAGATCCTATCTACATTTCCAGCCAGTTGAAAGAATGGATAAAATCTTTGTCAATTTAATAAAAGAAAAAAAGAAAGAAAGAACAAAAGAAAGGATAAATGAAAGAAAGAATAAACTCCTTGTCAGTCTATTAAAGTAAGCAAAAAGTAGGAACGAGAATGACTGAGGAAAAATAAAGAGTGAGACAGGAGATACAGTATATCAAGAGAGAGAGATGGTGAGAGAGAGGGTGTGTGTGTGAGAGAGAGGGAGAGAGAGAGAGAGAGAGAGAGAGAGGAGAAGAGAATGTAATAAGATAATTTCTAGATAACTGTTTGATGACTTTAATAATGCCGTACTTGGGGCATGATGTATGGGGTAGAGAAGAGTGTGCATGATGAACAGCAGTAGTGAAGAGTGCATGATGAACAGCAGTAGTGAAGAGTGCATGATGAACAGCAGTAGTGAAGAGTGTGCATGATGAACAGCGGTAGTGAAGAGTGTGCATGATGAACAGTGGATAGTGAAGAGTGTGCATGATGAACAGCGGTAGTGAAGAGTGTGCATGATGTATAGTGGTAGTGAAGAGTGTGCATGATGAACAGCAGTAGTAAAGAGCGTGCATGATGAACAGCGGTAGTGAAGAGTGTGCATGATGAACAGCAGTAGTGAAGAGTGCATGATGAACAGCCGTAGTGAAGAGCGTGCATGATGAACAGCCGTAGTGAAGAGCGTGCATGATGAACAGCGGTAGTGAAGAGTGCATGATGAACAGCAGTAGTGAAGAGCGTGCATGATGAACAGCGGTAGTGAAGAGTGTGCATGATGAACAGTGGATAGTGAAGAGTGTGCATGATGAACAGCGGTAATGGAGAGTGTGCATGCTGAACAGTGGATAGTGAAGAGTGTGCATAATGAACAGCAGTAGTGAAGAGTGCATGGTGAACAGCAGTAGTGAAGAGTGTGCATGATGAACAGTGGATAGTGAAGAGTGCATAATGAACAGCAGTAATGGAGAGTGTGCATGATGAACAGCGGTAGTGAAGAGTGTGCATGATGAATAGGGGTAGTGAAGAGTGCATGATGAACAGCCGTAGTGAAGAGTGATGGTGAAGTGAAGAGTGTGCTTGATGAATAGGGGTAGTGAAGAGCGTGCATAATGAACAGCGGTAATGAAGAGTGTGCATGATGAACAGTGGTAGTGAAGAGTGCATGATGAACAGCGGTAGTGAAGAGTGTGCATGATGAATAGGGGTAGTGAAGAGTGTGCATGATGAACAGTGGTAGTGAAGAGTGTGCATGATGAACAGCGGTAGTGAAGAGTGTGCATGATGAACAGCGGTAGTGAAGAGTGTGCATGATGAACAGCGGTAATGAAGAGTGTGCATGATGAACAGCGGTAGTGAAGAGTGTGCATGATGAACAGCGGTAGTGAAGAGTGTGCATGATGAACAGCGGTAGTGAAGAGTGTGCATGATGAACAGCGGTAATGAAGAGTGTGCATGATGAACAGCGGTAATGAAGAGTGTGCATGATGAACAGTGGTAGTGAAGAGTGCATGATGAACAGCGGTAGTGAAGAGTGTGCATGATGAATAGGGGTAGTGAAGAGTGTGCATGATGAACAGCCGTAATGAAGAGTGTGCATGATGAACAGCGGTAGTGAAGAGTGTGCATGATGAACAGCGGTAGTGAAGAGTGTGCATGATGAACAGCGGTAATGAAGAGTGTGCATGATGAACAGCGGTAGTGAAGAGTGTGCATGATGAACAGCGGTAGTGAAGAGTGTGCATGATGAACAGCGGTAGTGAAGAGTGTGCATGATGAACAGCGGTAATGAAGAGTGTGCATGATGAACAGCGGTAATGAAGAGTGTGCATGATGAACAGCGGTAGTGAAGAGTGTGCATGATGAACAGCGGTAGTGAAGAGTGTGCATGATGAACAGCGGTAGTGAAGAGTGTGCATGATGAACAGCGGTAGTGAAGAGTGTGCATGATGAACAGCGGTAATGAAGAGTGTGCATGATGAACAGCCGTAATGAAGAGTGTGCATGATGAATAGGGATAGTGAAGAGTGTGCATGATGAACAGCGGTAGTGAAGAGGTCATGATGAACAGCGGTAATGAAGAGTGTGCATGATGAACAGCGGTAGTGAAGAGTGTGCATGATGAACAGTGGATAGTGAAGAGCGTGCATGATGAACAGCGGTAGTGAAGAGTGTGCATGATGAACAGCGGTAGTGAAGAGGTCATGATGAACAGTGGATAGTGAAGAGCGTGCATGATGAATAGGGGTAGTGAAGAGTGTGCATGATGAACAGCGGTAGTGAAGAGTGTGCATGATGAACAGTGGATAGTGAAGAGCATGCATGATGAACAGCGGTAGTGAAGAGTGTGCATGATGAATAGGGGTAGTGAAGAGTGTGCATGATGAATAGGGGTAGTGAAGAGTGTGCATGATGAACAGCGGTAGTGAAGAGTGTGCATGATGAACAGTGGATAGTGAAGAGCGTGCATGATGAATAGGGGTAGTGAAGAGTGTGCATGATGAACAGCGGTAGTGAAGAGTATGCATGATGAACAGTGGATAGTGAAGAGCGTGCATGATGAATAGGGGTAGTGAAGAGTGTGCATGATGAATAGCTGTGTGCAGACTTTGCCCAGCTTCACCCTGGCCGTGTAAAGAAGTGGCAGTTCACTAACACTCTTCAGCACTGCTATATATACTCACTCCTCCATCACTGACACTGACACAATGTAAACCCAGTTAAACTCAGCAGCTAGAACAGTCGAGTGGAGAAAGCCAGCTGCTGCCAACCCACAAACAAACATGGATGACATAGCATTTATTTCTCCACACAGTTATATTCCACTTCAGCTTCAGAGTTCCAGAGTGTCACAGTCATTAATTAGAGAGTCGGGGAGAAGAGCATCAGATGAGCCAGGGAATAAGATGTCTTATGCCTGCAAATTTGCACGACTTAAAAATGAAGTGTTATGAAGGCTTACACATCTATTAGTCCATTTGCCAAGTCGAAATCAGAGCAAAGTTGATACTTTTGGTCTGCTTGTTATTTGGTTCGGTTTCATTTTGCACATAATTCAATGAACCAAAAGGCAAAAAATATTGGCTGAGGGTCATGTAGAGCTCAGAATGTACTCGTAAAACTCATTTATGCATTGGTCGGAAATACAGCCAAGCAAAAAAGTAAATAAACATTTGCCAAGTGTGCATAGAAATAACAAAACTCACCTGAGCACGGAGAACCCTGGCCCAGCACTGAATTAAGGATTAGATCATTATGTATATAACTAGTTTAAAACACTTTGTTTATCACAATCAGCTTTCTTGTTTTTCAGTCCAAATATCCAGAACACATGGCATTTCTGCAGCATTAAAGCTCTACAAACATCTAAACAACCTACTGTATAGCATCAGCATGACCTCTTCAGGAGAAGAAGTAAAGAAAGAAAAAGACCCCCTATATATCTTTTCTTACAAATGAATGTAAGAAAGAAAAAAAGAAAAGAAACATATAGATGTATAAATAAGAAGGAAAGAAAGAAAGACCTCCCTACATATTCTAAGCACTATGAAAAATAGATGGACTCTTTGCATGTGACAATGTAAGAAAAGAATGTAACAAACTATGAAAGAAAGAAAGAAAGAAAGAAACAGGCAAATTCTTTGACTTTAGTGAAGTGAATCTAAGAAAGAAAAACAGAAAGCCAAAGACAGAAAAAAAGAAAAAAAATGGCCCATTGTACCACATTCTCACAGCGGTATGATTTAATTATGTGGAGCGTCTTAGTGATTTTAACTCCATTAGACTCGGTTCTGTTTTATAGTTTAAATACAAGTCTGTCCATTTCCAGTTTTGAACATGTGGAGTAAATGATAGACACAGAGAACAAACAGAGAAATGGAGAAATGCACTGTATGACCCTCATCCTGCAGTCTGCAGACTCTTAAAGCTCTAATTCCAGCTTCAGCTCAGATAATTCTATCTGCTTATATCCTTACCAAGGGGCTGTGGCAGCGTATATATATAATACAGGAATGTCCTGTAGGTCTGAGGTCTCAGCCCCTGAGACAACTCCAATCAGCATGGAGATCTGCGTCTCAGTGTAAAAACATTCCTCTACATGATGCAGTGGAGCGTTTATTGAAATAAATAACCTTTTCCCTGAGGAACAATGAGTGTGTGATGCCATCCAATAGCAGAAACCACCCGCCAAATAAACAGCGCTTTGGGATTATTAAGATATTATCCAGTGGGGTCAGGTATGTCCATAAAACAACAGTTTCTGGTGAATGATTTAATTTCATTAATTACATGAAGTCATGGCCATTAGGTTTTATTATTGTTTCATTTGAAAGAAGGGAGTTGCATAATTTCCTCAAACCTTTCCACTACAGGAAAACCACACAGTCTGCTGGCAATAAGCTAGCATTCTCCTAGCAGTGCTACAAATTATTCTACCACAGCGCTGTTGAATTCTTGAATCTGATTGGTCAGAAGGTGTTGATTAATTAGTTATTATTTCTATAGTAACTCATTCACAGGTACTTCTATAGCAGATGCTCCACATAATCGAAGGCTAATCAGAAACGATAATAAATGATATAAAAAATGTGCTGTTATTTAACAAGGAAATTAATCCTTGTTAAATAACTATAACTGTTAGATAATAATCCAAATTAAATGTTGATATGGTGAAGCTTTCTGTAAGGAGTTCTCAGTCAGTAAGTTTTCTGGAATGGAAAAGTCTTCAGGTCAGAGGATTTTGTGCTTTCCGGTTTCTCCGTAACATGATAAACTGCCATTTTTGTCTTACTAGCTTCAAGATAGAGAAAAAAAAGAGATGCTGGTGAGGGAGCGACTGTTTATAGCTGCTGTAATGTAAGTGATATCAAGAATTAACTTCCACAGCATTAAATGTAGCTAGAAAATCAATTAAAAAAAGTATGTTGTGCCGTTCTTTAATTAATAAAAAATATGTAATCGTTATCAACCTGCTATGGTAAAAGAAGAATAAAAAACTTTGGGATGTATAGGAAAATAATCAACTGGTCACACCCTCATACCTCATTACACCACTCTATGCTTCTTATTATCCTACAACAGCACACCATCATGTTTTATTCTGTGTTTATCAGAAACGGATATCCATATCCATATCTCTAGGAGGAAAGTAGACTTGTCACTATGGTTATGCACACATTTTCTTACCCACAACTAGAGTTCTGACTCAAACGGGCAAAGTTAATGTTTGCAGAACATTAGCACAAACACTTAGGGTAGTAGAATGACATATTACTCATATACAGCTTATCAGCTTATCACTGGAACACTCACATGCCAATATACAGCCAATGTGATGTCCAGTTAATGAATTCATAACTTTGGAATTTGCAGTGAGACAAAAACATGATTAGAATAATGCACAGTTTATCAGTGCTGCTTCCTGCTGCTGCTTTATGACATCTAGAAGTAATGTTGAATAAATTGCACATTCATTGGCTAAGACAGCAGATGTTGTGGCTAGATTAGATGGACTGAATATTATAGATTCATAGCATAGTGCATAAAAATGTATTTTGACTTAACTGCACATGCATTTGCTCAAAATGTAGGACATAATTTTCAGGTCAGATCACATCTACACTCAGAACACTGACCACATTAATTAGGGCAGTTATTACTCAATCTACAACACAATGATAAAACATGAAGTACAATATTGTGGTTTAATAACCTGAAGAAATAGTCAGTGCTAAACTGCTTTAGCAGAATACAAGTTTGCTAATATCATAAGGAGATAAGGAGAGACTTATTTCTCTAATTGGGAATATTTAGAGGTACGCAATATTCAAGTAGTTTGATGTTTAGACACAAGATCACTGGAAGAAATCTGTTTTTCCTTTCATTTTCTTTGTCTCCTAAGAAAAAAATGCTTTTCGTCTTGCTGTCTTGTTAGGCTAATAAAATACTAGCCGGCTATAATTGGCTTACCTGATGACCAAAGTCAATGAAATGAAATTACTTTATTTTATTGCATATAAATGTATGTTTTATAAGTTAGTTGGCTGGTAGGTTGTTCCAAACAACATAGTTCTTCTGTAGATTTTGCCTCACTCACTTCGGGGTTGGTAGATAATAGCAGAAAGCCTTCCTTATGTTTTAATTTATATTTATATTTGGTATGTTGCTACAATACATTACATTGCGTTAGGTTACTTCATGGTATGTTGCTGTTTGTTCATTTATTTTGTTATTTGTTCATTTACCAGAAAAATTATAGTTCGGAAGCCTACGTTTTCCGTAATAAAATATATAATAATTAAATAATAAATTAAATAAAAAATATTCACAATATTAATTACCAAAACAATTGTCAGTACTCAACAATTATCATTTATCTGTTTATTAATTAATTTATTAATCATTGTTAAGCATTAATAAAAATATTAATATGTGCATATTTGTATAGAGCATTCATTCTTTCATCTTCATTAAGCGCTTAATCCTGGTCAGGGTCAGGGAGGATCCAGAGCCGATCCCGGGAATACTGCATGTGAGGCATATATACAGTATTGTACAGTATTATTACACTTCTTTTGCACCAAGTCTTTATTTTTGTAATGTTGTGTCACTTTCTCTCAGGGTGTTCACATCGATTATGTTTCTATGGCAGCGCAGTGTTTGTTGAGTATCACTGAGCAAACTGTCGCACCCATCAAGGCCGAGAAAAGGCACAGTGTGGTATTGTTTCCCCCTGAGCTCAGCTATGCTCTGATAACTCCGAACACACACAGACTACTCTTCAGTGTGTGTGTTAATAGGTGTGATACGACCAGGAAAACACTATCACATTGGTTTCATCTCATTTTCAGTGACATGTCTCCAACCCTTCCCTTTATCTCTCGCTCTATCTGCTTTCGGAAGTGTGAGTCATTGTTTTGAACATTGTTTAAACATTCTGAACATCAGGAAATCAATTTATAAATCAGTCGTAGATACAGTTCAGAACAATCTCTAAATGTGTGATCGTTGTTAAACAAAACAATACTAAAAGGCTAGACCTGTTTTATTTTGCGCCAGTTTTTTTTTTTTTTTTTTTTTTTTTCTGAGATTCAGCTGTATGAACTTCCCATGAACCATAACTATCCAAATGCTGGTCACATAGAAGATTTCCTTTTTAATCCATGTGTATATACAGTTCCCGCCAAAAGTATTGGAGTGGTAAGGCTAACTTTTTTTTTTTGCCATACACTGAAGCCATTTGGGTTTGAGATCAAATGCTGAATATGATATGATAGATCAGGATTTCAGCTTTCATTTCCTGATATTTACATCTACATGTCGTAAACAACTTAGAACATGGCACCTTTTGTTTGAACCCACCCATTTCTCAAGTGATCAAAAATATTGGAACATGTGACGGACAGGAGTTTCTTGTTGCCCAGGTGTGCCCTGTTAGATTGACTGTTTAAACAATTAATAGCACTGAATGTCTACTCTTTGTTTGAGCCCTGGGTTTCACCTGTGAAAACTACATTTGCTGTTAAAAAGGATAAACCAAGACCAGAGACTAGAGAGCTGTTTATGGGAGAAAGCAAGCCATTTTAAAACTGAGAAAGAGGGAAAATCAATCAGAGCCATTGCACAAGCATTGGGTATAGCCAATACAACAGTTTGGAATGTCCTGAAAAAGAAAGCAGCCACTGGTGTACTAAAAACCAGACATTGAACAGGTCGGCCAAGGAAAACAACAGCTCTGACAATAGTGCCAACTGCAAAACACAGGTTTATATTAATGCACTCGTTCTAACTTTAGCACTTCTATAGTAAGTGATATGTGTGGTAGATGCTCCATATAAACATATAATTGATGATATGGGGAAGTTTTCTGTAAGCAGACATTTATTTAACATTTTGGAAGGGGTTTCCAGTGTCACTGCTTTGTAACACTGGTAAAGCTTTAACTGTAAGTTTTCTTCCATGGGAAAGTCAAACAAGCTGCATTTTCTTTTGTCTTATTAACTTCAAGAGAAAGAAGAAAAAAAGATATGTGAGAACAGGAACTTGTTTTTTGTGGCTATTCCACAGCATTACATGTAACTAAACTGAAAAAAATATGTTACTCTTTAATAAATAATAAAAAAAATTGTTAGTTTGGCAAATAGCTATGATACAAGAGGAATAAAATACTTCATGATGCACTGTTATAGCCTGCCATGTGTACCCAAGTGCATAGCATACATGTTTATTTACTTCTGTAAAATTTGTGTACGAATATGTCCAATCGACCGGTTCTGTAATTTTCATCTAGTTTTTATTTGTTGAGGAAAATGTCACTATATTTAATCATATATTTGAGTAAAAGAGTGAATTATTATTTCATTTACAACATGGAAAAACTTCTTAAATGAACATTTTTTGTCTTAGCTATTGAACATTACTCGAGGGCCATAAAAGTCACTTATCACTGAGACCATCTCGATTGCAGACATAACAGTGGTCTGTAGGAAGCACTTGAGAGAAATATCTGCTCTAGCAATCTACTGTAATGTTTTAAAGCACACACGTACACGCATATACACTGGGATCCAGCTGTGGTGGTAACAGCTGGTGAGTGTGTTACTGCACTCAGACAAAACAAGGCTTTCAGACTCAGCCTGACAGGAAGATCATGATTAAAGCACTTCCTGTCTGGCTGAGCAGCATGGCGGCTGGTGCTGGCGCTCTCCTGTCAATCTGTATACTTTTTTTAACCTCAACACTGCGTGTGCTTTATTAACCTACTCTAAGTTGTGACCAGAAAATACTGTAAAAACACAAACAGTCAAATTGTTAGTGCACTGTTTTGGGTGTTTCCACCAATGGGGTGACATTATTGCCCCACTAATATTACACCATGTGCATGTTTCAGATAAATAAGATTGCTAAAACATAATAAAACCTCTACAGCACTTAGAAATCTAGTGATTAAAAGTGGAAGAGTGGTTCCTCCTGTTTTGGCAGTGTATAGAGTGGATAGAGTATATCAGTTACAAGCCACCTCCTGTTTTTTTATTTATTTATTTTTTCACATCATTCAGCCTTGTGTGTACAGAAGACCATTTGTAAGCTGAGGTTCTGTGGTTCTGCTAGACCAGGGTTTCCAAGCAGGGGCTCGTGGCGGCTTTGCAGGGGGTGAGACTTTGATGGAAATGTCAATGACACATTAA
This sequence comes from Pangasianodon hypophthalmus, assembly GCF_027358585.1. Taxonomy (NCBI): domain Eukaryota; kingdom Metazoa; phylum Chordata; class Actinopteri; order Siluriformes; family Pangasiidae; genus Pangasianodon; species Pangasianodon hypophthalmus. Next base: position 7,536,038 of record NC_069727.1, read on the forward strand.
GTTAAATTTTAATAATATACATTTTGACAAGCAAAAAACTAGATTCATTAAAACCATTAATGCATTAGCATTTTATTGCAACCTCATAATTAAAAAGTGATAGCACCTGATTGAATTACTCATGTTTCACCCTTAGCATGTGAGAATGAAACGTAAATTACAGTGTTAGCTAACTAAATCATATTTCATATCTGGACTTACGTACATGGACAGTAACAAGGCCAAACCCTTTCCCAAGTGTGTGATATGTTTGAAGCAGCTTTCTAATGAAAGTATGAAGCCAGCTTCTTTAAAAGATATTTGGAAGCAAAATGTGAAAACCTGGCCATAAATCCAAGTTGCATAAATTAAAAAAAAGAACAAAAGCTGTAAATGAGTAAAACAAAGCATTTTCAACAAGCAAAAGATTCACTTAACGTTAACCTGCTTAACATCTCTGGGGGAACTTGAGGCAAATAATTTAGGTTGAAGGCGTTCAACTGACAAAAAAGGTTGGGGACCCCTGTGTTAGACAAAAAAAACCTTTTTGTCTCTGCGTCTGCTTTAGATAGCTGTCTGCGTCTGCATTTCTGCTTTGAGTCATGTTAAAATTAAGGGCAGATGTGGTGAAACAGACAATGATGAAATGTCTCGTGTCTGTCACCCCGGAACCTTCGCTCTGTCAACATATTCCCAGCAGCGACAGGAAACGAGAACGAGAGCCTGCTGTCAGCACCACCACCTTTTCATGACCTCCTCCATACCTACTGCACCTATAATTAACTCTTCTGTTAGTCCCTTCATGAAAGGGAGCATAATGGAGAGAAGAAAAGAGAAAGAAACATGCAGATGTGCAATCTAGAGTCACCCTGAACTTTGCTGGTGCTATGGAAGATCATGTACGTGATTTTGGGAGAAAAGCAAAGCCTTTCGGTTGGAGCTAGTCATTACTTAAGATGAGCTGCTGAGTGGATGAATACAGGCAGAGAAAACACGTATATATAAAGATTATGTAAAAAAAAAAAAAAAGAAAGAAAGGGAAAGAAATGCAGTGCGAAAGTAAGACTGACTGACTGACTGAAAAACAGGTTTGTTCAATGATACTGTATTTACGTCATGACTGAAACTTTGAGATTGTTCAGATCAAATCAGAAAAAAACTGAATCTATTCAATAATAGGGGACATGAGTAAACAGTGTAAATTGGCGTTCTGTCACACTATTTATTATGGCAGAATATGGTTTGGAACACAGCCTAAGTATTAGTGACTTTAAGGATGTAATTATCTGCTTCCGTTATTATTGTCTGTTCAATAACACACAAGAATAATGAGAATAAAAAACTTTATTGTGCACATCAATGTCATTTTCAAAGTTGTGGAGTACCAGGTAAAAGAGCAAAACCTTTCAGCCCTAACAAGAGCGTGGCTTGTACGCGAGTGTTAGCTGGCTAGCAAGAACCAGCTTTATGAGTTCTGCCCCGTTCATGCCTTGTCAATCTGCTCGCTAATGCTGATGTGGCTCGAACATAAAGAGTTAGCCATCTAATATGAGCTTGCTAGTTAAAACACAAGCTCTAGTTCTATGGGAAAGGGTTGTGCTTCTGTTTCCTCTCAGTGTGTTGCTTGTGCAGGATCATGGAGTGAGTTTGCTCCTAATTGATGTAGCTCTGAGGCCGATGTAGCTCTGAAGCCAAATTTGTTAAGCTAATTTTAGCAAGTGTGAGAACCAAAACTCATCTGGTCACTTATGGTGTGTGTATTGTTATTATTAATAAACAATGTGCACTCTGTGTGTTTCTTTATTTGAAATGTGTGTTTTGGAAGCCAATCCGATTTGCGTTCTCAAGCCTGTCTTTCAATTAATTAGCTGATATTCACTTGTGACCAGCTTGTGTCATTTTTTTTGGCTGCAGTATGTTGTTGCATGACATACCCAAGATAGTGTGTGGCATACCACCTGCCGTATTTGACTGTTAATTACTCCTACAAGTGTTAGGGAGGCCAATAGCAGCTCAGAATACCAAGTATTTTTACTTCTTTGGCTCAATATTTATGTCATTCATTTATCTATAGTAACCACTTTATCCTGGTCAGGATTGTGATGGATCCAGAGCCTATTCCAGGAGCACGGGGCATGATGTGTGATTACACCCTGGAGACAACGCAGGGCACCATGTGAACACACATTCACACGCTCACCCTTTATTATTATTATTATTATTATTATTATTATTAAATGTATAATTAAATTCAATTTTTTGTATAGCACTTTTAACAATGGCCATTGTCACAAAACAGCTTTACAGATAAATATTAATTTGGGATATAAATTTTTTTGATGAGCAAGCCAGAGGCAATGGTAGCAAGGAAAAACTCCCTGAGATGATATGAGGAAGAAACCTTGATAGGAACCAGGCTCAAAAGGGAACCCATCCTCATCTGGGTGACACCTGATAAATAATTCCCTTCTATAACTGTGTACTACATGAACAACAAGTCAAAAACAACGACCGCAGCTTTACAAGTTGGCTTTTATTAATTCTTACAAATGTACAATTTGTGTCTGTCCTGTTTTTCAGGTCAGGGCTAGATATCTTGGTCTTCATTACATGACCGTATCGGGTATTACAGACGCTTGTTATATGTTGGAGCTCTTCCTGGTTTAAGAGGAGTCATGCCTGCTATAAATGTACTCATATTGTTGTGAGAGTGGAAAAATCAGCCCACCCCGTGACCATGGTCACAATTTAGGACACTAAGAAGCCACATTTAGCCTGTATCTGGCCAGAAAGGTCTCTAATAAAGTTGGTTATGTCACATATGTTTTTTTTTTTTAACTCGCCCAGAGAACAATGGGCCACAGTGGGATTTCAGAGCGAGCTCGTATCAGTGTCGCCATGACATCACAGCCTGAAAATGTGTTCTCTAGTCACCTGACATTTTATCTAAATGGACTGCCCCCACCTCTCTCTCTCTCTCTCTCTCTAACCCCAACATACACACTTTTATGTTATTATCACTTCATCTTTCCTCTGTCTGCCTTTCAACAATCAGCTCTTTCTGTGTTTGCCTTTATACACATACCTACTTTGAGAGTTAAAAGTAATCAGTACGTCATCAAAAACAAGACCTTAGAATAGAACCGGTTTTTTGAAACAACGAACAGGTCTGGTGTTTTTGTCAGCGCTGATCATCAGACATAACATCCCCCTACAGACAAGCCTTTATTATTAAACGCAGGAGACTCAAATCTGCCCGCATTTCTTTGCAAAGATTTCAGTTTATTTTACAGTTTAGCTCTTTGTTTATAAAGACTAGATAATCAGAGCAGCTTGAAACATCTTTCCTTAATCTTAATCTTCACATCAGGTGTGGGCAGATCTGCTACTCATTTATTCATTTTAAACATATTATCCATTAACTACTATGAATTATTCAGTATTTACAGTGAAGCCAAGAGGCAAAAGTGAGCAGTTGTGATTGGGGTTCATAGGCATGGCCCGGTTTTGAAGCTATATTCTTAACTGTAAATGATTGTGTTTATCGAGAAAAACCACAGGAGTAGTGCGTAAGAGTGATTCAACACTGAAACCTTAATACTGTTGAAACAGAATGGAAAAAAACATCATTCCCATATGGAAAATGGAAAGTATTAAAAGAATTTTATTTCTAATTGCCATTCCCACTATACTATAATTCAATTCAGTTAAATTTTATTTGTATTGTGCTTTTAATAACGGACATTGTTAACATTCAGCTTTACAGATGGACATTCAGCTTTACAGAGAATATATAAATTCAGGATATAAATTTTAAATTTATAAATTTATCCCTAATGAGCAAGCCAGAGGCGACAGTGGCAAGGAAAAACTCCCTGAGACGATATGAGGAAGAAATTTTGAGAGGAACCAGACTCAAAAGGGAACCCATCATCATCTGGGTGACACCGGATAGTGCGATTATAAATAATTCCCTTCTAAACTGTAAACTATATATAACTATAACTGTATACTATACTTTAAGGCTGTAGTTTTCTCAATTCTGAATGATTAATTCTCTATAACAGCAGCTGTGACAATAGTATTGTCTGTAATTCAACTCATAGGTTTACATTAAGGTGCTCATTACAATACATTATCATTTTTATAACAGCTAATTCACAGGGACTTGTACAATGGACGCACCATGTGATCCAAGACTAATAATAAACAAAGAAAAAATATATAATCATTGATGTTGATACTTTCTGTAGGAAGATGTATATTTAACATTTGTTTAGAAGGAGTCTCCAGTGTCAGAGCTACGGGAACGTACTCAAGACAGAGAACTTTGTGTTTTCAGTTTCCTCAGTAACATGACAAGCTGAGTTTCTTTGTCTTTTTAACAAAAGAGAGAGAAAAAAAGAGAAATTTGCGAGGGAACAACTATAATGTAAGTGACAACAGGAATTCATGGATGTTCCATAACATCAAAAGCAATTATAAGCAGTTAAAAAGCATAACATGTTGTTTGTTAATAAATCAAATGTACGTAATATTGTAATTAAGTTAAAATGTAATTGTCTGCAAATCGCTGTGGTATAAGTGGAATAAAACATTTGGGACTTGGGAAAATAATCAAATTCAGGGTGTTGACAGTGACTGTGCATCATAATTGGCTGCATCACAGCACCTTGTCATTGATCATTGATCAGTAGTAGCTCAGTGGTTAAGCTATTGGCCTACTGATTAGAAGGTTGTGAGTTCAAATCCCAGCACAACCTGCTGGGCCCTTAACACTTAGACACTTGAATGAACACAGTTTGACTTCTGGACATTCACGAACCCACCCAGTCTGTGGGAATTCATAAGAATGATAGCAAGAATGTGTGACTGGTTTCAAGTTAAGCTCGTGTGGGAGTAGGTGTAAGAGAGAAAGAGCAGTTCATGTTTTACTCAGCATTCACACCCACATGACAGTCAGACAATGAGAGAACGAATGGAAGAAGCCTGTCATCTGCAGACCGTGTGATATTGTACCAACACATGTCACTTTCTCACATACAGCGCAGACTCGTGTAAAACAAACATTTACATTTACTGAAGGCTCCTGTGCAGAATAAATGAGCTCCCTGACATACAGGGGAAATTCAGTTCTACTTGTACATGTGTCTTAATGTCACATGATCATCAGGAACACAACAACTGCACATCTGTGAAAAGTGGCCCTCTCAAATAGTGTGTGGGTTTTTTTTGTATTGTGTAATCAAAAACAAGAACAGGCCCGAACAGGCAGCAATGCATGAGGTGCTTGGATTAATGTGGTTCCTTTGTCCGACTGTTTAAACAGATTAATGGCAATGTAGTTACTCACGAAAAGGCTGATTGACAAAAGGGTATTAAATTTCATCGACTATAACAAGACGAAAATGAAAACGATCATTTCAACTGACTGTCGGTGTAAATACACTGAGATGAATCAGTGAAAACAACACACTAAAATCTTCTGTATGTCACAGTGGATTAGTGCATTTCTGTTCATTTGTGCTGCATTTATGCAATAAAAAAACATTGGGTTTGTATGTTTTCGTGAGACATTAAACAAAGAAAGCTAAAACAAAGCTATACAAACAAAAGACCAATGTACCAGACTATTCTGTGTTCTTTTTTTTTTTAAATTCAGTGTTTGTGTATATAGTGTTAGCACAAACTATGACGCAACAATGTTTAACCAATCAGAATTGAACAATGCTACTAGCCCCACCCCTGCATAACTTTAGTACTGTTAGAACCACTTTTGAGCAGATATGAAGAATCACAGAACTGGAAACTATGGACCAATAGCCAATGAAAAAAGTCCCGCAGTTCCAATTTTTTAGCACCAAATGTTCTAGTGTATTGTGTGTAAGGTCTTATGTGTTGTCTATGTAGGTAGTAAGGTATAAAACATGCTGTTATAGGAAAATAATCAATGATTAATACCATGGCAATCTGCCAACAATTTATTAATCAACACCTTCTGACCAATCAGATTCGAGAATTCAGTAGCATGTGGTATAATTCATATTTATCATAGGTTCAGTGTAAAGGTAATATTTACTAGATGTGTTTAAATATATACTTGTGTATATAGACATGAGTTATTGGTTGGACATGTATCACTCATTCCCCTGCTTTTTGTGTACTTCTCTGAGTTTGTGTTTCAGCACGAGTACGTATGTTGGTGTGTCCTGTTGTGCTCCATGTGTGTGATTGGAGAAATATGTGGGAAAAACCGTGGGATAAATATGGCACTATAGCGTGATGAGGTGGAATTTTCCTTTTTCCCGAGGGAGCAACTGATACACACTGAGGTATGGCTCCAATCAGTGAGGTCACACACAGGCGCATGTACACCGACAAGGCGCTTAATCCTCATTCGCCGTAGTCGCACTGAGAATGATGACATCATTCACCTGTGGTGAGTGTGTACTTGCACAAAACGCCTTTGTGTTTCTGTAAACACACACTCTTTCTAAACACGCTGATTAGAGCCGTGTTTGAACCCAAACGACTTTTAAAGGCTCTTTAGTGTATTTTACACTGATAGGGGTTAGTTATAATGTAACTACACATTAATACAGTTTCAACAGAAGGGCAGATTAATTAATAGTTTTTATCACGAACATGTCTTTCTTTCATAATACACCACACATTATCCCTGTGGCCTTTCGCAAGACCTGCAATATATTTTCTCAGGTAGCCCAATCCATATGCCTCTCTGTTTCATTTCTTGACATTCTGTACATTCTGTGGATTCTCCAGCAAAGACATTCATATCTTAACCTCTACCTTTTAATCCTTTTGCTGTTGCTTTACGCTTGTCTTTATGTGCATATTTGGTCATGATCAGCTTGAGTCATATATCTGCTATGCTCCATAAAGCACATTCACATAGACCTTTGCCCTAGTTCACAGACTCTAGAAGTGTCAATAAAACCTTTGCTTAATCAAGCGTTATCACATTTATGTATATTTGGTTTCTCTTGCAGTGCATTAAGTATTACGTGACCAAAATCACGCTCTAGGATGTTTGTTTGTCAATATACTTTTGCAAGTCATGCTTTGTACGGAATTTTTTGGAATTTGAGGATAAAGTGGACACAGGCTCACCGAAACTGGATAGCTGTAGATTGGAAAAGCAATGGCTGGTGTTTTTCCAGTCTTCAACTGCCCAGTTTCAGCGAGCTTGTGCCTGTTTTTGGCTGACAGGAGTGGAACCTGATGTGCGGTTGCAGCCCGTCCACCTCAATGTCTTTATGTGTCATGTGTCCTGAGATGCTTTTCTGCTCATCACGGTTGTAAAGAGTGGTTATTTGGGTTAGCATAGCTTTCCTGTCAGCTCATTCTCCTCTGATGTCTCTCATCAACAAGGTGTTTCCTCCAACAGAACTGCTGCTCACTGGATGTTTTTGTTTTTTGCTATATTCGGTGTAAACTTTAGAGACTATTGAGTGTGAAAACCCCAGGAGATCAACAGTTTTTACCCATCCGGCACCAACACCCATGCCACAGTCAAAGTCACTGAGATTACATTTTTTCCCTGATTCTGATTTTGTAATGTAAACTGCAGCTCTTGACTTAATTCTGCATGAATTTAGGCACAGCCCTGCTGCCACATGATTGACTGGATAACGGCATGAATTTGCAGGTGTACGGGAATTCCTAATACAGTCGATGGTTAGTGTATGTGAGTGTGCTAATGGTGCAATCCTATTAAAACTATTCTGTTGCTCCATTCAGTCTAATCTTTATTGCATGTTTAGAACACCACGCCAATGTGATTACCACAGACGGGAATTTCGACACTTTACCCTGTGCTGAGAAAGGAAGAGAAAATCTGTTTACCGTATAATGGAAGTCCATGCGACAGTAATTACCAGTCATTGCACATTTATGCGTAACACATTTTTGTTTAATAGTTTCATGAATTCCTTATAGTTGGTTGTAAAATAACCCCTAAATAATCTGTATCACTTGTCCTTAGAGATGTTTTTTTTTTTTTTTTTTTTTTTTTTTACTTTTTCAGAGCGAAGAACTTAAAATAGCTTAGAAAAAATACAGAAGTGTCTCAGTTTCCATCTTTTTTACTGTATTGCTCCATAAGTACAGTTTTCATAAGTCTCTCTCATGTTCATGTCATCCTAAGCCCATTAACATAAAGACTAATGGTTGTAGTTCTGCATTTTTTTTCTTCTTTTTTTTTAATATATAAAGCTAATCTGGACATCATGACATGATCGTAAAGCTCTAAGATAGAGTATATGCGTAGTAGTTTACAGAACTGATGGATCCAGTGTGTTAGTGCCATTCAACAATAATCCAAGAGATAGTAAATTCAATAATAATAAATAAATTTTGACCAAAGTACGACTTTGTGAGTTGCTTATGGATGGATATGTAAGTCCACTCATGTCAAAACACTGACTACTTTTTCCTTACTAATTTAATTAGGACTCTAACACTTCTCACCATCAAAAATTCCTGACAACACCACCTCGAAATGGAAAGGTCTCCTTTCAGTGGATTTTCTGAATAAGGTGTTTACATGCAACAAATTTCTAATTAAAACAGGCATATTCCAGGTGCGGGAATCAGAATTTGCAGAATCAGAATATTGTCTTAATCTGAATTGATCAATCGGATTGTTGCGTATACACGATTCAATACTAATTAGAATATTTCCAAATTTCGATTATTATCGGAAAATTGTTGTGTAATGCTCAGCTTTTGTGGTCCATGAAACTCTTCCTTATATTTATAGTCAAGCTTTCTTACTTTCTGCCTCAGGCTGCCTAACCCTGTGTTAACAATCCGCTCATCAGGCTTGTAGTTTGTCCGGTGGATTAGCAGATTAGCAATGCAAGATAACTGTACTAGCTATGTGCACACAACAGAGCTTCTTTCCAAGCTTTATTTTTCTTTGTATTGTCTCTGTACACATTTAATGAGAGGTCGTATATGACAGGATAGGTTTTTCTTCCATTTTTTGCATGTCAGAATCAGAATCAGAAAACACGTTATTGCCTATGAGTTGTGCAAAAACAATTCCTGTGTGCAACTTATTCTGTCATATACGACTGCTGGACCTAAATGCAGGTAGAAACTAAAGTGTGAGTGAGGAACTGAAGAAACTCTGGCCCGACACATGCCATCAGATTGATGTGAGGAATCATTTGAGTCATTCGACTGGAGTTGTCACTTGGTGCTGCTGCTGAAATCACACAGAAAGCGAATAGTCACCTGTTGCATGGTAGTGTGAACACAGGGTAGTTGTATCTTTGCTAAATGCATATCAATAAGTCAGAAAGAAGATTCATCATGTATGTTTTTTCACACTGTGACTGTGTGTATCTTATCTCTCAGGGTCAGAGGCTAATCACTCAGGAGCAGGGAGGCCAGTGACTGATCACTGCAGGAACAACACTGAATCAAAGAGTCTTCTGCTTCTGCTTTATTTTAGACCTGTGAGTGAAGGGCTGTCACATTTTCCTTTGCTTTCGACTTTCTCTCCAGTTGAAAGAGGGTAGTAGGGGGGCACAAAGTGCACCTCACTCTTCTTCCTCATGTGATACGATGATTCATGGTGTTAAATTAAGTTTAAGTTTAAATCCGTGCATGAGTTAATACAGTAGCTGCAGTGATAATCCTGTACTATGTCAGCTCTCTGGATTTTATTTCTATATATATGGAAAGAATATTTTAGTAGAGATTTTTGGCTTGAGATATAACACAGCATCTCATTCCTCACACTTTCTTCATCCCACTCTTTCTCTGACTCTCTTTGGGCACAAGAATAATAGTACTCCTTGGTGTTGGGCAAGATTCAAAGCACAACCAATTATAGAAGGACCTTGCTGAACTTTGACCATAACACACCATTTGAAATAGACACCGTTTATCCATTGTTGATAAGTGACAGAAAGGATAATGACCTGTCTGCAGTGCTCTCTTTGCAGCCTGTGAGATAGGCTTTGCACAATTTGAAAAGGTGTGGATCAGTTTTCAGTTGCTATTTCAAGCATGGCTTCTCCTGCACCATTTTTTGACATCTACTATTGTTGCCTGCATTCAAACCACCCCCCCTCCCCAAAAAAATACCTCAGTCTCTCCCTCAGTGTTTACCCAACATGGCTAAACCGGTCACTCACAATTTATTTACTCTAAACAGGCCAGCCAGTGACTCAGACTCAATAATGCGCCAAATGGATACACAAGAATTGCCATGCTGGGAATCATATGTCCTGATCCCATCTACGCCAGGGGTCTCAGCTTCAATCTTAGGGACGAAAGTTTTCCTAAGTCTGCAAAAGATTTATATGAACGTGCTTGTTTTAATACATTATTGTAACTATATTAACAACTAATTCACAGGGACTTGCATGGCAGACAGTTCACAATGATCTAAGTCTAATGATAAGCAGATTAAAAGAATGTGTGAGTTAACAAAGAGAAATGTATAATCACTGTTATGGTGAAACTTTCTGTAAGGAGAGGGAGTTTTCAAGAGAAAGCAAAGGAATAAGAGATAACAGGAAGAGGTTTGTTATATATTAAATGTAAATATTAAATGAAATATTAAATGTAACTATAAACAGTTAAAAATGATGATGTGTCAATCTTTAATAAATAAAAAAATTAATCGCTGGCAAATTTCTGTGGTATAAGTGAAGTAAAACACATTGGGACATGCAGTTACAATACCTCTGCATTATGTCGGGTTGCACTGCATGTTATATTCCTTATATACTTAAACACTGGAGTTAACTACAATTTCAGAAACCATAGATGTATATTATAATGCATTATAACATGCAGGACTTAGAATGTTCTTATGAACACTTATTACAATGTGCTATACAACCTGACATTATGAAGTCATACACTCAACACTCACAATCCTTTATAAAGTGCTATAAATGGAATCATAACTATTGTATCATATTGTATTTTATTGTATGTTTTGTTCCAGATATTATATAATATTATGTATTTTATACAACACATTATATATACTGTGTACTGTGTGCTAGTTGGCGCTGCACTGTAACTCACCGTGCCCATTGTCTTGTTTTGCTAGTTTTGTACTGTATTGTGCAGTCTACACATGTTTGCACTATGCACTTTATGTAAATATATGTAATGTCTCCTGTAGTTATGTGTTTGCTTTATGTAGCAGCTTTGTCCTGGAGGAACGTTGTTTCGTTTCACTGTGTACTAACTAGCTGTATACGGTTGAAATGACAATAAAAGCCACTTGACTTGACTTGATATGTGCATTTATGATGCATTATGAATATTGGATTAATAGGACATTATTAGATCACATATGCATGCTCATGGATAAAGTGTTATACATTACGTATGTTATACATACATATAACTGCTATACAATCCTATGCCACATATTGTAAGTTATTATGTATGCTGTATAAAATGTTATAAATGCATTATGATTGCTGGATTCATAGAAAGTGCTAGCATCTTGGCTGTAACGTTGATGTGGGACTTTAACAGAGACACGGTATTTCACAGAGCCACCCATGAAGCTGGGTTTATTTTAGGGTACAGATTCAGTCAAGCACAGTGAGATTTTTTTTTTTTTTTTTTGCTGGTCCTTGAACAGAAACCAGAGCCTGTCAGGAGAGCAGTTCTCAGACTTCAAAAGGTTTCCTTCCTTTCTATCAAACTGAAGACAGTATGAAAATAATTTTTTAGTTTTTAAGTCTGTTATGGCCTCAAGTAACTCAAGCAATCTGGATTTGGCAAAGAGCATGGGCAAGGGAAAAAACAGTTTTCTCTCAAGCCAAACCTATTTTTGAGAGGAGTGCAACTCCAAACCCTCAGCATTCTGTCTCTCTGTTTCTATCTAACTCTCTCCTTCTATGTCCTTGAAAAACCCACTGCACAAGCACTTATTCTTGGAGGTTCATTAGCCTTGAAAGCACAGGTCTGAACCTCTGGGCTGCTGTTCAAAAGAGCCTTTTGTGCTGCAAATCTGAAAGAGCGTCTGTGCTCAGGAAAGCTTTGAAGGGGCTTCCCAAGGCAAAGCAGCACCTTCTGCCACCCATCTGTCATAGGCACTTTTAACACTTCATCTTTGTCCTCTAAATTTGTTTTCTCACTCCCCTGTTCCCCTCTGCCCTCATCTGAGCTGTTTCCTGAGGAAAGGAGGGGTTGGTTGGAGGTTCATTCTCTATGTGCTGGCACATGTTAATGAGGCTTTGCAGGTTCTAAGCTCCTCTCAGATTACATTGTTTCAGGCTCAGTTAAGTGATATCAAAAGATCCAAGATCTCTCTCTTTTGCAAACACACCCCAAATACAGATACATACAAGTTTCTTTTCTACAGCTTATACCCTGTTTCTTACATGACACCAACCACATCTTATGCTTGGTTTCTCCTTTCTAATCCAACCTGTAATTTAGCAAGCATTTGTCTTTTCAGAGCTCCAAACTCACTGCAATTTCCTGACCAAGCAGCAGACTGAGGCCCCGTCCACAAGTATATGGATACTTTTGAAAATGTAGTTTTGACTTCTCCATTAAAAAAAAATTCCCGTCAACACAAAGAGCAAAAACGATTTGAAGATGCTTGTGTGATCATGCCAGTCCAGTGATATTACTATATATCATAATTTGTTAGGTCAAACACCTCAAGAATAACGTTAAGAACACGTATATTGAATGTTAGAGAAGGTAAAATTCACAAAAACACATGGCCAAAAGTTATGAAATGAAAAATGACAAATATGAGGATTCATTTGTGTGGACAGATGATGAGGTGGAACTACAGCTTAAGGGTGATCTTGATTATAAAGTCAATAATACTACAGAGTGATCCAAAATCTCAGTTCACATGATGGTTTGTACTGCAGGAGCACAGGATTCAGGAGCAGCACAGCAAGTATTACATCCTGGCGCATCCACACTATAATAAAACAAGGGATGCAATGATACCGATATCGGTATCGGGGTATCGGTCTGACACTGTGCTCATTTATTCATACTCGCACTTGTAAAAAAAAAACAGACAAAGCTCTGATACCAGCATCAGATATCATGTGATACTATGTGACATAAGCCATGTGATGCCATGTGACAATAGACTGCTCTGTGAAAATATCAAGAGGAGGAACAGCATCTTCCTACAATACAAATAACCTGATAAAACATGTTATGGATTTTGAAACAGTATGTTTAATAGAGACTGCGAGGACGGCTGACCTGAGCTCGCAGAGCAGTATTAGTGAGCGTGGTCATTAAAATGCGTGCAAGGTGCCCTGCATTGTGCAGACACAAATGTATTCATAAGCATGGAGCAGTGAAGCGAGTATGCAGAGAAGTTCTCTGTGAGCGAGAGTACTTCAGTTCTGCGAGCACTGAGCATTGAGACGTGTGTGCTTCCTTCTCCCTGACTTTGCTGGTGAGACAACTGTGTAATTAACAGCACCTTGAGCTCATTTTTTTCCACATTGCAAACACATTATCAGATAAGAAATTACAAACCATAAAGTAGCAACTTGGGCAGCAGCCATGATAAACAAAGTCCTGGTACATTCATAGCACACACAAAACCACAATGGGCATGCGCAGGGTGACGCTGTGATGTCAGCATTTTCACACGTAAACATTAAAAATGGAGTTTTCCAAATTTCTCCAACTTGGAAGGCAGTTTTTTTTAAAAGCTTCATTTTTAGAGTACACGTATATATGTGGACAGGGACTGAATCTTCAAGCATATATATTTTTCCCTCATTGCAGAGACACAACAAGTAGTTGATGTTGTTTTGTTTCCATAGTGAAATAGGTTGTGACCTTTTCTGAGATTTTGCTGTCATTCAAATGCACTGACTCATCACCGATGTTGTAGTAGTAATAAGAACATTTAAAAAGAGCCGTTAAAGGTGAATAGGGATGTTACACATGAGGTTGCTCTGAGAAGCAGGACTAATCAGACCAGAACTACAGGAAAGCTGATAATAAAGGCTGCGCCGAGGTGATGACGTGATGATCGCATTTGTGCTCCTTTGAGCTAAACTTTAATTACCTGTTATCATACACCCAGTTTTTAAATCCACTCATGAATGCTTTTTTTGGAGAGGACATGCCAACCTACAAGATCCTAAAAGATCCTATTAACAGAATTTTACTAAGTAGCAACAGCAGTGTTGGAGTTTAAACCAAAAGAGTTTCTGAATTGTCACTTCCATTTCAATAACAGTTCACAGCAATCCATGAGGAGAGTGACTCATGTCCTTCAGCCATCAACCCCATCCATCCCGTTCTGCTTTTTACACTTCAAGTCTATATTTTTATTGTGTGTGTATATTAAGTATGGAAGCCCTGAAGGGTTCCTGGGTCAAGTTTCCATTTTATTTATTGCTGTCATGGATTCCCCGTTTGCGGGATGATCGCCATATGCCATTGTTTTGGTTCTTGTCCTGTCTCCGCCTGTCATTGTTTTGTTGTCCAAATGTGTACATCTGTTTAGCCCTTAATTTGCTGACTGGCAGTTAACAATCGTTAACAAGTTAACAAGCGCACCAACTTTAACCATAAAGGGCACCTGGAAAAAAAAATCAGGGGAGCTAAATGATAACAATTACCACATTATACCAGCTTCTATCACAATTAAAAAAAAAAAAAAAAAAAAAACTCTGGGTAGAGCTCAACTCAATGAATATTAACTAGTAGTTATTACATAAGTTTGGCTAAATGCAGCCGCTTTTTATGCTTTTCTGCCTCACACAAACAAATGTTGCCTTCATGGCGCCCTTCAGAAGCTCCACAGAAATTTACTTAACTCACACAACATTGTCTATACATATATAGGTTGTAGCAAAGTTTTTAGTACTTTATTAATAATACATTTACTTAATCATGGAAACAGCCGTTTATTCACTCTTACACAGTCTAATTTCACGTTTTGAGTAAAACGAGCTCTCTCTTTCTTTTCCTATCCCAAAGTCAGCGCAGACAAATTTTATAATATATATATATATATATATTTTATTCAGTTTTGCTCATTGTAATGAAGGGTGCCAATAATTCTGGAGACCATATGGTTCTGGGGTATGTCTTGTGTCTTTTGTGTGTGCTTGTTTAGCTTTGTTGATGTTAAATCATTTGCACAAACCAGTGCAAATAACACAGAGCTCCATTATTCCTGTTATTCTGTTATCACTATCTCTCTGTCTATCATCCCCTCTCTTTTCAGTGTTCAATAGGAGTAAACTGGCCTAAATCTTATCTCTGGGCTCTAAATCTTTCTATTGTTTAAGGTGAAGGAGTGTTATCCCAAGTAAAAGGACAGAGAGACATAAAGAGGGATTATGATATGCAATAGATTTCTCCTCGGTGCCTTTGCAGCCATGCACTCCACCATTAAAAGCTTTCCATCAGTAAAAACTCTGAGCTTGGCTGTATGCCTACTGCTCTGTGCGGTGTGTGGAAAAATCAACACGCTGACGTTGCTCTTGTTCCATTTCTATTCCTCCCTCTGTCTCTACTCCTCTCTCGCTCTGGTCGTCTGCTGGAACTCAGCGCTACTGTAGCATTGTACTGTCGTAAAATGAGGCTCTGGAAGCTTCCTGCTGACAGTCTGCCAGAGAGAGAGAGAAATGGGGGCCATAACCTCCTGCAGAGTCACGGTTAAAACTAATGACTGCGCTAATTATGACCATGCTAGTGAGGAATTCATTCTGTGTTTGGACTGGACCATCGCTCAAGTGTGTATTGTGTGTTCACATTTACTGCAAATTCTAAGCAGTCCCAAATTAACTGAAACTCAGTCGTAAATGCTATATGACTATATAAAGTGAAGCACATGTACATACACACAATCACACACACACACACACACACACACACAAGGTTGTGGGACTGGCAGGCTGCCTGCTTGATGATGTGCTTGATGAAGGACTGATGACTACTTTTTTTCCTGCCCTCAGTTTGCTTAAGTCCTCCATCATTGGCTGTACAGACACCACATCCTTAATTACTCCACGCTTCCCCCAGCAGCACCAACAGAAATGATGATTACACACACACACACGTGCGTGCACACACACACACACACACACACACACACACACACACGCACTCTCAGGCTTGCTAACACATTCTGTTCTCAAGCGATGCAGTACTGCAATGGAACTGGGATAAACTTTTGCCAAAGGTTAATGCTTCTAGCAGCTGTGTTTGAATTGCATGAGCGGCTGCACATGATTAAGGCTTACGGGCAGACATGAAAAGACGTATTTTTCTTTCTTCTCCATTCGGCTGTTTGGTTTCCGTCTGCTGGAGCGCCGCGTTAACGCAAATAGGCCCCAGAGCACTGGCACTTTGAACAGAGTGACCGAGTACAGCTCCTGACACCGGTCATTACGCGCTCCCTCTGTGCCACTCCCTCACTTCCCAGAAGTTTTCAAGGCCAGTTTGCTTGGCCTCAAGTCTCGCTTTGTTTTACAGCTGCACAGATGTGGATCTGCTAGGCTTCATGTGGACACCAGCAGCAGTTTTGGTCCCAATATGCAAAAAGCGAATCTCTGATCTCCAAGGATCTTAGAAATCAAATGTGTTTGTACAAGATGATTCCATAATGGGGTGCCATTATATACGATAAAACTCTAAGCCATGCAATGTACATAATACATTTAATAAAATGCGTAATGTAAAGCAACATAGTGAAAACATAGTGTATTTTAATAAACTTTAGTTAATAATTAACTAAACTAGTGATTTTTCATAATGGTCTGATTTTCCCTGTATTAAGCTAGAGTTCTATCCTTCCTCAGTATTGCATTACAGGGTTTCAGGGGCAGCTGTGAGAACCTTCACACTCTGGACATGTCCCAAAAAGCATGCCGGAGCCCCTGAACGCCCTGTTGACTTCAGTTTATGGTGCAAATGATCGTCTGGTTTGCAGAGGTGGCAGAGCTGAGAGCCCACGTCACAGTGAAAGCCTTCTTTGTCTGAAAAGCTGCAAACTCCGACATACGGTTCTAATCGTTTTGCTAATGTGTTCATGTGTCATCTGATGTAACAGACGTAATTGTGTGTCTGGCCAAAACAGATGAGAGTAAGGGAAAACAGGGCAGACTAAACATAAATCAAACAAGCATGAGCCAGCTCGGTCTCTCTGAAGTCTGCCCTCTCACTGCGGGCACTGAGGTTCACATCAGTTTCTCTAATTTACCTTCACATCTTCAGCACTGGTCTGTAAACTCCTTGAAACAATCAGCGATAGTTTGTGAGGACGTGTGTAATGTTTTGACTGAGAGCACCATTACTGAACATGGCTGCTTGTACATTCTCTAACACTTAATCACTTTTCTGAATATTGTTAGTTCCTATGAGCATTTAATTTTTTATATATATATTTAAAGTATTTATCCATATTTCTGATATTAACCTGTTAAACTCTAAAGACCCATCAGTAAGTCCAGATTTACAGTCCACACTCTCTTAATCACATGCTTTTCCTATTAGTTTTACTCTAGTTTCTGAGAAATTACTGAACAATATGCTTCACAATAAACAGCTGCATAATAAGTAAAGAGTTTTTGACATATTTTGACAGACTGAGAGAGATATTTTATTAGTTAATGTCCCGCATTAAATTTTAAAGCACATAAAAAAATCTAACAGCACCACATGGGCATCAAAGGCAAGCTCTAAAATACATCAAGATCTTATAATATAATCTAGCCCAGTTATTAATATTAGATTAATTGCCTAATTGCTGTGGTATAAGAGGAATAAAACTCTTTGGGGCGTGAAGTTATTGGAAAATATTCCACGTCACATCATCCCATCACTGAATATTTTCCTATAACAGAATGCCCCATCATGTTTTATTCCTTGGGCTTTATTTATGTGACTTAATAATATTTATGTGAATAATTAATAAAAGTCAGCTTGTAAAACACAAAGATAAAATGAACATGCAGACTTAATTAATTATGGCAGGTTTTGCTTCTGCTTTATTGTTTAAAAAAAAAAAAACATATTGTGACCCACAATGGAAGTACAAAATTTTCATTTTAATACAGATTGTGTTCAAAAGTTTCTAATTTCCTTGCGATTACGTTTGAGGGACAATCTGAGGAATTATAACTGAATGACACTGGACAGTTACTGGTAATGTCTTTAGGACCAGGTTCTTTACATCTAAACTCAATATTAGTGAATTTATGAGAAAAAGGAAACTAACTGCATGTAGAATGCCTTATAAAAGTGGAACTGGAAAACTTTCCAAAGAAACCCTGTTATAGTCTAGCCTATAATCTCAGTGGTCTGATCATTTTACTTCTCTGTCTGTGTGGAAAGTGAAGTTATATAATCAGGGGAGTTAAAAGGAACTGATGGATTGGAGGGGAAACTATGTGCCATTTGATCAGCGGTACAATCCAATAACAGCACTTTTAAAACCCATTACTTCTCTTACTGAGCAAAAACCACAGTATTTGATAGTTAAAACATATGACGTGGCTTTATTCATTTCACTTTTGCCATTATGGCCAGAAAATATATGTCTTTTGTGAATGTTTCATCAAAGATGAAGACTTTCAGGCTCTGAAAAGGTGGAAAAAAACCTGTACTTTGATAACTTGAGAGTACCTGCAAAAATGTGCAAGCTCTTTGTACAAAATACAGGATGATGTCAGTGCACACAGATTAGTTTAGCCACAGCCTGATTTACAGACTGACAGCAGCTTCAGGAGCTGTGATTTTGTGCAAATGACAGAAGGATACTATTTTTGTTCAAAATATCTTGAATCTATCGATCTCTTAATATTACAGAAGTAAGGTTGGATTTATTTGAGGTGTATTTTACACAGTTTTTCTATGTGTCTCACTGCATTTTATTGGCAATATATTTAATATCAAGAATATATTAGCAGGCAGAAAGAAAAAGAAATTATACTACAAAAACCCTAGCTTATATCAGATGGCTTTTTTTCCCCAGATTTGCACCAACAGTTAGAAAACAGCGAGGAAAAAGTTTTCCACTACATTAATGACCACTACATTAATAGCCATCCTGCCTTTTTGGTTTTTATCAGTTCACAACACTGAAGCTCATGAATTCACAGCCTGAAGTTCATCTAGATAAAGAGGATGCCAATGATTGTATAAATGCGTGGACAACATGGCACCATTGACTCCCACTGTGTTGTTTTTGAAGCCTTGGTCGAATTGAAAGTCGCCATCTTGACTGAGTCGAGAACAATTAGCACATGCAAAAACCCAATTTACATACAGTTTCCTTCCCCTATTTTACATGTGACATTATTTACACAGTTCTTCTTTGAAAATCACCCACAACATTCCCACTAACCACAAATGAGCACTTTCTATTTGGGAAACTAGTAAATCAGAGCCTCATTGTTTAATTTAATTCACAATAAGGTTGAAACCACAGGGTGTCCCAAAAGTCTCCATACATAGGGGAAATTAAGACTTTTTAGCAAAATGTCTTCCAAAAATTTTTCATACTTAGTTTATATTATATATATTTTTTAGATAGCCTTTAAGAATGCCTTTAACAAAAGACGAATGTATTGAAATCATTCTCATGGCTGCATCAAGAAGCTGTCACATGGTTGCGATGGACATTCAATTACGTGCATAACACCAGAAGTGTTAACACGAGTTCATCATGAGTGGAAGAGACGACTCTGTGTGCGTTTATAAAGAAATGGCAATCATGTAGAGGATGTTTTGTAATTAAAGTTACATTTTGCTAAAAAGTGGTAATTTCCCCTATATATGGAGACTTATAAGGACACCCTATAGAACTCTCAAAGTTTCTTCAGTTTTCTCTCTAGGCGAACTCTTAAAGGTTCTGTTGAATTCTACAAGTGAGTGTTTTTCAATTCAGAAAAAGTTCCAAAAAGAACCCCATTAAGAAACTAAGAACCCTTAACTGTCCAAAGAACTCATGAATCTTCTAAGGATATTTTTTATATGTTCTAAGAGTGCACTACACAGACAAGCAATGAAAGCTAAAAAGTTACCTCAGTTTATGTTTTTCAACAGACCCTCAGATAAACACCACTATACAGAATGAATTTGTCTTGTTACAAGTTAGATGTGAATAATTGCAGGCCTTAGTGCTAACTCATCCATCATGGATCCTGACCTCCACATTCAAAACACAACCTTTGGCCCGTCACTCATTATTTTGTTAAAAAGATGAAGGTCCACCTGCCTCTCTGTTTCAGTGACACTGACCTTGTCTGAACCATCACTGTCATCATTATCATTGTGTGTGTGTATGTTTGTGTCACACATTCATACCCAGACACAAAGACATAGTAAACAATACAGAGCCCACATGCACAAGAACTGTTGATGATTAGCGACGGCCTGTCACAAGCATTTCAACAGCCTTTTTAAATATGCACAGTGGGCCTCCAGCCTAAAAAACAGGATCTACTCATAAAAACTCACATTGACATTTAAGGCTGCCAGCTGGCTGTACTAAGACACTACGATGGCAGAAATCATCACGTATCCATTTTTTTCTCTTACACTTGTCTGGTTTAAATGGTTTATGGACATCTTTTGTAGACACCAGACCCTGAGTCTGCACGGAAAATATAGGATCTCATATCATTCCTTCATACATCCAGTTTCTCTCACCATCATGACACATCCACTACCTGTGAATGAATATGTATTAATGTATATAGACTTCCTTTCTTAACCACAAAGCAAAGACCCCAGACGTTACGCAAGCCTCTTCAAAGTGTCCAAAAATAGTCATATGGTAAATCAGACCTAGCCTCCCATCTCCAACCAGAGGTTCACACACCAGCCTGGAGTGTGTGGGTGTAGTTATTAACAGCAGTTTGAAGTTTATTGATTTTGGAGTATGTGACTAACATAGTGAGGAATTTGTCAATACCTTACTGGGACTAACACCTTTTTGTTTTCCAACTTTCCAGTACCATGTGCTATAAGATTCTTTTAAAGTGGAGGCTTTTCTTAGTGACATTAACGACTTAAACTCTCAAGACCTAACTACATATCATTCCTTTCCTTTCTAGTTTCAGATATTAATTACCGAATAATATGCTTTAAGATGAATAAATGAATAATAATCTGGGTTAAACAGAAATGACGAGAGTTTAGAGAGATCAGGAGAATTCTACTATATCTGGTGTATCTGGAAAGGCAATGCTGCTACCTTTTGCATATTTTTAATTCAGCTGATTTATTCCAATATCTAGATTTGTGTTACTCTTCTTATTATTTGTTCTAAAGTTCTTGGGGATGTGTTGCTATTGAAAAAAAAAAAAAAAGAGTGTGTGGTATGGCCAGACTTACAGTTACCACCCCAAAACTGATTATTTTACAATGTCTCGAGATGTTTTATTCCTTTTATACAAAATTCTCTGTGCTGGTTACCCTACACAGGGTTGCGGGGAGCCTGTCCCAGGGGACTTGGGGCAAAAGGCGGGGGATACCCTGGACGGGGTGCCAACCCATCACAAGGCACAATCTCACACACAACAGACAATTTGGAAATGCCAATCAGCCTACAACGCATGTCTTTGGATTGGGGGAGGAAACTAGAGTACCCAGAGGAAACCCCCAAAGCACGGGGAGAACATGCAAACACCACACACAGGGCAGAAGTGGGATTCGAACCCCTAACCCGGGAGGTGCGAGGCAAATGTGCTAACCACTAAAGCACTATGTCCCCTGCAATTTTAACAATTTTTATTTATTACAGAACATCATACTTTTTATCCATTTATAACTACAAAGAATGTTGTAATAAGACAAAAACCACAGGTTGTCTTGTTACCAAGAAACTGGAAAGGCCTCTCTCCTGAAGACTCTTCTGTGAAGGAAGACTTCAAAGAACACCTTTATCTAGTGCTGACACTGGAGTCTCCTTTCAAAAACTGCTCAATAAACATCTCCTTACAAAACACCTCACCATATAACCAATTATACAGCATTATGGTTTATGAGGATATGTTTTCTTTAAATTAACCTCTTCTGCATGCATTATTAGCCCTATTTATATCTAATGTTAGCTTGCAGTGTATTTAACTGGTCTGTGTGTGGTATCTGTAGGTGCTTCCCAGCTGCCTGGTCCATCATCAGCAATGACCTGGAGTGCAGCCGGGCATCTGCCCACATTACTTACATTCCAATTGCTTCTCACACTTGTGCACTCTCGTGCACAGACGTCCATGATACCACCAAACACACATTATGTGAATGCCAAGAAACCAAGATCTCTGCATAGTCACATTTTTAGCAGTGTAAATATTCGTAAAATGGAGAAGTTAGAGCTCTGAAGAGGATTGCATAAGGATAAAAGAATTCACTTACTGATCAAATCAAACCCGCTCCATCTGCTCCTTTTAACATTCCTGATTATTTAACTTCACTTTCTGCATGAAGAAAGAAGCAAACTGATCAGACCACTGAGATTATAGTCTAGACTATAACAGTGTATCTTTGGAAAGTTTACCAGCTCCATGGTTCTATTCTCCCTGTGTCATAACAATTGCTGAGTTTAGATAAGCAAACCTGATGGCACTGATGGATTTTCCAGCATGTGAGTTATACCTGTAACTTCAAAGACAGTAAACAAGTCAAAGTGTATAGATTTTAATCTGTTATAAATACTTCTAAATACACTATATGGTTAAAGGTCTGTGGACACCTGACCATCATTCCCATATGTGGGTCTTCATCAAACTGCTGTCATAAAGCAGGAAGCACATAATTGTACAGAATGTCTTTGTACGCTGTAGCTTTAAGATTTCCCTTCACTGGAACTAAGGGGCCCAAACCTGTTCCAGCATGACAACGTGATTTCCATGAAGGCATGGATTGCCAAAGTTGGAGTGGAAGAACTCGAGTGTCCTGCACAGAGCCCTGACCTCAACTCCACTGAACACCTTTAGGATGAACTGGAACACTGACTAAATCCCAACATCAGTGCCTGACCTCACTAATGCTCTCGTGGCTGAATGAACACAAACCCCCACAGCCACGCTCCAAAATCTAGTGGAAAGCCTTCCCAGAAGTGTGGAGGTTATTATAACAGCAAAGTGGGAATAAATCTGGAATGGTATGTTCAACAAGCACATTCGGGCATGATGGTCAGGCGTCCACAAACTTTTTTTGGCCATGTAGTGTACCTCTAACTGTCAGAGCTGCTGTTAGAAAATGTCCTGGGAACTATCTGTGTTCAAAACTCTCTATGTTCAAAATCTTTTGACTTGCAGTGTCTATTTTAAACTTAATGACAAGAAACTGATCATAACATTAAACATTAATTACAGATAAATATATTCCATAGTAAAATTGAAAGTGTACTCAACAAATACATGGAACATTTTGCTAACTGAGTTTGAAATGAATTCAGTGTGCTCCATTACAGTAAATCTGTTTGTTTCTAATGGTTAAGGTGAGTTTAAGTCCCAGGACAGTCGTGAGCCACTGTTGAGCCCTTGAGCAAAAAAACTTAACCTTTATAACAACTGACCCTGTGCTTTAACCCCAGCCTCCTTCTATATTAGAATATACAATTTCCCCTGTGGGAATACTGGAGTATATAAAACCATTCAGTGTTACGATAATTACAGTCCTTACAGATTCCTGACTAGTGTTAAAATGTCACTTTTATGTGCACACATACAGCATCATGTGTGCCAATGTTTGAAGTGTCTTAAACCTAAACCTCTGGATTATTATAAAGTTTTTCCATTTTAGAGCATGGCATTCAGTGACTATTATGAATTATTCAGTAATTACACTGAAAGGGTATATAGTTGCAAGAATAATGAATCTGAACCCAGTGACAGGTCCAGGGAGTTTAAGGGGTTAATATCATTTAAGAATGCATATTCTAGGACAGGACGTTGGAAAACATAAAAGTGTTCCTGACTCTTTTTCATTACACTAGTCACCTTTTCCACATAGGTGGAGTAGGTGACTAATGGACCCGCTGGAGCCTGGAGGTTTACAGAATCAATAAAGAAAATTACTGTTTCATTAAACCAATTATGTGACTGTTTCAAATAGTGTGAGGCTAGCATAATAACTATAATCCATTCCACCAGGTCGATGGTGCATGAGTAGTTCAACCATATTAATGCTCAAATTAATAACATTGCTTTCATTCCAACTTTCATCCATTAAAACACTGACAAAACTTTTCAAAGGCATGTAAGATCTATTGACAAGTGCAAATGCATGCGAAATATTAATCAACATTTATATGGTTAATTTGATGTTTATATGATTAATCTGACATGGCATCTAAGGAATAAAACATGACAAGGAAAGTAAACAATGATATTTTTGGCTAGTGTGATACAACCCAAAGTCGATTATTTTCCTGTAACAACACATCCCAGAGCTGAAATGTTTTACTCCTCTTTTACTACAGCGATTTGCCTCAGCTGAGAATTCTTATTCATTAAACAACACCACATCATACAGTTTTATCTCTGACTGTTACAAAGCGCTGACACTGGAGACTCCTTCCAAAAAATGCTAAATAAATGTTCCACACAGAAAAATTCACATGACCAAAAATAAAAAAAAAAGATCAGTAAAACATGTTTTTAATCCATTCATGTGGAGCATTTGCCAAACAATTTTCTGTGTAAGTTATTAAAATAGAAACGATCACATATTAGAATGAATGCATTAATATAAGGCTGCAATTTGTCTGGCAGCCGGGACTACTGCTGCTGTTATAGAAAATTAATCAACACCTTCTGACAAATCAGAGTTCAACAGAACTGTGCTATTAATTAAAATAAACAAACTTTTTTTTTTTTTTTTTTTTTTTTTGCATTAATCCCTTATCAGTGTCCCTTATCTAAATCACACACATAAATGCAAAGAACATGAGTATGTATTACACACATTAGTGCAGAGACAGGTCTCTCTTGCACAAAATTAAATCATGTCTATTATTATGAAATGAGGCCTGAATGAGTGATGGAGCCAAAGAAACAGTGAGCTGAGAAGAGAGGAATGCATTCAATAAGAGCTGGAATTTCCATTGCAGGATGCTTTGGCAAAACCTCAACTGAACAAAATCTGTTCAAAATAAACACACATGCGTACACACACACGAACACAGCACACAGGCCAGTTAGCTGCAAATAAAGAGCTCATGGCTACTCTGACTACATGATCAATAACACATGGACATCAGGATGTCATGTTCTTACACAATCAGAACTTTTATGTGATGAAACAAAGCAGGACTGAAATTTAAAAAATCTCACTTTTACTTAACTAGGAAAATACCTGCAGGAAATTCCAACTGGACAAGTTTCATTTTTATTTATTTATAAATGATGTTTTGTGTTCCGGTTGTGAAATTCCACTTTAGTCAAACTATAGTTACATATATTTACTCTACTGCAGCTGAATAACTTGAGCTGGTTTTGAAAGTTCTGATCTGTTTATATTGCTTTAGACGGCCTACACAGGAAGAAGCTGTTCAGCCACCCATTTACTGATTCATTCCCTTAAACAAAGTCTTAACGTCTGTCCACTCAGCAGCCATTTTGACAGAACCCCCATGCAGTTATCACCAGTCCTACAAGACCAAACTCATGTCTGCATGAATGGGGAGAATCCTATAAACCAGTAACTGATAGCCAAGCTGACATTTCAAACATGGATTTAAATTACAGTTAAAAGTGTGGCAGAATGGCATAAATAATTTCTAGTCTTTTGCTCAGTAATACCTAAAAAATGTTTTCAGGTATGAAACATGAGCACCCTTTTCTTAACAAAAGTTTAACAATGCCATTACTCTTTACATCTGTGGCTAAGTTAATATTAATCATCAGACCAAAGGGTGAGCTGAACACCAAATACCTTCCTATCTGATACACATAGTGTATACGGCAATATCTTCTACACTCAATGTAATGTATTACATAGCAATTTGGGAGCCTTTTTAAACATGAGAAAAAGAAGAACGCTGGTGACCAGTAGCCTACCAAACATGTGTGTCCACTGGGCAACTATGAGTTAAAAAAAACACACTAATAGTCCAGACACATAACCGTCTTTTCCTGGGCGCCCTGAAGAGTTTGTTTCAAATGCTATTCATGAATATTCTCTTAGACAGGGGTCCAAAGCAGTATTAGGTAACATATTAGCAAGTGCTTTTAAACAGACTATTTTCATTTTCATTTTCTTTACAAATACCTTCATGTTGCTAATTCACAATAAACCATATCTCCCCTGTATTAGCTTCATCATATTTAGTTGCTAGGTTAAGAGTAATGGCTGCTGCTTTTGGCATGAAAAGAAAATTAAAAAAGGATAATGTCTGTGGTATGAGAACATTTGTAACATTAGTCAAAAATCGGACAGGGATGTCACAAATACAGAAAAGTTCCTTCCACTTTAAAAAATTTTTCCACTTTACGCCTTTTATAGCAAGGCAACTGATTACTTTTATTGAAGAATGGGACTTCCCATAATACAATCACCACGTTGAAAGAGATATATATATATATATATATATATACACACACACACACACACACACACACACACACACAGACACACATACTATATGGCCAAAAGTATGTGCACACCTGACCATCGCACCCATATTTGCCCATTCGAAAACTATGGGCATGCTATAACTATGCTGTTATAATAACTCCACTCTTCTGGGAAGGCTTTCCAATAGATTTTGGAGTGTGGCTGTGTGCATTTGCTCAATAGGCCACAAGAGCATTAGTGAGGTCAGGCACTGACGTCAAGTGAGGAGGCCTGGGATGCAGTCAGAGTTCCAGTTCATCCCAAAGGTGTTCGGTGGGGTTGAGGTCAAGGCTCTGTGCAGGACACGCAAGTTCTTCCATTCCAACTTTGGCAAACCATGTCTTCATGGATCTCGCTTTGTGCACAGGGGCATTGTCTTGATGAAAAAGGATGGGTCCACAGCATTAACATTCTGTACAATTGTGTGATTCCAAATTTGTGGCAACAGTTTGGGGAAGGCTCACATATGGGTGTGATGGTCAGGTGTCCACATACTTTTGGCCATATAGTGTGTGTGTGTGTGTGTGTGTGTGTGTATATAAATATATATACACACATATAAACTTAGTAAAGCAATTAATTAATTCACCATATGCCTATTAGCTTGAAGGAGCACACAATAAATCATCACCTCTAATATTCACCTGAACCTCTAATATTCACTCTAACTGAACCTGAACAGAATGTTCACATTTTCACAGCACATTCTGTATTTAACTGATTTTAACATCCTGAATCTGATGATATCCATTAAAAACACACAGAAATCACCACTTCAACAATGCAGACCCAGTTTCCTCCTGCACAATTAAATCATACATTTAAATACAAAATGAGCCCTGAGAGAGTGACAGAGCCAGAGGAAGTGTGTGCTTAGGAAAGAGGAATGCATTTAATAAAAGCTGCTTACTCTGAAGGAAAATGGGATTTTCTACACACCTATTTAGAGTGACAGAGAGGAAGCAGAAATGTGTATTGTAGAACCAAAATGTCTTAACATGCCAATGGATGGCAGAATGTTTACTCAAACATGTTTATGCTAAGAAATATAATGTAGTTACAAGATGCAGTAAAAAAATAGTTTATGCTTTCGTTATCTATAGGATGGACTATTGTAACACCTTGCTAGGGGGAAAAAAGGGGGAAAATCATACGTCAATATTTGGAATAAATGAATGAATATCTAGAACGGCTCTTACACTACCTTTATTTTGACATGTTTTCAGTGGAACAAAAAGTACCAGTCTTTGCTTCTACCATGTCTACATTTTGACTAACAAATCAAAATATTTCACATTAACAGTTTAGTTTTGGAAATATGTACAACCTCTAAACAATTTTGTTAAATTCTGCATCTTCTCACACAACCTTTTTTACAACCTACGTCTAAAGCCATACAACTAAAAGCTGTTTTATTCCCATTGTTTTGTAACAGATCACGGCACATAGTTACAAAACAGTGCGTTCAAAACATGCTCACAGAAGACCAGGCTGATGTACCATTCTTTACAAGTTGATACCTCAGTACAAACTTCAAACATGGCAGACAGACAACTTGCTGCAGGGGAAGAAGTAGCATAAACACATCTAGAACAAAGCCATTAAACCTGTCGGCTTTCAGATACACCATGTCATTACCAGCATGGATAACTGTCTAATTAATGACTGCGGAGATAACTACCTGAAGCACATTCTGTTCTTGTTTTCACCGTGCTGGAATTTGTGACAAAAGTTCATGCTGACTGAGCTCAAAGGAAGATATGGCATCCCAGGAAAACCAAATCCTGTCTGGGACACACAGTTTGGGTTGCCACATGGTTACATATGCCCTAAAAGAATTCTTCATTCCCCAGCTGACACTGCGCCTACAGCAGCGAGGACACCACATGAAAAAGAACTGAAGTGGTTTAAATGCACCAGACAGCTGAGTGCAAAAGAGTGAACATATGTTTACATGTTCACTTGCATACTTCAGACCAAGAATGTACAATATGTACAGGGTGAGGTGTGCTTTAATGGAGAATAATAGCATGTTCAATTCATCACTGTAGGGAAGGAAACCCTCTGCAAAGTTCAGAGCTATATTTAACTACTAGCTGAGCTGCACTTTAAAGCACAGATGCAAAGAAAGGAGTGTGTGTATCTTGGTGAGGACCAAATGTTCCCACAAGGAGCTCGTGAAGATATTTTGCTTGTCCCTATGAGGAAAACTGCTTAAATAAAACTGCAGCTTTTATTTAAAAACCTAAGAATCTAAATGTTTCTTTCTTTTTTTTTTTTTTTTTTACTGAAGTTCATTTTAGGGCTAGATTTAGTTGTAGGCTTAGCATTAATTAGCTGCATTAAGAACTATGTCAGTGGGAGGTACTCACAAGAAAAGTAAAACAAATGTGCATGTACTTTTGTCTGTATTATCCAGAGTCATTTTTCAAACCCCTTCATTCATCTCACTACAAAATAAATTCATCCAGAATACATAACACTTAGCAAAAAACATTAAAAATATTAAAAACCATCTTATCAAACCAACAGCACTAGATTCCATCTAATGAGATGACTTAAACAATACTAACAAACTGGAATCTGGACCAAATATTACAACTAAGAGGACCCAAAACTTGTATAATATGAATGCATTTGGAGACAGCTATAAAGGCAAAAGATGGGATTACAGGTTATTTATAACATTTATATTAAATTAAGAAATGGGGACATAAACATATTAACTGATATTTCAAGTATTATTTTAATGTACATTATTCGACTTTTTGTTACCTGTGATAATAAAGCTGGAAAACCCAACAAATGAAATGACTTTTACATGTTCTCCAGGGTGGCATGGTGGCTTAGTCGTTAGCACGTTTACCTCGCACCCCCAGGGTTGTTGCTTCAATTCTTGCCTCTGTCCCGTGTGTGTGGATTTTGGATGTTCTCCCTGTGCTTCATGGGCTTCCTCCCCCAGTCCTAAGACATGTTCTACGCTGATTGGCATCATCACATTGTCCGTAGTGTGTGTATTGAGTGTGTGTGTGCCTTGCGATGGGTTGGCACCCCATCCAGTGTGTCCCCCGCCTTTTGCCCTGAGTGCCCTGGGATAGGCTCCTGTGTAGGATTAGCGGTACAGAAAATGGATGGATGGATGTTCTCCTGGGGTACGCAAGGGCAAGTTCCACAGGTGCTCACTGAATGGTTTGAAGATGAAAGGACAAAAACAATTAAAATTATATGCTATGGTCTTCACAGTCCCCAGATCTCAAACAAATTGAACACCTTTTGGATTGAATACCATTTTATGTTGTTTTTTTTCTTGAATTTGTCAGTCTGTCAGTGTATATATAGTGGACTGTGTGATCTCGCAAGCTTAGAGATTAAGATGCTCTTTTATATCTATGCTCTGTATCTAAAATTATTCATAAACCAGAGATGAACCTGACTCCACTAGGGGAAATGGCAGTAGCTCAAACAAAATTCTGCAAACGACTGAGGAAAAAATATAGCTTTAGGGATCTAGCTTTGATGTCTTCGCAAAAACACACATAAGCCTGCTTAGACTTGTATATAAAACTGTTCCAACAGGTGAACTCATGAACTTTGTATTAGCCAAGCTCTGCATAAATGGTTAACGTGGATACTGCTGACCTTAGTGAGACTGTGATAGTGAGGGTCCCCTCTTGGGGATGGGGGAGTAGCCAGAGCAATACAGACACTATGATCATTTGTTTTACTTACTTTGTGTGTGTGTGTACTATTGGCTAGACATCACCAGTAGGACTCTCCATTGTCTGGGATGGAGACAGTTTGGCTGACTTCATTTAAACAGACAAAACTTGTCTACACTCTCAAAACAGATGTGTTAATAAACACTTACACCACAGCAGTGTTGAATTCTTGATTCTGATTGGTCAGAAGATGTGACAGCAGCTCTGACATTAGGCCCGGCTGCAAGGGTTATATTAAAGCTTGTTCATTATTGTTTCTACAATTACACAGGGACTTGTATAATGGATGCTTCACATAAACAAATTGAAAAACATGTGGAATTGTTGAAATGGTGAAGTTTTCCATAAGGAGATGCTCATTTAACAATGTTTGGAAGGAGTCTCCAGTGTCAGGGCTTTGTAACAGCCTTGCAACAGCTTTATAATGGGAAAGCTTCCAGGACTGAGGGCTATGCTGTTGTCTTGTTGGTAAAATGACAAGACGTTTTTTGCCTTGTTAACATCAGGAGAAAAAGACAAGAGTGCCTGGTGCTCCTGAGTGGTGTAACAGAAAAGCATTTATCCTATCAGCACAAGATTGAGAATCTGAATCCCAACAATGCCACAATCATCCATAGCTGGGAGCCAAAGGCTGTGTTCTCTGGGTGGAAGGGATGGTACACCCTCTCTTCCCTGTCAATCACAGCAACATTAGCCAGTCGCCGTGGGTGTCTGTGAGCTCAGGTATGTGGAACTAGGCAGCTAGCTTTCCTCTTTCCACAGAAAACTTCACCATATCAACAATTACACGTTTTTAAATCTATTTATGTGGATCTTCCACCATATAAGTCTCTGTGCAAACTGTGGAAACAATACCATTGAAGGACTGCTTTAATATACACCTGTAATTTGAATTACAGCTGACCATTTGAACAGAACTGCTGTTATAAAAAATGATTCAATACCTTCTGATCAATCATGTTTGAGAATTCAACAGCATTGTGTTATAAATAACACTAAAATAGTCATAACACAAACATGTATTGTTAATTAACATATACTTTTTTGACCAACAAGGCCAAAAGGAGCACACATGCACTGAACTGCTTTTGGTAAATTAAGCACACAATAATACACTATATGACTAAATGCACTGGTTACTACATAGCAAAATCTCATTATGGATCTAGACCCTGTGTATTTCTGCCCCTTTTTTAAGCTTTGCAGCAAACCTTCTAAAAGTGACTCCACGCATAGCGATGGTTAGGAACATCTGTTTCTCATTGGATGGACTGGGGGTGATTTGTGCTGGGGAG
This sequence comes from Pangasianodon hypophthalmus, assembly GCF_027358585.1. NCBI lineage: Eukaryota > Metazoa > Chordata > Actinopteri > Siluriformes > Pangasiidae > Pangasianodon > Pangasianodon hypophthalmus. The sequence goes on from NC_069727.1 coordinate 7,567,614, forward strand.
TCGCTCAGCACTAAAGCCTGGAAGCAGAACATCGCAGAAGTGGAATCCACTTTATCTTCGCTTTCAGAAAGTTCCCATCTTCTCTTCCCTAAATGTTCCTCAAATCTCTCCTGGTGACCTGAGGAACCTTGACTCCAAAATACCTGGAAAGCATCCTTCCTTCCTCCATTCGTCAGAGAGATTTAAACATGTCTGGAGACTATAGAGATGTTTTTTTAACTGGAAGCAAGATATGAATCTTCCATCTTCAAGGTTCAGGCTTGAGTTAAGAGACGATGCTTTACACAATATCTGTATTTAAAATAATTGAATAGAGAGCTCAACTGTTTCTGGGGGACAGAACTTGGAACTTTTGAGTGCTTTTAAGAGATTTCTTCTAATTCTCACCTCCTCATTCATCTGACTATACAAACACATAAATGTGTCCAGGATACATAAAACCCTAACAAAATGTAGCAAACGTCTCAAATGAAAAACATTCTATCAAAACATCAGTGAAACACCTAATCCTGACCTAAGAAATAATAAAAACTGTTGACATTATTGTAGATGCATTTCCTCATTTGAAGGTTTAAGCCTTCATCAGCCATTCATAAGCACTGCATACAGTGGACATAAAAGTCTACACTTCCCTGTAAATATGGTTTGTTTTTGTGATAAAAAAATTAAATCACTATAAATCATGTCAGAACTTTTTCCACCCTCAATGTGAAATTACAGAGTATAAAAATTTAGTGAAAAACAATCAGAAACATTTTAGGGAAAAATAGGAAAAATAAAAAACTTACAACAACCTGGTTGCATAAGTGTGCACACCCTTTTATAACTGGGGATGCGGCTGTATTCTGAATGAACTTATCACATTCAATCTCATGTGCAAAAGTAACTTTCATACAGCTGTCATCAATCAAATTATTCTGATTAACCACAAATAAAGATCAGCTGTTTCTGTACGATTTTCTTGACTTCTTCTGACTGCTGAAGCCATGGTCCACAAAGAGCTTACAAAGCCTGTAAAGTATCTCACTGTTGAAAGGTATTGATCAGGAGAGGGGTATAAAAGAATTTTCAAAACATTAGATGTACCATGGAACACCTTGAAGGCCATCATCAACAAGTAGAGAAAATGGAGCACCACAGTGACATCACCAAGAACAGGAGGTCTCTCCAAAATTTTTAAAAGGACAAGACAAAAACTTGCTAGGGAGGCTGCCAAGAGACCTACGGCAACATTAAAGCAGCTGCAGGAATATCTGACAAGTACTGATTACTCTCTGCAAGACAATCTCTCGTATTCTTCACATATCTGGGCTATAGGGTAGGGTGGCTAGACGAAAGACCTTTCTCACAAAAAACATCCAAGCCCAACTAAATCACCCCAAACCATGTGGCAAATGTGTTATGGTCTAATGAGACAAATTCCAAAAGGTATAATAACTCCACAATTCCAAAGGGTATGTTTGGAGCAAACAACAGCACATCAATAAGAGAACACCATACCCTCGGTGAAGCATGGTGGTGGCAGCATTGTGCTTTAGGGCTGTTTTTCTTCAGCCAGAACTGGGGGTTTTATCAAGGTGGAGGGAATCATGAACAGCTACAAATACCAGTCGATTTTAGTGCAAAACCTTCAGGTGTCTGCTAGTAAGCTGAAGATGAGAAAGAATTTCCCCTTTTAGCATGACAGTGACCCAAAGCATACATCCAAATCAACAAAGAAAAGGCTTAACCAAAACAAGATCAATGTTTTTGAATCACCTAGCCAGAGCACAGACCTGAATCCAACTAAAAATCTGTGGGTTGACCTGAAGCGGGCTGTGCACAGGAGATGCCCTCACATCTGATGGATCTAGAATGTTTTTGCAAGAAAGAATGTGCCATGCTGATACAACAAAGTATTAGTTTAGGAGTGTGCACACTCATGCAACCAGGTTATTGTAAGTTTTTTTATTTTTCCCTAAAATGTTTCTGATTGTTTTTCACTTAATTTTTATATGTTGTAATTTCACATTGAGGGTGGAAAAAGTTCTGACGTGATTTATCTTGGTTTCATTTTATTTTTCATCACAGAAACCTGCCATCTTTACAGGGGTATGTGACTTTTTATATCCACTGTAGTGTAAATAAGCCCGATGTTGCTGGTTAGCTTAGTCAGGCATGTTATCTGGCTTTTGTAGCTAGCTAATTCAGCTTCAGTATCACCAGAGCAAACATTAATGATCAAATCAAAATTAATTACAAAAAACTTAAAAAAAAAAAATAAATAAAATAAAAAAAAAAAAAAAAAAAAAAAACTTAGACAAAATGAAAATTTCTAGAAAGATGCCTTTATATACAGTATATCTTTTATTTCCACTGATATGTAATTATCAGCATGAACAAATTACACTTTCAACAAAACAAGTTAATTTAATTTAAAACCTGATGTTATTCTATGTTTGTTAATTCATATTGCTTTGAATTATTGTTTTTAATTTATTTGTCAGAGAAATGATACTTGACATTTAAGTATTGAACATTATTGTATCTTGTGGTTGCACCATTATTAAATCAATCAATCAACCAATCAATCAATCAATCAAACCTCCTTTTCTTTTTTATTAACCAAAGAGTTCACAGTCCCACTTTCCTGTTTTTTTATTGACTAACAAAAACCTGGGTTCACGAATTCACAAGGCAAAGTTCAACTAGATAAAGTCGACGCAAAAGTAATCACTACAGGAAGCAAACGCATGGTTTTCACACCCTGTGTCCTTTCTCCTTCAGTGACTTGGCCAGGTGATTTCTGCCAGGTGAATGTTTTGTTTGTTCAGACTGCTGCTTTAGCTGAGAAAGCAGAAAAGCATAGTTTCCAGCTGCGTCCCACATTGCCGTAGCTAGGGGTCAAAAATCATAAGCTCTACAGGCTAATCCATGCAGAAGGTTTTATGAAATGTTAAGACTTGTGACAGGTTTTTGTGTTATCATTATGGTAGACTGTTAATGGTCCTGCAAATGTTTTCATCCTTATCTCCTAATTTATTAGTTTGTTTTTACTAAACTCACTTTCCTGAAGGTTTGAGGCCTTTTCTGCGGTGAATCCACTTCATTCCTGTTCACTGGGATGACACATGGGCTTCTTAAAGAAGTTGTAAATGTACATAGTGCTTCACAACAGTGTTATAAATGCAGAATTCATGCTTTAGCTTGAGTTTGAATCATAAATACAGGTGGATACTTAACAGAACATAACTGAAGCTTCATTACTGTGCTATTAGCAACAATGAACTTGTGTAAAAACTTGTAAGATAAAGATGTAAAAATTCTACATAAGCCTTTCAGGATTCCTCCAGCATTCTTACAAATATGTCATAAAGACCAAATGTACCAAAAGGCACCCTTCAAATAAAGTGTTCTCTCTCTGGCTACTGTTTAATTATATAATTTCTGCTCTGCTTGAAGGTCCATATAAGGCAAGTCAGTTCTCATGCTGATGAGTATGACACTTGATAGTTACATAGTGATGACAATGTTGAGGTACGACACGCTTGTGCAACATATTAAGAGATAAATCTGAGTTTAATGTTGTATTCTGAGAGAAAGGATCCTGTCCTCAAATCTTTAATAGAAAACTCAGTTTGGAAAATACCTGTACTGGAAAATAACTGTACACTGACTAGCTACTTTTCTCAGTTTTCTCAAGGTAGGCTATATTTATGACCTGTTTTGCATAATAAGAGGAGATATAGGGAAGGGAATTTGTTTCTTTGTTTAGGAAAATGGGTCCAATAATGTTTGGTAATATCTCGGTCACAAAATTAGCAGCTTATATAAAAACAAAGTAACAACTCTGCTGCCCCCTAGTGGTGGTGATGATAAAATCGAGTCAAACAGGTGAGCAGTAGTACCAAACAGGTGAGCAGTAGTACCAAACAGGTGAACAGTAGTACCAAACAGGTGAACAGTAGTACCAAACAGGTAAGCAGTAGTACCAAACAGGTGAGCAGTAGTACCAAACAGGTGAACAGTAGTACCAAACAGGTGAACAGTAGTACCAAACAGGTGAACAGTAGTACCAAACAGGTAAGCAGTAGTACCAAACAGGTGAGCAACATCAAAAAAAATTTTTACATTTAGGCCTCTGAAGGTTTCTTCAGTTTGGGCCGCTGAGGAAACCCTTATTGGTTCTATGTTGAACCCTACAACTTCAGTGTAAGAAGGGGTTTCAAGCAGAACCTTCCTGGAAAGATAATAAACCCAGTGGCTTGCAAAAGTATTCACCCCCTTGAACTCTTCCACAATTTATAGTGTTACAACCTGGAAGTGAAATGGACTTAACAGGGGTTTTATATCACGAATCATGACATATGTACATTATATATCATGATTGTGCATATATATATATATATATATATATATATATATATATATATATATATATATATATATACATATATACACACACATATATACATATACACACACACACACACATATATATAACATTGTGTAAATGTTTATTTTCTTAAACATTGTCAAACATACAATAATTTCATTATCATTAACAAAGTGTGCTTAAAGTACAGTGAATATTTTAGTGAATATCACATCACATCAGCACCCTGCAATACAGCTGTTAATAATCCAGCAATGACTTTTACAGGTGTGCATCAAATAAATTAACATATTATATAACCGATTTCTCCCGGATAGCAGTTCAGCACCAAAACCAGATCTGGCTCCTCGCAAAGAATACTGCGCTCTTTTCATTATTCAATAAGTAAGACTGGTGCAGAAAAAAAGATGTCAGTCCTTTAAAGGTTTAGCCAGAGAGATGAAAGAAAAGAAAGAAGGAAGAACAAAAAAAAACAACGTTCCACTCATAGCTGCAAATTAGTGTCTGTAAGAGTCATTCCAGGAGAGGGTTAGCTGTGTTGGAACAACAGCATTCTTCTGTCAGTTCTCAGCCCTGTTTAGTAATGAAAGAGCTCTGGCCCTGTTGAACCTCAGCGTCAGCACAAGAGGAAAAACATCATTTTGCCCAAATGTTCAGTCAAAGCAAACAGTCATGGAGCGGAGCTATTTCTGGACTGCTGGCTATTTATAGACTGTTTTATAAGAGATGCAGAATGCAGAAGTGCTGTGTGGACGTGCAGGTATTAAAAGGATGGAGAGAAGTATGTGACCCAGAAAGAACATTCAGATTCAATTAATCAGTTATTCATACATTACAATCAAATGAGATGCACACAACACAGAAACCAATTAGCTAAAGCATTCGTTCAAATATAGAGAAATGGGCAGAATGGAAGTGTTGTTTTTTTTTTTTCCCCTTACATGATCTTGGTGAGTCAATTTCAGAATAATTGCCACACATCATGAGAATGATTTTTGTAACTTTCTGCACAAAAATGTTCGTAGGCCAAACTGAAATAAAAATTCCCACCAGAGTTAATCTGATTTTCTTTGTACTCATGTGTGCATATATTGATAAACGCCAATTTATCTGTAAATTACATGCATGTTCACTACATTGCTGATTTACACAGAAAGCTTAAAACAACAAATGAGGAGTAAACAGTGAAAGAGCACCTAAGTGCACCATGTATTAAATTTTCCAGTAATGCAGCTCAGCCACTGCAGTGTGACACACACCAACTGTATCTCTTGTTATAGGGTGCTGTTACTTTTTTCCTAATTTATGGATATGATTCAGATTGCAGTAAATCCATGCGTGTAACTGAAACACAAATTTAAACCTGACAGTATAATCCATATATTAATTTGTCATTAATATATTAACTCATCACCAATATTATGTTTTGAAGCCAATTGAGGATTACATTAGTGAGTCTCTTTAGAATTTACACAAACTCAGGTGCTCTCGTAGGATACAAACGTTTTTCCGAACTGGCTTTTCATGAACAATACATTTCTTGTGCAAATGCTCCTACACTTAGCTTTTCTCTAACATCAAACCATCACTCCAAATAGCTTTTAATTAATAGTATTGTTTCTTACAAACATGGCAAAATAATTGCCACACCTAAGGAATATTTAAAATAAATACATGCAAACTGTTATGCAACAAAATGCTCTTGGTGTCTAGAAAATCTACTGTTGCTTTTGATCATTATGTTGCTCACATCTCAGTCATCCTGCACAAAAAAACCTACATATATGCTGAAAGTCTGGAACTGTTGAAAATTTGAACATTTGCCAGGAAGAGGATGCATGAGAACACTGCATGATGGAGAGGCCCCGAACCCCCCAAAAAACAGTTCACAGAACAGCTGTTTATTCTCTCCACCTGGCTTCATCAAATTTTAATTGTGGTGCTGCCAGTAATGATGAAATCAGTGCTGTTCAGAAAATAATGCACTAGTTAAGAAAACATCCCCATATTTTTAACCTCTAAATATCACCTACTGTATGTGTTTTCATCATTTTCATGAAGAGTGCCAATAATTCTGGATTTGAGTCAATGTACAGGACATTTATTTCCCCATATTTTCTCTCTGTCTACACTCTATTACACCTGGATCAACTCAATAGGAATTTATTAAGCCCTGTTCGTCCCTCTTGACCCTACAGATCAGAGGTGAAAAGGGAAAAAACTCATTTTGTCCACTCAAAGCTAAATGAGGAGAAATGGACCTATTTCCGATGTGCCAGTTATTTATAGACTGTTTTCTAGTCTTTTTATACCACAGCAACTTTTTTTAGTCAACGATTTTGATCTGTTTATAGTTACACGATGTGGAACATCCACGAAGCAAGTTCCTGTCATCACTTACAACAGCTATAAACAGTCGTTTCCTCACCAGCCTCTCTCTCTTTTTTTTATCTTAAAGTTAATAAGACAAAAAAAATGCAGCTCGTCATATTATAGAGTAATCTATATCGAGCACCCTTTTTCATGTCTGTTTAGAAAAGTGCCAATGTGCCATGTTCCCTTCTGGGCCTGCAGATCAGACCAGAAAAGGAAAAAGCTCATTTTCTCCACTCAAAACTACACAAGGACAATTTTGGAGCTATTTCTGTGCGGTCAGTTATTTATAAACTCTTTTCAAGTTGTTTATGAGAAAAGGGCAGAAGAGATTTGTGGATGTGCATGCATTAGAAGGATAGAAAGAACTTCATGAGCCTGGAAGAACAGCCTGATTCAATTAATCAATTATTAATACCATAAAATCAATTAAAGTACCGAGACGAGGGAAATGCAGAGGCCTAAGTGGATAAAAATGATCATTCATTAGTAGATAGATGATGCATTAAGCAGACCAGGCTGATTCTTAAATCAGTACAATCATCAATTTTATACAACACATTTTACACATAAGGATTAAAATTTCATGCTCAAAAAAATTGAAGAAACAACTTATTTATCCTCTACCTATCCTTCTTACAAGACTAATACTTTTAATAAACTTTAATAACCTTTAATACTATTTTTTTCTCAAAACGCTGAACAGAAATTGAAACTATCAAAAGATTTTAAATATTAATGCAAAGAAACTGTCATTAAAAAAATTAGAATGCTTTTTTTATATGTCCAGAAGCATTGCTGTTGACATTGAAGAAATATGAGGTTGCTGTAATTGCCTTGTTTTTGTCCCACCCAGGCGGATAAAATAGTGAGGAGTAAATCCGGTGTGACCGCTCCTTTAATCTTGGTCAGTAACGACCCATGATGGTTCATTATGGCACAATATCACAAGTCTGAAAATTTTCAAATCTACTTTTCAATGCCTGTCCCTTGGGTCACAGGCACCAATTACAACTGGCACTAGATTAGAGCACAGTTTTAGAGCACTAGATTAGTGCTTCAGGTTCAATTATGAGCTAATATTGTAAACACTGCACTGACATTCCAGAAAATACAATAAATAGAGAATGTGAGCAGTAGGTCCATGAGTGGGAGAGTATTTTGGAACATAAATTGTGTGAAATAAGCCAAGTGCTTAAATACGTAGTGCCTGAAAATACTGCATGTGTGAAATGTGCTATGATGAAAGCCTCTATATGGCAATGCACTGGTGGTTAGGGATAGGCAATAAACTGAGCTCTAGTTAGATATAGGATTTTGTTCTGATGATATTAGCATTGGCACACTGATCATTTTATTTCTACAACTGAAAGCTAAAAAGTGCAAGCACTGTGTAAGAATAATCAACTTTGGGGTGTTGGAGTTAACGTTAATGGTAATAATGTTACCACTCTGAAGTGGATTATTTTTCTATAACAGCATATCTTGAAGTGACTTACTCCTCTTATACCACAGGTAACTTCTAAATAATTTTAGTAATTAAACTACAACCTACTTTCTTACCCATTAATAATTAGTTACAATAAGTTAGCTCCTTTTCATCACTTCTATTATAGCAGCTATAAACAATCCTTCCCTCACCAGCCTCTTTTTTCTTTCTCTTGAAGTTAATAAGACAAAAAACACAGCTTGATATGTTACAGAGAAATGAAAAAGCACAAAGTCCTCCATAGTGAAGACTCCCCCAATGACGGAAAACTTAATGATGGTTTATACACGTGACTTTGCACGTGCATGAAGAAGCAGCAGCAACGTGAGCAGCAAAACTGACATACTCGCCTCTATAGCTTATGTACATCTAGAAGATTAAAAGCTATGACCACTAGATGGCATGTGTTAAACATGGAACATCCCTGTCCATCTTAATTCCAAGTAGAACAGCAAAATAATTTCATGCACAGAGATGTTAAACAGCCTGATGAGCTCTGGCTATTTTTTAAACTTTCCACCGTTGTCATGATTGTTTTCATGATCTGTGTCATTGAAATCTCTGACCTTACATTCAATAGTTTTTAATAATCTAGAAAATCCAGAAGATTGGTACGCAAAACAGACCTTTCGGTAGGTTTGAAGGCTGCATGAGACGTTTTTATGTTTCAAACACTAAATGTAATAGGAAACCCAGTACTCAATAACTGTGCAGAATAGTACACAAGCATGTGATTTGTGACACAATGCTAGTTTGTTTAGTGAGTCGCGGACACAGTGTCACATGTGCTGTACCGCCGCTGCTATTCACGCTGATATACGCTTATATTTCTGAGGACAAGGATGAGGGAAGTAGGGGCGCTGAGTGTGCTGCAGCTCCCACAAATTTCAGAATTCCTTTCACTGCAACTGCTAACATAATAATAAGAATGATAAGCAAATAAAAATATAAACAAACTGTAAAACTGAGTATTTTGAGTAGTTTGAGTTTGTATGTCAGAGATAGTATTCCCCTTATACCACTTTGATTTACCAATGTTTACAATTTTTATATTACTAATGAACAACACAGCTCACTTTTTTTTAACTGTTTAATGTTGTGGAGCGTCCACAAGACTCGAGTCAACGAACGCAACATATATGCTGCTTAAAAATGTCATAAAACACCTTCCCGTGGCTGTCTGAGGACATGCACAAGTAATGCTCCAAACAACCGCATTATACATGCAGCAGCCATCTTGCGTACGTGTAGATAAAAGCGAATATAATTCAGCCTTTAAAGTTATAGCTTTACCTCTGACTGTTATATAGTGCTAACACTGGAGACTCCTTCCAAAAATGTGAAATAAACATCTCCTTACAGAAAACATCACCATGTCAACAATCATGCTTGGGTTTAAAATCTATTTATGTTGTTCCTGTAGAAACGTGTGGTTGTTTGTCCTCTTACTGCAGTGTTCAAAAGCTAGATGCTAAAATAATACAGGTCTAGATATGCTACACAGTATCTCACTTATAAAATATTAAACAGTCTGAAAAACACTACGTTTTTTTTTTTTTTATTAAATCCCTCTATATTGGTAGCGAAACCTAAAAAGTTCCTGATTGGAAGTCAGAATCAATTTTCTCAGGATTTAAAATAGGTTCATTGCTATTTTGCAGGCACGTTGTTAACAAACCTAAATATCGTGATAATATTTTCATCCAACAGATGCTGCAAAATTGCTGTAAAGTAACATACAAGGACAATAATACACCACAAACGCACAGAATCTAAATTGTGATATGGAAAGAATGTGGATATTTCCAAAATAGGGATGCAGATCTGAGTGGGCCTGCAATCTCTCAGTCTGAGCACATCATCGGTCCTTGTGCATTTACATTCACACGCGTGCCGTGCTAAAACACAGCATGCCGTCAGGTCTGTGGAGTGTTTCGGATGAAGCTGCCAGAATCTGCTTCAGGCTGGTTGAGTGTTGTTCACGCTACACAGCTGTAGTCAAGGTAACTAATGTACTGCCACTTCTGAGTCTCACGTATTGCATTCAGAGAAGTTCCTGAGTGCAGACAGCTGGTACAATCATATACTTCTGTCCTCTGGCTTTTACCACTAAACAGCTTTGAGGATGTCTTAAGTGCTTTGCTCTGATAATTACAACAGTTAATGTTTTAATTGTGCAGTTGGTTTGTACTGTATATTCAAAGACCAAGATGTGCTATAAGCGTATTCAAGCGCATCATGAACGTCCTTACGAATAATATTCAGACAACAAATATAAGGAAAGATAAGAAATAAGATGAAAAGGTAAGAAATATAACCTTGTTGAAGGTGTACTGAAGCTCTGAGTCACACCTACCCTGAGTGTGTGTGTGTGTGTGTGTGTGTGTGTGTGTGGAGATCTCACAGGTATGAGAGGTAGCGAATGATGAAATTGGGAAGGTTCAGGTTGGTGATGACCTGCAGCGCTCTGGTGCCCAGGACATGCCTCAGTGTGATACGGCTCAGCTGCTGCAGAGACAGAGGACAACCTGCAGGAACACACACAGCAGCTGAGCATCAAAAACAGAGCAATTGTGAGGTCGACGTTTTAATGTGGAACATCCTTTTACACCTGCTACTTATTATTCACTCGTTATATCTTAGGTGTACCTTACACAGCCATTTACACACCTGCATTAAAAGGAAAAATCCACCTGAATAACTTACATAGCAATATTTATAATCAGTATGTGACCTTAAACAACAAATTAGCACTAGAATTGCTAAACATCACAAATATTTCAATATAAATATATTTAATGTGTTTCACTGTGGAGTTTCCCTTAAATGTATGGAGGCATGTATGTATACTATATACATTCATCCAGCTATGAATGTATATTCATGCAGCAGAGGTGAAAGCATAGCTAACAAGAAAATCTCAGCAGATAAAGGAAAACAGAATTTTAACACAAAAAGACCATAGTCCAAACCTCTTGTTTTCTACAAGGTTCGTAAATTCACAGGTCAATGTTCACCTAGATAAAGTTAGCGAGAAGTGAACGTAACCGCTACCAGAAGCAAATGCATTGTTCACGTCCCTCATGCCCTTGCTGCTTCACTGAAAAGCCAGTTCACTGAAGGGGAAAGGTCTCAGAGGATGTCCAAGACATATTTGTTTCTGGCATCGGAGAGCTTTGATAGCAATGTCTGCATCTCTTATACACTAACTGGAATGAAATTCATTTTCAGCGTGCATGTACTGTAAATAAAAAAATCAAATACAGCTGTAGGGAAAACCTCTATAAATACAGAAGTATATATCTAGTGGTTAGCACTTTTGCCTCGCACCTCCAGGGTTGGGGGTTCAATTCCCGCCTCCACCCTGTGTGCGTGGAGTTTGCATGTTCTCTCCGTGCTTCGGGGTCCTCTGGTTTCTTCCTCCAGTTCAAAGACATGCATTGCAGGCTGATTTGCATCTCTAAATTGTCTGTAGAGAGTGAACGGGTGTGTGAATGTGTGTGCATTTGTGCCCCAGCGTGTCCCCTGTCTTGTGCCCTGAGTCCCCAGGTCTAGGCTCCAGGCTCCCCGCGACCCTGTGTAGGATAATCGGTGCAGAAAATGGATGGATGGATGGTTGTTTTGGTTCAGGGAAAAAGAATCCACATAAAATCATATTAAATCTGGGTGGTCAGCGCTGCAGTCCTGAGACTCATCCATCACACACTATTATCTCCAACTCCATTAGCAGTCGATAAATTAAAATGTCACGTATGTTTAAACACATTCATAACAGCGTTACCAGAACACAGCACCTGCATGAGACAGTTTACATTCTTTAATAATGTTTTGGGGCATGTGCTGCTAAGATATCGCTGCCACAGGACTTCGAGACATTCCACGAGTTGTTCTTCCATACTCGAATCTGCTTTGTGATCTGATCTCCATCCTCATTCAGTTTATTCCAGCTCTATTCCAAAACATCCCATTTAGCACCAAGGCTACAAGCTGGATTACGAGTCACCACAAACAGCACACAGACCCTTTAAACCAGAACTGCTGCACAAATACACTTCACCCGTTTCTAGGAGACTTGACATGTTTTTCTGCAGAGTACAGAATCAAGAGTAGCAGCTACTGTATAATAGTACAGTAAACCATAAAGCATGAAAAAAATTCTAGACTACCTGTGGCAATCATTGTTATTTAGGTTTTTATGTTAATTACGCTCATTTATTATCTGTCATCATTAAATCGCTTGTCACAGAAGTAGCATAAAAACAAAGAAAAATGTTGACAATTAAACCCAGAGTGCCACCTGGTGGCAAGTTCCTGAATTGTTGATTCAAACAGAAACATTTGGGAGTGAGAGTGATGATTTGGTTAACTTAATGTGTGTATATACAAATGGATGACACATTAAAAGGGAAAATGGTGGAAAGTATTTATTTTAGCTGGCATGGTTTGACTATACTTGTTCCCTTCACTACAAACCATCACAAAGTTACTCCTACTGATCACCTTTATCCTATCATGAAACTGGGTAGTAAATAATAACGCCTGGTCCTTTACCATGCTCAACTGTACAGTCTTAGTGAGCCTGTGCCCACTGTAGCCTCAGAGTCCTGTTCTTGGCTGACAGAAGTGGAATCAGATGTAGTGTTTTGCTGTCGTAGCCCATCCACCTCAAGCTTTAACATGTTGTGCTTTCTGAGATGCTTTTTTGGTCACCATAGTTGTAAAGAGTGATTATCTGAGTTACTGTAATGTTACTGTCAGGGCGTACAATCCTGTCCATTATCCTCTGTCCTCGCTCTTCAGCAAGGTGTTTCGGCCTGCAGAACTGTCACTCTCTCTCTTTTTTGTGTGTATCGCACCAACTCTAGAGACTGTTGTGCGTGAAAATCCCAGGAAATGAGCAGTTTTCTGAAATACTCTAACCATCCCGCCTGGTACCAACAACTATGCCACGATCAAAGATCACATTTTTTCCCCATTCTGCTGTTTGATGTGAATATTAACTGAAGCTCTTGACCTGTATATCTGCATGAATTTTTGTATTGTTCTGTCGCTACATGATGGGGTAATTGCCTAAATCAGCAGGTGTACAGGTGTTCCTATTAAAGTGGCCAGTGAGAGTATACTTAAACATACATACATACACAGAAACATATGGACATATATCAAACACTGCTTCGCTAGTGTGCCGCCCCGATCATATAATAGTAAAGTCAAATTTATTTTGTCTCCTGTAAAATGTTACTTGTGCTCCTCTGGTTTAAAGCCCTTGCCCTAATGTACTTCAAAATGTATTTACAATAAAAGAGACCATAAAAAAACCTCTTCACTTGTTTAATGTTAAAGCAGTGTGTTACTCACTCTCGTAAAGCTGCAGACAGAGAGCAGCTGGTGTGTCAGGCCTGGTGTAGTCAACGGGTTTCCTCTCGTGTTTATCTTTGGCGTAGATGTTTGCCCCGAACTCCACTAGAAGCTCGATCATTTCTACGTTGTTGGCCTTTGCTGCGTGGTGTAGTGCTGTCTCATGCAGTCGGACCGAGTTTACTTTCGCTCCTTACACAAATATACAATAGACCCAGCATTAATACGGGACCGGTTTCTCAAATTCACATCCCAAAAATATTTCTGAGCAGCTCCTAGTGCCAGAAATCATGCCCTAGTTACTACATAGTGCACTATTTCAGGAGTTGTCCATTTTATAATCACATATAAAAACACACTGGAGAATATTCAGTGCACTTGAAATCCCACAATGCACTGCAATAAATTAATCCCCAAATAAGAAAATAAGCTCTTTGCTGCTTGTAGGGAGTAGGGAATAGGTCATGATTTTGGACACAGCTTTTTGTTTTTACCTGCATTGAGTAGCACCTTGACACACTCCAGGTGCTGGTTAGCGCAGGCTACATGAAGTGGAGTGCCGCTGTACAGATCATAGGCTTCCAGACTGGCTCCTTTCGCTATCACGAGCTTTACACACTCGGCATTTCCTGCAGGTTTAGACAACACACACATACACGTCACGTAATCACTCTGCACTGCGAATCTCACTCAGTGGCACTGGAAATATGGAGTGTGACTCTGATCCTCACCTCCTATGCAGGCCTCGTGTAGTGGGGAGGTGGTGCGAGAGGTAAGGGCGGGGTTAACCTTTGCCCCGTACTCGAGGAGAAGCCGCACACATTCAGAGCTCCCAGCAGAACAGGCCTCACACAGAGGAGTGCTGCCATCCACGTTCCTCGCATCCACCTGCAAAGCAGTGCAAAAGCACCCTATATTCAAACATCATATAGTGTGAAGTTACTCTCAGTTTATTCAGAACACCAGATTATTCCCTGATTTCCTCCTATTTCTAGTGTACATCCCACTACCTGTGTCAATCATTGTTATTTAGGTTTTTATGTTAATTGTGCTCATTTACTATCTGTTATCATTAAATCGCTTGTAACAGAAGAAGTACAAACCAAAGAAAAAAATATTGAAAATCAATCCAGGAGTGCCACCTGGTGGCAATTTCCTGAATTGTTGATTCAAACAGAAAAGTTTGCGAGTGCCACGGTCAAAGATCACATCTGCTGCTTGATGTGAATATTAACTGAAGCTCTTGACCTGTATATCTGCATGAATTTTTGTATTGTTCTGTTGCCACATGATTGGATAATTGCATAAATCAGCAGGTGTACAGGTGTTCCTATTAAAGTGGCCAGTGAGAGTATACTTAAAAACACATACACAGAAAGATATAAACATATCAAACTATCCATTCATGTGCCTCCATAAAGGACACTATAGCCTAGTACAAACTGTTATAAGGCCCTCCTTGTGAGTGTACAGCATTGGTGCTCACTTGTGCGATGATTGAAGAAACATTTGTCATTTTCCATTAGAATTAGAACAAAAAACTGCACCAAAACTACAATTTCACATCATCACACTGACAAGCCGCAGTTGTAGGAAACTAATCAACAACAGGGAGGTGTGATGCAGTGTGATGTGACGCAGTTATTGTTACAACCATAAAATTATTTTCCAATAACTGCACATCCCAAAGTGTTTTATTCCTCTTGTACCACAGCAGTTTGTCAATGAATACAATTACTAATTTATTAAAGAATGATATGTACTTTTTAATCCATTTATAATTAAGGTGGTCAAACAAGTGCAAAACAAGCTCTGTTATAACTTGCATACATAAGTCTCTTCCTTACCAGGCTCTGTTTTTTTTCTCTCTCTCTAAATCTGCCGCAAGTCCATCACTTGGGATACAAATGATCTTATAGCACATACACTATGCAAATAGTTAAGGCGAATAAGTGGATTATTGGGGCAGAGTTTGTAGGGAGTTGAAGATCAGGTTCATTTTTGATGAGTTTCGTCTGAACAAGACTTAAACACGTCACCTCACGTTCAATCATCTCTACTGTCTTAAAAGCTGAGAATGATTTAGAAGTTATCAACTGATGAGTAACTCAGAGATGGAGGGGTTAAACCTGGAGTGACCAAGTGTGTAGACGAAAGGGTGTAGAACTATCTAGTAATGGTACGTGGTGTGTGTGTGACTGTAACCTGCGCTCCGGCGTCCAGCAGCAGCCTCACACACTGCGTCTGTCCTCGGATAGCCGCCTCATGCAGAGGAGTGATGGAGTCGACAGCTACTATATTCACTGAAGCTCCACTCTGGATCAGACTCTGCAGATGGGACACGTGGCCTCGATACGCAGCCTTGTGGACCTCTGTCCTCTCTGACCAGAAGCCTAACGCACACACAGATAGAGAGTGTAAAACTGTTAGGTATTGCTTTTACAGTGCAGGGGCAGCACGGTGGTGTACGAGTATCACAAGACCTCAAAGCTCCAGGATTTCTGGTTCAACCCTTAGCTTGGGTTATTGTCTGTGTGGGGTTTTGCATGTTTTACATGTGGGTTTCCTCCACACTCCCAAAAACATCTCAGTAGGTGGACTGGCTACTTGAAATTTCCCCTAGGTGCATCAGTGTGTGTGTGTGTGTGTCTGGTGCTTTGTGAATTCCCACCTCATGTTCAGTGTTCCTAGAACCCACCACCATCCGGACCAGGATAAATCTGTTACTGAAGGTGAATGAATGAATGAATGAATGAAATATCACAGTGCACATGTAAATGTTTGCACATGGATGCATTTAAGACTGTATAGTAAGTGTATAGCAAGTCACTAGGTCAAGGTGAGATTATTGACAACTGACTAAAAATAAATTCTGGATTCATGTGAAGAGTATAAGAAGCCATGGTGATTACTATCATATAATCCCAATGAAAAAATTCGATTTCAGAGCCGTGTTTACACCAGCAATTGGTTTTAACTCTCATTTAGTAAACAAGTCCCACTGTAATGGAGGGAACAGCATGGCCCTGTTATCATAACTGATTAAATCTGTCATTTAAGCTTTTGCACTTACCGATATCACCGAAGAAATACGGCCTTCCTGTTTCCACCTCCATCTTTCACGTTAAATAGATGTTTAATTAAACGCGCTTTAGGAACCGGTCAGTAGTCAGTTATAAAGCCGCATAAACACGCCGTGTTTACAAACGCGCTGTCTGAGTCACGTGGTCGTGCTGCTGTTTCGGGTCTACCGGGAAATATGGGAATTGTAGTCCACTAGTGGTGTCCCACTGGTACTACATTTCCCAACATGCATGTAAAGTTAAAGGTAAAAAACATTTGAAACACAGCTAAAGTGTCTCATAACTTATAACAACATAACTACACTTTATCTAATCATTAAAATACTTTTTTAAAAAATCTTTTTTTTTTTTTTTTTCCATTAATGTGTTTAAATACAGTTACCACCTCGTGCCTGATAGGTTATGAAAAAAGTACATTTTATTCCCACAGCATTCACTCAACCCAGTCACCTGAACACATTCCTCACCTGTGAAATATCTAGACTTTCCACAAGTTCAACAGGAAGCTGCGTCATCCGAATTTCCTGAAGATAACGGGAAGAAAAAACTAAGTTCCCTCGTCCTGGGTTATTGATATTGACTGACAAAGGTCATTCTGAATGACCTTTTAATGACCCTGTTACCCAAATTATAGTCAGAAAGGATATTAGAATTTAATAATAAAATAAATAAATAATCAAATAAAAATATAACAAATAATTTAATATTGAAATATTTTTAACAACAACAAAAAAAAGTTTATTAATAATGTCCTGCTTAATTGCATTAAGAATGCAAAAAAAAAAAAAAAAACTGTTACTTTCCACCTGCAAACTGCAGCCACTATCAGCATAGACACCTTGTAATAAAGACTCAATTATTTCATCAAATTTCCTGAAGATGATGAGAAGAAGAAAAGTCACATCTTGTTTTCAGTGATACTGACTTATGAGGTCACTTTGAAAGCACATCCATCCATCCATCCATCCATTCTCTGTACCGCTTATCCTACACAGGCTCTACCCTACATAGCCTGGAGCCTATCCCAGGGAACTCGGGGCACAAGGCGGGGGACATCCTGGATGGAGCGCCAAAACATCACAGAGCACAATCGCACACACATCACAGACAATTTAGAGATGCAAATCAGCCTACGACACGTCTTTGGATTGGGGGAGGAAACATGAGTACTCAGAGCAAACCCCCAAAGCACAAGCAAACTCCACACACACACACACACACACACAAAACGCGGAGCCGGGAATCGAGCCCCCAACCCAAGCGTGCTAACCATTAAGCCACCATGCCCCCCGGAAACTTTTAATTGTAGGCAAAATGGCACCATAATGGAATCATCCGAATGATGAAAAAAACAAATCATTATTTTACAGTTTATCTAAAAACAGAATTGTTAATTTAATAGTTTTCCTGTTGAAACCCCCTATTATAGCTCAAAATGTTTTCAATCTCTAGTTAATTTATTTGAATGTGCCTCATTAATGTATCAAATTACTTAACAGTTTAAAAGATAACAAAGAGGGCAAGATAAATAATCTGCGAGCTGAAGTCCACATTTATACGACATTTGGAAACATATATTTTTTTTCACTCTAAATATTCTAACATACTGTCTTAAAAAGTAGAGAGAGGTAAAGACAAAGCAAAGGTTGTAAGTGAAGGTTCCACATTTTTGGGGGAAACAAATCCAAAAATCCTACAACTTTCTGAATCCAGCACTTAGTTTTTATAACATCACAATGTATATATTAACCACAGAGTTTATATACTAATTATTTATCCATTACAGGAGACACAGGACCTATTTCTGGCTTATTTCTCAAGAAACAAACATAAAGCTGAACTTGTATTAAGTGTCCTCTGCACATTAAATCAAATGTTTGCACATTATATCAAACAGTTTGATTAATGCACCATAAGATCATGGAAAATATTTCTTGCAGCATATTTTAGAACAATCAGCAGCTGGTGACAGCATTAAAATGTTTAGACGAGCGTTTTTTCCCCTGAGCCTCCTAACCGAGTTCATCCTCATGATTACCATTTTCACAGTAACACAATAAACTTGTTTTGCTGTGTTATTTGTAACTGAGGTAACTGATGATGCGTTGTGAGATGTCTAGTTTGGTGATGACCTGCAGCGCTCTGGTGCCCAGGACACGCCTCAGTGTGATACGACTCAGCTGCTGTAGAGACAGAGGACAACCTGCAGGAACACACACAACAAAAGCAAAACTCATACTCATCACTTAACGGAACAGTCCAGTGTTTTTAAATTAATCTCTACCCACAACATCTGTACCTGATCGCCTATGTGTGATTACCATGGACAATAATTTCGAAACAGGTTTCCCTGTACTGAGAAAAGAATATAATATAATAATACACAATGTGTTTATTTATTTATAATGGATGATTAAGGGCAGTTGTTGAATTCCAGAATTAAACATCCCCATTTTTATTCATGTTTACACTATAACTATAAAGATCTTAGGATTCAGAACTTAATTTAAAACTATCTTACTGGAAGAATTAATGAGTTTTCTACAAACCGTGCCAACAACTGCCCCTAGACTTCCATAATAAGTGAGACTTCGCGTAGACAGGTTTTCTGTTTTTTCTCAGTATAAGGAAACATACAAAATTTTTAATCATGGTAAACATACATGCAGAACATAGAAATCAAGTTAAAAAAAAACAAAAACAAAAAAAAAAAAACACTGGACTATTTCTTAAACAGAATACATTTTCAATGTAAAGCGTTTTTTTAACAATAAAATGTAAATGTATTCTCACTCTCATAGCGCTGTAGACAGATGTGAGATAGGGATCCAGGGGTTGTGTAATCTATTGGTTTGCGTCCCATGTTGTCCCTGACATTAATGTCTCCACCAAAGTCCACCAGTAGCTCAATCAGGTCCGTCCGACCCACTCTCGCTGCGTGGTGCAGAGCCGTCTCATGGAACTTTGTAGCATTCACGCGGGCACCTTTAAAAATATTCCATTTCCAAATTTTCTATTAAAAAGGAAAAAGCAGCTTGACATTTATTTATTTAGTCTAATATGACTGTCAATTTCTTTATAAAATAATATAATAGGCTGATCATGTCATTACTGTTACACCTGAATTAAACATGACAAGGTGTGCTGTTATAGGAAAATAATCAACAATGGGGTGGTGTTCCCGTTACTACTCTGAAAACGATCTTATAACAGCACGCCTTGAAGTGTTTTATTCCAATTACACCACAGCAATTTGTTAGCAATAACATTTTTATTTATTAAAGAATGAGACAATGTACTTTTTATTGGTTTATAGTTACGTATGATGTTGTGGAACGTCCGTGAACCAAGTTAGTTCCTGTTATCACTTACGTTATGTAACATCTATAAAAAAGTCATTCCTTCACCTCTCTTTTTCACTCTCTTGACATTAATAAGACAAAAAAACAGCTTTCATGTTAATTCAAAAAAAAAAAAAAAGTCCTCGGTCGTGATGTCTCTCCCATGGCAGAAAACTGTTACAAAAAGCGCTGACACTGGAGACTCCTTCAATGTCTGCGAAATAAACATCTCCTTACAGTAAACCTCTATCTACAATTAAATAACAACTCATTAAGCTGTTTTTTTTTTCATTAGGCTTAGATTATGTGGCATGTCCCTGGGAATTAGCTGTTACTAGAGAAACAAAAAAATATTAGAATGAGTGCATTAATATAAATCTATGATTTGCCTTACAGCCTGAACTGCTTTCAGAGCTGCTGTTATAGAAAACTAATTAACACCTTTCGACCAATCGGAATAGAGAATTCAACACTGGTGTGGTATAACAGGTAATAAAACATTCAGTGAAGAGCCAGTAGCTGTCTTTTTCTTTGTCCTTCTCACCTGCATTGAGCAGCTGTAAGGCGCACTCCAGATGTGCTTTAGCGCATGCGGCGTGCAGCGGCGTCCCAAAGTAAATGTCAAAAGCCTCCAACAAGGCTCCTTTTGATATAACCAACTTCACACATTCTGGATTACCTGCACCCAAAATGTGCAATTATCCCAGTGAATCAAACATCTCTACACTCCTGGGCAAAAAGAATGGCCAAGCCCAAAATGGCAAAATATTAAGCTTTTAATAGGCTTAACAACAAATCATTGGTCAGAAAATTAGCAAGAATTAAACAAATGCACTCCTGAGAGCTCCTGTGCCACCATTTGCTGGTTTACTTTTGCAGCAGTGAACTGTTTGTTTGGGGAAAAGCTAGAAACAGGGAAATTCACTTACATAGTCTTCTTGTACACAAAGGTAAAATCATGATAATGATTTATTTGATGTAAAATTCAAACTAGCCCATGTCTGGGTGTACAAAATTTTCTAAAAATATCTTCTGGGATGTTTTTTTTTTCTAATAATAGTAGTCATTATTTGGTTATCAAGGGCCTAGAGCAGGGAGAGATCTACAGTATATGTTTAATTCTTGCTAATCTCCTGACCAATGATTTGTTGTTAAGATCACTACAAGCTTAATATTTTGCCATTTTGGGCTTGGTCCATTCTTTTTGCCCAGGAGTGTACATACTATTAGTGGTTTATAACTACATGTGCAGATCTCACCAATACACACTGCTATTTACTGTTACTCTATCCCCGTGGTTAGACCAGTGACTGAATATATGTATCTTTGGGTTGCACAAGTGGTTAGGGCTGCACAATCTGATCGACACTCTCTGCTCCCTGTGCCAGTCTCACCTTGTATGCAGGCCTCATGCAGTGGGGAGGCAGTGAGGGCCGTGAGGGAGGGATTCACTGAAGCTCCATGCTCCAGAAGCAGTCTCGCACTCTCCACACTGCCTGCTGCACACGCATGGCACAGAGGGGTGCTACCATGAATGGTCCGTACATCCACCTTAAACACATCACACACAGGGACAGGGTTTCTAGGACACTAAATCTGTCAAATAAGAATATTTTAGTACTGCTGAACTGTACTTCTTCTATGTTCTATTCTTCTATGAGTAAAGTTTAATGAGACAAAAAATCATGACACTTTGACTTAAGTTGTCCATCTCTGTTTTTAGATTATTACACCATTAAAAAGTTAAGACCAGAAAGAAGACAACACTTCACCTGTGCGCCAGCGTTCAGAAGCACTCGAACGCACTCTGGGTGATCCTGTATGCAGGCATCATGGAGCGGGGTCATGTTGTCTACTGTCACTGCATTTACTGAAGCACCACTTTCAACCAGAAGCCGGAGCTTCTCAACTTGTCCTAAAGACGCTGCCTCATGCATTGGTGTCCGCTCAGACCAGAAGCCTATAGGACATGTGTAGGAGACCTCATGCTACATTACTTTATTGCATAATTCAGATATTTGGGTATTGACAAATATGGTGGTTAGACAGCAGATGATTTAGAGGTAAAAATGGTTGTGTTTAGGTACATAAGGTTTTACATTTACATTTATGGCATTTGGCAGACGCCCTTATCCAGAGCGACTTACAATTATCTCATTTATACAAATGAGCAGTTGAGGGTTAAGGGCCTTGCTCAGGGGCCCAGCAGTGACAGCTTGGCGGTGCTGGGGATTGAACTCATGACCTTCTGATCAGTAGTCAGAGGTTAAGTTATAACAAAAAAAAGATTGTGAGCCAAAACTATCCTGGACGATCACATTTAAGATTTGTGTGGCATTTGGAATCTGGACTTATTAGTCTTATTAAGGTGGAGTTGTTGTTCAATAATTAGCCAAACAAGTAAAAAACAGTGTAGATGTGTATAACTTCTCAGCCAAGCATCCTTGATGACAACGTGTAAAAACTATTATATAAACAGTACACAATGATTAGAGACACTATTCAACTTTACTCTTCCAGACATAATTCTTATAATTCTATAATTCTATAAGAGCCAGATAAGTATCTATCTACATACCCAAACTAGTGACACCTCCAAACAGCACACACACACACACACACACACACAGTGTATATTACACAGTGTATAGTCTCCATTTATCAGTCAGAGGCAGTATGTATGGATTTGGCTGTATTTGGATATTGAGTTGTTTTACTTTATTCATTAAATATTTTTTGCTCTCTGCAGATCAGATTAACAAAGTTGTCGTTCTTCAAATTAAGCAGTGAATAATCTGCTGTGAATGTTTCCTGGAAACACGGAAATGAATTGTTTCGACTTTTCACACCTTGAGAAAAGCCTGACTCACCGATTTCCCCAAAACACGTCCTCCCTGCAGGTGGATCCATGTTTATGTCAGTGTATTATAAGGGGCAACACTGTCATTTACAATGGTACAGTCCATCACCCCCGCTGAATGGTTTAGTCCCATCATGTCCCAACTTCAGCTAGCATCAACACTCAAAACCCTTCCTTCATTTTACTCCACACACACACAGCTGTGTTTATGACTAAACATTTATTTTTAGACAAAGAAATAATGTGAAACTGGAGATTACGATTCAGGTCAGTCTTGCTAGGAATCATGGGAGTTGTGGTTTCTTTATTTGAGATATTACTTAACCTTTTTTCTTACTTCATAATAAAAGTCTGCTACAACTCAAAGTATAAATATTAAATACAGTTTCCTGTATTTGCTTTACAGTTTAAAATGAAGACACTTACAGGAAGAAAGGTCTCTTAAGGGTTTAGTGGATGGTTGAGAGTTCCTAAAATATGAATTTTCAGGGGTCATTCCATGATTGTGATTCCACTGATATCACATTTACAAATATATATATGTAAAATAAAAGACCTCTTAAACGCAGGTAAAGTGCCCTTCACAAACTTGAAACCTTAATATAACCTACAAAGACAGCACTTTTCCCACAATAATTACACTTTCCCTTGAAATATAATCAAAATACTTGCTTTTAAACATGCTTTTCCAGGAGTCATCCATTATAGGCTAATGTACATTTTAGTTCATATTCACTCAGTACTGTTACCTGAACAAACAAAGTGAGGTCCATGAAGACATGGTGTGCTACGTTTGGTGCAGAAGAACTCGAGTGTCCTGCACAGAGCTCTGACCTCAAGCCCACTGAACACTTTCAGGATGAACTGGAACTCTGACTGCTACAGTCTTGCTACAGTGCAAGACTGAACTGTAATGTTGATTTTTAGATTTGCAGTGATTTGTGTAATGCATTAAATCTCCCTTTCTGAAGAAAAACACAAACCATGATTTCACACGTTTTTACTTAATGTTTTTACTTAAGCAGTACAGAAATTATATGAGCCCCATCTGCTCAGCACAGTTCTTCCGTTCATTAAAACACTGGTGACATTTTGCACAGGGCCCCTGCCATGTCAATACTGCAGTAGACATTTGGTCCTTTCTAAAGCAAAAGAGATATAAAGGAGAACTAGGCCACTTTTCTCATGTGTTTTCAAGAGCTTTTTCTCTCGGCTGCTAAAATAAGAGCACAGTGTTCAAGCAGCTTCATAGTCTAACGTTAAAGAAAAGTCTGACATTTTCATCAAAAACATTTTGTGTACACTTTAGTGTTTTAAAAATTACCTCCAAAAGGCTTCTACGGGGTGTAGAATGACTGAAAAACTGCTTTTAAAAGGATCAATACAGAGCAAATGTTACCTCTTCTAAAAACCCTCTTGGCACTACTTTATTGCTCATTTCCAACCTGGAGTCAGTTACAGACGCTAGAGGCTTTTTGAAGGTAATAATTGCCACACAAACTAAAATGTGCAAAAAATGTGTAATTTTCAGGAAGGTTGGAGCTAATCATTTAAGTATATTTTCTATTAACCTATGATGTATATGAGTGGCCCAAGAATCACACACTGCCTCTTAACAGAGATGTAAAGGCAAAAGCTGCAAAACCCCCATAGACTCCCATCCCTATTAACAGTTATGCCAAAGTCTTCATTTGTATTATGTATATATATATAATCCTCATTTGTATAAATGTTTATATTATCAGCGATTGGATAAGCATTATTAAAGGAAGAGGTTATATGAATTTGGTGTTCTTGACACGTCCCTTACATTTGCAAAGCAAGGTTTGGACATATTGCTAGCTACATTGCCGTAACTAGTAAAAGCACCAATCTGTAAGAAAATACAATGTATTGAATCTTATGAGGTTGGCATTAAAAGCTGGTAATTGCAGCTTAAAATCAAGCAAACTTTTGACACCTCTGTTTGAGAGGCCATCTGTAAGTTTTTGTACATAATTATAAAAAAATACTTCTGCTTCTTTGTTTTTAATTCACTCTGTTACTTGTGCCTTTATATCACTTGAGAACATCCGATGATTTGGCATCTTTGGACTAAATGCCCTCCCTGTGTGAACAGGGTGAAAACACAATGATGGCAACTGAATACAGGACATCAACCAACAATCAGTGCAATATGTCTCATAACCTGATTATACAAAGCAGACGGCCTGACCCATCTCCCCTTTTAAATGCTAAATCTGTAACTGTATACATGAAATTCCTTTATGGAAAGAAAAAAAAAAAAAAACTCTTTTGAGAGAATCAGCTAGCCCATTTTGGTTACCATTTTTTTTTCCAAATTTTCTTTTTTTTTTTTCCTTAAAGATTACCATCCTCTGAATATCTGATATTCAACAATGTTAAGAGCTCAGTTACTGGTCACCCCCATCGCCAAAGATGTCGTTCTTCTTGCGCTCCATCTCGGCAAAGTCAAAGTCTGTGCCAGTCATACGCTTGTAGATGTCCTTGATGTCATCGCAGGTGGTCTCGAAGTGGGTCGTGGCATCGTAGGAGCGAGAGATGAAGATCTGGAGTCAAACAAAGGGCATATAGAGTTCATTAAACTCTAGAGCAGGAGTTGTCAACTGGTGGAGAGTGGGGATATTGATATTGCAGAACCAATTAACATGAAGAAGAAAAAAAAAAAAAAAGCCTGAAAATGACTCTAGTTTCTGAACACTCAACTCTAGCTCAACTTCTGTAGCAGATCCTGTGTTGTGGCTTGTCCAAACACTTGCATTTTTTAGCTGAAGGCAGCTCATCAGACCAGAGCCTAGCTGCATGGTATTAGACTAGCTGTATGGTATTATGTCAATAAGGGGAGAGTTGAAAACAGACTGTTTAAAGAATGTACAGAGAAGTATTTGTTTATCCGCTCACATCAAATTCAAAATAAATGTGTCTCATCTGTTTAGAGTCAATGGCACTAGTCAAAAGTAATGTGAAGCACAACTGTGAAACAAACCAACCAAACTGATGCATCTTATTTATAGCCACAATCTAATCATTAAAAGGTAACTGTTGCTGTCATTCAGTCATGTTAGTTGCTTATCCGGACTTTTATAAGCAAGGAATTCTATGTAACTGGATGTTTATCAGTTTTAGTCAAATACCCCTGCCCTATAGTATGTTCAAGACTTTGAACATTTTTATTTGTGACTACTTCATGAAGAATAAATTAGCATACAATAATCAACTAGAAGGCCAAATAAACTTTCCACCAGACTAACCTGGCTATCAGTTCCCAAGTCGGTTGGAGCATAGAGATCACTGATGCTCACAAATCTGTGGAGGATCAAACAGGAGAAATATAAACAGGGAGCATTTTGTATTTTCCCACTACATCATATCACTTCAGGATATTAAGTCACATGTAAAACACATACTTCTGCTCGATAGGCTCCAGCAGGTCCAAAGCTGGTTTAATTTCCTTCTCAGGGTCGTTAGTCTCCACAGTGGTGCTGGCGATGGCGATGTATTTACCCTGCGCTGCCACGTTGTGTGCATACGAGATCATGCACACGTAGATATCTGCAATGAAGAGCAAACATTGTAAATCAATGGCAAAAGAGTCATCCTCAAAATGAAACCTACCCATACCACTGACTGTATGAACTTCACTTCCTGTGTGCCTCACCGTGCTTCCTGTTGACCTGGTTCTGAGGGATGATGATCTGGCAAGAGTTGGAGTCTGAGGTGTTCTTAATGGGGTGGCTTAAGATGCAGATGACTCGGATCACCTTGCCGACGACCTTGGCCCGGTCCATGATGTAGCTGGGGTCACAAATCAGCTGTTTACAGCGGGCAATCTGAACACATACAAAGATACAAGACATACAGATTTTAAATCGTACCATTTCCATGCCAATTATTCATTAGTGACGTATTGCGTATTACATTTTGCACTGAACTGTATTGTATGTATTGTACTTCTGACATTTGTTTACTCCATATTAACACAGTATTGTATAATAAAGAATTTTCTTGTACATTTCGTACATGGCAAATAAAAGGTTCTGATTCTGACAAACTACAGTGCAGCACAGAAATAAAACAGAAATGCTGCACACTGGTAACAAGTCAGTGATCATGTGGATATGCAGGTGCTGCATCAGGCATCTGATAATTGCACATGACACCATGGTGGTAGACCTGATTAACGACGGTGAAAAGACAGCCTAGAGGGAGGAAGTCCAGCACCTGGTGGTGTGGTGTGCTGACAACAACCTGTCCCTCAACACCCAGAAGACCAAGGAGCTCATCATGGACTACCAGCGGACCAAGACGAGTCACATGCACCCCTGACTACATCAACAGAGCTGAGGTACCTTTAAGTCTTCCTTCAAGTTCCTGGGCGTCCACATCTCTGAGGACCTCACCCAGGGCCTCAGCACCTCCACCCTGATCAAGAAGGTGCATCAGAGAAAAGCTCACATAACTACTTGATGATAGTGAGCTTCTATTGCTGTATCATCAAAAGCATACCAACAAACTGCATCTCAGTCTCCGAACGGAAGGCCCTCCAGTGAAAACCACCCAACACATTGCTGGTGCCCAGCTACAATCCATCGAAGACATCTGTCACAAACGCTGCCTACAGAGGGTAAAAGGCATCATCAAGGACATCTCTCACCCCAACCCATCTGTGAAGTGCCACAGGAGCCTTCATTATCGCACCAGCCGGCTAAGGAACAGCTTCTTCCCCTCAGCAGTCAATCTCAGAACCCCTCACAACAGCGCTAATCCCCTTTCCTCCAACACCCCAATTGCTGTTTGCACTCAAGACTATCTTACACAGTTTGCACACACTTCTCTTTTTCACTACTCCCTGCACAAATACTTCTACTTCTATTGCATCATGCCTAATTGTATTCGCATGTGACTTGCACTTTACTGCTACCTTACCTCATTGCCTCTTCCTGCACTACACACTCAATGCCACTTTGCTATTTTGCACTGTTTAGATAATACTTGCATTTTGTTTGGCTTTGTACTTGTACTCAATTTCAATTGTGAAATACATTTTAGACAAAAGTAACAGGGATGTGTACAAATTACACAACAGACTGCATACATTTAGACTATTACAACTTCTTATCAGAACAAGTATAGACGATTCCACAACCACATTCATTAGTCGCTGTTATGGGGATGTTTACTAGCCAGGGTGGTTGAAAAAAAAACAGTGAAGCAGGTAGTAAAGAAACAGGATAAATATACTTTGTTAGTCTGGAAATATTTTAGACTATATGAAAATAATTCTACAGTCAAATGCTCATTGTGTAAGACTACGCTGGGAACAGACTTTTATTTATTTTCTTTTGCGTTACTGGAATGTTATCACTTTCATATTAAATTGTATAAAGTGTAGAAAAATGCAGGATTATTTTTTTTTAGTTCCACATCCACCTGCTCCATAGATGGCACTTAATGGAATTCCTCCTGCAGTTATTTTTGTTGTGCTTTGAAGCTAAATAAGATTTAAATAAAATCCTTGCACAGTGCCATAGTGAATTCTATCATGACTAGCGCTGTGCAAGAATGTGCATTCAGTGCAGCAGGTTGCTCTTCACTATTCATGGCAGCTGACAGATTCCGATCCAATCTAGCTTTCGGGCGCTACTGAGGAATTGAGCATGGTGTGGTTCAACTAATAGGTTATTATAAGCATGGGAAAACCTCCCACAAGCTGCTGTAGATGGAGCATCCTCCCTCCAAGGAAGGCTGCTCATAGAGCTATAAGGATGACTCTCTTTACGGACATGAGCTTCAGTGCTGTGCATGCGCAGTTCCAGAATCAACTATTTCAGCTGAGCTGCCAGGTTGTCTACATGAGTGCATTTTAAGAATCTGTACACCACTACATGGTGTAATATGATACAAAGAATTATAATTTTGCACATTTATTGCACTGAGTTATATATTCTCACCATTCACCAAGTAGCCTAAACGAATCACTGAAGCTGGATGTAACGTAATTTGCTGCCTGTCTATCACTGTTAATTGAAGTGCAGTTTGCTGTGAGCAATAATGTCATTCTAAAAGGTAGTTAACTACCTTTCAGAATTAGTCATGCAACCCACAGTGTGCACGCAGAATTAATTCCTCACCTCTCCCTCAGATTTGACGCCCACTATTTTGCCATTCTCTACAATGATCTCTTCAATTGGCTTGTTGAGCATGTAGGTTCCTCCATAGATGGCACTTAATCTGTAAAACACAAACATGTTCAATTTATACAGAGAGGTGAAAATGTTTGTTACAGCTTTCAAAAGCACTAAACTAAAATTCCTGTGTATACGATAGAAGAGAGGCTGACCTGGCAAAGCCCTGAGGCAGTTCTCCCAGACCATACAGTGGGTAAAGATAGGGGCTCTTCCCATATCTCGCCAAGGACTCACTGTACAACTTAATCCTATTTATTGTGTCTAGGCAGGGCTGATCCAGATAACTAGACAGAGAGAGAGGATGAGAGAATCATCACACACTTAACATCAAAAGAAAACATCCAGTTTCCTGTTAAACACTAATTCATTTCTGTATGCAAAGACAACTCACTCATCTGTGCGGTAGAGTGCAATGGCGTGGCCTGTAAAGTCGATGACATCCTGCCCCAAGTCAAACTTCTTGTAAACCTCACGCATGGTAGTCTTTTTGGGATCCACACCCTCCATAGTTTTGGGATCGTTCTCATCAAAGTTGGCTACGAAAACCAGAAATTTCCGGAACCGTCTCTTCTCAAACAGCCCCATCAGGCCTGAAAAGTATTGTATAGAAATGAGTGTGACTGAATGAGAGAGCAACACCTTATGATTAGGAGTGTAAGAGGAACTGCAGTGCACTTAACTTGTAAACAATATGATTATAACCACAATTTAGTGTTCCACATACAAAAAAGGGAAGTACCAATATTTAAAACTTTCAGAAACCCACTTCAAGAAATCACAAAATCCAAGCAACATGTTTTCTGCTTCCCTAACAGAATCAACCAATATCAAATATCACACCTGACTAGTGCTAGGGTTTTCATGAAACAAAAACGTGAAAAAACAGTATGCATAAATGACATGCATGTACTCAGAGCCATTTAAAATATCACTCTACAGAATCCTTTAAGAAGAATGCTTTGAAAATGAATGTTTTAACAGATTTATATTAGGTTACTAGAGGAACTCTGAAATTGCAAATGTTGAGTATAAAAACAGTAAAATATTGGTTTTGATTGGGTGCATCATTACTGCAGACTATGCCTCATGCCCGCCAATCTACATCGCCACACCAAAGCCTCATATTACGACGTAAAATTAGATTTAGGACTATATATTTTGTGTCCGGTCCAAAACAGTGAATTTCAAATGGAAACAATAATGCAAACAATTAGATGGTTATTTAATGACCTGTTAAGCCTAGTTCTAACCTCAGGTTTTTTAGTATTGTGACGGCACTTGTTTTGCGATGTATGATCGGCAGAACAGGATTCTGCCACCAATATCAGAACTTCAGAGCCCACTTACTGGAGGCCAGAGCCTCAGTCTCGGTGGAGGGCACTTTGTAGATGCTGCCCTTCTTGTAGACAAAGCTGCCCTCTATCACTTTGAAGTCCAGGTAACGCGTCACCTGTGTGATCAGCAGCATGCGCACAAGCTGGCCTAAAACACACACACAAAACAAAATAAACAGAACCTTTTCATGACATTAATAAGATTAATTATCAATGGCACAGAAACACTGATAGGAAAAACATAATCACAAAACATTCTCCCATCACTTGAGGCGTGAATGATCAGCGAGCTGGCAGAAGTGCTACATTACAACTGATTGCTAGGCAACAGGATCAGCAGAGTTATTGAAGCCTGCAGCATTTGGCACACAGATTTCCAGATCATGACTTGTTTTTTGTTCGCTTATAACTATAGTTCCTCTGACATTGCTTTGTTCTTACCGTTTGCCATGAGGAACTTGGGGATGAGGTCCACGTTCCAGTCACGACCTTTCCCCATCGACTCTGGAGGGGTACCGGGCAAGCTGAAGCGCTTGTACAGCTGAGAGAGGAAGGGGAGCACTTTATAAACACTGCTTACATTAACAATTAACATTAAATAAACAATTTATGAAGCAAGTAAGGAATACAACATGATAGGGCTTGCTGTTGTAGGAAAATAATCAATTGTGGGGTGGTGTGACGTCAACCGACGTAAAGTGGAGGCACTGTTACCACCCTGACGTTGACCATTTCCCAAAAACAGCATGTCCGAAACTGTTACTCCTCGTATACCTCAGCAGTATGTCAACGCTAACTATGTTTATTTATTAAAGAGTGGCAAGTCACATGTTTTATGCATTTGTAGATACAGTTAATGTTATGGAATGTCTGTGAGAGAAATGAGTTCCTGTTAACACAAAAGCTATAAAAAGTCTCTCACCAGCCTCTCTTTATTTTCTGTCCCGATGTTAAGATTTTGGCTGAACTATAACTCCGAAGATAATAAAATGGAAATGATAATGCAGTCTTCCTTCATAGCATGAGATGCTCTTTTATAGCCCACTTGCGTAAGTTGATGTGAAACAACTTGGTTTAATATTTTTGCCCTGCCCAAGCCCTGCCTAAAATTTCAGCAAGAAAATCAAATGACATTTTGTGGCAGGCAAAAAAATCATTATTTTGAGGTTGTGAATAACATCACCAGTGACAAGAAATATTAATATTATTTCTTGTTAAGAAATAAAATCCAGTCAGTTTCTGGAACTCTGAGCTACTGATCAAGAGCTAGAACACTAGAACGCTTTGAATAAAACCATGTGCCTAATGAATAAATGTAAACGGAAGCTGCCTTTAAAGCTTTTTGAGTGATTAAATGGACTTACGTCCTCCAGAGGGGTGATGGAGGCGCTGTCTCCGCCGTAGTACGAGTTCCTGTCCATGTGCAGGACCTTCTTTCCCTTCACAGACATGATCCCTGACAGGATGCATTCCTGTGAGAAACACAGCACGTTTACATACACAAGCTCCTGTACACAGACACAACAGTGTATTCTGTAAAGGCAGGTCTACTCTGCTTCTGAACAAAGAGAGGAGATGAGTTTAAACACATTACCATGACACTCGGCTATTTCAGGGCTACAATTTACAAACGGATAACATGCGAAAACTGTGTACGTTCTAAGACTGTCTTGTGTGACCTTGCAGGAGATAATAAACCAAACACGGCAGATTCCATCAAATATTTTGCATTGGCAGTCAAACATACACATGTTTCGTCATCGTGTCTGCACTTGGCATCCTACAACAAATCTCGGAGTCTCAAATTTCAGCTGAGAAGCGTGAGAAATAAACAGTCGAAGCAGTCTATGGCATTCAAATTACTCATACTTCTACACTCCATAAGATGGTACTTTGATTAGCCACGTCTTGTTGTGTTTCCTATTTGACTATTACAGAAATATATGTAGTGTCAAAAAGTTGTCCAAAAAGGTGATTAATGGTTGAAAAACCTGTCTTCATTTTAGTTTTATACTTTTCCAAAAAAAAAAAAAAAAAAAAAAAAACTGCATCGAATTAACTGCATCTTAAGACAGTTGCTACAACAGAGCATTTACAGATTTAAGAATCACTAGTACAGATCAAGTTGAGTAATTAAGACTTAATACAGAAAAAAGAAAATAATGGGTGGCAAAATATTTCAAATAAAGGAGACAAAAACGATGGCATGTGTGAAGCAGAGCTGATGGGAAAGAATACCAAAGCATCACTCTTTTTTAGAAGTGGGACAGCGTTGCTGCTACACTACTCAATCCCTGCTCTTATGACTTACACCTCTAAGTATTGAGCATGACCACAAGATAACAAATAAGCACTCATGGGATGTTTAAAAAAAAAAAAAATGCATGTTTGCCCACCTACTGAGTCCATAATGCGATTAACTCTAGTTATAGAGATCATGTGATGAAGTGGACTTTATATGGCACGTACATTACGTCCCATCCACAACACCACAGACGTGCTCAACTATGACATACCTACTTGTTAACTTCATCCAAAGTTGTTTTCCGATACACTGCTGGCATGCAAATAAGAGCCAGATGATTCCTCTAAAAAGGAAGTGAGTCAAGCCACAGGTCTGAATGGAGCTTATTTCTCAGAGCGCTGAAGTGTAACGCGGCTAAAAAACAAAAACTCACTATTTTCATTTGTAAAGTGGACAAAGTCAATCTTTTCTACATTAAAAAGGGAGAAATGCACTGCTGCGGTCCATCAGAGAAAAAGCAGACTGAACTTCACTGTGGAATAGTCATGCATGTTGTTCTTGGTTTCATTCCCTACCAGAATATCCCAAGCCCCATCCCATGACTACAGGCCAATTTCTCATCCAAAAACAGCCACACCCGTGGACACACCACCAGCCTCCACTGCCACAGGTCCTCATTTACAACCGCTTGCTCTTTTTTTCTGCTCTCAGTGCCTAGAAATGCAATGCAGCTGCAGCTAAAAAGCTTCAAATAAAAATCAATCACAGTGTTTTTGTGGGAGGCTTCATGTGAACCGCCAGTCAAAAGCAATGTGCTCTGCAATGTGTTATGCAGAAATAAAAAAAAAAAAATCAAAGGAGGAGAATTTAAAATGGTTCGAATTTATATTTTAGATCTAACTGGTAAAGGCCATAGCTTTAATGTGAGCAGAGTGTTCACACTGGGAAATTCAGTAAAATATACCCTAGTGCACTATTATTTTTCAGATGAACAAATGATGCCAGAGGAGTCACAGCCTGCCCTACGCACTGAAAGGAAATCAACCTGCAGACCCGCTCAACACAGATTTTTTTATTTACATAAGCGAACTGTTCAAATATTAGGCGCAATATTTAATTGTGTACAATATGGATATCTGGTCATTTTTAGAGCCATAGATTTCTTTCATTCCTAAACTTTCCTCTTTATTTTTTATTAAATTGGTCATGAGATTTAAGTTGACATTAGACACAACCCTTGTTTTTGAGCTACTGAGATTACACTCACTTAATTTAAGAGACTCATTTAATATAAGTTTATATATAAACCCTGACAATGGCGAGTTGTTCCAGCATTATAATAAGAGTGGGTATGTTTCACAGATCTCACTTTGCCTGGGATGCAAAATAGGAGCAAAAAAGTATTTAAAAGGGTTTTTTTTTTTTAAAAAAAACACAACTATGTAAGATACTGTGTGGCAATTTGTTATTTCTATTTAGTGGACAGTGTTAGTATCCATTTTAAGACATTAGGTAATACATAATTACAAGCATATAATGTAAGAATCTACCACATGATATGCCGTTTAAGACACAGCTCTAGATCAGGGTCACTGATTAGACACTTGTAACACGCAACTTATACATCTGTCTTTCAAATGATGCTATCTATGAGCGAGTCAGTTTTTTTTTTTTAAGCGTTAGAGAGTGCATCTGCCCCTGCATTTCCCTGTACCTGCATTTAATAAATCATTCAGATAGAGCCTCGTTAAGATCGAACAGCTTAAATACAAAGTCTTAGCTCTTTGGTAGAACATTTTGCATAATATTTTCCTAATTAACCATAATTCTGAGTCAAGTTATTTCCTGTTATCACTTACCACTTATCAACTTTTTTCTCTCTTGAAGTTAATAAGAAAAACATGCTGATAATAATGGAAAAAAAAAAAGTTAGAGTAAAAGTGTTAGGAAAAGTTACAGCTTTACCCCGACTGTTACAAAGCACCGATACTGGAGACTCCTTCCAAAAGTGCTAAATAAACAGTTCCTCACAAGCTCTATCAACAACTACACTTCTAAATAAATAAATAAATAGAAAACTGTTAATGTGGAGCATCAGACATACATGTCTCTGTGTAAGTTGTTACTATAAAAATAATAACACATATAGAAAAATAACCAACACCTTAATCAACCAACCAGTCAGAATCGAGAACTCGGCAGCAATGTGGTACAGACTGTAATAAAGCATAATGATCTATAGGTATTTAAAATGTGTAGAACAGTAAGAATTAGAGCCACATTAGAATTACTTTCCACTAAAGAGAGAAAAGGTTAAAGCTTTTTTAAAGCTAAAAGCTCATGTCCAACACTTTATGGACTATAATAAATCAGGATCTGGCACTATCACCACTTGATATGTCAAGTGTACAAGGAGAGAAAGTTATGCAAGAGGAACCTTCTTGCGGTGGTGCACTCGGTGCAGCACTGAAGTTCTGGAGGAGTTAAATGTTAACAGAACGCCAGTAAAAAAAAATCAGCTGACTGCATGCAATACACACCTGACTTTTCAGTCAAGGGAGATTGAGTCAGTCACGTGAAAAAGTGATGCTGTCTCAGGTAAACTGACATTCTGGCTCCTTTTTGATGGCGCTGGCTGCCTGCTGAGACTCAGATATTTGCCTGTCTGACTGTCAGCCAGTCCCAAATGTCAGCATGCTGTCATGGTGTCGCAATTCTGCCAAGGCTTGCTGCTTTGAAAACTGCAGTTTCTTTCCTCTGCTCATTCTCTTGTTTTCTTCTTGAACAGCGCAACACTCACTCAGACTTTTCTTTTCAGTGATGACTCAGTTCATCCCACTCACTGAAGTTACAGACAACTGGCATTCTGTATTGGACTATGACGTGAGAAACAAGCGCTTCCATGTTATTCATTTATATGATAGACAAGCAGCAATCATGGCAGTTTGAGCTCTCTGAAAGAGGAGAAAGAAAACGAATACAAGAGAGGACAAACTACAGTAACGTTTTTGGCAAGCGTAAAATGCTTTAAGGAAAACAAAAAAGAAAAACATGATAATGATAGTAGCACAAAAGGCTCCTTTAACTAAGACAGCTTAATTAGGCTACGAGTTCAATTTAGTGAGATTGTACTGAACTCTACTATAATATATAATTCATTTGTGAGGAGTAAACAATCTGGGTTGAAGTCTGTGCATCACAGCATAACAAATTCTCTTTTGCAGAACTAACTACACGCCACACTTTCATTTCCTTGCCAATACATGGCCGTGCCTATTTCTGAGTACTATTGAGACTACTATGCAGAGCACCTATAGCAAACGCTTCACACCCGATTCCCAACTTCCTCTTTCCTGTTCAGTTGTGCTGCACTCTGCAAAGCCAGCCTGGCATTTAAACGTTTCCTGAATATCACTCAGGGTTTTGTTATTCATGCCTCCAGATCCACAATGGAACCACTGGAACATGCAGTCAACTAACAAGGCTATGTCTGCTTTATTATAGCTGAATCCTTAGACTTTTTCTGCTGTTATTAAAATTATAAAAACAAATTTGTGTTGTTTGATATGTCTATATCGACCATGATATATTGTGTTCCATATATTGTGCATGAAATAAATCCCAGTGATTTCTTTCAACGCAAAAATCAACCCTCTTATGAACCTGACAAGAAATTCCACTCAATCTAAAAGTAACACAAAACAGTCAAGAAGAAGCCTTTATATGTCACATATACATTACAGCAAAGTGAAATTCTTTTCTTTGCATATGCCAAATTGTTAGGAAGTTGGGGTCAGAGCGCACATTCAGCCATAATACGGTGCCCCTGGAGCAGAGAGGGCGAAAGGCCCAACAGTAGCAGATTGGCGGTGCTGGGGCTTGAATCCCCGACCTTCTGATCAGTAACCCGGAGCCTTAACCACTGAGCCACCACTGCCCCAATCCGACTGATTCTTTCCAAATCAATTTCATGAAAAATATCGCTGCACAAAACTTTCACTAAACATGAAGCAAAGGCGATAATGGTCCAACGCCGGATCCGTATCAGATCAGATTTGACACATTTCCTGATCGGATCTAATGATAATGTTGACCAATACAATATGTCCTATCTTGCACATGAACAATATTTGCTGCAGAAACTTGGAGGAAACATGGTATAAAACCAGCAGAGCATTACAGTCTGGAAAAACTTTAAAGGCGGATGGGAGGCTGTATTCCTGTAGTGTGTGTGTCAAAGACATCAAGATATAACGCATTGCAACTGCAAACAGTTTCACTGTTGAGCTATTCATAGATATTGGATTAGATATTAGCCATCTGCTCTAATATCATGACTAGCAGTCAGTGCACAGAGATCTGATATCAGAAACATGTTATAAAATGGAAAAGAAAAAAAAAGGGATCAGAGAATCTCTAGTGAAATATCTTCCAGTATATATCACGAGGGCAGCATGGCATGGTGGTGCAGCGGGTAGCGCCGTCTGTATGGAGTTTCACATGGAGCGCAGTTTTCCTCACGTCTGTGGAGGTTTCCTCTGGGTTCTCTGGTTTCTTCCCACCTCCCAAAAACAGGCTGGTAGGTGAACCAGCTATTTTAAGTGCATGAACACGTGTGTGCGTGTGTGTGTTCCTGGGATAAACTCCAGATCCTCCACCACCCTGACCCAGTCACTGCAGATGAATGATGATGATGATTGTACTATGTCTTGCTATATTCAGTCTAAATAAGGAAGGTTTCATAACCTAAGTCATAGCTGGAAAAGTTCTAAGTTATATGAAACCGGAAATGACGTTTCTGTCATTTACATTTTGACGTACACACACAAAACTATGTGGACTATTACTACACAGGACTGGATGAACAGTATGAGGAGTTAAAACTCCATAAATGAGGGTGCGGTTATTTACTAGGGTTTGTTAAACAATTAATTAGCTTTGACTATAAGCACTGCTTTGACATAAATCAACAATTAAAGGAGCGAAACCAGTCTCCTCCCAAAGGAAATTAGCTGTTATTTACTGAGATTAAGCAGAAAGGCGGAGGTGAAGAGGAGGCTAGCTCCTGGAGCTAACACACACTGCCTGCAAACTTCACATGCGCGAGCTACTCTGTGCACTCGTGCGCTTTTTCACTTCAAATGCTGATATATATCTAACCACAAAATAACAGTTATTAGCTCTTCATTTTTTTTTTTTAAACAACTCAATATTGTACAGCTTGGCGTTCAGTTCGCGCGGGGAGAGATTACAGCTACCCAGCCACCTAGACAGCTAGCGACAGTTAATAACTAGCCAGAGAGCTACATTATCTAGCTAATTAAGCTAATAGCTTGGAATGATCAGTGAAATATCACAGCATTTGCGTGGCAAATTCTTATAATACAAAAAGACAAGCAACTTATTACAGTCGCAATGCCGTCAAGTGAATACAAATGAGTTAGCTAACCGGAAAAAAGGCTAACCATACGTTTGGCGCTACTTAGCAAGGCGAAGTCAGAGAAACAACCAAGTTAGCACGGAGTAGGGCAGAATCCTAAATTGCTCCCTACTCGACATATAGTGCACTATAAATCATATACAACCCTATCCTATACAGTGCACTAAGATAGTGAGCGTGCAACTACTTGGAATTGTACCAAAGCTAGCTAACTAGCCAGCTAAGTAGCTAGCTGATCAGGCTCTGCCTCTTTACAGATACAACTCACATCCGGAAAAGCAGATAAAAAATGTATTAGCTTTTATCAAGATGAGTCTATACCGTAAGTCCAGTTCCCAAAACGATAACGTCGTATTCTTCATTCATTTTTGCTTCACGAGTTTAATCCCCTTTTCCTGTGTGTCGGGCCTGAAGAAGAAAATGGAGATTAGCGGCAAAGCTGGAAATGAAAGAAGCGGTGGAACGTCAAACAGGCTGGATGAACGGGGTGGGAGGGGCCTGTGCGTGTGGGAGGGGCCTGTGCGTGTGGGAGGGGCCTGTGCGTGTGGGAGGGGCCTGTGCGTGTGGGCGGAGCCACGTGTCTACGCTGGAGGATATTTTTTTCTCGTCAAGGACCAGAAACTGCATAATATATTAATATTAATTAATATTAGTCAACAGAGTAAAGTAGAAGGCTGAACAGGATCTTTTTTGTGCCAAAACAGAGAAAGAGAGAGAGAAAGGACACTACTATCAACCATTACTATTAAACACAGCGCCGCTGTATTCTCAATTCTGATTGGTCAGAAGGTGTTGATTAATTTTCTGTAACAGCAGCTCTCACAATAGTGCTGGTTGCACGTTTATATTAGTGCACACTTTCCAATATTTTATCATTTCTACAGCAACAAAACAAAATAACAGGTACTTGTATGGTGGAGAACAAACTTAGAAACAAACTGCTGAGGTAACATTTATAGACTGATCTCAGGAGTACACCTTAAGCTTTCAAGTAATTACAAGCAGCTTTGTTACTTTGTGTCATTGTGCATGGCCTATCCCTCCTTATCCCTCTCCCTCCAGATCTCCCTCTCACTCATTCCATTTCTATTTGCCTCACTTCTTTTCTTTCTCCATCTCCCCTTTCTTACTCTATCACCCTCTCTCTCCCTCACTAATTCCATCTCTCTGTTTGCCTCACTTTTCTCTCTGTCTCCATCCCCTTTCTTACTCTCAAGCTCCCTCTCTCACACTCATTCAATCTCCATTTGCCTCTCCTTCTCCTCTCTCTTACTTTTTTCTATACCTCTCTGTCATGCTTATCTACCTTTCTCCTAGTTCTGTAAAACATCGGAGAAACCTGGATATTAGTTTTGATAAAATGGCTGTTTAGGCAGTTTTATTCTTACAGTTTTTTTTAGAACCTGTTTCATACCAAGAATGCATTCTCAAGCCAGTGTTAAAGCTTGTGTACCATTGTTCTTGTAAAAATAAAGCTGAGGTCAACTTTTGTTTCTAAGTTTAACCAACTTGAAATATCTTACAGTATACATGGATTAAAAACAACGAATAGTTGTTTCTATGTGGAGGCGTTTACTGAACATTCTTGGAAGGAGTCTCCAGTATCAGTGCTTTGTAACTTTCATGGGTAAAACTGTAAATTTAAGTTTTCTGACATGGGCTTTATGGTTCCTTGGTGAAATGAGAAGCTGCATTTTTTTTTTTTTTTTTTTTTTTTTTGTCTTACTAACTTCAAGAGGGAAAAAAGGCCAGTGCTGCTATAATGCATGTGATAATAGGAACTAACTTGCTTCATGGACATTCCATAACAATAAATGCAATTATAAATGTCATTCTTTAATAGACAAAAAAAAATTTTTGTGTTGGCAAATTGCTGTGGAATAAGTGAAATAAAACACTTTGTAACATGTTTCACATGGGCCTGTTATTGGTTATTTCCCTGTAGCAGAAGACCCCATCGTGTTTTTTTCCTTCCTTTACATTTGCCAGTTTATTTTCAAATTAGTTTTTAGATGACCCCATTTTGTTCATGGACATTCTTTAGGTGCATTGTTGAAGCCTTAACACCTTAATTTTTAGTCTCAAATATATAAATACTGTACTCAGACATGTATGGAGTGTTTTCCAAATTTTTTTATTTTACTGCTAAAGCAAAAGTACAGCACATGCCATCTACTGTTATACTATGATAAGTAATTATCTTATGCATCAGATCTCTCTTTAGTATTTATAATCTGATGTAATTTGCACAGGTTTTGCTTTATGATAGCTTGTCAGTACTGTATTCTGTGTCTCATTTAGTTTGTTTTTAAACTATTCTACATTAATTTTAACTGATTTGTATGGGGCCTCTAGCCTCATTGCACCCTGTTACAGGGGTTTCATGAAAATGGCTTGCTATTTGGCTGATTAGTTGGATCAAGTGTGTAAGTGCAGAGAAAACAACAAAATATGGGTTATATATAGTATCTATGCCTATATTTTATTCTGCATTATCTCCAGTAACAATTTTATGCTTTTTACTTCATCCCAAAACTTAAAGGTCATTTTAATAGAAGGTAGTTAACAAACCAAACACAAAAAAAATGATTCCACACAGAAGTGCTTGATTTATTTCAAATATATTTGCACAGAACTGCTTTAGTATTATAATTTAATATGATTTATCTGGATAGCTGCTTGTTAAGGCTCTGGCTCCTCAGGTGTCTCGAACACTCTGGTTATGTCTGGTTTCTTGGCATGCTGTCTAGCTGTAGTGCCCGTGTTGTCCTCTGTATCTGTGAGTCCGAGCCGTAACAGGGTCCTTGCTGTGATCGCATGCTGGCCGATGCATGCCATGTGTAAAGCTGGGAATTATAGAACAGAGAATGATTTAAAGTTCACAATTTACAAGTTTGTAGTTTTTTTTTTTTTTTTTTTACAGTTAAGACATATGTTAGCCTGTGTACCTGCAAACATCGTCAACTTATCTGACTTATTTGCAAAACCAGATGAAAGCTTGTGGGATTCAACAAGGTTTTTACCAGGTTATGCTACTTGGCCAGATGATGTAATGCCATTTTTAACAGCTATGCTTCTTGTTATTTGCTCAATAAACAGCAGAATCCTGGTGCTACAAAAATCAGTGATCTCAGTCCTCTTCCAAGTGAACCATTGTTCAGCAACAGGAGGAAGATGGTTTGCACCAACCGGTATCTCTCATGAGCTCATGAAAGATACCGAGTGCTTGTATTACCATGGTAAAGCTAGTTTCACTTCCAGTATTGGCCTTTTGGATGATAACTTCTGAACTGTGGTAACCTGAATTAAATATACGACTGTTCATGTACTCAAAAACCACAGAGCAAAATGCATTTATTCTTTTTCTTTGAACTGGCAAATAAAATATATAACAAAATAAATATTTTATCAATCCAATGAACAAAAGAAATGGGTCTAGAAAAATGGTACTAGCTCTGAGAGAGAACTACATCAGAAAATCATAGAAATTATTGACCTGAAACTTTTAGCAATATTGACATATTATTATCCGGTAGTTACCCAATATAATCTCCTATATTTCCTTATATATAATATAATAAAAATGCGTTGTATGCCAAACAGTGATAAAACTCCATTAAAACCAACACAAAGTGTCCAGTACATCTCACCAAATTTCTTAAACATCTTTGTCTTTTCAAAGGACAATAATGGACCATTACAGCCACTCTTAAGAGAGGACAAACAGAAACAGAAAAACAAAAGCAGAAGAAAAAAATTAAAATAAACTTTAACAAAAAGAAAAAAATATATATTATGCATGTGTGCCTGATGCACCAACAAATCCAAACCAAAACCCATTTTGGCAGCAAATAAGGGATGAATACATGGGAGAAAAAAATGGAAAAGAATGTGAAAAAACAAAAAGGGAGAGAAACAATACAATGGGGAGGGAAAAAAACTGACGCTTGATGCTTGTGGTGTGCTCGATAATCAATGCAATGTGAAATCAACCAAACAGAATGAAAAAGATTCAATGTCACAAAGGATCAAACTCCTGATGCGGACTTCACCAAACTATCTCGGTGTGAAAACTTCTTACCTGACCGTCCTTTCTTATCCCTAGCATGAAGATCAGCACCTAACTGCAGCAGGGTTTTTATGGTGCTCGTGTGTCCTTCCTGAAAAATAGACCAGACCGCTTACCGTTAGAGATTGTAGAGGTTTCCATTTCATATGGAAATTTGTCCGTTATTTTAGAAATTGTTGAAAAAGACTTGACCTTAGCAGCGTAATGAAGAGCTGTAAGCTCCAATGCTGTGGCTCTCACATTCACGTCAATGCTAAGCTCGTGTACGAGGAAACGCAGTGCCTCTTCTTCGGCTGTTACAGAGGCCTGATGTAGTGGCTGTGCTCCCAGAATATCTACAGCAGTTGGACAGGCCTGTTTTGGAAAAAATAACACACACGCACACACTTAATTAACTATATTTTTATTTAGTAATTGAGGC
Organism: Pangasianodon hypophthalmus; assembly: GCF_027358585.1. NCBI lineage: Eukaryota > Metazoa > Chordata > Actinopteri > Siluriformes > Pangasiidae > Pangasianodon > Pangasianodon hypophthalmus. The sequence continues at coordinate 7,610,211 of NC_069727.1, forward strand.
TCGGCTAAATTTACCAATCAAATTGTCTTTTACTTGGTGTTTCTCCAGCAGCAGCTTGGCTACACCCAGATGTCCATTTCTCACAGCGTCCATGAATGGTGTAACTCCACAGCTGTCTTTCTCGTCAGGCTTATAATCACATCTGGATGATAAAAGATGATGTTACATTCAGTTGTTTGTACATTCAGAATTTGTGTAAATCACAAGAATGTACATCATCTAACACAAGTAAAGGCAGCTCTAAGAGGAGAGACGTTTTTTCGCTTTTGGAAGGAGTCTCCAGTGTTAGTACTGGTGTTAGTAACTTTAAGATTTCTGAAATGGGACAGTCTTCAGGACAGGGGATTTTGCTCTGTGCATTTTCCTGGTAACATGCTGCAGTTTTGTCTTATTAACTTCAAGAGAGAGAGAAAAAAAGAGAAACTGGTGAGGGAATGACTATTTATAGCTGTTTTAACAAAAGTGATAACAGGAACTAAGTTTTGTGAATGTTCCACAACATTAAACGTTACTATAAACTAAAAAGTACAACGTGTCATACTTTCATATATGTCATACAATTAAAAAAGTATAATGGTTGGAATACTGCTGTGGAGTAAGAGGAACAAAAACTTTGTGCTGTTATCGGAAATTAATCCACAACTGGGTGGTGTGATGTGACTTGCGAGAAGTAGAGTTACCGGTACCACACCGCTCTGTCTTGATTTATTCCTTACATATTGCCTTCTCAATATGTAGCAGTATGATCACAAAATAATCATTTGTCCATATTGTTTAGCCTTAACATATCTCAAACAGATATACAATATCAGCCACTGACCTCTCAAGAAGAATCTTGACAACTTCCAGACAGCCATGCATAGCTATAACACAAGCATTAAATTAAAATTAGGCAAAAAAAAAAAAAAAGTTTATCGTGTTACATTTATTATCCAACTGTTAAATAGTGCTAGTGGTAGTTACTTGGATTGAATATCTCATTTTATCCGGAAAAAGAGCACTCCACAGAAAAGTAGACAGCTTAAAGAGCAGGTAATGGTAAGACTTTACTTAAGAGTAATCATTCATCATAATAATTCATAGGGTTACATGGCACCTATTTAAACGCTTCATGACCATTGATGTAAACCTACATAAACATTTATAAAGGCTTATTCCAATTAGCCTTGGCTAACATAAAGAATGCTTTCTTCAATTCTAATGTCAAGTTGACAATGTATAGGTCACTGTGGCAGCAGGGGTATGGTCAAGCACCAGCTGTGAAGCAGAGCGAGAGTCGCGAAGGATGAGCGGGTAACCAGTGATTGTCTACATCTGTCTATTCACGTGTTTTTTCCCCTCATCACTAGGTTGCCAGACCCCAGAGAGAGACAGAGCTGACCATACCTGCCCTGACCTGAGCAGAAATTAAGCTGAACAGTGGGGGACGCTGTCCATTAATAAAAAGAGCTGGAATAGCTCCACTCTCTCCATCCCTATCCTCCTGTATCCTCATTCCTCACCCCATCAACTAGGGTTACCACAGTCACATTATGTAGTTTTTTGTTGTCATTCGGTTGTTATGGCACTTTCCAGGCTGACTAACTCAGTTCTACTATATCAGACTCACACAATATAGACAGATTATGTGACATAGCTCGGCAATCCAGTGGTTAATACATGGAACAAAAAACATCAGTGAGCAGCTCTATAAGATGCTGTGCAGTGTCTCCTTGGCACTTGGTAGAACATTGCCATGACAGTCTGCTGTATAACACATATAGTGTAGTAGCTTTTTATTTCTGCTTATACAATGTTTACTAATACTGATAGCAATGCCATGACCCCATAATGAGTTATGAATAATTTCTCTGACCCTAAATCACTTGACTCATGTGTTATGCCAACTTGTCATCAAAATAAATGAAAGCAGTCTTTTGGAGAGCTGATGTTTGTTAGAATAAGCCGTTAGAAATGATTATGCAACTGATTTATGTCAGTTGCCATGGTGTCACATGTATCTACTTATTTAATTATATTATAATCGTAAGCACATGGTTCTTTAATGTACTAATACAATGTTCATTTTTGGCATAGTGATGTACAAATCTATGCTTTAATCCTCCGATAGAGTGGATTATTTGCTGTTCTGCATGTGATACATAACCAATACCAGCAGTATGTAGAGGAGTCCGGCGTGTCTTGCTCTCTGTCCTCCACACTTCCGGCCTGGTGTACAGAAGGTGCTCTATCACAGCTGGATCGCCCTCTCGACATGCAATGTGGAATGAGTTCCAGCCATCTTTATTCTGCAGAGTCGGGTCAGCACCATGCTCCAGAAGCACTTTGATAACTTCAAAGTTGTGGCGCGTGCAGGCCATCATAAGAGGAGTCCTGAAAAGATTTTTCTAAAATCAGATGTTTGTGTAAATTGATAATTTTCCAATAACTCCTTGTCTCAAAATGTTTTATTCCTCTTATACCATAAGAATTTGCCTTTTTCAGCAAATTTTTAAATTTTATTTATTAAAGAATGACACATTATACTTTTATCAGTTTATAGTTACATCTAATGTTGTGGAAGGGCCACAAAATAAGTTCCTGTTATCTCCTGTTATCTATGATAGCTATAAACAGTCCTTCCTTCACCAGTCACGTTTGTTCTCTTTTTAATAACACAAAAAAGCAGCTTGTCACGATACTGAGAAAACACAAAGCGTGGAGACCTCTGTCCTGAAGAAACTGTGCAGGAAAACTTACTGACTGTTAAAAAACACTGACACTAGTGACTCCTTACATAAATGTTAAATAAATGTCTCTTTACAGAAAATTTAACCATAGCAAAATTTATTTTTCTTTGTTAAACAACAGCACCTTTTTAATCAGTTTATTATTAGGTTAGATTATGTACAGTGTCCAGCATACAAGTCCCAGAGATTTAGCTCTGAACGAAATAAAAGATAACTTATAAGAATGAGTGCATTAATATAAACCTGTGATTTAAAGCAGCACTACTATCAAAGCTGCTGTTATGAAAAATTAATCAACACCTTTCCAAATCAGATCTGACAATTCAACAACACTGTGATATATTTAGGATATACAGTACCTGTGCTTGGTGTTGAAGTGGATGTTGTTGATGCGATATTTACAAAGACTTTATTCGTAATTTAATTGGCTCTTATATTTTATTAGTGATGGTCCGTGTAAGAAAAAGAAACTATGAAGTTGGCGAAAAACATTGCCTCCTTCGAGCCGGATTCGAACCAGCGACCTAAGGATGTCAGCTTTTACCTCTACAGTCCTCCGCTCTACCAACTGAGCTATCGAAGGGCATGTTGGGTAGGCCTACATTACCACATATCACACTACACAGTGCTGTATCGTTTTCAAATGACTCAACTCTCTGAGCCGGTTCTTTTAAATGAAACGTCGAGAGTCGACTCGCACATATCAGCGGATTTGGTAGCGAGAGTACCGTTATTCTTGCAGTGTAATTTAATCAAAATGGCTCCATGGAAACCTCTTTTCAAAATCTTTGCCATACATAATCCAAGAAGATTAATGACTGTCATAATATCGCAAATTTTGTCCGGTTTGAAAATGACCGTTTGGGAGTCGATTCTTCTCGGTGAGCTGAACCAAATGATCTGACTCACTGAAAAGATCTAGAATTCCCATCACTAGTACACGAAAAGCAATGAAAAAACAGGTTTCATCAACTTCAGAAAATCACTATAACGTTTAACTTACCAGTCTGCCTTCTTTAGACAGTCAATTTTTGCTCCTTTATCGATAAGGTAGCGAACACACTGCTCATGACTCATGGAAGAAGCTTCGTGTAAAGCTCGCTTGTAGTCATTATTGTGCAGCTCGACGTCCATGTTCAAGTCTTCAACAAAATACCTCACAATATCTAAATGTCCATGTCTGGCAGCATAATGCAACAGAGTGTCTCCAGATTTCCCAAAATGTGCATTTATAGACTGTTTAATTACGCTCCTTTCCTCTATTTGTTTTTTAATCTTACACAGATGTCCATCCTGAGTCAACTTGATTAAGAGCTTAGATATGTTTTCGTCAGCCATTTTAAAACTATAGTGTTAGCACAAACATGTAGCCGGTATTATAATTCACATAAACACGGCACACGACTTTTCTTCTGGGTTTTAATATTTTTGTTGTCATATGTGAAGCAAGCAGCAACATCCACACACTCGAGTGAAAATGGCCGCAAATTTCTATTCAAACTAAACCAATATGGCTGACTTTTAACGGATCCATGTGAGGATGTGAGATGTGCCCTCTGTGCTAACATGCTAACAGGGAACTAGCCACAAGAAGACTGCAGTGACACTTTACATGATTTTCTTTTCATTTTATTTATTGTTCAGTCAAGAACAACAGCCTGTGCGTTTAATCCTTTGTATAATCATTGAATTAATATATAATATATATTAATTAATAATACAATTAGTATATTAATATATACATCAATATATAAATATATATATATATATATATATATATATATATATATATATATATATGTATATATAAATATATATATATATATATATATATATATATATATATATATATATATATATATATATGCGCTATGTGTGTGTGTGTCATCTATAGCTTTATCTAGCTAGCTGTCTGTATACAGTTGAGGACAAAATTATTAGCCCCCCTACAAAATAGTCATTGTTTTAAAAGTATTTCAAAAGTGCTTTTAACCAGAGCAAAAAAAAATTAACACAGCTTTTTTAGACATCCTAGTTTTATTCTGGATGCTTACATTATTTTATATTCCACACAGAAATGAAAATATTACACAAAACACAAAAACTACCAGGGTCAAAATTATTAGCCCCCCACATTCTAATAGTCAATTGTGTATCCTTTTTGCTGGATAACTGCCTGCAGTCGTTTGGTGTAATCGTCAACAAGTCTCTGACACTTCATTTGAGGAATCCTGGCCCATTCTTCTTTGGCGAATCTCTCAAGTTCCTCCAGATTCGATGGTTTTCTGGCATGGACATTTTTCTTTAGGTCACCCCACATATTTTCTATTTGATTTAAGTCAGGGCTTTGTGCAGGCCATTCGATGACATTCACCTTGTTCGTCTGGAGATAGTTCTTCACCAAAAGAGATGTATGTTTAGGATCGTTGTCATGTTGGAAGATGAAGCGACGACTCAGACCTAGTTTCACTGCTGACTGCTTAAGGTTTTCTTTCAAAATATCCACATATTTTTCTTTATTCATGATCCCTTCCACCTTGACAAGATTTCCAGTTCCAGATGCACTGAAGCATCCCCACAGCATAATACTCCCACCACCATGTTTCACTGTGGGGACGGTGTTCTTTGGGTTGAATGCCTCTGCCTTTTTTCTCCAAACGTAAGCAGTGTCTCTGTGGCCAAAGAGCTCTAGTCTAGTCTCATCAGACCATAAGACACGCTTCCAGTATGAATAATCTTTCTCCAGGTTGTCCTGGGCATACTTAAGTCTGGCTTGAAGGTGTCTTTTCTTCAAAAGTGGAGTTTTTCTTGGTCTGCAACCTCGCAGTTCATTCCTGTGCAGAGCTCTAGTGATGGTCTTCTTAGAGACTATGATTCCTGATGTGGCCAAGTCATTCGCCAGTGTCTTGGCAGTTGTTCTGGGGTCTTTAGACACATCTCTCACTAGTTTTCTTTCCAGTGTCTTTGAAATCTTTCGCTTCCTACCTCTGCCAGGCTTGTTCTGCACTGTGTGGCTTTCTTTGAATTTCCGGATTATACCTCTCACTCCGGTTCTTGAGACTTGGAAACGCTTGGATAGCTTTGTATATCCTTCTCCTGTTTTATGTGCATCAATAATTCTTTGTCTCAAGTCCAAACTGATTTCCTTTGTTTTTGGCATGTTGCTTTCTCAAATGACAGCTCAATGACCCATACTGAGGCTTTTATACCTTAATTAAACTTAATTATTGAGTGAGATCACCTGTTTCACCTGATCACCTTTACGCACATCACCTGTGAAGGTAAAGCACTTAATAAATGGTAATTTCTTATAGGGGGCTAATAATAATGTCCCTGGTCATTTTAGCTTTTTCTTACATAACAATGTTTTGGTGTGCAAATATAAATATTTTGGTCCTTCTAACGAAAAATAGTATGTTCAGAAATGCTGTGTTAAAAATTCCTTGCTCTGTTAAATAGGTACTTGGGAATATCTTGAGGAAACTTAAAATTTCATAGGGGGGCTAATAATTTTGTCCTCAACTGTATATAAGGGGGCACAGTGGCTTAGTGGTTAGCACATTTGCCTCACACCTCTGGTGTGTGGAGTTTGCATGTTCTCCCTGTTCTCCTCTGGGTACACTGGTTTCCTCCCCTAGTCCAAAGACCTGTGTTGTGGGCAGACTGGCATCTCTAAGCTGTCTGTAGTGAGTGAATGGGTGTGTGATTGTGCCCTGTGATGGTTTGGCACCCTGTCCATCCCCCACCCTGTGCCCTGACTCCCCTGGGATAGGCGCCAGGCTCCCCATAACCCTGTAGAGGATAAGTGGTACATATATATATATATACTGTGCAAAAGTCATACACACATGCAAAGAAATTCTGTAAAGTAAAAGATGCCTTCAAAAATATATTTAAAAAATTGCTGTAAAGAGCAGTAAACAATAATAAATGAAACAAAGTCAATATTTGGTGTGACAACCCTTTGCTTTAAAAAAAGTCTCAGGGACAATGTGTGCAGTTTATAAGGAAGTTAGCTGTAAGTGTTACTGAGCATCTTGCAGAACCAGCCACAGTTCTTCTGGAGACTTTGACTGTCACACTTACTTCTTATTTTTGCAGCAAAACCCAACAGTCTTCATTATGTTTTTTTTTGTCTGAAAAGTGTCTCTTATGTAATATACTGCTTTCTTTACTGACATACAAACATTTTTCTGTAACATTTAATTTTGTGCTGAAAAACTAATGTTTGGAAATCTAAAATGTTTTTGTACTGACTTGATAGATAATATAGGTCATTAAATCTATACCAAAGTTTGTACTAACAAAATAGAGTGCTTAAGACTTTTGCACAGTACAGTGTATAGCGGCTCATGCATTTCCGGCATCGTTGTTTAGACTGGTTGGTAAAATGAGACAGCAACGTGTCCTTCAAGTTTGTCTAACTATTATTCCTATATTTATATAGGGTACTTATATTTAAGTTATATATAAAGTAGGTATTTTCTTAACCTCTTAGTTTATGTAGGATGAAGCCTACAGTTTGAAGCCTTTCTACAGCTTGCTAGAAGGGGCTTTACAAATATTCTTACACCATTCAGGAACGTCATTGAAGTTCATGTTCAGGAGCTCTTATACTTAGCTACAATTGCAATATTATTCACCAAAAATTTACTTCGGAATATACCTCTTCTTCTGCCTCCCCCTCTTCTTCTTCTTCTTCTTCTTCTTCTTCTTCACTAACAGTTTAATCCCGGTCTGGTGGTGCTGGATCTGAAGCCTATCCCAGGAACACTGGGTCAGAGCCAGGAATACAACCTGGATGGTACACCAGTCTATTGCAAGGCACTATGCACACACACATTCACATCTAGGAGCAATTTAATGTACCTAGACCACTTACCAGCATGTTTTGAGGAGGTGGGAGGAAACCTGGAGGAAAACGCACACGGACACGAGAGAACACGGGAAACTTGGGACCGTGCACCGTTTATCCCTGCATGTTATTATCTTAACACACACTATCTGGTCATTTTTGTTATTTCTGATAAAGACAGAGCATATATAAACCTAACATGCTAAATGTCTTGTTGGAAGATCTATCTATCTATCTATCTATCTATCCATCTATCTATCTATCTATCTATCTATCTAGAATTCTAGAACTGGTCCTAAGGGTGTCAAACTTTTGCACTCCATTTTCTTTTTCCAACTGTATTTCCAGTATGGTACAAAATCAAGTGTTGTTTAAATAAATGTTTTAAATAAGACTCAATCTCTGTGAGAATTTTCCATATATTATTTAATATTTAGACTATTTAGGGCAACAGCCTTTTGTACAGCACAATTTGCATAATTTATCAATACCGTTTGTGTACAACCACAAAAACCATGACATTAGATTTTTTTTGTTTGTTTTTCAGTTTACATTGAGTGGAAAACCAGACAGATTATACAAGCATATCTTTGTACAGTCAGCATACATCTTTAGATAATAATTTCAGTTATTTTCCCCCCCCATAGTCGCGTTGTCTTTCTTATTGTAGAGCAGAATCTGGACACAAAAATAGTATGAACAAATCACCAACAAAACATGCAACATCCAAAGTGAATACATCACAGGTGTCCTGATACTACCAGCGTGAACAGGGTCAAGTTTCTCACCACAGTTTAATTCTGTGTCTGTTGTGCAGGTTGGGTCAGGTTGGTCATAGGCAAGCGTGGAGATTATCCTTCCACTTAGTGCATGTTTTCAAGAGTGTCAGGAGAGTCTCTCTTACTCCACTGTTTGCTTTCAAACATGCTTTGTACTGAACTGGAAAATTAACAAAAGATCCTATGTGTATAAAAGAAAGCTTGTTTTATTTACAGGATAAGAAATACTCTTTTTTTACTATGTCAGTGGTGAAGTGGGGAAAACATGCACTGAATCTTCAAAGCAGGAGCGTGATTAGATATGAATATTAATATTTGGATAGAGAAAACATATGCATGGACTATTTTTTCATAAGAGCAGTTGATGCATAACATGTTTGTACATGAATGTTATAAAAAATATTTCATACATGACATGGGCAATAAACTCAGCTAATTGATGTGACTATGTTTAAATGTGAAAAGGACTCACAAGACCTTTGTAAACACACAATGTACATCACTCACCACAAGACATGTCGATATTAATGTTACTGTATGTACATCTGATCTTTCTTGGAAACTAGCTCTTGGATGGAATGTAAAGGTTCAATGTGTTATCTTTATAGTAGTGCAGCATAACATAACATAAATCTCATAGCCATAAGATTTTGAGTAATCAGGCATTAAATAAAAAAAAAAATAAAACAAACAAAAAAAAAGCATACATAAAAGCATAGAAAAATATAAAAAAGAGTTCTTATTCATAATGCTTTCTCTGACACATAAATAGTTGATATACCAGATGCATTTAGGTTGCATAGAATTGCTTACATCCTGTGGATATGGCCAAAGTATGGCACAGATTCAAAGTTCCCCATAACCAGGCCTTCAAATATGTATTCCTGTACCAAATGAACTGATGAGTCTGGTTTTGATATATCCAGGTTAATGACTGTAATGACTATGGCATCCACTAATCAAGACTGTGAAAGTTGTGAAAGTAGTTTAAAAAAACAACAAAATACCTTACACATGGCGCATTATGTAAGTGCACACTTCTGCATTCAGATTATGGCAACAGAGTTTCAAAAAATAATAAAGACACTGAGTTTAACTTGATTAATATCCAGTAAACAAAACAGACCCAGTCCTGATCTTCACTCCACTTATGTGAGCATTTGCCAAGCAGATCCTTTCAGTTCATATTTTATGAACTATATAATATTAGGCTCATTATTTAAATGTGTTCAATAATATTTTAACATTAATATATTTGATTAGAAGATTAGAAGCCAGATAGCTTTTTATTCCTGAACTTTCCACTCACAGCTCATTTTTATTTATATTATTATAAGATTCAATCAATCAGTTCAAATAATTGTTAGATTCAAATTTATACTATTACTGTTACTCTTACTATTATTTATAGACATGTATTTGAGTTATTGACATCACATTCAATTCAGCTGACCAGTCAAACAGGCTAATAACTATAAAGAACCCAATAATAACTCTAACTTTAATACTAATGGGTTGTGATTTGTAATATATATATATATATATATATATATATATATATATATATATATATATATATATATATATATATATAAAATTGCATACCCCTTGTTATGTTTCACAGAGCCCACTTTTGAGAACCATGACTTAAAAGGACCTAGCAAGACTGTTTTGAGGATTTTTTTCTTCTTCTTAGACCTTTAAAACAACCAACCTTAACATTGTACCTAAGCTCTTTATTTTAAGAAAGCTCACCATATTCAGTCTGGGAATTTTGATTAAGTGACTATTTAGGGAAATGGGTTAATAGGAATAGGCATGGCAACACTCGACTGGGAAAAATGCTTATCTCTAAATAATCTTACACTATGGAACATTACATTCAAGACATGCTAGAGACAAAGTGCAAAACATCTATGAGAACAGTGCTGGACTTCACAATTTTTACCTGAACATTTGTAACATTCTATGGCAACATTCATCTATAGAAATAAAGAGAGGAGCCAATTAGAAATTAGAAATCTGATCTGTCTGATTCTCCGTGTAAGTTTATGACATAATTGAAGCAAAAGAATTTTCTCTGGTAGATAATAATTCAGACTTAAAACCAGACCAGCCCCATCTCCAGGGAATGGTTCATTTTAAAACAGAGTGGTTTACCTCAACCAAATTCAGATCAAATGTAACGAGGGCATCAATGCTATTTCTGTGCAAGGAAATATGAGTCGATACCAGCCAAACGTACTTCTACAACACCACATAAATCAGATTTCAGCTATTTATATCTATAAAATATTTCAAAATATAGTTTAAATCCACTAATATGATTTCTTCTTCCAACACATTATAACATCTGAGAGATAGGGAAAGAGAGAGAGAGAGAGAACAAAGTGATAAATGTGACTCTAATAATGACTCTAAATCTATCATACAAAAATAATATACTAATAGTTTTCATCTACCTTCTGCAAACCATCATAAGTAAATCCTTCTAAGAGTGATATGTAGAGTTTAATGATATATAATTTCTCTATGTGTGGCGCTCCAAAACCTGAACTTGGCAGTGAGATGTCCAAAAAATGCAATGTAAGAATAATTAACGTAACATATTAATTTCCATCCTGCCTTTTGTGACCCGATGACTATTTATGTTAATACAAATATATGCACACACACACATACACACACAGGTGAGTGAGCCTTGTGGCAGAGTGTGTTTGTATGTGTGTGTGTGTGTACAGATTTGTGGAAATCAGCTCTACACTTACACAATCCTTTATCCTGGTTTACTCTACGTCCTGCTTAAGACTAACCTTTAACTCCATGCGCATCAGTGTAACTTCAGGAAACACTTACGTAAGCAGCACACTTCCTGCTCCCTGGTCCCCACCTCACACCAGTGCAGATTAGCATAATCTCTCAAACACATGAGTCTCAGTGTGTTAACTTCTCTACTTCAGCCTGGAGAGTGTGTGTGTGTGTGTGTGTGTGTGTGTGAAACTACAGTGCTCTGTCCTGCTTCCTCTAGGATTGGATCTGGGCTGTGGTGGCCAGCAGCTTGTGCCAGCTGACCACTCTCTTCCTGAGGTCCACCTTGTCCAGCCACACGTAGGCCTCACCGATCAGAGTCTTCTTCACAAACTTACCCCCATTTGATACTAGGAAGAGCTGTTTGAAAAAAAAAAAAGATAAGGAGAACTGATAAGGCCCTTGTGATCTGTTCACGACCATAGCAATCAACAGTCAAGTGCACCTTCATTACTGTATTAGTAATTGTGGCATTTATTTTAAAATCTTAATTTTAATAATTGGCAAGAATAACAATAACAATATTTATGGAAAGAGACACACAAAAGCTCTTTAGATGCTTGGGAATCATGCTGAATGTGTGTGTGTGCAATTAGAGATGTAGTATATAAGAGATATATTAGAGATTATACATGCAGTATATTAGAGATAGTAATAATGTTTTACATTAAGATTCGCTTAGCTGACATTATTGAACACATTAGTTAATATGAACAAACCACTGTACTGTATTAAGCATTATTACACCTCTGTATTGATTATAAAGAGGATAATCAATATCTTGACACTTTCAAAATGTGGAAAAGTTCAGAGAAGGTGAATAGTTGTGCAAGGCATAGTAATTAACATTAACTAAGTAACTGACTTTTGTATTCATCTTTAATTAATTTTTAATGAAACACATAAATTAAAAAAAAAATTCAACTCATGCATTAATGAATCCACAATGTCCAACCAGCATCTTAATGAACATATTTCCAGTTGTTAACTGTAAAAATTCAGAACTGAGGCTGAAATGCCAGTTCCAGTATTTACAGAGTTACAGTTCTCAACATTCGAGGATATCGGCATGCTGACATGCTATTATTTTTGCTGTATTTGTAGTCATAGATTGAATAAACAGTAGTCAATGCAGGAGTATTTCATTAAAATTTAAACAAATGTTAATATTTGTATTAACATACTTCTTTCTTTTTAAACTTTACGTATGGATTATTAAAGCTGAAGTTCATGGTTTGTTAATATTAACTAAAGGGAACCTCAATGTAAAGCATTAAAAATCACCCACTGTTTCATATTAATGAACATAATCTCTGAAATACAAATAAGCTAACAAATACATTTTCATATTGGACTTTAAATTCTCAGTAATAATTTTAAATAGGTCATTTTGACCTGAACAGAAAGAGGTTGGGAGCAGCTGGTAGTAACAAAACCCCTGTGGTGGCGTAAAATGCTTTAAATTAGCAACGTACCTGGAGTGGAAACTTAATTTGCTGACTCACAGCCAATCAAGCCACTATAACTGTTCTCGACTGTCTAGCACATAATGAAGGGGAGGATGCTGTTGACTAAATGTGCACTTCACCTGAATGGAATGTCCAGTGGGGTTCATGCAGAATCGGAAAGTTTCGTTGAAGGACGGCTCACGGTCGTGACGGCACACCCGAGTTTTCTTCTTAATGATCCTCTTCTGAGTGGCTACATTCACCACATAGAGCTTCACGTACATGTCTGTTTAAAAACACAAAAGCAGTGAGCGGCAGCAGCAGTGTGTGTATGTGTATGTATGTACTTAAATCAAGACGAAGTATATTTGCATTTGAAGTGTAAAAAGTGCCTGCTAAAAGGAATGAAAATCAGGGAGACAGAAACAAAGGAGAAATGTTAAAAAATGTGGGAGAAAGACATAAAGACAGATTGCAAGAAAAGCAGATAGAGTAAAAAAAATGAGAGAGAAAGAAAGAGGGAAAATAACATGAGAAATACTGCAATAATGTGGGAAAAAAAGACAAAAAAAGAGAAGATATAATGAGAAATAACGTGAAGTAAGCAGATATGAACAAAAACATTGAAGTAATGAGAGAATAGAGAAAGAAGTAAGCAAGGATGAAGAGAGAATAAGTGAGAGTGTGCACCTGCGCTGTGTGTGACTGACAAATCTTAGGTTTTAAATTTATATATATATATATATATATATATATACACATATATATATTTAAATGAGTGCAAAACCAAAAATAGATTTCTTAATTCTTGCTGAAATGATTGCTGTGCAAGTGCTGTAATAATGTGTGTTTAACAATCTGCCCATTGTTAATCACTATAATCACGATACCTGGCAGGTGGTCAGGAGTCTTAAATTTATATGTGATGTTTCTGCACTGAAGGATCTCCAGTACCAGGTGCTCTCCCTCAGTCTTCATCTCCTTCTTCAGAGCGATCTTTATCTCCCCCATTACCTGGGTTTTACCTAAACACACACATGATACATGTGCCATGCAATAAATATTTAGTCGCTCTCAGAGTGACGTGTGTGCTCTCTTATGAAAAAAACATGGAAAGTCTTCCAAGCCATTATTTGTGAGCGTCAACCACACCTAGCATTCAGAGTGATTGAGAAACTGTCATAAGGAGAAATCTGTCATAAGGAGGTGTCACAGCTGATAAAAGCATCAGCTGATTAAAATTCCACCAACTAAAACATCTAACCAAAAGCATTGTTGTTGTCACAAATGCCCCCTCTCTGTATGCAGTACATTTCCCAGCATGCAGAGCACTGCAGGCACTTATTCTTTTTACTCCATATGCTTTTGTTTATGATTTATCATGCACCATTGTTTTGGTTATAGTCCTGTCTCTGCCTCAGTCCTGTCATTGGTCTGTTATCTAATGTGTGCACCTCTTCTGAGTTTAATTACTTTGTCTATTCATACCTTGTTGTATGTTAGTCTCATTGCAAAGTTTTATTGTACCTTTTTGTCCGTTAAATCCGAGCATTGTTTCCCAGTGCCTAATTTCCTGCTTCTGTTTTTCCTGGTTTTGACCGTTGCCTACCTGTGCTCGGACCTCCGCTAACAATTTTGACAATGAATTTTGAATTGCTCATCAAAGTGTACACAATATTTTAAAAGCCCAGCAACACAGCTGGACTTAATATACTCATTAGCACAACACACAATACTGTGTCAGTGTCACTGGTGTGCTGAGAATGATTTAAGATATTATCATAACAGTGGTGGCTCAATGGTGGTCGCTTTTCACTAATGGGGCTGAAAAATGGTCAACAGCAACAGATGGGATACACTCAATAACTGTAAACCTAAAAAAATTGTACAGCTGATGAACGGGCCAAAGAATATACATGCTATCTTCATATCTGTTTGTTTTAGCTTGCATAGAATCAGCACCACAGTTGTGTGGAAATGCTTGAATAATTCAGCACCTGAAATGTCATCAGTGTTCAGATGAAAATAGACAGTGCGTCTGCATGTTCACACCCACACACGCCACCTACCTTTTGTTCACACTAACGACTGTATTTAAAGTTTTATAAATATATAATATAATATAAAATTATCCAAGTAAACATCACTGACCTAAACCGTTGAAATATTGTTTAGAATTAGTAGTCAACTGACAGGTTGTTGACCGTGTATAGATCGTTTGGTGACAGTTTATAGACTATTCTAATGAAGTGTTACCTATCTTAATTTACTAACTACATCTAAATAATTAAATCATTTAAAGCCTATTTGTCTCACTTTGCATTATGCTTACATTAATGAAATAAAAATATATTTGAATATCCTTATTTGATGATCCATAATATATTGCTTTAATTATAAATAAGTTATATTTACTTACTATAAGTGAATGCTATAATCAGTGAATCTGACCAAATAACAACTTTTTAAGAATTTATTTAACCAATCAAAGAAGAATGTTATTTGTGCAAAATTATTTCAATAAATTCAATTCAATTTCATTTATATAGTGTTTTTAACAATGGACACTGTCACAAAGCAGCTTTACAGAAGTCTGTAAACAGAAGTCTGTATACACAAGTCTGCCATTACAGTTTAAACACACACACAAATATACATATACACACACGCTTACCCTCTGTGTCTCCATGTATTGACTTTACAACATCAGTGCCATTTGGAATCTTTCCGCTATGTACAAAAAAAGACAAAGATGAAAATAATTTTGACACAAAAATTACATCGAAAGTATCTGATTAAAATGGTAACTCCTAAATGTTAGTAATATTACAGTTTACAGTTACATTTTGTCTAAAACTACAGTACATTTGTTCATGTTTTGTATATTATCACAGTATATTCTAGGCACTACTGTTTAACTGAAATGAGATTAACATTAAAAAAAAAAATGCAAACGTACAATCTGGGAACCTGGAAGATGGCGCTGTCCACTCCGTTAGTCTCTCCTTCTTCTTCCAACAGGCTGAAGGCGCTGCCACTCAGACCGCTGTCCAATGAGGCTGCAGTAACAGGAGCATCAGCAGATCTATGGCTGCGGGACGCTGTTTTGAAAGTGTACTATATGAGTTAGACTATTTTCCTGTCTTGGAGAATGGAGAACTACCACTGGCCTAAAGACTTCATTACCCAGCAACACAAGAGTTAATACAGGAGTTAGAACAGGAAACAAGCATGGCCTCCAAGATCTGCCACACATTCTGTCTACATGCTCCTGACAATTACAGTACTGTGCAAAAATCTTGAATGAAATGAAAAGTGGCTAAATAAAGAGTAAAGGGTGAAAACTGCATAAATTATTAATACAGTAGGTACACATTCATTAGTTTTAATGTGTCTTTAATGAAATACAAACAGTTCCCTGTAACATTTAACATTTTGGAAAATTACTGTTGTAATTTTAAAATGTGTTCTTTTCTACTAATACAGTAAAGAGGAAGAATTATGATAAAACATATAAAAAGTTTACAGTACTTAAGACTTTTGCCCAGTACTGTATACTACATGCAGTATGAGCAACCTAACAGCCACAGACATGTGCACATACACACAAACACATATACACTACTGCTAAAAATGTTTGGCATTAATGTTTTCAATGAAATAGTCTATATATGTATATTATATATATATATATATATATATATATATATATATATATGCGATTATTATGCAACTAATTTGTACAAAGAAAGTTTTAAAGAATTTTTAATCGTGTATAGAATGATAACTAGAACTGCAGGTGCATCCAAATGATCATGACAGCTGCAGACAGCATTGCAAATAATGTTACAGTGACATTAATATCTAGAGGCCAAGACAGGGCCTAGCAGTTACAAGACAATTATCACTGTCTGAGTCCGATTGTCAGAGTGTTATTTCTGCTTATACCATGGCAACCTACCAATGATTGCAGTTTTTTCTTTGTTAACGAACACATCTTAATTTTGATCTATTTTGTGTCACTTAAATTATAACAGCTATAAACAGTTGTACCTTTAGTGTACTTTTACAAAACACAAACAATGTATTATATATTACAATATATTCTTTAGCATTTTATAACACATAGACATGAAATATTTAGTTAAACATCTAAAATACCTTTTATTACTTGGGTAATCATTTATATGGTCAAGCTATTATTTTTTAAAAATAGTATTTTAAGTAAGGAATAAACTACTTGAGGGTGTGATGTTATAGGAAAATAATCAAAGATGGGGTGGTGTGGTGTGGTAACACCCCGAAGTTAATTATTTTATAACTTCAGGCACATCCTGAAGTGTTTCATTCATTTCATACCATAGCAATCTGCCAAACATTTCATTTTTTATTGTTATACATTTTACTAGTTTATAGTTACATTTAATGTTATGGAGTGTTTTCAAAACAAGTTAGTTCCTGTTATCATTTATGTTTTAGCAGCTATAAGCAGTCATACTCAAACGCTAAATAAATGTCACCTTACAGAAAACTTCACCACATGAAAGATTCCACACTCATTTTTAAAAATCTACATTAATCGGCATTACTCGAGTGCATTAATGTAAACCTGTGATTTGAATTACAGCCGGCACTACTGTCAGAGCTTCTGTTATAGAAAAGTAATCAACACCTATAGCATAGTATTCAAGAGTATCACAAATGATTTCACACTTTTAGCAGTGGTGTACATTCACACATTTATAATGCGCTACATGGAAGCAGCATATAAGACATCATCAATGACATAAAACTCTGAAGAAGACTGATATGCAAACCAGACTGCACAGAACAGCAGCAGAAGCATTTACACACAGAAGAAATCATTCATTAGTAAGTGTATTAGCTACTCGTGTGTGTAGCCTGGATAATCGCATTAGGCTAATTCTGGTATGATGTGTTTAATTCTATTTAAATTGTGGTTAATGGTTGTTAATCTTGTTTGGGAAAATGTGAATTTTAATTTCCTTATTAAGTCTTACAGAGCTGTTGTACCTTGCTGTTGAGTGATGAGTGATGGTGTGGAGTGAAATGCATGATTTTGGTCTTGACACATAATTCATGCACACAGCCTTCTTTAAACACACCCCTCAACACTGGCTCCAAGTGCTTCACTAACACCAGGGACTAACATAAATGACTTCTACAGTTAGCTGAGGTACTGGGAGACATGATAAGCTAATAAATTTTTATACATCTGGTTTTAGTGAAGCATGTTGATGGAGTGTGGTACAAGACTGAGTCTCGCTGCATGAATTATCTGTGGAGTGTCTAGCTCTCTTCATCTCTCTGTAGATGTGCGTTAGTAATCCAGCATCCTCTCTCTCTCTGTTTCTCTCTCTCTCTCACCTCTATCCCGCTGAGGCCTTTCTTCCGACATGGCTTTTCGGAGGGTCAGGTGACGGCCGTCAGTGATCTCATTGCCCGGTGCGTTGGACAGGGCTCTCTGTATGGTGAGCACACCTGCTACGCTGTGCCTGTGTTGCCTCAGGGAGAGGCAGCCAGTTTGGGCTGGGTAAGGTTGGGGGGTGAGGTCACGTAAAAAAACCCAAAACATTGGAGGAAAAGGGACGAGGAAAGGTTCAAGGGAAGTTAGGGAAAGGGCAACGAGATGGAGACTCAGAGTATGAACTCTGTACAACATGGAAACCACCAGCTTTTTACTGTACTTTATAGTCACATGCAGCCACAGTGTGTGCCCTCCCTGGCTGAGGGGGCAGGTAGGGGGCGTTGCGCGTCCACTGAGGTGCATCGTGGGCCGGCAGTAGCCACAGGGAGAATAAGAGGCAGATAGAGAGGGTAGGCAGGGTGGTTGCAGGGCAGAGGCCACATGCACAGCCGGCTCATTGGTGCAAAGAACAACAGAAAAAGCTGGGTCATTTGGGACACGACCCATTGGGACAATGAAAAGGAAAGGATCGAACAATGGAGGAGTCAGCGGAAGTCTGGGATCAGTTGGCAGCGAAGAAAACTCCCTTAGTTCTGGCGAGAAAGGTCCCGTTGCAGCTGTGGCTAAACCTAATTGGACAATAATAGTGCTGAACCCAGCTATTTTTGTGTCTGAATTACTGTAGCAATCTGCTCTGCTCATGCAGCCACCCCAAAATGCTAACCAGGATACAGGGGACTTGACATATTGGGTCAAATTCTCTGGCAGTGATTGACTGCCTGACCCGCAGTAGTTTAGTAAGCACCTTGTTCACCTGCTAGCTAGTGAGTGTCGATATGCTTAAGTTAATTTAGTTTATGCTATTTATTTATTTAATTTTGTGCTTCAGCTTTAAAGGACACATTAATTATTTTAGTACTGGTTATTGGTATGGTTAAGATACACCACTGCTTATTGATTGATGATGTTACTTCTTTTTAATGATAATATTTTATTTAGTTTTACTTCTCTAATATGCAATGGATCATTAAAGGAGCAACATAGCTTTAAATATATATTTATTAAGTGTTTTGGTTCTAGTGCAAGCGAGCGTGCAAGTGTGTATGTGTGCAGAGTATTGAAGTGTCTCCAACACACAGGGCAGAACATACAGGAGAGGAAGCGGTGAGGTGAACAGACTGTGACCACATGGGGACCAGAACAAGGGAGAAAGAATCCAAAAATAATGCATATACATATATATATATAAAAAAAAAAAAAACGGGTAGCAAAAAAAAAAAAAAAAGGAACAGAAGGAAGAGCAGATGAGTGTGAAGGCAGCCATGCTGTGGGGGCTTTATTTGCGTCGTTTACTTGGTTGGAGGCGATGCTGTTCACTGGCAGCTTCAGCTGTTGCCAAGGCGTCTTCAGGGTGTGCCCGGGATGCGCCACTTTTGCCGTGAGCGCGTGGGGTTCCATGGGAGCGGGCTTGCCCCTCAGAGGGAGACGGCTTCGATGTGCTGGGGCTACTGTGAGATTTCTCAATAGTGGGGACCTGTGTATCTAAAACAACCAAAATACGATGCTGAGCTTCCTGTTTTCTGCTTTCCTCAACTTGCCTGCAGAATTTCTGATTTGAGCTACCATTTAGCATGTTTTATTTAATACTGTTTATTGATGCTTCATTTTATATCGTTAATGTGATGCTTAAAGTTCAATGACATTAATGAGTGTTTTTTGTTTGGCCAACCCGGTCTCACCGTGTATGGAAAGGCTAAGATGGAGAGCTGGAGAGCGTAGTGGTATTATGAGCTAAACTCATGCACAGTGAAATCCGCAGTGTTGAATTTACCCCACAGTGTTCATGTGCACCTGGACTTAATTAAACACTGCGGGTTTTTGCAAGTTTCAGCAATTTGTAAATAAGATAAAATTCTGTCACTAAAAATCTGCTCAGATCTCCGGTCTCTGTTTTTCTTTGTTAAATAACAACACATTTTTAAATCTGTTTAATATTAGCCATAGATTTTAATAGATTGGAGAGTCCACCAGATAAGTCCCTGTGCAAGTTGTTACTAAAGACGTGATAACATTTTAGCATATTTAAAAAGCGCATTAATACAGTATTTACTCGTGATTTGACTTGCAGCCAGCACTACAGTCAGAGCTTCTGTTATAGAAAATTAATCAACACTTTCTGACAAATCAGATTCCAGAATTCAACAATGCTGCAGTATAAATATATATAAAACAAATTATGTGGATCATCACTATCCAACCAATCAGGACAATCAGGATTCAGTTTCTTGTCAATTCAGAAAGGTCCACCGCTTGCATTAGCATTCAGACATATATTTTGGGGGGGTGTCTTTTAAAGTCACGGACTACATCTTTAATTTAGCACTGGGGATTTGCTGTGCATATGGAAAGAGTATGGAGCCAAAGCTACGACGAATGAGTCATATAGGCTGGACACACATTGAAAGAGGAATGAAGGGACAGAGGACAGGGACAGAAGAACGAGAATAGCAAGGACAGCAAAATAGAGAGTGCAGGTCTAAGTGGTTAGGATGAAGAGGAACACAAAAGGAAGACAGCCAGGAAAGAGCAGGAATCCAGCGTTAAAGATGAATACCGAGCAGAGCTTACCCTTGGCAGGATCAGGGAAGATGCCATGGCTGCGACTCTTGATGACAGAGGATTTAGGTGAGTCCTGACTGCTGTGCCCAGATGTTTTGGGTGAGTGCCCGCTGGCCACTTTGGTTGAGTGTTGGCGTCCCTGGCCTGAGTGTGAGCGCCGGTGGTGCTCTCCTTCACACTGCTCCTTCAGTGGCAGCCAGCGTGGCACGTTATCCAGCTGAGCAGTGTTGGACAGGTCTATCAGCACCTACAGCATGCAACAGAACCTGGTTACATGGCGCAGGGTTGAGCTTGTTTGTATATGTGTGTGTGTAAAATGGCTGTTTTCCCACCTCTCCCAGGAAGTCATTGGAGGAGCACTTGTCATAGTCCCATACACTGACCTCTAATGTCTTCTTCCTCAGCTAAATACATGCATACACATAGAACAGAGAACATCAGCTTTATTTGCCGAACACATTTATCTCATTAATATAAATATGTTTGAAAATGAGCCATATGACATTATAATACTTGTAGAGGTGTAATACAATACCATAGTCTGTATCTTTTTAGTGCCCCAAATATCTGTATCTTCTGTATCAAATTTAAACTCAAAGTGGGTGTGGCCTCAACCAGAAGGGTTTTTAAAAATTAAATATAAACTCTATCCACTATGCCCCAGGAAGCACTAGAAAACGCTGGAAAAAGTCAGAGGTAGAAATGCCAACATTGTCAGCATGGTCTGTGAATTCTTGCTCTGATGGTTCCTCAGCCTCAGCTACATCACACAAGTTCATAATTAGTCCGAATTTGAGATGTGTGTGGGACTGTTTTTCAAACCTGTGTGCAGATTTTTGTTTGTACCTGCCCGCAATATTTTCTAAGCAAAATATAAACAAACGGACCCAGACCAGGCGGTTACTAAGGATGAAGGAATGAATGCTCTAAATGAATATTAATGAAAAATGGTCTTTCTCTGTTCAGTGAGATTCATATCTGACTTCTTGCTCGCTCAGACTCGCATGAAAATTAAAAAAAAAAAAAAAACTCCCTCTCACTGTTAACTCTTTTGTTGTATCCCATGGGATCCCAGTCCCGATGCACACCTTCAGCATCAACCAGATACCATGTCAATGTTTCTGGCAATAAATAACTAATAAATAAATAGTATCAATCACTAACAACACAACTAGCACTACAGCTAAGAAATCCAGATGGTGTGCTTGCAAAAGTCAACTCTACACACTTCTCTACCTTCTGTTCTCTCTCAATTAATACCTCTTTGCCTCGCCTCAGCAGTCCAGCAGCACTGCATCAGTCAGGGCTGTCTCTGCCTCCAAACACTGAGGAGAATGAAGGAGCTTTTTGGTCTTAATTAAGCTAAAGCACTTCTGGGAGCCTGGAGCCTGGTCCCTGATCACACCAAAGCCTGCGATTCTCTCTGAAGAGCTCTTTTCTAATTGAGACCTCAATATTGTTGTGGGCTACAGATTTTTGAAATGTCACAAAAAATGATTGCTTCCGTTCAGATGTTGGCTTTTAGTATCTGTTGCCTTTTTTGGCCATATTCATTAGATAGATACAAACCACTTCTATTCCTCAGATTAAACTCTTCTGCTTTACATTTTTGAACCCTAAAGCTTATTATGCAGTAACTACATAAAAATATATTCACATTTAACATTATTAAGCTAATATTATTTTAGGAGGAAGGAGTGTAAATACTGCTAGAACCTTACATTAAGCTACATACAGTTCCCTTAACTAACATTATTTAACACATTGGTTAACACGAACAGACCACAAACCATGGACTTTAGTATTAATATAAATTATGTAACATTTACAGTTACAGTCACTACAGTCACTACAGAGACTAATGGTGTAAAACATTATAACACAGGCTTGTATACTGTTTTGCACTTATTATACTGCACTATGTAAGGAATAACACACAATGGATCAAGCTGCTATAGTAAAATAATCCATGCTGGGGCGGAATTACTGTTACCACATGGAAGTGGATTATTTTCCTATAACAGCATGTCACAAAGTGTGTTATTCCTCTTTTAGCACAGCAATTTGCCAATGATTACAATTTCTAATTCATTCATTAAAGAAATGTTATGCTTTTTATCTGTTTATAGTTACACTTAATGTTATAGAACAGACATGAAACAAGTTATTTCCTGTTATCACTTACATTCTAACAGCTATAAACAGTTGCTGCCTCACCAGCTTTCTCTCTCTTGAAGTTAATAATGCAAGAAACTGCAGCTTGTCATGTTACAGAAAAAACAGAAAATGCAAACTCCTCTGTCCTGTGGCAGAAAACTTACTGACCATTACAATGCACTGACACTGGAGACTCATTCCATGAATGTTAAATAAATGTCTCCTTATGAAAAATGTCAGTGTTAAGCACAACAATATATGATGGATGCAATATAATGTCAGAAATACATTTACAATGCACTATAAACACATTTTGTTTAGAAAGCTAGTACTGTATACTGAGTTTCTCCAACAGTAACTCATCTCAATAAATTGGTGATAAGGAAAGACAGCATCCACAAGTAGGATAAGTTTATTTAAAAAAAAAATCCTTCAATCCTGCAATACAGTGGATGGTTCACCTGTTCCAAGTGGATGTTCTTGTAGATAACAGTTTGATTCCACTCAGGGTTCAAGCTCTTCTGGGCATGTTTGGATCTTCTTTTGTTCTCAGCGCTGCAACCAGATCACACACCACAAGGGGTCACTCCAGGGTTCAAATCAAGGACCTATGTGTTACATTTACATTTGGAGTATAACACCTCACATCAATGAACAATGAGTTGCACACAGCCCGAGGCACAGTATAGGCCTACAGCGACCTATATTTATTTACAGTGACATTTA
The DNA here is from genome assembly GCF_027358585.1 of Pangasianodon hypophthalmus. Lineage (NCBI taxonomy): Eukaryota > Metazoa > Chordata > Actinopteri > Siluriformes > Pangasiidae > Pangasianodon > Pangasianodon hypophthalmus. The sequence continues at coordinate 7,633,760 of NC_069727.1, forward strand.
TGGAGTATGAAAAAGAGCAGAAGTCTAGTGATCTTAAAAAGAAAAGAACACAGCTAAAAAAGAAAGCAACTTAAGGCTGAACAAACCAAACATACTTCATTGAGCCATTCAGATGTGCTGTATCTATAGTGATATGGGACTGAGTAAAGATCTGATGGTACTGTAGGACAGAAAAACATACCTGGCATTCTGCACAACCATGACCTGACTGTGGGGATCCAGCATGCAGCAGAAACAGACAACAATCCATAAGGCGTGTGTTGCTGTGTGACAGTGTGTGTGTCAGTGTGTTTGTTGTGGTCTGTGTGTGTGTGTGTAAGCCAGAGAGAGAAGCAGAGAAAATGAATGAGCGAAACAGTGTGGCACGTGGCTGGCATGGTCCATGCAAAGGCTGCGTTTAAATTTCTGAAATTCTTTGCAGCTGTATGTGTGTATAAGTGTGTATATGTGTGCATGTGTGTGTGTGTGTGTGTGTGCACTGATGCTTATGCAGGAGCCCATGCGTACATGCCCTAGTGGAGCATAGCAATAGCGTTGTTATCTGTAGGCTCAATACAGGTAGGGCTGTGATAGCTTGTCATAGACCTGACACAAGCATACAACACACCACCAAACGCACAACTGCACAATAACTGAGGACAGAGGAATTCTCAGGTTACATATAAGTCAAACAGACATATTGATTTTTCTATAATGTTAGCTCTATCTCTCTCTCAAACACTCACACAGAGAACAAGAAGTACTCTATTGGTTACATTATAACATAATAGGCTTTTAAAGGGATCTTTTGCTGATTGAGTGCTAATTGTAATTATATACAAGAATCCCATTAGCTGTTAAAGGCAATTTCACATTGTTAATAAAGTTTTAGCAATAGTAAGCCATATATAGTGTAAAACATTTGCATATATGAAAACAAATAAATTTAATTTACATAAATAAGATATTTAGTATGTTAGGTTTAGCTAAGAAATAAAACACAATGGGATGTGCTGGTATAGGAAATTAATCAACGACAGAGTGGTGTGATGCAGCCTGACATGAAGCAGAGTTACTGTTAGCACCCTGAAGTTCATTATTTTCCAATAATAGCACACCCCAAACTGTTTTATTACTCTTATACCACAGTGATTTGTCAACACTTACAGTTTGTTAAATTAAAAATTACATCATGTTTATCTGTTTTTTTTAAAAATCTGTTTATAGTTAAATTTAATGTCTACAAAACAAGTTCCTGTTCCCACTTGTTATAGTAGATATTAACAGTCATTCTCTCATCAGTCTCACTTTTTTCTAGAAGTTAATAAGATAAAAAAAAAGCAGCAAATGCTACACTACTGTAAGAGTTGCTGTTATAGAAAATTAATCAACACGTTCTGAACAATCAGATTCTACACTGTGGTGTATACAAGTACATAACTTATATGTCCCACCTTTTCCCCTTATGCCTGCTGCTAGTCTCTTTCATATCTTCTGAATAGCTATTGAATACTCCTCACCCCTTTTACTTTATTCATTCAAAAACATAGGGGGATCTAAACTTTTGCACTAAACTATACAAGCTCAAACCTTTATGCACACTCAAACCTTTACATGCCAAATATTTTCTGCAAACAACCCTATGACTCAAGCTATTATGTATAACAAATGGTCTTTGCAATTCATTTACCCTCTTCCAGGCAGCAGGTAGACTTTAACAAAAGGGTCAGAGTAGCCGTTGTTGTCCCTTGGTGCCAGGTTCCGCGCTTGGAGAACATGAACAATGAGGTTGCCTAGCTGCTTGTCATAATTGATTTGAAGCTACAAAAGCAGGTGAGATATGAGACAAAGCATAGTAAGTGCGACATACTACAATCTCGATACAGTGTTTAAAATCAAAGTAACAGACAAACAGGCTTAAATAACAATCAAAGCTTTACCTGGATCTCTCCTGTGATTGGGTGAGACTGGGTCTTTGCAGCTTCTGAGGTCTAGTCAAAAGTAAAAAGTAGATATGAGTCCATGAATATGTAACGTTTTTCTTTGCTTTTAGTGCTTGTGTGTATTTTATAAAAGCAGGCTGTACATGGTAGACTGTGTTTGTATGTGTGTGTGTGTGTGTGTGCGTGTATGGTCACCTTGCTGTGGCGTTTCTTGCTAACGGAAGGTGAAGCAGGCTGCCCGGGGCTTGGCACAGAGCTGGAAGCTCCTGAAGCCGAGGATTTGTCCAGAGCCGTCAGAGAGGAGGCTGTGGAGCTGGGCGCCTGCTGCTGAGATACCTTTTGCAGCTCTGCAGCTAGCTGCTTTGGGTCAACACCTGGAGAGCGTGGTGGCCGTTCTACACACAGCATGGAGAGAGCTCAGAGGAAAACTATTTATACATACATACATGTCCATTGTTGTCCGAGGAACTGATTTAAAGAAATACGTCACAATCTTATCTAAATCTAAATATATTTTCTAGTTTTATGTTCTGGTTCAATGCACTTCCTATTTTTAACCCTAGATTCCATTCCTTGTTTCTGATTATGGATTAATCTTGTTCAACTTCGCCTACCCATTTTTTCAATCTTCTCTATGAACTCTGAGTACAATTTTTGGATTTGCCCCAATATACTGAGTTTACCTTGTATCCTGCCTTGCACTACACACTGCAATATGTAACAGTGAATATACAGTAGTTTGTACTGACATTGAAAATCTTCAAAACTTAGCAAAATTTAAATAGTCTTATGTACCTGCTTTGGTCTGCTCATGAAGGTCTAAGTGGGAGCCCTCTGAGTCTGAGAGCATGTTCAGATCCCTTATACAAAAGAAATGAGATGAGAAATAGGGTTAAATCTGAAAACCTTACTAATCAGACACTGATGAAAAAATCATAGATGAATCTATATTAAAAACAGACTCTGATACTTACAGTCTGACGCAGAGCTCTGCTTCTGCACACTGCTGACTGACCAATACCTGAACCTCTTCGTAGGTTTTACTAGACAAAGAGATGCCATTCCATTCCAGGACCTGCATTCCTACACATAGAAATGCATACAATCAGTGATACAGCATACGTTGCTTCAAAGAGCAACACCACATCACTCCCTTTGAAAAACCCCTATGACACTGCACACACAAACACACTCAGCAAGGCATAGCAAAAGTTCAGTGCAGGCCACAACAACCTCAAACTCAAACGTGGGCTCCAACTTGGAGCACTTACACAGGTGAAAACGAGTCTTGAGGTAGGCCAGGTAAGCCCTCTTTCTACGCCGCAGTGCTCCCACCCTGCGATAGAGCGTTGGCATTCCTGCAGGGTCATCGCATGACGTAGTTACTGCTCACAGACTTAACACATGCATCCACACAAAGGTGCAGAACAGGAACTGAATGTCCTGTTCACACTTCTTTAACACTATCGTTTTCTGCTTGGCCTTAATGTGTAACATCAAGTCTGTGCGCTGTTGTATCCATGCCGACCACATGCACCTCCAACGCTCACACACAGCGCTGAAACATTTGACATTTGCTACATGGGTGGAATGTGATATACCGGGAATGAGCTCACGCAGAGAGGAGGCAAATGTTATGGCAAAAGGTTAGATTTAATCTTTGCTTTAGGCATGATACTACATGACACAACTACTGAATAACGCATTTTTTTAAAACAATAGATATCACAATGAATTTATAGAAGCTGATTGATGATGTTCCTGAACGTATTTTCTCGTAAAAAATATGCATGAATTTACATACTTAATACAACCATAAATCTAGTCTTGTTAGATTTAGAATTAAAATGTTAGAATTTAAATGCTTATTTTACTTTATTGTTTAATCACGAAAACACCTCAGGCTGTTCTACAATTTTTTCATTATTAAATCTAACAGAAATCCAACAATAATCAGCATTTCAGTAAAATCTAAATAGGAATTAGAATTAATGTGCAAAATTTCATGAATGCAGGTCATTTAGAACCTGAGATTTTTGGTTCTGAAAAAAAAAAAAGGATTTGAAGGAAAACAGATTTAAAAATACACAATGTTTTTTCAGGTGTTTCCAGTTTAGAAAGTGGACTTTATAAGGCTGACATGCATATTATAATGGCACATAACTTTGGCACATCATTTTTTTTTTTAGGGATATACAGTATGACAGGACTAGATTGAGAAGTGAGCAGAGCTTAAAACATTTGAGTTTTGTTAATTTTATTACTATACTTTAAGGAAAGATTTATTTATCAAAAAATCTGAAAAATGATTGACGTGAACAAAATTGTTGTTTCTACCTGTAGTGTCTTACCTGAAGAAAAAAAAACTGAAGTGAAGAAGAACATGTTATTAGGAAATATAAGGGGACAGAAAGAAATAAAAAGACATCACTGAAGCAGAGAATAGACTGAAATAACAACAGAATGATGAGTGGCATCAGTAGCAGAGAAGGCTCCAGACGGCCAGAAAAGGCCCAGCTGTTTGCCCAGGCCTCATAAAAAAGCTCACGCACAGATAGAGACAGTGCTGTGTGATTTCCCTCCCTCTCTCCTTCTACAGGATGCATCTACAGGATGCAGCACAATAGACAAAGCCAAAGCAATCCTAATTTACAGTTCCCTTGTGTGCAATCTTGTGCCAGGAGAAAGGCACATCATTAGTATTCCCTGTCAGCTACAACTGTGATCAATACAGGTTGCAGAATTTACAACGAATAAAACAGCCCACAAGAGTTAATTCCAGGACCAGAAAAGACCTATAAATTTCTAAAATAATGATTCTACCATAAATTTTTACCATCTTAAAAAGTCCTGGATGGCCAGGCAGCTCTGGTACCTTTGACTTATGTGAATGGCAGAGCTGAGCTATGGTACTAAAATTTTAACTATTCAATCTGATAAATCATGCTAACAGACAACTCCTAGACAGCTACATGCTACACTAAACACATGTTCAACTTTGCCTGATTAATTAAGTCTTCGACTTTCTTTCTCTGCTTAGCTGTTTTCATTTCAAAATGTGGATACTCGTTACAAGCTCCTTAGTGTAATGCTTTTCCTTGATAATGCAATTCTCCCAGTCATCTGTGTTGTGACAAGGTAGTATAAATACACTATATTACCAAAAGTATTCGGTCACCTGCCTTGACTCACATATGAACTTAAGTGCCATCCCATTCCTAACCCATAGGGTTCAATATGATGTCGGTCCACCTTTTGCAGCTATTACAGCTTCAACTCTTCTGGGAAGGCTGTCCACAAGGTTGAGGAGTGTGTTTATAGGAATTTTTGACCATTCTTCCAAAAGCGCATTGGTGAGGTCACACACTGATGTTGGCCGAGAAGGCCTGGCTCTCAGTCTCCGCTCTAATTCATCCCAAAGGTGTTCTATCGGGTTCAGGTCAGGACTCTGTGCAGGCCAGTCAAGTTCATCCACACCAGACTCTGTCATCCATGTCTTTATGGACCTTGCTTTGTGCACTGGTGCACAGTCATGTTGGAAGAGGAAGGGGCCCGCTCCAAACTGTTCCCACAAGGTTGGGAGCATGGAATTGTCCAAAATGTTTTGGTATCCTGAAGCATTCAAAGTTCCTTTCACTGGAACTAAGGGGCCAAGCCCAACTCCTGAAAAACAACCCCACACCATAATTCCTCCTCCACCAAATTTCACACTCGGCACAATGCAGTCCGAAATGTACCATTCTCCTGGCAACCTCCAAACCCAGACTCGTCCATCAGATTGCCAGATGGAAAAGCGTGATTCATCACTCCAGAGAACGCGTCTCCACTGCTCTAGAGTCCAGTGGCGGTGTGCTTTACACCACTGCATCCGATGCTTTGCATTGCACTTGGTGATGTGTGGCTTGGATGCAGCTGCTCAGCCATGGAAACCCAATCCATGAAGCTCTCTGCGTACTGTACTTGGGCTAATCTGAAGGTCACATGAAGTTTGGAGCTCTGTAGCAATTGACTGTGAAGAAAGTCGACGACCTCTTTGCACTATGCGCTTCAGCATCCGCTGACCCCTCTCCGTCAGTTTACGTGGCCTACCACTTCGTGGCTGAGTTGCTGTTGTTCCCAAACTCTTCCATTTTATTATGATAAAGCTGACAGTTGACTGTGGGATATTTAGGAGCGAGGAAATTTCACGACTGGATTTGTTGCACAGGTGGCATCCTATGACAGTTCCACACTGGAATTCACTGAGCTCCTGAGAGCGGCCCATTCTTTCACAAATGTTTGTAAAAACAGTCTGCATGCCTAAGTGCTTGATTTTATACACCTGTGGCCAGGCCAAGTGATTAGAACACCTGATTCTGATCATTTGGATGGGTGACCGAATACTTTTGGTAATATAGTGTATAAGGTATAAGTAACCACTTTTGGTAGAAGGCCATTATTTGTGGCAGTAGTGGTCCATAATATGGCAAGAAAGGTTTAACTTAGTAAAGAGAAATAGCTGGCCATCATTACTTATGTCAAGCTGGAAAGTTCTAAATTTCTTAAAGTTCTTCCAAGTACTGTTGCAAAAACCATCAAGTGCTCTGACAATACTGATCCTGTCACAGGACAGGCAGACCTAGTGTTACCTCAGCTGCTGATGATAAGTACATTGGAGATATGAGTCTCAGAATTTGACGATTAATTGCATCTATTAAAGCTAATAGAATAAATGCTTTGCTGAGTTCAAGCAGCTGACAAATTCCAACATGAACTGTTTAGAGGAGACTTCAGGAATCAGGACTTCATGGTAGAAGTCAAGAAGCCACTACTGCAGTCAAGGAGCCGCTAGTGAAGGACACAAATAAGATGAGACAAAAGCAGCTGCCACTGGAACAGTGGAAATCTACCCTTTGATGAGTCCAAGTTTGGCACTTTTGGCAAGACATAGTGAACAGATGGACAAAGAGGTATGATAGTTCGAAGGTGTTTTTCTAGTGGCACTGTCAGTGATTTATTTAAAACTGAAGGCACTTAACCAGCATGGCTACCACAGCATACTGCAGCAACACGCCATGCCATCTGGTTTGTTCTTAATTGGGCCTTCATTTGTTTTTCAACAAGACAAAGATCCGAAGCACACCTCCAGGCTGTGTAAGAGTTATTTATGAATGAAGGAGATTGACAGTATGCTGCAGCGGATGACCTGGCCTACACGGCCACCAGAATTAAGCCCACCTGAAAAGAGTTGGGGTAAACTTACCATGAAAAGATGCTGATCTTGAGCTCTCCTGAAACTGTATAGCCTAGGTGTTTCAAATCCAGCTTAAAAACAAATATTTTACTTGGCTACTCATTTGTAAGAGTTCTGGACAGAGTGAAGGAAAAGGAGCCTACAAGTGCTTAGCATATGTGGCAAATCCTTCAAGACTGCTCAGGTGATTACCTTATGAAGCTAAAGAATGCCAAGAATGATCAAGCAAAGTTGTTGTTTGGGCAAAAGGATTCAATTTTGAAGAATCTAAAATATAAGATGGTTTTTGAATTGTTTAACACTTTTTATGTCATAGAGGTGTTATTTTATAGTTTTGAAAGCTTCGCTATTATTAGAAAAGTTAGAAGATACTGAAAATAAAGAAAAAAAACCCTATGGCTAGGCAAGTCCAAACTTTTGACTGGTAGTGCACACTCTGTCTACTGTACTGTCATCTTTACTCAACATTCTAAATTAAGTGGCTGCAGGGTAGAATCATGAACTACAACATTTGACAAAGCTAAGTTCACATTTACAGGTAATTTTAGAAAGGGTCTTTTTTAGAATATAAAAACTATGGGCTTCTTCATGCATGAGATAAACATCTGTCTTTCTCTGAAACCCACAGTGAAGCTGGGAAGACACATGCCATCACGTAAAAACACAGTTTGACTAGAGACTCTACTGCTGCTTATTCCTGGCTTCATCTATCTTTATACTTCTTCACTTTACGAATGAGTCATTCCTGCTGCCTGGAGGTGACGAATCACCATGCAGATATGGACCTATTTATTTCTTTTTCCAGTCCTCCTCATTCAAACATTACGTCAAACCATGTTTAATGTCACAGGGTTGATCTTTTCTGTGAAGATCTGAGAATTTGAGCAAGTTCAAGGTGCAGCATTTAAACTTTATGATCAATGAAACAAATAAACCCTTCCTTTAAAGCCATACCTTCCACAATTTTTCCAGACTGTTCTGCTGCTCCCCCAGGTAAGACTTTGGCCACGTATGCTCCGATCTCCCCATCACTGCCTGGAACCTCTTTACCCCCGATTATACGGATGCCCAGTCCATTGCCTGCAGGCCCATTGCAAAGACCTTAAATTAAAAGGCATGTCATTTTGACTTTTGAGAACATTTACTAATTGATTAGTAGTATGTAACAAGTTACATGCAAATTAGGACTCAGTATATTCACAATTCAGTTTATTTTAAGTTTTGTAGTTCTAAACTCTGCCATAATTACAATCACAAAAACTATACTTTGGTACTACACTTAAGTATTATATAGGGTTATTTATACTTTACTTGAGTGTTAATGAAATACGTGTACTCTTATTTAATTGAATTTCCAAGGAAAAAAAACTTTTACTCCTTACATTTTTATTTAGATCTTCAAATGACTGTATGTATAGAGCCATCAATAGAATGGGCTCCAACACCTTTTATTAGCATTTTATTTGCATTTCAGTTTAAAGCATCCAATCAAATTCGTTAATGTAGAAAAAATGATTCAAAAAATTCATTCCAATCTGTCATCTGCTGTGATGTACTTAATTTAATCAAAAACAATTTTTAATATTTGAATGCATTTAAAAGTAGCAACTTTTTGACTTTCACTCAAGTACATTTTCTGGCTGGATATTTCCACTCTTAATAAGTAAGACTTTCAGTTTAGTATAATTTCTCAGTATGTTTTACACCCCAATTACATTTTTAGCTTACCATTACCCATCTCAAATGTAGTGCATACAGTGCAACAAATTAGATAGTCACAGAATGATGCGTACATCATGGCTTCCATTTTCATATGCAGAGCCTGTTTGTTAAATGGTACCTAATTATGAGGATAATCCGACATGTGAATTATATTCCCTTTTAGGCTTTGATGACTAATGAAAGAGGAAACGTGCCAACTCACTGGCATGCCATGAAAAATCTGCCCAGTTCCAATATCTAGACATGTATATTGTGCTAACACTCACACCACTCCACCATTTAAGAAAGAAACAAAAGCACAAAAGACTTTAATTGTCTTGTGCAAAGGATTTACATTGTTGACAGACTGTATGATGGACTAATTACAGGCAGAAGAAGATGCTCACAGCAAGCTGGGAAAGACATGAAAGGGTTTTTTGGTACCTATGCTTCAGCGTAAAACATTCCTAACTTTTCATGTTATTTGCATTATAGGCCTGACAGTAGTCTATATTCAGTTATTATACTCATTGTTTCAGCCAGATTCACTTGCCTGACCTCTACATGTAAGCCTCATCTAATTCAGAATGCATCAGCTAATGTCCTTACCCTGAAAAGAAAGCATATTACCACAGTCTTTTTAGCTATGTTGGCTGCCAGTCAATTCTGAATTGACTAAAAATTGTAATGATATGCAGGACATTACATTTCAAGCTCTAAAGAGTATAGCCTAGGTGTTTTTAAATCCAGCTAAAAAATATATATTTAACTTGGCTTCATATATTTAACTTCTATTCATTTGTAATAGTTCTCATAGATTTATAGTCAGCTTATTAGGTATTGTAGATTGTTTCATTAATGTGCATATTAATATAAATGCTTTGTTTTGACTTTCTTATCTTTTTATATATACATTTATGCATATGTATATTGTTAAATAATAAAGGATCATGTTTCCATTAGTGTTTCTCATATCTGCATGTAATGTTCAAATACACTGAGTGTTATCCAGTGAGTACTGACGTTAGTAATTTACCTGACACACTGCGGTCTTTAGGATCCCTTTGTAGCCTTATTCTTGCATGGGAAAATGGGTACTGCTGGGCCTTCATCTGCACCACATCATATAAGCACAGGCAGTTTCACACAGAGACACCTAGTTTCTACAACAGAAACACTGTGACTAGCACTATGTAATGAATTAAGAAACTGCATTCGTATTTTCTGCTCCTTACTGCAGTAGAGGAACAAACAGTGCATGTTCTCTAAAATGTTCTTTTCTCTTATTGTGTCTGTCTCATTCAATATACAGTAGATGTCTGAAATAGTGGATTGCGGTACAAGAACATGTACTGTACATATGTGTTTAATGTGTGTATGTGCTTGAATGTTGAGTCATTCTTCACCTGTCTCCTGTCCAGGCCCTGTCCATCCTCTCGTGGCTTGTCAAACCAGTCAGTCTCCTCCCGACGGAGATGGTATGCTTCAGAAAAATCAGATTAGAATCGACCCTATTAAAAACTACTCGCCAGTTTATAAAAACCCTAGCAATTCTTTCCAGGCATAAGGGTCAAAAATAAACACTGGAGACCGGTGCACTGTACAGATTTTCCAGTCAAGGTACTATTAATCTTGAATTCTCCAAACATGCACACGCAGGATATAGTGCAGTGGAGAATATCCATGGTTTTTATGCCAGTAAAAATGCGGGCATAAGAAATAAACCAAAACTGTAATTGGCAAATTTCGAAATAAGGACAAGTCCTTGTCTAATTCTGCCCAGTGGTAAAGTCGGAGCTGTACTGCTGTCTCAGTAGAATATGGAAGCATACAGTATTTCTCTTCAGGAAAGTTGTAAATATTTTTCTGTACCCTCTATGATCCAGAAACAATCTATTTAGAATTTTTTGACACCCTTGAGCAAAAAAAGAGCAAAAATATAGTATGAATTCAACATTACAAACAATCCTTTCCAGGTAGTGGTAGAAGGTAGTGTACACATGTACTTTTGTGATAACAGATGGAATCAAGAATTCTGCTGAGTACATTTAGGATTTAGCCCAAAACTTTGCCTCTGCCAAGAGGTTACAACTTGGCTGTAGTTTAATCTTTCAACAAAATAATGAACATGAATCTATTGTACATTAAAATCAATGCAGACCGCAAGAAACAGAATTTTGCAGTTGCCCACGTCAGTCTCTGGATTTCAGTTTTGTTATAACTGTGGTCTGAAATGAAAAAAAGACAATCCACATGTGCAAACCTAAGAATATAAAGAAGCTAGAGATGTTCTGCATGGAGGATTGTTCAAGATAGGTGTCTCAAACTTACAGGGGATTTAGCCAAATATAAATTGTGTGAGAGTTAATAATTTTGAAATCAGTCTTTTGTTGGAAAAAAAAACAATAAAACTACACCATTATTATACGCTTTATATATAAATTTTTGCTCTCTTCCCTCAGGGTGCCAATAATTCTGGAGTTGGCTCTATCATGGAGTAAACATAACTACATAACTATAATAGAGTATTAACTGGAATGTAGCATGAAAAACTAAAAAAAAAAAACAAAGATGTTTATGTGATACGTATGTACCAACCTGATCCTTTAGAACTTTCACAGTCAAACGTACCATGATATGAAAATGAAGACTATCTATGGATTTAAGTAAAATATGAAGTCTAATTATTTTAATAAGTTTAAAGATGCTGTATATGTAATGAAGTAACATATTTGTAATGTATTTACCTAATCAAGAAATCTTTACATGTAAATGACTAACAGGTGAGACATTGTTTATACTTTATAGTGTTGGTATTGTAGTCTATTTGGGTTATATTTTGAGAGCGGAACATGCAACAAAAACTGAAACTATATGCATTGATCCACTACTGCACATACAGTATCGTACGCTTATCATACTCCCCATATGTTGTCATGGAGATGAATTTTCAGTCAATACAGTGGACCATGGGCTTATGGGTGATTGGGAGTTGGGTGGTCATGGTACAGTGGGTAGGCTTAGTACTAGGTGTTAGAGGGCGGGTAAATGGTGGGTGTTAGAAGGGAGGGATGGGGGGAGCTGAAAGCTAAGGTGGTCATACTCTACCGTCTGTGACATTTTCATGTGTGTTTCCTGGATCATCTCTGTTCAGACCCACCAGGGATTCACTTAGTGCTGTAACCAAGGCAAATGCATTTACTTCCATATGGAACATATGATGCGTTCATCATATGATATTAAATGTGTGGAAACCAAAATTAAATTAAATATGCATTATCACTGAGTTTGAACAATATTAACTTACAAATAATGTAATTATTGGTGTAGTATATTGTGTAAATGCCATCATTTACCATTTATACATCAATAAATAATGTATATGGAAACAAACAATTATTTATAGCATAAGTATAAGAAAAGCATGGTATGCAGAAGTATGTAGACCCTCATGCAAGCAAGCAAGAAAGTTTATTCACAGACAAAAGGAAAATACATGCAATCCATTTATTGATTATTCTAAGAGCACAAAACATGCATGCAATCAAAAATTAAGTGATAAAAAACTTAGGTCATTTAAACAAAAGTACAACAAAAATCACTGAAAGGACTGTTTTTCCATGTTGTAAAATGGAGCATATGTCTATATTTTCAGATATTAACAGGCTATAAAATGATTGGAAACCTAAACAAAAGTCAAATCTAATAATTCAATAAAACAGGCACAACCGTTCAATAATATAGCTCATAATAACAAACTCTAAGGCCAGCAAATAAAAAAGTGAATGTACTAATAGATTTTTTTTTCCTTTTTGTGAACTCAGAGTTTGTTCTCTGATATGTCCTTTAGGATATGGGCATTTAGGTTTAAATGGGAATTTAATTTTAAATTGTCATACTCACCAACCAATCAGAAAATTGTATTTCCCTGAATCAGGTGTAAGTTCAGGTACCTTCTAGCTGGAATTAATTTTTACATTGATTTTACTTACACTCGATTGACAACATCTATGTTGAGACCCTGAGCCGTGAGATTCAGAAAGTAGTAAGTAAGTAGTTAGTAGCTAACCACAAAAATTAAATCTATCTATGTTGCAATTGCAGAGAGAAGAGAAAAAGTAAAATATGGAGATAGGTAGGAATGGCCAATCTCCATCACAGTTTTGAATTTCTATATGGCATTGTAAATTTCTTTAGTAGCTGATTGCTTATTATGGCGTGTAATTGGCCTGATTTAACAATAAGTATATAAGCCATCTGGCTGTGTGATGTTTTGGCACAGTGGTTGACTGGGGTTTCTTTGTTTACATTAGTGTGAATAATACTACTACTACTACTACTAATTATAATAATAATAATAATTATTATTATTGTTGTTGTTGTTGTTGTTGTGAATTGTTTTCATTAGTGGCTATTTGTTGCGCATTATATCCCTTATTATTATGTATTATGTAAACAATTATCTATTTGTCTTAAAATTATTTTCCAGACTCAGAGATGTCCTAGATCTAAAATGCACCACAGCTGATAGCTAGCCATGGGCAACTGTGACAGCTGAACATTATAGACAGACTTTACATCTGCATATTTTTCTTGGGGTACATCTTATTTCTTAATTTTAAATCTACAATTACTGTGCAGCATTTGTGCCTCTGGGGGTACTTTTTTAATTTAATTTTTTTTGTAACAAATTGCTTTTTTTTCTGCATATTTTGATGCCAACACTTTACTTAGAATAATCTACTCTATGTCCAAAACTAGAATATTAACAGAAGATTATAAATCTAGACCACAAATCCTCTTAGAGTTCTTTGTTCATGCATTTTTATTAAAATACAAATGAATTAAATAGAGTATAATCATTCTATGTAAACTAATTATGGAACAAAGTAGACAGCCAGCAGACATATGAAATATAAAGCATTCATATTTATAACCAAACAAAAATATTAAATGAATAAAAACAGAAAGCAAGGATACTGACAGTCATATACTATTATTGCAACACAACTGATTAATGAAGACTTTTACATAGATACTTAAATGATATTCAGGAAAAGAAAGAGCAGATGGCAGCCAAAGTAAATTCAAGCAAATGAGAAGAATCTGGTATCCTAGCGAAAGGAGATAAAAATTACCTTCACTATCTGACATTGTGCCCTGCAGGTCATCTATGAGCATATAGCTGCGTCCTCTGGTAGGGTCCTCCCTGAGGTGCTGCTGCTGGGGATCCTGAAGAGAGAGACATGACCCAAACTGGTCACGGGAGTCGGCGGATATAGGCGGGAGCGGACCTGCAGATGCCCGTGCCATACCCATCGGCTGACCCACCGGACTCAGTGGGCTCTCTTCCTCAGAGTTTTGTGCCACAATTGGGATTCGCCCACGCCCACCCTGACCAATAGGCAAGCTGGTAGGCTTTGTCCTACCTGATGGCGCCTGATAGGCAGAAGTCTCTGAGGAAGGGTCACCCTCTGATTTGAGCCTCAAGGAGGAGCTAGAGATGTCCCTTTTAATAGACAGATCCAGGCCATACATAGAGGAAGGCCTAGAAGAAGGCCGGGAGCGGCTCCCACTTGGATAAGCAGAGTCCTCTCCCAGAGATGACCTCACCCCAGAACTCAAGTTCAGACTCTGGCCTAAGTTAAGTGAACCGGCCAAATTGACCCCTAGAGTTGAGCCCAGGTACTTCTGCTGCTCTGCAACGTTCTTACGAAGCCCAAAAGTGATCTCATCCTGTAATAATCTGCTTGATCTTGGTGAAGCACTACTAGATCCCAAGTAGCTGCTATAATCTGTGTCTAAAGCCCTACTGTCCTGGATGGAGTATTTTCCAATGTTGCTGGTAGTTTTGTGTTTCTGGTAGAGCATAGATGTTGGAAGCTGTTTGGCTGCCTGCTTCTCTAAGGTTAATCTACTTATGCTGTACTTCTCTGTTTTGGGGAAAGCCCTATAGCCTCCACTAGTTACACCTGTGCTAGGAGTATAGTGATGTGAGAGGCCAGCCAACTGTTCTAAGCTCTCAGTCCCTCCTGTGCTCCTCCTAAACTCCTGCTTCAATTGCTGCTTTAGAAGCTTCAACTCATATGGTTCTTCCATTGGGTCTTCATCATCTTGAGTCTTTACATAGGAATGAAGTCTTGAGGAGGTGCCAAGGTAATCAGTGCCAACATCTGCTGCTGTGCGTCTCAGCAGGCGCTCCGCTTTGGCCAGTTCCCTCTCAGCAATTCCATAACTAGTGGATGAGAGACCAGATGTGCTCTTGGTAAGCTCAGTTGCATCCTCTAGAAGCAGGTAACTTCTGGGTGTTTGGTGATGTTGATCTAAGTCAGCATAGAAAGAGTCCGCAGACACATTGGACATGGGACTTCCTGCCATGCTGCCTCCACGGTCTTCCAGGCCATGCAGATCAAGGTGACTGCCATACTTCCCTCCCAGATAGGATGAATTTTCATAGTTAGTGGAGACTTTGGTGGCATCTAGTTCAGACAGAAGTGCAGCTTGTTGTCTCGCTTTTTGCTGTAGTAGCAGCATCTGGTGGTAGCTCTGCTGCTGTGAAGCAGTGAGAGAGGGCACAGAAGAGTAGATGGATTGGGACTGGTAGGGCTGTTGAGCCTGGTACAGGGACTGCTGATACTGTGGGTAATGGTACTGGGAGTACTTGCCATACTCATATTTAGTCTGTGGTGGAACAAACTCATCTAATTCTGATTGTGGAGCAGTGTGAGGTCTTTCAAGTCCAAGTCCACTCACTTCCTCTCTACCATCATTTCTTCTTGTCTCTCGGATATTGCTCACTTCACTGTCAGACATGTAGTCACGGTCCTCTGCAACACTTTGCAGATATGCCCTTTCCCTCTTCTCTCGTTCCTTAAGCAAAGCATCTTTTCTTCTGTTGATGCCCATCTCCAGATAGCGCAGTTTAGCATCAATCTCTTTCTCCTCCTCATCCAATTCGGCCTGCTTCTTACGAAGTTTAGAGGATTCCCGTTCTACCAGATCCAGTTCACGGTCAATATCCTGCAAGATTTTTGCCCTTGCCATGTTGGAGCTTCGACAAAGTCGGCGACGGGCAGAGGCAGTGCTATATGCCGTTTGGCCAGCATTGGCAGCCTCCTCCTCTGAAGGTGGGTTAGGAAGGGTGCGCTTCACTTTCTTTTGTGTGCCAGTGGGAGTGCTACTTGGAGATCCTTTACCCTGCCAGAGGAAAAAAAGGAATACAAATTATATAATATACCATACATGTAAGAATGATACTATTTTCTTCATATTATGAGCAAAATAATGTGATTTTTTTTAAACTTATTTTTAAGTGAAAAGATAAATATATTCCATGCCTGGATCAATGAAGTGCAAAATATTTTCAAGATCTTGTTAACAATAAATATATAAAGTGATATGTTTGACAACACAATAAGATACTATGAGATTTATAATACTAAAGACTTTTGTATAGGTTTCATCTTTAATCTCAAAACTGGGAACCCATAGAAGACATGCCTTTCATGTATTGCATTTAGTGCAGATATATTTCTATTTCTACTTGATACAGTGTTCTAATTATGTTTTACATTCCAAACCCAAACAACAAACACTGCGTATAGTTTAGTAGAGAGCAAAGATACCACAGTAAAATGCTTCTAGAAAAGTTATATGTACTCTACAGAGTTTTTGTTCTGCAGCATCAGTGAGTTTTTCATAAATGAAACAGGCAAGAAGTAAGCTAATGAAGTAAGCAAGTAAGCAAGTCTTTTTTTTTCATTAGTGTTTCATCAGGAGGGAAATGAGACAAATGTAACATTTTTATATTGGCTATTATATTTTTATAATGACTCAATGAACTCAAATGAAAAGAAAAACAGAAAAGAAATCAAATAATGGAATTAAATTGACAGAATTATCAATAATTAGGAAATAATTAAACACATGTATTACATAAGATTAGCACGATTGATAATAGATACCATACTATGATAATAGATCCCAGAGTATTTTGTTTTGATTTGAAGGTCAAACCTTAAATATTAAATATAAAAAAGTGTACTCACAGAGTAACCCTCAGAAAATTGGAAGTTGGCCGCTCTCTCTTCTGAAGTAGGACTCATAGGTTTTGGGTCAGACAGTGACCTCTGCATGACTTTTGCCCTTGGACTACCAGGAACCACTTTGGATGGATCTGCAGAACATATTTTCTGTGGGCTGGTGTCTCCACTCGATTTTTCATAGGGAACAAATTCAAGGGATTTACTAGGGGACATACAAGGAGATATTGGTGAATAAAGGACTTTGGGGGATTTGGGGGGAATGGGAGAAACCTGCAGACAGGAGGTATCTGTTTTGAGATGTGGAGACTGGTTTATTTCTAAAGGGGTAGGGCGTCTCTTAGGAGAGGAAGCTCTATCAGAGTTAGAAAAATCAACTCTAGTGTCCGTCTGCACAGTTTGTCCTCTAAGCGTTCCTGAGGAATCTGTCTGTACAGAAATTTCTGTAAGTGCCTGCACTGAAACTCCACAACTATCATCAGTACTGTATTTACCAGCTCGTGGCCTGCTACGTCTGCCACGAGTGGGAACTTCCCACTCATCCTGGTCTTCATCATCTGTTTGTACACAACTATCTACACTCTTTTTGGCATTCTTCTTTTTTCTTCCTGCAGAGTAGGCCTTCTCTGTATTGTCTTCTTCATCAGTCTGACAACCACTATCCATCTTTTTGTCTGTCCCCAAAAAATGACCAAGTGTCTGCTCATGGATCTCGCCTGGATACATTTGTCTGTACTTTTGCTCCTCTAGTTGCTTCCTCAGCTGTTCTTGGAGCCTCTGAATCTGTTCCAACTGCTCCTGTTGCTGAGCATATGTCTCTTTTTGCATCATGAGGTGAGCTTGCCTCTCTTCCTCTTGTTGACACAGGATCTGCTGCTTCATGGCCTGTAGCTCCTCTAGCTCTTTCTGAACTAGAAGTTGCTCCTGCTCCCGAAAGCGCTGGATCTCTTGTCTCTCCCATTCTAGTTCCTCAGCAAGACGTTGCTGTTTTATCTTCTCCAACTCAAGAAGCTCACGTTCCATTTGATACTTTTCATCACCTGGAATCATGGGTGAGGAGAGAGCTTCTAGTGATGCTGCTATTGCCTCAAGTGAGGCATCTGTGTAGTCCAGTGATGCTGCTGTGGTTATTGTTTGAGCATGAC
The DNA here is from genome assembly GCF_027358585.1 of Pangasianodon hypophthalmus. Lineage (NCBI taxonomy): Eukaryota > Metazoa > Chordata > Actinopteri > Siluriformes > Pangasiidae > Pangasianodon > Pangasianodon hypophthalmus. The sequence goes on from NC_069727.1 coordinate 7,651,803, forward strand.
CACTGGAGAAAATATCCTTAGAAACACTTATTTCCAGGTTCAAAGGCATGTCATCCTGCTCCTCTGCTGTAGTCACAGCAACAGTGGAAAGGAAACTATGTGATCTAGTGAGGGGTTGATTTTGCAGATTTGATAGTGATGGCATTGTGTCACTAGTATGCATGCCTGACAGGGAGTTGTATGTTGTACTGAAAATAGATCCAGGTTGGGTAGTTATAGCATATGTAGAAGGAACTGGTGCTGCTACAGAGGAGTAAACCACACCATTTGAGGATCTCAGAACACTAGAACTTCCAAAGTGAGTTCCAACAGCAGCTGTTATTCTGGCTTGGGAGTACTGTGGGATTGTAACTTCAGTAAATGCCCCTGTAGCTTTGCTTGAGTAGTCCACAGCTTCACCTGTTAAAAGTTCATATTGTACATAAGCTTACACCACGTTTACACCAAGTTTTGGTAAAGACAGAAAGCCAAGCCATGCCTAAATTATTTAAAATGCAAAATGTTTTTTTTTGATAGATTTTGGGAAATGTAAAGCGCATACAGTGGCATACAGAGATACACACCTCAATATATATATAAAAAAAAATTAAAAAGGAAAATACAAGCATGCAAATTCCAAAAAATAAAAAAACATAAAATGGAGCACAATCTAAAATGCAGAAAAAAGTCTCAGATGGGAATGAGCAACGGTAACTCAAAATGGCATCTCTGAGAAAGATCTGCAACATCGCACTGACCTGCTATAGGCATTTTTCCAGATGTAAGATCTACAGCACCCTCCATTTCCCCGTTGTAGTCATACCTATTCTTACTCTTGTACAGAAAGAGGCCAGCTTCTGCCAAATTTGTGTCAGACATGGAGGGCTTGATTCCACCAAGTCCTCTCATGCCATAGGGAGAGCGATCATATTGGTAGTGGTCATCTCTGTAGCCAAAACGATCCTCTGGCAATGGAGCTGAGGGTTGCTGAGTGGCACAGCTACCAGCAAATGGAAGCTTGTACACTACATCACAACATACTGCGCGTCTTCCTGCTGTTAGGTCTACTGGCTTGCCATCATCCTCTGTGATTACTGTTGTAACCACCTCTGAAGAGGACCCATCTACAGACACCATAGTCTGTACTGGCTTAACAGTTGTGAGGTCAACTGCACCAGATACACAAGTTTCCAGGTGAGGTGGAATACCTGTGCTAACACCATTATTTGCAATTGTAGGGGCTGTTGTCACAGGAACAGAATGTATTTTGCCTAAAGTTGTTGAGAGATTGATTGGTTTTTCTGGATGAGAATCAACAGGACGATAAACAATTTGGGAAATGGGTTCAAAGGATTTAGCTGTTGTTAGTTGTAGAGGCACTGAAGTGGCCTGAGAAAGATTATTGTTGACATATGCTATAGTAGCTGTACAAGTGAGGATGGTCATGCTGTCATTTACCACAGACACTGGCAAAGTATCAGTGCTCAAGTTCATTACAGATGACTGGACTGCACTTTGCTGCCGCCCATCAGCCAGGAAAGACTGCTGTTGTGACTCTGATGATGACAGATCTATACCTTTCATACATATCTCTGCATCTATTTTTGGAGCACGCAGATCAACAATCACTCCAGAATGATAAGCATGTCCATTCTGTACTACTAAGGGTTGGGATTTTATATCTCCTGGGACTGCTGGTATCCCAGAGACTCTTGGAGATGGAGGCGGAGGAGGTGTTATTCCATGCAAAACAGACACTGTTGTTCTTTGGACTTCAGTAGTTACTACCTGGACATCAACATTTGGAATTACTGTTGAGGGCTCTGAAGGTGAAATTGCCTCAATGACATGACTCATGCTTGAAATGACATTTTCTGGATCACGTATTTCTTGCCTTTCTATGGGTTCTGTTATTTTTGCAAAAGCTAATGGTACCCTAGTTGTTTGTGGCTGTGGTGGCAGTTGTATTTGTGGTTGTGTCTGAAAATCAAACTGTAAATGAGACTGTTTGCTAGGTGATGGGGGGCCGGAACTTGTTTGGGCTTGGGTTGTCACACCTTCTATGGGTGAACCAGGCTGGGATGGCAGAGTAATAACCACATAAGTATCATATAATGACTTCCCAAACCTAGGAGATGTAGGGGTTTTTATTGGTGATGTAGGCCCTGTTTTAATCTCAGATGCAGGACTCAGATTCAACACACCATCTTCAGTGCTTGTTGGGAGTATGCTTGGTCTTACTGGAGAATAAATGGAAGAAAGTGGTTGGGCACTTGACATGGGTTTTGGAGCTAAGGGTGGCTTGACTGTCTCCCCTGGTCTGTGGCTGAATGTCAGGCCTGCAGGGATTGTGGATGGCTTTGGAGGGACAGGAGGAGGAACATGTGGCTTGTAATTTGGTGCCATAGGTTGTCTCATCTGTGCATTTGGACCTGTAGTTGGTATACCAACTGGAACTGTTCTTTGGGGAACCTGAGGTGGAATCTTTTTGGGATAAATAGCAGGCTTAGGTAGAGTAGGTGGTGGTAGGGGAGGGGGAGCAGGAATGTCTGTTTTTTCCTGAGACACACCTCTACGTAGAACTGGCTTGGGAGGGACAGGTGGGGCAGATGATATTACACTAGGTACTGTTGGGGTGTATTGTGGTACAGTGGGTAAAGGTGATGTAATTGGAACAGAAGGTCTAGAAACTACACTAGGAATCTGAGTAGGTGAGGCATCCACTTGAGTCAAGGCTGAAGACTTTGATAAATCAACAACACCAGGCTGGTCTGCTGGTTCAGCCATGGGAGCCTCTGAGGGCACTGGCTGTGCTGGAGATTCTGCCCTTGATGAAATGGAATCCATAACAGGCTCTGAAGCTGGCTTTGAAGCTGAAAGATCAGTTGTAGTTTCCTGAGATAAATTGACAGCAAATGATGTTGATGTAAAAACTGGAACTTTTTCATCGTCCTGATTTTGATCTACAGTGCTCTCTTCACCAGATTCCTCTTCACCTGAGGAACACTGAGTCACTGTCAGATCCGGTATAGGGAGAATTCTTCTTTGTGGAAAAGTCTCTGTTTTTTCAGAAGTAGTAACCTGTATTTTCTGTGCTCTGTCACTCAAATCAGGAATCGTTTGTGTTGGGCTGGTGCCTGGTGTCAGGACTGCTCTCTGTTTTTTCATAAGTTCCTCATAGGCTTCCTCTGCATTTAACAGTGGTTTCCCATCCTTTCCAAATTGGCCAGAAACACTTGCGGAGAAGGTGTCTTGTCTTGTGTCAGGTGTGTCTCTGGCACAAGAAAAGACACCATCTTCAGTTGTGTCTTTTCTGTGGAATTCTTTCATTGTGTTATCTTCTTTCAGCTGTTGCTCTTTAAGCAACATCTCTCTCTTTATCTGCATCATGTCCTCATAGACTTCATCTGGTGATCTCAGTTTTCTTGATTTTTCTGGTACAGAAATCTTATCTGGTTCTTTCTCTATCTGTGTGTCTTCAACCAGGGACTCATAGGCATAATCTTCAATTAGCATGCCGCCATATAGAGACTCTTTTCCAGGTGGAATGTCCTCTATATTTGGAGATTTTGTTCTGAGCATTATCTCCTCATAAGTGTCATATGAAGTTTGTTTTTCTGTGGTTTCCCTGGATTGCTTTTTAGCATATTGTTCATCTGTTGGAGAATACAAAGAGACAGATGTTGGCAGATGATAGACTTTTTGAACAGCAGCAATCTTCTCTGGAAGAATCTCAAAACCTTCTGGCTCAGATTCCATGCTTGGGGAGAAATCTGAACAGGAGGATCTACGGAATTCCTCCATCTCTGCTTCCTGCCGCTGCTCCTCTGTTGGAGAAGCATCTTCAATTGGTGAAAGGTTGCTTGGTGGAGTCTTTGGTCGTTCTCGCCTTCTCTGTGCTCGAATTTCCTCTTTATCTTTCTTTGATTTTTTACTGGAATTCTTTTGCTTCTCCTGTTCTTTTAGGAGCTCTTCTTCCTCACGCATCTCTTCTTCTTCAGATGAATCTTCAATGGTGGGTAGCATTTGGCCTGGCTGCCGGTGCTTGGCTTTCCTGTGCTGTTTGCCCTCACCACTGCTCTTAATATGGCTTGGGCTGCTGCTATCACTGTCTTCATCAAGAGAAGATAGTGAGGTTGGAGATGTGCCTGGAGTAAAACTAGATGCATGTAAGCTTGAGGAGCCTTCCCCTCTAGACCTGTCATCAGGGGAATCTGTAAGGCTCTCAGGTTCACCATCATCTGAAGCCTGACGAACAGTGGCCACAGTGTTGAGTTCGATTGTTTTGAAATGGCGAATACCAGCACCATTGTCTTCAAAGGTCTGCTCCCTTTTACATAGTTCCTCAATTTTTGCCACAGAAATGATACTTTTGTGGTCTAGCTCATCCTCAGGGTTAATACTACTGTTTTTGACAAGACACCTTGCCTTGCTTGACTCATTCTTCTTGATGTCCTTCTTTACATCTTCTTCTTGTAGTTTATTTTCCTGATCACTTATTTTTCCTTTAGTAAGATTTTCCTCCACAGATGGTGATACATCCTCATGAGCACTTATTGCCACAGTCTCTTTCTTTGCTGACTCTGCACTGTCCCTTCCTATATCTTTTGCTTCACCTGGTTTATTTTCTCTCTCAGCGAGAGGTGAAGATTCTCCCTCACTACTGTCCTCCTCAAAATTCTGTTTAAGCTCTGTTGGGACAAGCAGCTTTTTCCTCTCCTTTTTAGGGCCTACAGCATCATTCTTTTCTTCTTGAACATTTCTATTCCTGTCTTCCTCTGAGGTGAGTTCTGGAGACTCCTCTGGGGACACCTCCAGTTGGCACTCGGTCCTGACTGACTCATTGTGTGATTGATCTTTAGAGGATGTTGTTTGAGCTTCAAGTATTGGAAGAACAGTACTCTCTAACTTGGCCAAATCTGAAGGACTTGTAGGGCTGTACTCTTGACTGACACTGTCTTTGTTATTAGGTTCCTTCAGAAGCTCTTTGCCTTCCACAGGCATAGCAGCATCTTCTTTTTTCTGTGAGAGAGACGAAATTTACAATTTACAATGGAAATCAGAATACAGAATGATGATACAAGAGTAGGTCTACAGCAAATCTAAATTTGTTTTTATCTAACATTTTTCTCTACCAGTTCTTGCTCCACATACAGTTACCTGTCCCAACTTCTCAATATCTTTAGGTTTTATCAAAGGCTTTGTCCCATCTTGATTTTTCTCTTGAGTGCCTGGAGATTGTACTTTCCCAAATGATTTGTCTTTGTCTTGTTTACTAGCTACAGGACATGGAGGGCTGGGTTTTACTACAGAATCTAAGGTACAGAATACATTGTGACTATTAGATTGAATGTTTGGGATTTTTTTAGTAGGTTGTGAGCCAGGTTTTACTTTCTGTTCACCACTAACTATTTCATTTTCTTTATCAGGTATTGGGGAAAAGGAATCTACCTTTTGGGCTTGTGGCACAGACTGTTGCCTATTTGACTTGATTTGTCTTTTTAATTGTATGTTGTCCTTTACATCATCTGCAGGGAATGGAGGTTTTTGTGTTCTCTGGTCTGATAAAACAACCTGTATACGAGACTGTTCTGGAGTATTTCTTGAGGTTGTATCTAAGGTTTGTTTTATTTTTCTGTTTTCAGGCACTGAATTTTCTCTACTCTCAGGAAATTCCTGATCTCCTACTGCATATAGTGAATCATACTTTTCAACCACACACTCATTTTCAGTCTTTTCACTGTCAGTGCTGGATTTCACTGTTTTTCCCTTTGAAACATTTTGCACTTTCTCAGCTTCAGTAAGAGAAGACGACATTTCTGATCTTATGTCATTGTGCTCTAGCTTATCAGTTTTCTCTACTTTTTTAGAGTGCTGCTTGTCATCTACACTTTCTGTTCTAGGGGCAGTTTCTTTTGAGGGCTCCACCACTGGCTGTGTATTCTCTGACAACATGTCCTCTCTTTTGGGAACAGTCATTTGAGAGGATAGACAAACCTCATCTCTTTGGGATATTGCTTTCTCATTTGTGTACTTTTCATGTGTAATCTTTTCTATCTTAAAAACTGTGGGTTTAGGGGTATTATCATAATTTTTGTTGGAAGACACTGGTTCATTTGTGTCTTCCACGTCCTTATTTTGTAGAACTTTTTCCTTTTTAGTATTGTCAATTATGCTTATGTTATTACCTGCTGAAAACTTTTCAAGTTCTTCTCCTTCAGTAGGGCTAGCCTGATTTTGATGTTTTGTTTTTTCTATTCTTACATGTTCTAGTTCATTTTCCAGTGTCTCCTTGGTTTCTTTACCAGCAGTAAATTCAACAGGTACTTTAGGTATAAGGCATTCAACTGCTTGAGTTTGTGGTAAGGCCTCTGCTCCTTTTGCCTCACTCTCAGTAGCACTGACATTATCACCCACTGTCCTTTTATGAGTATTTTTATCAATGTTGGCTAATACAGAGAATGTGCATGAAGTGATGTCCACTGTTTTTATCCATGTATTGTGTGTTATTTCATCTAAAATGTCTTGTGTTGTTTTTAGTTCAGATTTTATCAGCTCACTGGGAGTTGGGAAAGCAGGGTTGGCACATTCTGGTGTTTCAGGAGGAGATTGAGTTTTTTGTGTGCTTTTGTGTGCTTCACATTGTGCTATTGACTCGTGTTCAACTTTAGATTTTCCTCCTGACTGTTTCTCTTCTGCCTGATCAAAATATATTCCCTCTATTTTATTATTCTCAATTTCAGCCCTAACCGAAATTACAAATGGATTTTCAGAGGGAGACATATTCCCTGTTTTTATTTCTACCTCATACTCATTTTCTACAAATTCCCCTTTTGTAATGTCTGGATGTTTAGGGGTACGAGCAAATGGTCTTTTTGCATCCGATCTATTGTTAGGCATTATCTCATCTTTGCCACTAACTAACTGACCAGGGTGTATTGGTTTTACTGGTGTGAAAGACCTTTCCAGATTTTTGGTTGAAACATGACCTATATTAACAACTGTTTCTTTTTCTGTCACCATAATTGGACTAGCAACTAAATCTACCTGGGAGTCATTGTTATTATCTGGTGTAGTTTCTGCACTAGTCTGCATATTGGCCAGTGACGCAAGCTCAGGAGGACATTCCTTGGTTGGATTTTCAGATAAGGAAACCACCTCAGGACCATGATCACATGCCTGATGAGCTTTTTCACTGTTTATAGTTGAAGTAATACCATTCTTCGCTTCAGTAATGTCTTTCAATTTTGCTTTGGTCACCTGTAATCTGTCTAGCCTAATCTCGGCCTTGTTATCAAGTACTGTGGCCTCGCAGGGGTATTTATAAATACTTTCAAATTTTTCTGCAATATTAGAATGATTAGAAGTTGAATCATTCTCTACTGGTTCATGCTGCTCAGGTTCACTTCCCCATCCCTTTTTGTTCTGAGCTTTAGGCTCAGTTTGCTCTACTATTCCACACTGCTTGGCATCTGTCTCCTTAGCATCTGCTATATCCCTCGAGATTATGTCAGCAGGCGGGACAGCAGCTCTGATGGTTTGATCAGGTGGAGTGGATTTCACTGTTGTGTTTTCTAATGCAGTGTCAAGTGTTTGCTCTTTGTTTGACTCAGGTACTACCTGTGTGCTCTCCACTACTGCAAGTTCCTCGTCCTTTTTCACTGCAGCTGACTCTACTACATGCTTAGCATCAGCTGTAACTGAGTCATGCTCAGACTTGTCAGCTGGAGCCTGAGTTACACTAGGGGTCCGAATGAGCGCTTTGGTTGGGGAAGCGGTGACAGTAGGAGCAGGGGCTGAAGGGGATGAGGAGACAGCTCTGGCTGGGGAAGAGGGAGGGGTAGGCTGGGATTTAGCTGGCATCTTTGAAGGAGAAGGTGGAGGTGGCAAATCCCCAAGTTGTCCAGAGAGGGCCCTTTGGGTCTGGCAGTTCAGGCATAGCCATTCATTCTGTAAGACAATGAGCAAATGAACAAAATATGAGTATCATGGCTTATAAGATTATCATGAGGTATGGCACAAAATAAACACTTGATTAATGGGTAAACTGTTGTGTTACTGCTAAGACATTAAATAACGTGCATTTCATATGTCTACACATTTCACAAATCCTTATGATAGTGTCATGATGCCATAATGTCATTGTAGGGACAGACGATAATGACAAAAATATCATATTACGATCATCAGAGAATTCTTGGATTCTATGATCATCTAGGTTTGCTAACAAAATGCCACCAAAATGATTGTATGGCATTTGATGATACTTTTTAATTTATTATTGTATTTAATGACTTAAATTATTTAACACTGAACAGGAAGGGAAATGAAAAAAAGGTAAAAAATGTTAAAAGGTTATAATCTATAAATTCAGTACAAACTTATTCCAATCAGAATTTGTAACTTTTTTAAAAATGTTGACAATATGCATGATATGAAATGAAATATTATCATGGCACAATTTATTGTGATACCAAAATTATATCATCATAGATTCCTTCCTTCCTTCTGAAAAAAATCAGCCGTAACATCCAGTGCTTCAAAAAATTTTCTACCACATATTGCTTGTAAACTACCACAGTGGACAGCTGATTGTTCTGGGGATAGCTTACAGCATAATGACTTAATGCCGGTATTTAGAGACGATTAAACCTGTCAGCAAACAGACTGCAGACTCAATAAAAGAGCTGCTGCCTGCAGTTGTCTATACAGTGCAGGATCTTTTCAGCAGGACTGAATCTTTAGCTCGTGTTGGAACAAGCATTTTAAGTATTTCAGCATAGCATAATTAAGACAAACCTGTAACATAAGATCAGTTCATAATAAAAATTTACTTCTCATGATACTCTTGACATTTCATGAATATTGTTATAGTACAAGCAAGCCACCCAGCTTGTGATTGCTACAAACAGCAAAAAAATATATTATATTCAGAGTCCAAATAGAGCCGTCCTCCCATGAAGCACCTCACTCCAGTGGCTTACGTAAATCCTGAGAGTTTGCTTTCTCACATTTGATTGCTGAAGAGATGAGCTGTGCTATGCTCAGCGTCCCTGTTATTCTCCACTGGTTTAGCTGTAGGACTAAATCTAGATTGAGGAGGCCTGGGATTCCTGTGTCACAGCAGGGGTACTTGCAGAAACTAGTATATCACAGGTAATGCAGAGAAAAACAAGTAAGTACTGGAACCAATATGACTGAATCTGAATTGATACAAAAATTGGAATATTCTTCTCCTCTTCTTCTTCTTCTTCTTCTTCTTATTAATATATAAGTCCAATTAATGTCAACATAATTAAGACACATGTGCAAAGAACAGGAATGAGGTAAATGGGCTGGATATCATTCCTTTTTGTTAGGGATGTAGTTTTAGGCTTGTCAATCAGCACTAGTAACAACAGTCTTCTCCAGAAACTATGAGTGTAATCGAAGCTAATTAGCACTGAATCATAATAATAAGAGTTTCCCTGGTGACAAATTCTTTTTTGGGAGTCAAACTGGTGTCAGTGGTGACACAACAGAGGAAATATCACAAATATGATGCCTTAGTGAGTTTAAATTTCAAAACCAAATTAAGGAATTGTGACACTTCTCCTTTTTTTGCAATAATTCTGTGATACCACAATTTTCCCAAAATTTTGTGGCACAATTTTTTTCCTTTTTTCCTGAAGATTTTTAACTTTAGCATTTTGTCACGGTTTTGTAGAGGCAGCAGATGCAATTGCAGATTTTATTGTATAAAGTGTAACACAAACAACCATAACCGTGAAAAGAAGAACCATAAACATAAACAATGGATACAAGGCAAAAACAGGCTGTGGCATACATGACAACACAGGCACATGACAAGGACAAAAGCTTGACAATGAAACACACAGAAACCAGAACTTAAATAGGGGTGCTTATTAGGGGTAACAAAGAACAGGTGTGAGTGATCAGTGGGACATGTGACATGGTCATGTGACATGCTGGGGCTGATGGGTAATATAGTTCAGTGCCCCTTTGGCGCTATCATGACACATGGCGCTATAATAATAATAACAATAATAATAATAATAATAATAATAATAATACCACTTATTTTATAAGCATCTTTCATAGTACCCAAGGACACTGTACAGTTACAAGAAAAACTAGAAAAATTATACAGTCATAGAAGTAAGCAAAACATATTTAAATATTTAAATTTAGAATATAACAGTCAATAATAAAGGTAAACAAAGAGGGATAAAAATGAGAATAAAAGGGAACATAAAACTAAACAATAAAAGACACAATAAGATTGAACGAATGCAAGGAGGAAGTGATGAGTTTTTAGTTGAGTTTTAAAATGTCGAAGAGAGGTGCGGGCACAGAGATGGAGAGGGAGAGAATTCCACAGTTTAGAGGCAGCGACACTGAACAAACTCCTATGGTGGAGAGGCGAGAGGACGGGACAGCAAGCAGATGAGTGTCAGAGGATCTAAGCATGCATGCAGGTGTGTATGGAAGAAGAAGGCTAGATAAGTAAATGGTGCCAAGGTCATGCAGAGACTTTAAGACCAGGAGAAGCATCTTGTACTGTATATGGAAGGGAACAGGGAACTTTTGGCGTATGGGTGTGATGTGTACCTATGGTCTTGTGTGGGTGATAACCCTAGCAGCTGGGTTTACTAATCAAAAGCTATGAATAAATTTTAACATTTTCAGTCCAGAGATTGGAAAATTTGCAAAGAAATATTGATGCCAGTTCATTCAATTTCAATACTTTATTGAAACAGATGTTTGTAACGTGCATGAAAAAGCATGATGGAAGTGCATGTTCTCAGAGTGACACTGATTCTGAGAAATCAATTCATGAAACACTGTCAAAGTCCATAACATGGTTCAAAACACAGGCAGGCAGCATCAAAATGGGTTAATCCATATTCAAAACACGAGAAACAAAAGTGACGGTCAAAACCAGGAAACACTGAGCTACGAAGCTAGAAAGTTAGGATTCAGTAACACACAAACATGAAACGAGACAATGAAACAATGAAACATGAGGACATACTTAAATAGACATACTAATTAGAAACTAAACTGAAAACAGACAAATCAAGGGGTGGAGACACAACCATGAAGTGAAAAAAAAACAATGTCACAATAAAAGCACAGGCTATGCACATGGTGCAGACAAAAGCACCGTGCTTTGAGGGGATTCATGACAATGCTTTGATTTGCTTAGTTGTACGTCAGTCATATTTGGCTTTTTCTTTAGTAGTTTAAGCTTTGACAATGGCAGGGAATGCAGGTGCAGTGACATGAGCTTGTGAAATTAGTTAGCTAATCGTCATAATGTCGGATAACAGAAAATATGATAGTGGAGCGCAAAAAAGAAAAAAAAAATTGGAGGGTGGATTTTACTGAGGTGGATTTTTTAACGGCTTTGCTACCATTATATCCTGGCGACATAAGTTCTAAAAGACATAAAGACCTACCTTTTATATTTCAGGGATTTCATTTGGACTAGTTTTATCATGGCTTTTGTTTGATGGGCATGTTGCTGCCTGTTAACTAGGCATATTAGAAGGTGCTGTGTGTGTGGTGTGTGCTGTCTGTGCTGCATAGAGGTTTGACTCTTTTACTGCAGTAAAATTACTTTCATATTCATACATTCAGGTATTTCTAGTCAATAGTGCATGGATGGAACTCCAAACTATTGTAAGTCTACATGTTTTTAACATGGCATCAAAATGAGAACCAACTCAATCAGAATTTTTCTCTGAATATACTCTGAGTATCTGTGTTGCTGAAACATTAAGGACCATCATTAAGGTACAAAATAAAAAGTGTTATATCTTTGACATTATCAACTGCATGATTCAGCAGGGTCTTGCTGCCCAGGAGCTATATATTTCAAGCCACTCCAACTAACTACTGCCCACATGGACAAACTGATTATCTAAATATTTCAGTTGGAAAAGATTAGAACATATTATTACAACGCTAGCTCCAAAACAAGTTGTACAACAGCAAGTAGCATATAACACCTACTAGTTGGGCTTATTGAACATGAACTACATGAACATATACATGTACAAGTGATGTACGGGTGTGGCTGAATAGCCATTATATCATAAATTGTCTACTATTACCATGTTATCATTAGATTGTAGCAGCTACTGTTTTGTGTTATAGCAGCCTATAGCCTCTTTTGTGGTTGCAGCAGTTGTAGATCCATCATTGTGTCTGTACAGGGCCCCGACAATGGGCCCCCACCACCCTAACTCTACCCCTGGAAGCTAGGGAAAGAGGAGTGAACTGTGTCATTTACAGAGGCAAAAATACTGAAAGTCATTTACTTCCAGTCATCTCAGTGTTATGCCCATTACCTATTATTAACCAGGGCAACATATTTTTAAATAGAGGTGGGAGTGTAATGTGCGTATAAAGCTGTGGACTTCCCAAAAACAGTTTATGCCCACATCTCACCCATGTTCCAGTGGATAATCTCACCTGGATACTGTAGATTTGTTCCTAAGAACTGCTATGATCATAAAGACTGTCCTGTGTTCACCCAGGACACTTACTCACAATCTGCTCATACTGAACATCCTTTCAACACACTTAGTACTGTTTGTCTTTACTTTTTTATACGTAATGATTTATAATTCCACTCTAAGGAAAAGGTCACCCAGAAGAGGATGCAAAAAAAGTGATTTACTTTTTCATTAGCATTAAGAACCTCAATTTGATCAATATTCTTTCATATGCTTTTGAGTAACTGCAAGTGCTTCAGAAGTTAAACAAGATAGTCAAATCTTATTACAGACATCCAGACACAAAGTACATTTGAAAATGACAGAAAAGTTGCTGACTACAATTTTACTTTACACAATTAAAAAGTGGCTTTTAACATGATGCAGATTATATAACTAATATATTCAGTATTTCCCTGAATTACCCTTTGACACTAAGACAAACAGTGAAAAAGCAGCAATAATGATATAATTTGCATTGCAGTTAGTAACAGTCCTTCTGTCTGTCTCTCATTACCTCTCTCTTTTAGCAGACTAAGGTCAATAGTGTCTTTGATTACAGGAGGAATGCTGGAGATGTTTTATTTCTCACATTTAGCACTTGCTTGGCGTGAGAGATGAGAATTCTGAGAAAATGTACGCAAGAAATAAAAAAGTACTTTAAATGTAATCGTTCAGGAAGTCAGCCATTCGGAGCAAACCTCTCAGGGGATTTTTCATTTTCATTTGGTGCCTTTTGCTCTGTGAGCTGGAATCGACAGTCAATTTGGAATTAAATGGCTAGAAAATTACATCCTGAGCTATTGAACACAAATATCAGAATGACTGAATTCAGGGAGTCATGTTTATTATCTCGAAAGGAGCACAGGGAGCAAAATGTTCATATTGTGAAACAAAAGAAAACTTGAACACAACATCAGCGCAAGAAATGTGTGCATGCAGTTTCTTAGGTGGTATTCTTAGTTGTTTGACAGGAGTGGAGAGGGCGGATGTGTTCACTCCCAGGGAGAGCTTCCTGTCAAAAGAAGAAATGGGAACAAGTGTCTGTGTGTGTGTGTGTGTGTGTGTGTGTGTGTGTGAGTGTGCGTGTGAAGTCTGGCAGTAAATGTGGGAATAGGAGCTAAATTTACCCTCTGCTCTGGCGCTGTGGCTGGCTTCTGCTCACCAATGCATTCACTATGGATCACAAGCTCTGTTCTCTGTTATGGTGAACTAAATATATTGGAAAGATTTGTTGTATGTTTATATTTTTATACCAAAGCACTGCTGAATTCTTGAATCTGATTGGTCAGAAGGTGTTGATTAATTTTCTATAACAGCAGCTTGGATAGTAATTCCAGGTGCAAGGTTTATATTAATGCACTCATTCTAATATTTTTGTTTCTATAATAACAAAATATGCAGGGAAAATCCACAAAAAAATGATTGATATGATTAAAGTTTTCTGCAAGGAGATTTCAGCTCCAGAGTCAGCTCTCTGTAAAGCTCGGTAAAGCTGTAACTCGAAGTTTTCCAACATTTCGCTTGTACTGTAGAAAAGACTATCTTCATTTTTTGCCTTGTGATGACATTCATTAGTGATGACATAAGCTACGATGTTGCACGGATGTTCCACAACATTTAAAGTAACTATAAACAGATAAAAAGAATGACATCTTGTTCTTTAATTAAGGCAACATTATTATCATTGACAAATGGCTGTGGTATAAGAGGACACTTTGGGAAAAGCTATTATAGGAAAAGAATCAACTTCGGGGTAGTAACCTTAACTTCTCTTCACATCAGGCTGCTGTCAGGGGGGTCAGTGATTATTTTCAGATAACAACAATTATGGTTGTTATATGGTTGCCCCCAAAAGTTCTATCCCATAAAGACAAAACTCTTTCTCTTGCATGCTTACGTACGACATTAACAACCAAGATACATGTTATGTCACTGCTAACCTGCAAACTCAGACACACACACACACACACAATGAGAGAGAGAGAGAGAGAGAGAGAACGATTAAAAAACATGTGTCATGTTTCTTCCCCCAGGTGGCTGAGGTGGGTGAACAGGTGAAATGGTGAACAGGTGTGAGAGGCCAGTTGTGAAAAGAGCTTTGTTCTCACTTCATGTCCTGCATTAGGCTTTTTAGTAGCATCATTCCTTTGTTTAGCTATACTTTTTTTGTTGAATCCACATCACATAATTTTAACTTCTTATGCTGGTTCATCGTCCAGTAACTATATTGAAAACAATATGAAATAATTAGGATAATATTAAATTACAAAAGGGTGAAATGGAAGTGTGTAATCATCCACACTGCATATACTTGCAAATGTTGCTTTTACTTTGTTAAGGAATAAAATGCTGTTATAGAAATGTTATAGTGTGATGTGATAGGAAAATAATCAATGACTATGGTGTGATTTTCCTATAACAGCACATTTCAAAGTGTTTTATTCCTCTTATACCACAGCAATTGGAAATACTAACAGTTTTGAATGACACATTGTACTTTTTTATCCATTTAAAGTAATAGTTCAATGTTGTGGAATATTCATAAAATAAACTGAGAAAAATAAACCTATGTTATAATATAAACAGTCATTTTCTCAGTAGCCCTTCATTCTTCTCTCTCTTGAAGTTTTTAAGACAAGAAATTACAGCTACAGATGTTACAGAGAAACTGCAAAGCCCTCTTTCGTGAATACTTTCCCATGCTGGAAAAGTAAAGTTAGAGCTCTACTGTAAAGCACAGACACTCGAGATTTCTTCCAAAATCGCTAAATAAACATCTCTTCACAGAACATTTCACCATATCAACAATTGCACTTGCTTATTAAATCCATGCACTGTCTGACATACAAGTCCATGTCTAATTTGTTACCAAAGAAACGATAACCTATTAGAACAAGCACATTAATTTAAATCTGTTATTTGCCTTGAAACCAGAACGACTGTCAGAGCTGCTGTAGTAGAAAATTAATCAACACCTTCTGCCTAAAAAGCTTTGAGAATTCAACAGTGCTATGGTACAAAGTTTTATTTAAAGCATGAAGATTTCAATCTCAAACTCTCAAGCAGTATACTGTGAGCACTCAGTGGAAAAACAGTACAGCTACAGTATCACAAGATCTGAAACAGAAAGTATTAACTTCTCACAAAGCTGGATAAAAAATACCAAAGGGAAACAAGACATGATGACAGAATGGAAGAAAAAAATTGACAGAGACACAAAAAGCCCAATTAGAAAGCAAAAGACCTGAAAAATCTGTAAAAACTCTGAAATGGTTGTTGTTGGTTTCATGATTTTGAAGTAATGGTGTGGAAATATTTGCTCTTAAAAAAAGGTTTTTAGGTTTAGTCCATGACAGCCTCACTGTCACATCCTTATTTTTGCCAACCCTTCCATCTTCAATTTAATCTTTTCTTTTTCTCCAGTCCCCCGCACTTTTCTTTTCACTTGTCACATCCGCTCCCCCTCCTGTCTTCTTCTCCTTATTATCAAACTGCAGTAGGTCTCAGTGAGGCAGCAACTTCCTGTTAGAATATGTTTGGCACCACAGTGATTTCCTGGTGGGAGAGTGTGTGTTGAGGGGGGCACTTGATGCTTGACTGGATAAATCACTGACAACTCTCTACAAGCAGAGTTTTAGTAGAACTGAGCCAGTATTGGTATGGATCTTCAATTTGGCTGAATTCACAGAATCATACAATCAAACCAGTGTATTTAAAAAAAAAAACACCTCACAATGTGTCATCACTGTAAGTCAAGATGCAGTATAGCACAATTTGGGAAAAAGTCTCTCTCTCTCTCTCTCTCTCTCTCTCACTCACACACACACGCACACCTAAAAAATATGGCTGCTTTCAAAACATCAGACAAAGGATGACACATGGTGGGCAGGAGTGTGTCAGGCCGCAGAGTGGCGTTTGAGCATAAAAAAACACACACAGTCTCACTGACACACTATATTTACACATAATAAAAGCCCAGCATCACAAAGACGTCCAAACTCCCAGAATGCACAGACACATGTACACACTTTGAGAACGACAGATAAAATAAAATAGTACAGGAGTGCTATTAAGGATTGATATAGACCTAATTTGCTTTTTTAAATGGCTTATTATGTACTATAAATCCATATACCACAGCATTTTTTGAACTGTCTGTTCTGATTGGTTAGAAGGTGTTGATTAAATTTCTATAACAGCAGCTCTGTTGAGAAAAGTTGCCCAATGGTCAGTAAAACCAGCAGAATACCAAACCACAAAATCTGCCTATACACCACGTTTAAAGACCACTATCATTACCAAATATAATGTAATATATCAAAGTAGCTTCAAACAATAAAGCAGTATTAAAACCAAAGTTTAGCTTCTATATTGTTTTAAATAAAGAATAGCTCTGAGATTGTGTAGACAAAATCACTGACATATAACATAACACATTCAGAAAGGAGCATTCATAGCTAATGTTGAGAATGGGATCAAGAAGGGAGTGTAGAGAAGAGACGATTTCAAGTGCATGATTAAAAATTTTGAGGTTTTAAGGGAAAGTGTGTACTTGTGATGATCTTGGGGTCAGTTTGGAATAGGATCTAATTTTATATAGCAATAAATGACTTGTAAGCAGATTTTATTATGTTTGAATATATAGGTATGAGCTGCAGTCCAAAAGTAGGTCAATTCTGTGGGAAAACCATGAACCTGTCAACACTGATGACATTTTTGCTTAATGGGTTGGCCATTTTGATAAATTTAGACCACAGTGCCCTTTGATGACTCCAACCATCCACACATGACTAATATATCACTACATAAATGTATTGCTCAATCTGAATACCCTACTTGCACTAAAAGTGCACAAAGTACACCACTGGAAATGCAGCTCTAGTTAGGGGGACAGAAATAGGGCTAAAACCGGAGACAGACGGACTGAACAAACATAATTTGTTTACCAGACAGATGGGCAGATAGCCATAGCAATAGATATGGTGATTGGACAGTTACAGAAAGAGATGTCCACAAATGTGTGTACACATTACATAAAGTCGCCAAACAGACAGAAGGAGAAACTTGACTGTAGCTATGGGAACGGAGCTCACACATTCAGACAGACAGAACAGCTCCTGAGCAGCTTGGGAAAGAAAAAGAAGGTTAAAGTCTCAGCACTCTAGCACAGTAACAGGAAGACAGATAAATGTGAAATATCCACTATATTCCCATATATTATGTCCCATGATGTGTTCATTTCAGTCTAGAAGATCTGTTAGGATTTCAGTACAGTTGTCTGTAACGAGTGTTTGCAGAGAAATTGTCCAGGACAGACGTGTCTCTCTCTCTGTGAGCAGGTGCTACTGCATTTACTTTGCCACATTGCTTTGTGGTAGGATTGGGTTATGTGATGCTATGACATTGAAATGGCTATTTACACCAAAATGTTGTTGAATTCTTGATTCTGACCTGTCAGAAAGTGTTGATTTTTCTGTAATTTTCCATAAGAGCGGACAGTAATTCTGGCTGCAAGGCAAATCACTGCTTTATATAAACACACTTATTCTAATAAATTATCGTTTCTATAGTACTAGGAACTTGTATGTTGGATGCTCCACATAAACATATTTAACATTGTGTGTAATTGTTATATCGTGGGGTTTTCTGTGAAGAGACGTTTATTTAGCATTTTTGGAAGGAGTCTCCAGTGTCAGCGCTATGTAACAGTAATGCACAGAAAACAATGTTCGTATGCAACTTATGTTGTGGAAAGCATCATGATTTGCATGATGTAGGCAATGCTCAATATGTAAAAGTAAAAGAGAAGTAAGAAATAAAATATTTTTTTATATATCAAACTTATTCAAATAGTGTAGTGGCAGAGGATAGCTTGGTTAAGATACGCTTCTGCAGAATGTGGCATACAAGGCATTTGAGTAAAAATTTGATATGTTGCTATATTTGATTTGTAACGTATCCTTGTGACAGAACTTTGATATTCAACATGTAGAATGTGCTGTAAATAAGATGCATGAAAACATTTATTCTGTGAGACTGGATTGTCCGCAATGTGAAACATAACTCTAAATGGATTAAAATGTTCATATATTAATATTAATAATGAAATAATAGTAAGAAAATTGTTAACATTGGCAAATTGCTGTGGTATAAGAGGAATAAAACACTTTGAGATGTGCTGTTATTGGAAAATTATCAACTCTGAGGTAATAATGACAACACAGTAAAATAAACATGATTACTTTGTGGATCCACTATTTCATTTTTTGTCTTTAATGGTCCAGATATCCAGAATACATCATACTACTGCAACAGCACTTTAGCCAGCTCATGAGTAAATGAAAAAATGTCTGCCTACAACCCACAGCATATTTGACTCACTTCCTGTAGTTGGGCTGAATCAGGGTCTCACTCCTCTCTCAGACTGGTTGTTTTAGTTCACACCAGAGTGTGTTCACACTTGCTCCTAACAAATGACACAGAGTGTAAATGCACCAGTGCTTGATTCAGACTGACTAAACACTCCATATGCGAGAGTGCCCATAGAGAAGCAAGCAGCCCTGAGCAGGAGGCGGATGGGTCACAGTGGATGAGAATGTGGGTGGAACCACAGAGGATGGAAGCATCACAACAGAGAAAGACACAAACATAGAAGAAAGACACAATGGGTGAAATGAATTGCTGTGGATGTAGAAGCTGTGCATGGCTGAAAAAATGCCTGTTGGATGTTTTAATACTGCAGTGCTTGTTTTCAGCAACGTACTGTATTTTTAAATCAAGTGCAAAACTACATTTTTAATTTTAAATGACAGCCTACATATGGCTACAATATATTACCATAAAAATCACAGCGACTGAGGTTTCACAGCAATACCATTGTCTTAACTCTGTACTGCTAAATTTACATTAAAATACATTTGAAAAAGTAAAATCCTAACAAAAGAATCTAATAGAAGAAGTTTTTCAAGTGGGTAGCAACCTATGTTTGCTAGCTAAGTACCTTTTTGTCAGCAGGACCCGGCTATAAGCTAGCTATGTAAACCCTACCTCTTAGCTGTTGTCCTTGATGACAGTCTGTAGGTGAAGGATGTAACGATGGTCCAGCTCATTATTAGTAAGAACGTACAGTTTTTGATAGACATTTGGGTAAGTTTTGTATTTTAATTAGTATTTAAGTAGGTACTGATACCTGTATGTATTACCTATTTAAACTAGCATAGAATGTATTAGGTAGCTAGGTATCAAATGTTAGCTAGCTAGTACTTATCCTGGTTTGCTAATATTATTGACGCTATCAAGTCAGGAACAAAGTAATAAGACTGAAAAAAAAAGTCAGTAGAGATGACGGTGCTTGCATAAATGAAATAAATTCTTTAGTGTGAGTGAAGGTACAAGAGAATGGGAGAGATGCAACACATCAGGTGGCCTGATCCTGATTCAAAGCCAGGAGCAGATGGCTAACACACCCTGGGAGAGGGATCTAAATGTTGGTCCAGCTCTACGTGGGACTGCTGTGAAATCATCAACACTCCAATGCATAGAAGCAATGACACCTGATTTGTTCACTGGTCACTAGTGAGTGAGGCTTCAGTGGTCAAAAAAGAGAGACTAATACATGCTAATTGAGTGAGTTGTGTTGGCTAAGTGGTTAAGGCTTTGAGTTACACATCAGAACATTGAGTATTCAAATCTCAGCACCACCAAAATGGGTGGGTCCTCGAGCAAGACTGTTAACCTTCAGCTCAGTTGTATCCTGCATCAGCCAAATGAGCAAATATACTAGATTATGTGTTATTTTTTCCTATGCAAGATATTGCTGTACTTTACTCTAAATATGTTTTACAGTTGTTTACTTTTAAATGTAAAGTACTTTACCAGGTTGCCAGTTAATTACTGTAAAATCGACAGCAAGTTTTTACAGTGTAGTGTGAATGAGGGATAAGTCTGCAGATAGAATTGAATGTAAATTGTAGAAATGCAGTATTTGAAAAAGCAATCACTGCTTATCTGAAAGAGACCAGAACTCAGTTCTAATGTGCTCTCCTGTTATGCAACGGCTGTCTGAACAGCGTTTCATAACTGACTACTATGGGGGGCATGGCAGTGTTGCTATGCACTGTCGCCATGGAGGAGCAGCAACAGTGAAGGCATGCATTTGGCACACGCTCCCTCCATCAAGGGGGCGAGGCAGTAAAACGTGTCTGAACGGGCCATTAGGCTGCTCAGCCCTCCACAATTGCACAGCCTGTTCAGCTGAGGGAGCATCTCAAAACACTTAGCTCAAAGCTAGCAGTAGACAAGCAGTTAAAATGGTGAGAGGTGAGTATAAATAGGTCGTTATCTCAGAATAAAGGCAATTCTTAGAATGTGCTTATTCTGTAATCAGATATATCAACAGAGAGGATAAAAAGGAGAAAAGGCTTTGTGAGGCATTGTAGTCCTATTAAGGGAAAACCCCAAAGGAGAGGATGAGTGGTGCCTCTGGGTATACAGAGTGAGGAGAATGAGACAAAAGGGGAAAGCAAATGGGACTAAAGGTAAATCGTGTCATCTCAGTATAAAACAAATATGGACAGATTAAGAAATGTTCCCCTCTCACAAAACCTCTAGGCATTCTGCTACACCGTAAATCCTGTTAGCATGAAAGGATTACACACAAACACATACACAGAGATATATGCACACGCAGGCACTTCATAACACACAAACTTACCAAAAAGGGAGAAATGTATGTTTTTGGATTGTGTGCACTAACGTTATTACAACAATTTTCAGCAAGATGATTTGACAACTGTAGGATAATATGCTGAGTGCCCAGTCCACACCATTGCCAATTATCCAATTTATCAAGCTCCCTTGCCTCAGGCAAAGCACATCACAAACAAATTCACATACACAATCAGTTCAGACAAGCACTCAGCCAGGGGAGGAGGGGATATGTCTAAAATGATGATCAGTCTGTTCCTATAATTAGCAATGCTATGACAACAGCATGTTCCATACTAAAAACCAGTGATCTTGTAAGGGAATGTTTCAGTTTTTTTATTTAAATGGAAGTGTACTGGAACTGACAGTTAGCTTCACCTTCACCACAGACCTTCACTACATTAAGTCAAATGATGACTTGATGACTACTCCCTTGGTCTACAACTACAATGAAAGCAGTGGTAGCAGTCACAAGGAATCAAGCCACAGTATTGGCCATGTGAGGTATTGCAGGATGGTCATGCTTAGGGCTAATCTGATTAGCACACCTGAAATAGTTTAGCAGGATTACAACAAGGAAGTCTCAGCAACAGGATGGTCAAAATACCAGTACACGCTAGCACAATAAACACTATCCGATGTGCATTGTGACTTCATGTTTCAATGAAGGGCATGGGTGGAGCTTCCTAAAAGTTGTGTTATATGACCTCAATCTAAAAAATAAAACTGAAGTGTATCTAGGTTATGCACATCATAGACTTTCTTTCATAAAAGTAAATCTGTATGAAGAAGATGGCAACAAAAACCATTGTACTTATGAGTATTCTTAAGGCACTGTTTATCTAACAGTTTACCACTACGAGGGCTCAGCCTATGCACTAGTGTCATTGGTGCAATGAAGTTGACTATGATTTGTTCTGACAGCTATACTCTTACAAAAAGTTTCCATCCATCCTGCTTAAGGGTTCTTTGGTCTGTCCCCCTGGGCAAGCTGTTAAAGCCTCTTCAATATAGTGTTTCTCTGTCAAGTGTTTCCAAACGAAACTTCTTTAGAAAGCACAGAACCCTTAACTATGCAAAGAACCCCAAAAGAACCTTTTATCTAAGAGGAATGTTATTTCTTTATGCATTGTCAGTCTTTGGCAAAATGAAAGGCCTAAAAGCTGATGGGTAGTCTCATGATCTCATGAGAAATTTGAGAAAATTTGACCAAACGGCTGTTGTTGTACAGTTGTAAGAAAACATACCAATGGTAGCCCCACCCCTCTAACGTTTCATACAACTTGATTTGTGCAAACTGTTAGGAATTTGCAAGTGAAATACCATTTTTAATGAAGAGCTTGCCACTTACCTCTGAGAGATGTGGCATGGGGTTGAAACCACAAAGGCTGCACACAGTTTTCTGGCACTCTGTACAGGTGCTGTAATTGGGCACATCTCCTGATCCCATGTTCAGTTCTACTTTACAGAGTGGACAGTTGGATGTGGTATGAGGCTCTTCTGTTTTTGCAGCCTCTGAGGCGGGCTTATCTACTAGGGCATTTACGTCAGTGGACCCAGGTTTGGGAGAAGCAGGCTCTTTGGAATAGACTGGTGGGGTGTCTGGGGGGGATTCAGAAGCTGCAGAAGAGCCTGGAGGTGATTTTGCTCCAGAGAAAGTGGGGGAGCCAGGCATTGACCCTGGAGGAGACTTTGGTTCTTCCCCAGTGATGAGGTTGGTGGCTGAGCTGAGGATTGATGAACCAAACCCAAACATTTTTCCAGACACACCCTCAGTTGCCTGAGAAGTGGCCACGGGTGGCTTGGGTGTTTCGGTCAGTCCGCTAAACCCGCTAAAAAGCTTCCCAGTAACCGAGTCACTTGCCTGTGCTGCAGTGCCACCTTGTGGTTTGGATGACCCAAAACCACTTAACAGTTTCCCTGTAACTGACTCTGCAGGGGTTTTTTTCATGTCTGTCAACCCTCCAAGACCGAAGCCTCCGAAAAAGCCACCTCCATCCTGCTTCTGGGTGGTTTTTGCAGGAGAGGGTTGGGGACTGCCCATTGGACTCTGTTCAGCTCTCTGAAGTGGAGGTGGCTGCTGTCCACGTTTTAGTCCAGGTTCAGCTTCCTCCAGCCCTTTAGGGGGTTTCTGTTGTGCCCCTAGAACAGGAGTTTTCTGTTTGGGAGTCGGTGGAGGAGTGGCTCCTTTTCCTGTATCTGACATGCTTTGCTGCTTCGTCAGCATTGGAGGCTTCTTCCCTGGTTCATCCTTTGAGGGCAACCCAGCTGGTGGTTCCTTCTTCTGTGGGGATGGAGGGGCCGAGCCCTTCTTAGGAGGCTGTTTCATCATTGGAGGGCCAGGAGGTTCCATGCCCCCCATTGCCCGTTGCATTTGGCAGTTTAGACATAGCCACTCTTTACCCTGAGAAAAAAAGAATAACAGATAAGGGCAACTGAAAACATACAAGAAACAAAACACATACACTACAACCACAAGCAATTTTATGAACAGAGTCTGTTTAAATTTCCCCTCATTAAAATATAATGCCCAGAAGATTGCATTTCCAATCGGTGGATTGGAGCTCATAAGTCCAGGGGTCAGGTATTCATAGAGCTAATAGAATGTCATTCTATATGAGGTGCAATATAACAGTGTAAACCTATTAACATTATCAAGATCATGCTTGTATGGATTCAAAATGTCAGGTTATACAATGTGTTATAATATCTGTTTATAAGAACATGGTGCATACTAATGTTCTAATGCACAGGGTCTGGTATAGTACCTGTACTGCATGTTATGTAAGGCATCATGACATACATGATGTTTGGTTTCTCAAATGAAATTTCATTCACATTTAAAAGAAGTCTAAAAAGCTTACATCAGTTAAATATGAAATGACCTGACACAGTGCTTTATTATTTGTTATATACACTAATCAACACTGGAGTACAATTTGAGAAACCAAAGGTGCATGTTATGATGCATTATAAGCTGCAGTACCAGAGCTTCTATTATTGCACACAAAAACACTGGTAACTACAGTGTTCCTTTGAACATATATTATAATATATTATGCAACCTGATGTTATGATGTCCCACAGTAATCCTTTATAAAGTGTTATGCATGTGACTACTACTACTACTAATAATAATAATAACGAATGAATGAATGAAAGAGTGAATGATAAATACAGAAGTCACAGGAAGTCATTTAGTCATTCACTCATTCAGTAATCACTTTATCCTGGTCAGGGTTGCCGTAAATCTGGAGTTCATCCTGGGAACACTGGGTCCAAGGCAAGAATACACCCTGAATCGGACACCAGTCAACTGTACGGTTTATAGAATGTGTTACCAACAATTCAGCCTATTGTTCAGTCTTTGAATATTGAAGCAATATTTATCCAGTCTTCAGATGATATACGCAACTGGAAATATCTATACATTGACAATGTTATTTCAGATCACTTGATACAGAATAGATTTCTACGATATAAAATACAAAATCTTGGAAAAAAAAATTCTAAATTGCCATCCAGCAGTTCCTGTAAGGATGGCATGAATCACCTCGATAATCTTCTCCCACAGCCCATATGGTCACTTTCACCTCAGGCTAAGGGAGAACAATACAGGCTGCAGCTTCACCAAACTTGGTGAGAATCCTACATAATCAAACCTAGCCATACTTTAAATACTATAACAGCCAGACTGATATTTGGACATTTGATTTTTAGGAGAAAGTTTTTTCTTTTTTCTTTAGTAATTTTGTCCAAATCCACTATCACAAGAAGCAGACATTTCCATTGTGCCAACCATAAACTCCAAGATAACACATTAATATTAAGAAAACTCATATGTTATAATTATTAAAATAAAACTCTCACCTTCCTATTCTAGATGCTAGATATTATCTAATTATCTCTGCAGTATGTTATACTATTAATTGTCTCCAACTTGGTGTCTTGGTGTATTTATTCATTAAGGGTTATGTGAGTGGTATGCTGAAATCTTACCTCTGAGTCAGGAGGACTAAATCCGCACAGACTGCACACCTGTTGTTTGCACTGTGTGCAGGTGCTGTAGTTGGGTGGCTGGTCTTTGGCCTGCAAGTTCAGCTCAGTGGTTTTACACAGAGGACACAGCAGTCCACCAGGCTTTGCAGTCCCACCAGGCTGAGGTGCGGATTTGGCTGGGCCTTGCTTTGGCCCACTAGGTTTGCCTGATCCTCCTGTATCTGTTTTATCAGGACCTTGTTGCTGAGGCCCAGAGTCTTTCGGTTTAGGTCCTTGCTGTTGAGGGCCAGGTCCAGGACTAGGCCCAGCAGGCTTTCCTCCAGGCCCCTGTGGCGCAGCTCCTTGTCTCTGCCCTGGTGGTCCTTGCCCTTTGGACGAACCCTGCTGTGGGCCAGGAGTTTTCTGTCCCTGTTTGGCTGCGTCCTCTACATCATCACCAAAAAGGCTGAATTTGGGGATGCTGGCAGAGGAGACAGCTGAAGAAACCCCACTCAGAAAGGAAGAGGAAAACATGCCGGTGCGAGGCTGCTCAGGGTCTTTGGGCTCTTGCCGAAAGCGGGACTCAAGAAGGCTGAGGGAGGAAGGACTGCGGCCTGGCTTTGGCTTGGGAGGTGGACCTTCTCCAAATGCGTCTACGGTTCGACTCTTACTGAGGCCCCCAGAACCTCTTCCTCCAGGTGGTTGATGCTCTGAAGACCTGTAAAGTAAACAAATAAGGGGTGAATTGATCTTCACTAGTAAGAATTGAGATTGGTGGTCTATGGCACAGATTACATAACATAACAAATCTTTAAAACAACTTTAGGCCTATTGTGGATAAATGATCCAGACTTATTGATTACAGACGGCAGACCATATGAGTCAACATCTGAATTCAGACACTGCATGACAAAGCAAAGTGACATCCACTGAATATACAAGCATTGCTTGGTGGAAATATTCAACATTAACAAATCAAACAAAGGCTTAAATCATCATCTAGCAACTACTAATATATGACCTACTTCAGAGAAACCCAAGGCTCTCATGAACACAGAGAGTGTACAGTAAGTCTGGGCATTATCATTTCTACAGTAATACACAGATACATGTATTGTGAAGCAGACCTGCCACTAAATTTTTTTGCAGACATTCCACAACATTAAATGTAACCAAAAATGGATAAAAAGTCATGTCGGTCTTTAATAAATAAAACTTGTTAGCATTGGTATAAGAGGAAAAAACATTTTGTGCCTTTATTATAAAATAATCAATAGCAACTCTGCTGTGCAACTCTACATTCCATCACTGATTAATTTCCTATAACAGCACACTGCTTTGTGGTTTATTCCTTACCTATCATCCACCCCAATGTATCGCGCCATACACTGTTATAAAAACCTTAGTGCGGAGGTTGTATAAAACTACTTAAACATGTGCCTGGTGATTAGGTCAGCAGTTGGATGGTCTTAAATGTCACTTCTAATCAATACCTACTTAATTCTGATCAATACTTTATTAGGGCACAGTGAGATGCACTCTTAATGCAGTTATATGCAACATTTCACCCACCAACAATTACAGTGTGATCTGAATCTACATTGATTTTGAAAAATATGCTGCACAACACTGTCTACTATATGATACTGATGCTTTTTCACTTTGCCAGAAAACCACTCATGAAATGATTTTGTACCTAAAGTATCTGCAAACAACATATCACATTACATCTAACAATCTAGAAATAGATGCTGTAAACACAAAAGATACTAAGTCAAACTTGTATGCACTTGGAATGTCTAAATGTCCAATGGAATTCAGAGTACAGTTGCTGACAGTGGCTTGAAATGATGGGTTGGTGTTGGAACTGATTAGAGATACTTTCTAATTCAATCCACTGACATATTTTATCCTGTAAACATGTGTTGTGTTGACCAACATGAAACAAATCATGGATATGAACACAAGACAGCACATTTCTTAAAACATGCCACCATCAGAAGCTCACATCAGAGCCATTAGAGCTTTGAGTTTTACCAATCTGTACTTTTCCCTTTACCCCTCTTTTATACGGGAAAGTGCATCTTTTGTACCTTTAATTATCTTTTAGAGAAAAGCTTTAAAGGTACATCAGTGATTCTTGAGCTCCAATTATGTACCTTAATTTTAAATTATTTTTAAAGATATAAAAATGCACTATATTGCCAAAAGTATGTGGACCATCACATCCATATGTGGGTCTTCCCCAAACTTCCCCAAAAATATGAAAGCACACAAGTGTCTAGAATGTCTTTGTATGGTATAGCTTCCCTTCACTGATTTCCCTTCACTAGAACTAAGGGGCCCAATCCTGTTCCAGCATGACAATGCTGCTGTGCACAAAGTGAGCTCCATAAAAACATGGTTTACCAAGGCTGGAGTGGAAGAACTCGAGTGGCCTGCACAGAACCCTGACCTCAATCCCACTCAACACTTATGCGATGAATTGGAATGTCGACTATGTGCCAGGTCTCCTCACCTCACTAATGCTCTTCTGTCTGAATAGGCACAAATTTAAATAGTCATGTACCAAAATCTAGTGGAAAATGTTCCCAGAAGAGTGGGAACAAGGAAAAGTACAGCCTGGTCCATTTCTGTCTGAGGGTGTAGCATTGTATCAAAAATAGAAAAGTGGGATTGGGACACTCCTGATTTAAAGGACACTAACAGCAACATTCTGGAAAAAAACAGTGGTAAGACATCACGTTTTTTCATGTACTTTTGATTCGACTGATTATATGTATTTACAGTATCTCTTTTTTTTTTTGTTGTAAATTTGAGACTTAACATTGACACAAATTGAATTCCCTAAGCGTTTTTCAATTTCTCCACACACCCCTGATGGGAGAGATTTTCAGCACCATGGAGAGCGAGCTTGCAGCCATCACAGGCGCCTCTCGGTCATCATTGCTTCCTTATAACCTTCGATCCTCTCTGCCCTCAGCTGTAACATTACACTATACATCCTCTTTACGAGAGAGAGCGCGAGAGAGAGAGAGAGAAAGAGAGAGAAAGAGAGGGAGATGGCGCGTCACGGCATTCCTGCTCGACGTGCTATATATAGTGTCCTTAACATTTATATCCCCTCCCCTTTTTTACTCCTCAGATTAAAAACAATTCTCCAGAACAGGATCATTTTTGTTTCGAGATTCCTATTAAACCACTACCTTTTGGCAGTATGACAGTTTAAATACCTTCTTTTTGCATTAGATCTGATTTGGACGCGTTCTCGTTTTGCGTCTTATTCCAAGCCAGTGGTTTCCACAGCAGCGTATGACATCACCCACCCAGCCCGTAAAGAAGGGGGTGTGTGTAACACGGAGAAAGCAAAGGCCAGTCACTTACAGATCAATAAATAATACGAGGGGAAAATTATAAGGCCCTCTGGATAAAATAAAGAACGGAGAGGAGCCAGAAAATGCGCATTTTTGCATCATCATCATCATTATTATTATTATTATTATTATTATTATTATTCTAGAGGGAAGATTAAGCTTTGGATCCAAACAGTAATAGAAATATATCAATCTTGGAAAGGTGTATTTTTTTTTTTTTTTTTTTTTTTTTTTAGGTAGGAAGTAGTGGCACTCCTTCCGTGCTATGGTTTCTGTTTGTAGGCAAGATGGTTGGGATGTAATGGCATAAATTAGGCATCAACAGATAATCAAATACAGCCGTGGGGACTAAACAGGTTGGACTCTTGGTGCAGTAGTCTATTAGCTGATTGGGATTATGGATCTTAAGTGGGTGTGTTTTGCTCTGTCGTGAGGTGCCAACCTGCAGCAAGCCCGTTCAAAACACAACGCAGAAATCACACACACACACACACACACACGCTCGCGCGTAGTAGAGCTGCGCATCCCTCCACCACCTAAAATGCGCTTCCATCCGGAATAAACAACTCGCCTGGCCTGCGCCTCTGCCATGGTGCTGACGAGCTTCCTGCGCTCCTCGTCGCTCAGGCGGCTGAGCTCCGCCTCTGGTCCTGTGAGCTCCCCGGCAAGCGCGCCGTCGCCACCCTCCATGCTCGCCTCGTTCCCCATGATCGAGCCCTCTTCCCCTTCCTGTAGCTACCTTCCCCTTCAGAGATACGGATTCACAGGTCGGGAGAAGGTGGTAAGGTCGGCGTCAGCTCTCCACGGCATGTTACACCGTCTTCACATCCGTATTCGCGCGACTCGCTGTCCGAGATCTCGGGTCAACAACGCGCATCTCTGTTTTACCGAGAACGGCGTCTCTGCGCGCGGCTCAGCTGGTCCTCTCCTCCCTTCGACTGCAGTGCGCATGCGCCAACCGTGACAGGCGATCGCGAGCCACCGCGAAGGAGAAGCAAAATTAAAGGAGACCAGCTGCGTTATAACCAGCACCCCCACCTCCACCCCCACCCCCCAACACCCACCCCATTCACCCAAAACAAGTCGCATACTGTAATCTTCCAAAATACTGTGTCCAGACTGAATAACTAATGTCTTAATTAGCTACTTCCCACCTAGTGCTTTTCTTCATTATAGGGTATCATCAGTTTAAATCTGGCGAGGTGCCTCATTAATTTACCACTGCCACACCTTATTAAAAAGAGAGAATGAACCTGAATAGGATAGGATGTACTGTATTTAAAGCATTGCCTAACATTGTATGCCTAACTTGATTATGTTATGGTTATAAAATTTCCAAAATGGCACAAAATATTCTCATTTCAGAATGAAAAGAAGATCTTTTCCTTAGAACAACTAGCATCCATACTTAAAGCATCAAGATTCAGCTTTAGATGTAGTCAGAAAATGATGCATCACATCTCATTATGTCTTTATGGGAAGTGGTGGGTCAGTAATCCACTGATTGGAAGGTTTTGAGTTCAAATCCCTGTGCTGTCAAACTGCCACTGTTGGATCCTTGAGCAACACCCATAACCCTCAACTTCTCACTCACAGAATGTCCTGGATAAAAGTGTCAGTGAAATGGACAAAAGTACATTTAGCTGAATGCATCTTAACTACAGTATTAATGAGCATTCCCCAATTTGTGCACACACTTAGTCATCGGTCATAAGGTTTGGAGAGTGAGTCACCTCTCAATAGGTTAAATCATCAAACAGCTGCAGAGATTATACACTCGTGACTACACCTACTCACAGGCACACAAATCCTACTCAGTATGCTCCTCCAGTCCTTGAATTCCATATGGCCACATCCACAAAAGAATGGATGACGTAAAAAGTAGGATAGACACCAAAGATTGTGGTAAAATCAGCAGAGAGATAATATTGATGGAGAATATGAATATGTTTCCTTACTATTTTCATCTAGTTTGCATTATTGTCTTAATTCTTCTTGTCAGAATTGTGTACTGTTTTTATTACCTAGAGTCCATCATAAATCCAGTGGACACTACATGCAAAGTATCACAATTCACAGCAATAGTCTGATGGGGACATCAGAGCAACCAGCCTCTTATATAAACACAGGTAAAAAAAAATTGTTTAATGACAAAATGACTATGTGCAAATAACACATAGAGCAACCAGCCTCTTATATAATACATAAAACTACATTTAGAACTTCTATATCTACATGATGTCAGTGTTTTAATTTGAAAACATTACTAAATTGTCTTACTTGGACATGTGCTGGGTTGTATCCGGATTGCTTAGACTAAAGGCGGGTCACAATGATGAATTTTCATCCTAATGTAGTCCAGCATTTTTCTTACAGCTGCCCTGCACTCTTAGAAAAAAGGTTCTTCAAGGGTTCCTTAAGGGTTCATTGGATAATTAAGGGCACTCAGCATCTGAAAAGGGTTGTATTTCTGATAGGGAGCCACTCTGTTATAGAACCTTTCATAAAACATTTTCCCTGAGAGGGACAACTAAAGATTAGTGTATATAGTGCTCTATAGAGAACAGTATACAGTCTGGAAAGGAAAGTACTGGAACAGTAAAGCCAATTCTATTGTTTTTGCTATACACTGAAGACATTTGGGTTTGAGATCGAAAGATGAATATAAGATGATAGATCAGAATTATAGCTTTAATTTCCTGATATTTATGTGTTAAACTACTTAGAACATGGCACCCTTTTTGTACACACCCATTTTTCAAGAGTTCCGGACACCACCATTCAGCTAGACGGGCTAGCCTTTTTTGTGCCGACAGAAATGCAGCTCTAAGGCTGGTGGTAGCTTGTGTGTTTACATCAACATGGAATGGTGCAAGAACTTGGTGCTGGTTTCTAGTTACTGCTCATCACTAGTGGAGTTTGTGACTGTTAGATGCAGACCATTTTATTTACCACAGGAATTCACCACTGTCCTTATAATCGGAGTGTACATTCCCCCCAGTGCTAATGCTAAGGAGGCACTCTGTGAACTGTATGGGGCTATTAGTGAACTGCAGGACGCACACCCTGACGGACTGTTTATTGTTGCCAGAGATTTCAACCATGCAAATCTCAAGTCAGTGCTCCCTAAATTCCATCATTGTGTGGACTTTCCAACGAGAGGGGAGAACACACTGGATCTTGTTTACAAAAACATCCCCGGCATGTACCGGGCAGAGCCCCGCTCCCACCTCTGCTACTCACACCACATCTCTGTTATGCTAATCCCAGCATACAGACCGCTCGTCAGATGCTCCAAACCGGTTCTGAAGCCAGCAGGAGCCATCTCTGATCTTCAGGACTGTTTTCCTTGGCCGACCTGTGACTGGCAGTGACCAGCTACATCAGCAAGTGCATTGAGGATTTCACTGTCTCCAAGATCATCACCATATGCTCCAACCAGAAGGCATGGATGACCGCAGAGATGCGTGTGCTACTGAGGACCTGAGACTCTGCCTTCAGAGCAGGCGAAAACGCAGCCCTAAGAACAGTGAGGGGAAAACTGTCCCAGGCCATCAGAGAGGCAAAGCGCGCACAGAGAATCCACAGCCACTTCAAGGCCAGCAGAGACATGCACGCATGTGGCAGGGCATCCAGTCCATCACCAGCTACAGGACAACACCACCTGCCTGGTATAGTGATGCCTCCCTTCCAGATGTGCTGAACAACTTCTACGCTCAGTTCGAGGTGCAGAATGACGTGACGGCAGGGAAGACCAACCCTCCTCCCAACGACCAGGTGCTGTAACTAACCATGGCTGATGTGTGGAAAACTCTACACAGAGGTAACCCATGGAAGGCTGCTGGACCAAAAACATTCCTGGCAGAGTGCTCAGAGGATATGCGGACCAGCTGGTGGATGTCTTCATGGACATCTTCAACACCTCCCTGAGCAGCGCAGTCATTCCAAAGTGCTTCAAGGCCACCACAATCATCCCCCTGCCGGAGAAGTCTTCAGTGTCCTGCCTCAATGACTACTGTCCCATTATGCTTCGAGAGGCTCATCATGAGGCACATCAACACCCTGCTGCCCCCCTCACTGGATCCCCTGCAATTCGCGTATTGTCCCAACCGCTCAACGGATGACGCCAGCTGGCCCACCTGGACAAAAAAGATCCATATGTTCGAATGCTGTTCATAGACTTCAGTTCAGCATTCAACACATTCATTCCTCAGCACCTGATTGGAAAGTTGAACCTGCTGGGCCTGAACACCTCCCTCTGCAACTGGATCCTGGACTTCCTGACTGGGAGACCTCAGTCAGTCTGAATCAGGAACAGCATCTCCAACACCAGCACACTGAGCACTGGGGCCCCCCAGGGCTGTGTGCTCAGTCCATTGCTGTTCACTCTGCTGACTCACGACTGTGCAGCAATACACAGCTCAAATCACATCATCAAGACCGTGGCGGGTCTTGTGGTGGGTTGTTGAC
This sequence comes from Pangasianodon hypophthalmus, assembly GCF_027358585.1. Lineage (NCBI taxonomy): Eukaryota > Metazoa > Chordata > Actinopteri > Siluriformes > Pangasiidae > Pangasianodon > Pangasianodon hypophthalmus. Next base: position 7,684,816 of record NC_069727.1, read on the forward strand.
TTCAGAAGAGCAAGGAATGACCACTCTCCACTGAACATCGGTGGCTCCTCCGTGGAAATCGTCAAGAGCACCAAATCTCTCGGTGTTCACCTGGCCTAGAACCTCACCTGGTCCCTCAACACCAGCTCCAAGCAACCAGCAACCAAGAAAGCCCAGCAGCATCTCTACTTTCTGCGAAGGCCGAGGCAAGCCCATCTCCTATCCCCCATCCTCAACCCCCCTTCTACAGAGGGACTATCGAGAGCATCCTGAGCTGCTGCATCACTGCCTGGTTTGGAAATTGCACCATCTCGGATCACAAGACCCTTCAGAGGAAAGTGAGGACAGCTGCGAAGATCATTGGGGTCTCTCTTCCCTCCATCATAGACATTTACACCACACTCTGCATCCACAAAGCCACCAGCATTGTGGATGACCCCACACACCTCTCACACAATCTCTTCAACCTCCTGCCATCTGACAAAGGTACTGAAGCATTCGGGCCCTCACGACCAGACTGTGCAACAGTTTCTTCCCCCAAGCTCAGACTCCTCAATACTCAGATACTGAGTATCTGAGTAAAACTGACAGCACACACACACACACACACACACACACACAAACACACACACTCGACTGAACACCATCCCACTCTCTTTGCAATTTTTGCACATCTCTGTATTTACTACCTGCATTTTTGCTGCTACAGTATTTATAAAATGTTGTATATCATTTTTTGTCACTATCTATTCTCTCTACCTGGCTGCTACCCAAATAACTGCTATGTCCATTTATAGTATAAGCTTATCTGCTGAATACTACTTCAAAGTATGTTATATTTACACTTACAGCAACTTATTATATTGTTATTCTACTGTCATATCTAATTCACTTTCTTACTAGAACCGTGTAATAGTTGGCGCTGCACTGTATCCTACTGTGCCTATTGTCCTGTTTTAGTAGATATTGTACTGTCTTGTGCAGTTTACACATGTTTGCACATGCACTTTATGCAAGTATAGTATTAGTAAAGTATAGTATTAGCTGTATATGGTTGAAATTACAATAAAGCCACTTGACTTTAAGTGATCAAAAATATTGGAACATGTGACTGATAGGTGTTTCTTGTTGCCCAGGTGAGCTCTGTTAGATTGACTGTTTAAACAGCCCTGAATGTCTACTTTTGGTTTGAGACCTGGGTTTTGCATTTGTGTTAAAAAGGATAAACCAACATGAAGACCAGAAAGCTGTCTATGGGAGAAAAGCAAGACATTTTGAAGCTGAGAAAAGAGTGAAAATTGATCAAAGCCAATGCACAAGCATTGGGCATAGCCAATACAACAATTTGGAATGTCCTGAAAAAGTAAGAAACCACTGGTGTACTAACAACCACACATCAAACAGGCCAAGGAAGACAACAGCAGTTGATGACAGAAATATTGTGAGAGCTATGCCCCCCCCAAAAAGGTATTTGGACAATTGACTGACAAGAATTTAATTGACAAGGTGCGGTCCATTCCCTCGTTACTTCAAGACAAATGAAGCAGATAAAAGGTATGGAGTTGATATCAGGTATTGAGTTGGCATTTGGCAGCTGTTCGACTGGAGCTACCAATATGAAGTCCAAGGAGATCTAAATGCAAGTGAAGGAGGCCATCATTAGGCTGAAAAAACAACATAAATCTATAAGAGAGATAGCAAAAACCTTACGTGTGGCCAAATTAACATTTGGGTACATTCTTAAAAAGAAGTAATGCATTGGCGAGCTCAACAACATCGTAAGGCCTGGAAGACCACGGAAGACATCTAAAGTGGATGATCGCAGAATCCTTTCCATGGTGAAGAAAAACCCCTTCACAGCATCAACAGAAGTCAATAATACTCTGGAGAAGGTAGGCGTATCATTGTCAAGATCTACAATCAAGAGACGCCTTCATGAATGTAAATACATAGGGTTTACAACAAGGTACAAACCATTGGTAACATTCAAGAACAGGAAAGCCAGATTAGACTTTGCCAGAAAACATCTAAAAAAGCCTCCCATGTTCTGGAATAAGATTCTTTGGACTGATGAAACCAAGATTAACTTGTACCAGAATGATGGGAAGAGAAAAGTATGGTGAAAGAAAGGAACAGCTCATGATCCAAAGTATACCACATCATGTGTCAAACATGGTGGAGGCAGTGTTATGGCATGGGCATGTATGGCTGCCAGTGGAACGGGCTTACTGGTGTTTATTGATGATATGACAGCTGATAGAAGTAGCAAGATGAATTCTGAGGTGTATAGGGCTATACTCTCTGCTCACATTCAGCCAGATGCTACAAAACTGATAGGACGCCGCTTCACAGTGCAGGTGGATAATGACCCTAAACATACAGTACTGCGAAAGCAACTCAAGACTTTTTGAAGGCAAAGAAATGGAATATTCTTCAATGGCCAAGTCAGTCGCCTGATCTCAACCCAATAGAGCATGCTTTTCACTTACTGAAGACAAGACAGAAGGCAGAAAGACCCACAAACAAGCAGCAACTGAAGGTGGCTGCAATGATGGCCTGGCAAAGCATTTCCAGGGAGGAAACTCAGAATTTGAGTTTTGAGAACACAGGCTCCAGACTTCAGGCAGTCAATGACTGCAAAGGTTTTTCATCCTTTTCATGTATGTATGATTTTCATGTATGTATATATAGTAGAAAATGTCAAAATTTCACCATGTAAAGGGTTTTTCCCAGGATGCTACATATACTATGTGTATGATTTCAGACAGAGCTTGGACTCTCATTCACTTAACATGGATGTTGGAACTAAATATAAATTTATCAAAAATATAAAGAAATCCATACATGCTGGTAAGCAGCTAGACCTTGGAAAATACCCACAAACATGATTAACTTTCTCAAGGTCTGAAGATTCTTTAGCTATAATGATGTAAAGTCTCAGCTCCTCATTGATTTCCACTGCACAATTGATTGTGTCTATGGAGGAGCCTAAGAGTCTACACAACCCCAAGGAATCTACATTACAAGGAATCTGCAATCTACATTAACGGTTGTGGGACATTTTCTAACCAAGAGATATCAGTACATATAGACACCCTAGTATTGTTTACTGTATCAAACCTGTGTTTGATAGATACTATCAAACACAGGTTTGATAGATACTATGTATCAGCTACACTGTATTAAAATCTCAGATAAGCCTGGGTGAACTTAAAATGATGGTGGAAGTAAACTCCCAATTGAAGTAAGAAGTTCTATTATCCTCTAAGTATATATAGAAAAAAAGTGTAACACTTTACTTAATGGCAGTGTTCATAGAGCTACATAACATCTGCATGACAATTGACATAGACTTACATGAAACATTTTTCAGCAGACCTTAGCTCACATAAAGTCTGCTTTTATCCATTTTGATGTAGGTTTGTCATAACAAACAAGGTTGTGTTATGACACTGCTGCTGACTTAAATAGAGAAATTTAGAAAATAGAGAATCTTCACCTGAAGATTTTTATGAATACCTGTAACAAAAAGTGAGTTAAGTAAGGAATAAAACATGACGGGGCATGATCAATGATGGCCACCTCAAAGTTGTTTATTTTCTAATCACAGCACATCGCAATGTATTTTATTCCTCTTATACTATAGCAATTTGCCAATGTTAATATTTTTTAAATAATGAAGAATGACACATCATAATTTTTATCCATTTATAGTTCCATTTAATGTTATGGAGCGTCTGCAAAACAAGTTAGTTCCTGTCATCATTTATACATTATAACAGCTATAATGTACTGTATAACGCTGGGATTGGAGACTCCTTACAAAAATGTTAAATGTTGCCTCACAGGAAACTTCACCATAGCAGTTACACACTTAATTAGCAATTACACAAGCGAATCAACTTGTTACTATAGAAACAATAACGCATCAGAACAAACACTTAATATAAACCTGTGATTTGCTTTGCAGCTGGAACTACTGTCTGAGCTGCTGTTATAGAAAAGTAATCAACACCTTTTGATCAATCAAAATCGAGAATTCAATGGTGCTGTACAAATTGTATTATTTATTAAATTTTAATGAACACTTGAGAGTGTTACATTGATTCTCTTTGGTTTTGATGTTTGACCAGAAGTCCACTGATCTGCAAAGTTGCTATGACATAATTCAGGCTGGAAAATTTCGGCAGCCTTGCTTCAACAGAAGAGCCATGTCTCCTGATGATGTACGCAGTCTTTATGACAACTGACACCTACTGGAATAAATCTTTATTAATATTTATGAAGGTATTTCAGTTGTCATGAAGGAAAGGCTTGTGTAGGTGTCATATAGCCCTGATTGGTTAAACACTATCCTTATGTAAAATGTTATTAAAGATTTGGCACCTGTGAAAAGTTCATGAGCACAGCAGATTTATTTGAGAAACCATAACTCCGACAGTATGTCTCTAGGATGACTATATTTTTCTCTAAAAGGATTTCATTTCCCAAGACACATCATTGCTGACATGCAGACACATTCAATGTCATCTGCACATTCAGCCTAGCATGAACACATGCCTTACAAACCCACTGAAAACACCAGATGCATCTCAATCACACAAATGTAGATCTCCTTTGACACTAAATATCACCAAAAGTAAATGTAAGTCCATCCACCACACTTATCAGATGGATGATTGAGGACATTTTTTAAAGCTCAAGGGTTAACTTGTTCTTTCTGTGTCTGGGTTGAGAACATCCCATTGGCCCTTATCTGTGTTAGAGAGCAAGAATGACCTTAGCCCATCAGTTAAAGAGGTCTAACTGTATTAACGTCAGGCTAAGCTGCCCATTAGCATTATCTGCTGTTAGCACAAGAAATACTATCACAGAAACCACTCTATGGTGTTCTTTCTCTCCGTCTTTCTGTCTATCTCTCTCTCTCTTACAGTGGTGACTGAAAGACAGACATATATTCCTAATGATGGCTGATGGTGCAATTACTATAATGCTTTTAATGTTCTCAAGTGGAAACATGAACACGAACACTGCACTGCCGTATTCACTGATAAAAAGGCAACCACAGTTACCACATATATGTGTGTCTGACATATTTGGTGTATATCGTGAGTGCATACAGCTGCACTTCATGAGAAGTGTGTAACCGAAGCCTGACACCTGATCACACACACCATGACCTTCATTAAAATTTGAATATGCACCACTATAGCCTGAATATTGTGTGAGGCAGACAATGTAATAGAAATAGTCCAATATTGACTTTTATGGATAAGTGTCAAGTCAGTTGTGGAACACTGACACAAACACACTAGCATTAAATATTCTGGTGAATTCTGGTGAATACAGTACCTCTGTTCATGTTTCAGTGTGTCAACATAAATACATAAATACTTACAGTGCATACAAACTGAACATACACCAACAGTACGACTCATATATATCTACAGAAACAATGTATACAAGAACATGTTATAAGCAAAAGTCCAGAGAGAAAATATGAAGTTTAATACTATCAGATCACATACCTTCACAATGTTCTATGTCTCTTCCATATAGATAACTGTGTGTGGACAAGTTTCCATCAGCTTAGCCTTCCTGATTTGTGTTTCATTTGTGGTGTATTAGCCTCTGTGATCCCTGCACACCCCTCTCAACAGTTCCACACTCCTGATTCCACAGTTAATGTCCCGCTCTCCTGCTGATGACAACTGAAAATTGTCTGACTAAAATAGTCTCTTAAAGGGACAGAGAGGTGTGTGTCTCTTCTTCCCGGTTGCAGTTCACCTTAGCGATAGGACACACCCCATTTAATTCACCCAGGCCTAATCTGCTTTCTTAAGATCCAACAGCCAATGACAGAGTTCAAGGAATGACGGATAGGAAAAGCACTCATGCTCAGTCACTCCCACACACACACACACACACACACACACACACACAGTCCTTAGGTCATGGTGAAAATACATAAAAACATGTTCTTAACACACAGTTGATAAACTGGCTGGACAGCAAGAGATAATGATTTAATCTAACAGGTAATGAGGAAATATTAAAAACACTTTATAATTTCTCTTGTTCAACAGGTGAAGACAACATGCTCAGCATCATTATATAACACTGCAGTAGTGTTTGTAGGTGGAGTGGTTTTGTTTTTAACCTTAGATCAGAGGCAGGGTCATAGCACTAGCTCTCTTTCTCTCTCTCTATCTCTCTCTCTCTCTCTCTCACACACACACACACACACACACACACTTGTTCTCTTTCTTTGCCCACGTGCTGTAGATTAGCCCGAGCTCTCAGCTAGTAATCAGGCTAAAAGTCACATTAATGCTAGGCAGAACCATTCTGTTTATTTTATTTTATTTTATTTTATTGAGAAAGGTATGAGTAAGAATTTCCATTTTTGTTTGCACTAAGCTTTCTGCATTCTTGGATGAATTAGACACAAAGCAGCTAAAATGCCTAGCCAACACAATGACACCTTGAAAACATCCTCTGAATCACCTCAAAAGACATAAGGACACTATTCTATAGATTCCAGTAAATGTTACATATAATGTTACTCACTTTCTGCTGCTGTGATACCCTAAAAATTTGCACTTACCCTTGCTGCATAATCCTAGCTGGATTCTGTAGATTTGTAGAACTACTGCTATAGTCATAAACACTGTCCTGTTCTCATCCCAGGACTCTTATTCATAATCTGCTCACACTGAACATCTTTTCAACACACTTAGTACTGTTTGTCTTTACTCTTCTACACCCGTATACTGGAATGACTTATAATCCCATTATCCAATGCCACCCAGAAGAATTCCCTTTTCAGACTGGTTCCTCACTGGGTTTCTTCTTCATTTCATTTCAGGGATTTTTCAACTCTATCATCTCTGGTTTGCTCATTAGGGATCTAAATCTACATCCAGATTTCTGTACAGCTGATTTGAGACAACATCTATTGTTAAAAATGCTATGTAAATAAAATTGAATTAAATGTCCTTTTTGACATCCTCAGAATATTCCATGACCATTCTGCTATTATAGACAGGCTTACATTACATAAGATCAACACAGGACCAAATAAACATGTTGCTGAATGTCATCAATGACATTTGCAACATTGTTTGAAAACATATACAGGACTTGTCTGTAACATTCATAAAGTTACCAGAACATCTTCATGTAATGTTATCCAGCAGGCCAAAATTGGATGCTAACTCTATGACAAAATCAATAATTCAGTAGCAGAGATTTTTCAGACAGTTCAGGTAACAAGTTATGTTAAAGGAAAAGGGACGGAATTGATTAGCTCTTTTTGTTTGAGTTACATTTGTTACAACTGTCTTAATAGCCACATCTTTGAAGGTACAGTATATCACACCTGCATTTTAATGGAAAAAAGAGCCTTGGCAAACATTGCATCTGGGACACCCTTCGGAGTAATCATACATCTAGCTACTAAAGCTACATATTAGCTAGCTATGTCAGGTGAGGTTGTTTGCCTACACTGAGAAAGATACATGTAATTTTGCTTATTTCGGCCAAAATAAGCACCTCAGTGAGCAACTGACTTCTGAACAATACTTATCTCAGGACTGCGTAAATGCTAGCTAAAATGCAGCCTGCCTAGAAAGCTACCTAGCAATTGGAACACACTGCATCTGATTACAGTTTTAAAACAATTGTAAAAAAAATTGACATCTTTAAATCGGTTCTGACAAATAGCCTTTGGTAAAAGCAATAAGGAGATAATTAAGGATAAAAGGTGGGCAGTAACCAACTCCCTATTACTCTCAATACTCTACCTAAAAATTTAGGAAGAAATGGAAATAGAGCTGTATGTAATATGTGTAAAAAGTGTAAGGACTGTGAAATAAGGCAAAGACAAGGGAATATGGGCTAGGACAGAGGAAGGGAGATAATTGTGTTGTGGATTGGGTGTAATATCCATCAATGTAGAACAGTAGTTAAATGCTGAGTCATGTTATTGGACACACACAGTCATTCATGTGCCATCAGCGCAATGCATAAAATCATGCAGATACAGGTCAAGAGCATTAATTAATGTTAACTAACACCAAACTGGGTAGAAAAATGTGATCACAGTGACTGTGGCATGGTTGTTAATGCCAGATATTTGAATATTTCATAAATCTCCTGGGATTTTCACACACAAGAGTCTCTAGAGTTTACAGAGAATAGTGAGTAAAACAAAACAAAAAAATAAAAAAAATCCAGTGAGGTGGGGTTCTATGGGCAGAAACGCCTTATTGATGACAGAGGTCAGAGGAGAATAGCCAGACCGGTTCAAGCTGGCAGGAAGCCTATGACAACTCAAATAACCATTCTTTACAAGAGTGGTGCACAGAAAAGGATCTCAGAATGCAGATGTTGAGCCTTGAGACAGATGGGCTACAATAGCAAAAGAGCACATCATGTTCCCCTCCCAGTCAAGGACAAGAATCTGAGTCTACAGTGGGCACACGTTCACCAAAACTAGACAGTTGAAGTTTGGAAAAAACATTGCCTGGTCTTCAATCAGCCCATTTGACACCAACAAACATGCCACAGTAACATTTTTCCCCATTCTGATATTTAATGTGAACATCTGCATGATTACATGCACTGCACTGCTGCCACATGACCAACCGATTAGATTGCAATTGCAATTGAATGAACATGTGTACAGGTGTTCCCATTAAATGGCCAGTGACTGTATATAGTTGTGAAAATTCAGTTATGAAGCTCATTCACTCTTTCACCTTTGGTAACCGCTTTATTCTGGACACTGATCCAGAGTTTATCCCAGGAACATTGAGTGTGAGGCTGGAATACACCCTGCCAGTCACCAGTCCATTGCAGGCCATCATACACTCTCACATTCACATGTCGGGGCGATTTTAGAGTCACTAACCTTTCTACTGGCATGTTTTTGGGAGGAACTCTGAAGACCTGGAATAAACCCACATGGATCCACTAAAAATGTGAAACTCCACACTGACAGTAACTGAAGCTCAGGATTGAACCCAGGATTCTGGAGCTGTGAGGTGGTCACCACTCTGCCCCAGGTATATAGCTGCTTTCCTGAATCCATCCATCAGGCCATCATGCTATAACCCAGCAAAGCGTTACTATGGTTACCTGGCATTTCCAGCCACCTGGGGTCTGTAATTATGAGGTGTTTAACAGACATTTTGTGCAATCAGTGGAATGAGTGAGTGAATGTGTGTGTGTGCGAGTGTGTGTGCATGCATGTTTTCAAGTTAGACCTGTACAGGCTGTTGTTTGGGCAGTGAACACTGTTAAAATAATTGTATGTCAGCAAAAAACATCATCTGGCCTGGTCAGCAATTATAATCCATTTGTACTTACTTTAGCTGGAAGCAGAAAGATGGAGAGAGAATGTGAATGTTAGAGAGAGGGAGAGAGAGAGAGGAACAGGCTTTCTTTTCTTCAGACTGACCTGAATCTACTTGTTTGCCTAGTTTATCCTTTCACTCAGAATCCTCTGGGCTGCAGTGTGAGTCAGAGGGTCTGATGTGTCCTTTGATTCATGAGTTGACATTTATGCACACATGTACACCAACACAGGCATGTACTCATGATAGAACCTAGATACACATCACACATGTCAAATGCACACATCACACATGTCAAATGCACTAATCACACATGTAGTTAAGGAGTATGGACAGGCATATGGTGGTTTACTGTCTGTCATACACAAGAGCTGCATATTTTGAGCAAAATCACACATACATTGCAAACACAACATGCCTCACAGCATATTAAACTATGATGTGAACTTGTGATGCATCACTGTGTCACAATATTTGACCAATGTTGATTTGACCAGTGTTTTCCCTACAAATTCCACAATATATCAAAATATCCACAGAAAACCTGAAAATGTCCCAGAACACTCACAGAACACAATGAAAATATAAAGTGCTCGCTTTGCAATTTCAGTATTGCAAAGGCACTTATTTCAAACAATATATTGTGTCATCATACATACAGAATATAGGGAGTTTCTATATCTAAGGTCAGATACAGTACATTTACAGTGTCTTTCATTAGTATTCACCCCCTTGAACTTTTCCACATTTTGTAGTGTTACAACCTGGAATTGAAAAAAAAAACATAACTGGATATTTACCATTTGATATACACAATCAAATGTATATATCTAACATTTAAAGGTTCAAAAAAATTTATTGACACAAAGGTTCATTAAAAAAGTAGACATTTTTTAGTTGCATATTTATTCACCCCCTTGGGTCAATACAATGGAGGAATTACAGCTGGAGTATGGCTCTACCGGCTTTGCACATCTGGATTTTGATATTTTTTGCCCATTCTTCATAAAAAAATTGTTCAAGCCCTGTCAGATTGAATGTAGACCATTGATAAACAGCAATTTTCAGGTGTTGCCACAGATTCTCTTGCCTTTGACTGGGCCATTCTAACCTATTCAGGTTCTTGGTTTTGAATCACTCCAGTGTATGTGATTTCTGATAGGAACTGAACTAATTTAGAGGTTTCACAGGAACATGGGTGAACAGATATGCCATCACAACTGTTACATGTTTTATTTGTAAAGAATTTTGCAACAATTCCCCCCACTTGAATCTTGAATATCATGGGCTGTAGATTTTGTGTAGATTCATGACATATTATCCCTATTATGTACATTTCAGTAAGAGGTTGTAACGTGCAAAAGTGCCAGAGCAAAGCACTATTCCATATTCCAAGTCATTGTCTACCACTTAGTGGTGAAGTCGAGTTACTGCATGATGGCCAAAGAGACATTCAATTTTTATCATTTTTTCTTTCTTTTTTCTTCTTTCTTTCTTTCTTTCTTTCTTTCTTTCTTTCTTTTTTTAATTTAATGACTGAATAGATAGAATTCAAGCCATAGTACTGGCCATGTCACCATGTTTCTGCATGGACTGATTTTTTTTTTTTTTAATCAAGAAATAGTTCAAGTAAATCAGCTGCAAAACTGAAAACAACTTTCAACCAGTACATCTGAGTAGATTCAATATTCATTACTTTACTGCAGCTGATGGAGATTTTACCTTGGAGTAGCTGTACAGACTTACCTCTACACATAAAATAGCACTGAAACACTGAATTTGTTGAAGGGCTTGGGCATAGGGTAAAGTCGTAAAGGGTCCCTCAGGGTATAATATCTCCTCCTGTAAGTTTAATAGCCACTAGATGGAAGTATATCTTTATTTTACCTTTACTATGAATGTCCCTGTTTAGCTCAATGACTGTCACTTGGTACTCAAGTTATTGCAAGATTGTGGCTTTGAGGCAAGTTTATTCCTTTTTTACTGGTTCCAGAATCTATGGCTGAATCCCAAAAGGCTCCCTCTATATAGTGTGGCTTAAAATGGCTTTTACATCCTTTATAGTACATGGAGTCCCCATAAAGGGTGCAAATGTCATTTTGGACCAACTATATGTTTGTGTGAAGACATTTTATTTGCTTTATATATTCTTAGAATTAATCAATATCTTATGAGCCAGAGTGTGGTTATACTGAATATCGGCACGGCTGTGATTTGGCAGTAGGCATAAAGCCGAGGGCTGAGTGCTCTAAGTAATCACAGCCGTATCAATAATAAGTATAACCACACTCTGGCTCATATGATATCAATTAATTCTAATATCTATATATCAGATATATATAATATCTGTATATAGTTTATAGAATAGTATATATCAGATTCTACAAACCAGAAATTAATATGGAGCAACTGACATTTCAGACACAGTGGCCAATGGCGAAATGTTTTGTGTATTTTTGCTCCACTAGTCGAAATAGATCCTGACTCACTTTATAGGCCATTGAATAGCTGGCTAGCTAGCTCACACTGATTTGTACATTCCCATTAAAAGTGCTTCTGGTGAAATTGGCTTCCCTTCTTCCTTTTCATCTTTATCTGATGAGCTTACATAATTTAAGTCAAAAGGTATATTCTTGAAAAATGCCATATCTGCTGAGGATGTCGCTAACACTACTGTAGTAACCGTTTCGAACTAGGAAATGGAATTTTGTGTGGTGAACACAACCAAGTGAAGTGATACAAAGAGTTAAACGTCCCAGTGTGGTTATACTAAATATAAGCACTCTTGGAACACTGCTAGACCAATCAAATTAGTGGACCGGAACTAACTGTTGTATAATCTGATATATTTTAAGGATTCCTTGGTTTATTTTTTCTGAAAACACAGCTTGTGGGACAAAAGCCATGTTCAATAGGACAAAAGGCCTCAAGAAGCAACTTATTATGTGCCTACAGTGTTATATATATAGGCTTCAATTGTCAGTGCTGATAGCAATTTATTGTGATACTTTGGTATATTGTGATGACTACCAGTTAAGCCTTTCCTTGTGCTTGTTTCACTGCTGTGCACAAATAACAAAGTTATGTTATGACTGTGACCTTGTGCTCCCTGCTACATCATGTTCGTCATTTTTGACATCGTCTTGCCAGGAATTGAGAAAGGGAATTCAAAGACACTAAAATACTAGCTCTCTAATCATTTGTGTTTTGTTACCTATTGTGTTACTGTTAAATTTGCACAATCAAATGAGTGTCTGCAGTAGCCTAATACAGCCGTCTCACATTCAGAGACAAACACTGATGTAATCTCAGTGTCTCTGATCCTCTGAACTTGATTAATGAGCTCACCCTGGTGGAGGGTGTTGATAGCCCGCTGATGGAACATTGCAGCAGTCAGAATGTAATCCATCAATTTCATTAGATATCTCTTGTTCATGTTTAAAAGTGCATTCAATTTATTACCCGACAAAAAGACACACATGCTAGCTGCAATAGCAAATGAGGTAGAGACACTGATGGCCTCACAGTTGGTCCAGGCTGATAGAGCTCTGCACGTAAACCCATGCTGCCTAGAGCCCGAACATAAGAGAGCTGATATGGTTCATTCTGATGTGGATTGTGTCCTTAACAGAGTAGCACAGTAGCTCCTGGCTTCTAATGAAATAATGCCCATAACTTTAGGCACAACATGTACAGAGGTCCTACAGTTTTCCAAGCAGCAAGCACCATAGTCATGGAATATGTTATGCTAACACAGAGGAGAAGGCAAGTTTTGCTGGCCCAAACACCATTGACAAAATTGCTATGTTTTGGCTGGCAGGCCACCAATCTTACATTCTTACAGAGAAGCTGCAGGCCAGTTGACTTCAGTCTGTGGGTTACATTTGGCTCTGGGGCCAGACTTTGGACACCCCTGCACTAGATCAGTGTCTCCTTCTGTCTGAAACACAATTTAGATATGCAGCAGTAGGTGCCCTTGTCTCTTGTCACACTATTGCCACAATATCAGTTTTCAGGGGTATTGTTTACAGTTTCACTGTTGACCATCACCAAACACATTGGTCCAACGCACAAAGGGTGCAAGACCCACACCAGCTGGTTATACTGACTGCAAGTGCAGTTGCTACTAGAAAAACAGGCAACAGAGATAGTACAAGAACCCGACTGACTGGCAGAGTCTTTGCAAGATATTTTCTGATTCCAGAAAAATCAACAAAAAACTCAATGCCTTTTTGAATTAACTGCTCTTCCAAATGTGATGAGAGTGGTGAACAAACATGATTCCAACTGATGTGGAACACAGATGGTTCCTTCATATCAGAGAAATGAGGTACTACTTCAAGATCCTTACCTTTTAGCACCCAGGGTGTTCAAAATGTGTGTACAAGCTGCTTCAGGGCCCCTGCAGAGCCAGGGTCTGTGTGTGCGGGTAGTCTTGAAAGCAGACAAACCTTCTGATCACACATGTGGAAAGACTCTAACTAAAGATTACCTACAAAAAGAGTCACCTGACACTTTTGATGACTGTTACTTTCATTGGCATGAGGCTGGACTTGTTTGCTATGCAAGACTGCTTGACAGTAGACAGACCTCTTATGTCTGCCTGGTATGCTGGTAGACTGCTGCCAGCATTGGATGAATTTTTGGTGCATTTCAGCCATAAGACAAAGGCACAGCTCGCATTTTCCCTCCTTCAGGGCATGCCTTTGGGTCTTCCCCTTGCAAAGAAAGAGATAATAACAACAGTTATAGAGAAGTAGAGAAAAACTTGAGAGTGGGCCAGGATGCATTGGCTTTATGTACATCTGTACAGTTTTCCACTAATGATACTTCTGTGGATCACAATGTAATGCATCTGACAGAGTATGTAACCAGGGTTGATGATAGCCCCATTCTGTCTGAACTTGCCATCGTTCCATCTGTTATTGATGGGCCCTCCATGCTCTCCCTCAAATTATACACCTAGCTCTTGGGAGTGACCCCAGCATGCTGGTACAATTACAAGAATCAAACACATCTTATTGGTGGGCATGTTCTATGTATACAGTCATTGTATGCAAGTATGTTAAAAGTCTTCTCACCTCAGCAATGTCTGCACACTGGGGCTGGACACCAGGCTTATAACCATTCTCTTTGACTTCCATGCAATAGGATCTGGACCATTTGAGCCAAGATAGCTTTTTGCTGGCCATCATTACAGCTAAATGATACAGTAACTGTGTCCAAACCCAGCATTCCTTTCAAAGGTACTGTTACCACAGCATATTATTAAACCTTTCAGTCTATCTGCTGTTGCAGAATAGAAAGTGCTCAGACCAGCCCTTTGTCCAGTATGGGCTATCAAGCTTTATGTGAAAGTGACTGCCAGCTGATGGGTCAATGACCAGCTATTTGTGTATTACACTGTAGCTCTGACAGATAGACAGTCAGACATGTGTCTTTCCTATCCACAGATAGGCCTTCAGGAACAAAGGCAAGAAACCAGAAACATAGAAACATTAAAGACCAACATATAATGATAGAGGAAATATTTATTTAGACAACCGAAAACATGCCTGAAACACCCAGTGACAGTTATAAGAGCTCCTGTCTCCCTTAGATTTCCCCATCTCCACCAGACAAAACATGTCTGAAGCAAGAAACACTGGGAGTGCTCTGTATTGCATTGAAACATCATACAGTTCTGGGGGGGTATTTGTACAAAAGATTACAGCTTTATAATGCACAAAAGGGGGCGGGTATTTTTATTGTCTTATTAAAATGAAACAAAAATGTTCACATCTTTTATATTCATGGAAAGGAAATTATCACACACAAAACACTGACAGTAAAGGAGATACACTAGGGTTCGAATGCACATGCGGTTCGTACTCAGTGGCTGTCAGTCAAATGTTTAGCCTACACATTTCTACAGGAGTCTCACATCTAATGGCATTCTTACAAATTGTTCATAGCTCCATAATATTTTGCAATTTCATGAATGAGTCATTCATACAAATACAGAAATATAGACAGATCTGTTTGGGGGCATTACAGAGAAAATGTGAAGACTAAAGAGACACACAGAGGTGAGTGACAGAAAAAAAGATATTTAAAAATTAAACTAAATTTTTGCATGTTTCTGGGTTCTTAGAAGTAATATGTTCAACTAAAAAAGGCAATGGTTATTGGTCCATCCATGTGCTTTGTCATATTTCAGTCACTTTTGTTTACATTTGAGCTCAAAACATTACAATATCAAAAATAACTGTAACCCTTTAAAAATCAGCAATAAATAGTCATGAGTTGCCTGACTGTATATATTTACACTTTCAGCCTAAGCTACGACATAGACTGCAAGAGCACATTTGTATGAGGCATAAAAATAACTTAAAAAATAAAAAACTTTTTTTTGATGATGTAGCAATAACCAAACATAGCACCTTCGATGCAACGGTTGGCACAAGACATTTTTTTTATCTTAAATGAAATCAAAAAATTCTTAAGACCCCCTGTAATTTGAAACTCTGTGTTTAATAGTTTCGCTATGCAACTTAATTCAGAAAAAAAGATTTTGTATTCAATTAAACATCATGCACAACATATTTAAATTCTGTACTTTAGGGCAAATAGTTTCCACAGGTTTTGACTTCTTAGTCCATTTGGGTGATTCGTTTATTATGAATATACAACAAATAATTAGGCTAACATTTAAGTCAAATGGTTACAAGGGTCAGACGGGCTGGTAGCAACACATGCCTACGTTTTGGCCAACCACGTCTTGTATGCATGGATACTCAGTTATTTTCCTATACAGTGTCCACTATAGTTACTCCTATAACACTGCATTATGAATCAGACCAACGAGACTCCAGTTCCCGTAGTTTTTTTTTTTTTTTATATAAGTATCTTTTGGGCTGGAAGGCAGTCCATATTGTCTGATCCAGAACCATAGTAACAGGTACAATCCTCCAGGAAGAATTTAAGTAAATAGTCAACATTCTGGTTTTATTCCTGAATAAATCATCTTGGTTTCCATGGAAGCTTTTCGGCCACTTCGCAACAGATGTTTCAGCAAAGGAAACAGTCTTGGAAATGGCAATTCCCCTCTCTCAGTCCAGGAGTAAAGAGTCTTAGGGGACTCATACACTATAGAAACATTTCTATGTACAGGAAGGTGTATCAGTCCACAACTATACACATTACTGATAAATGTTTTCGCCATTATGTCACTGTAATTGTGCTTCCTCTGGTAAAGTAGTGACAAATTTCTCCAACTAGTACATCCAGTATTTTTGTGCTTTTGTTTAAATGTTTGCAACATACACATGTATGTGGGCTGCTGAATCAAAGTCGGCATGTGTGAATGGATGGGTCTGATGTTTGTGTGTGTGTGTGTGTGTGTATGCTTGTCTCACACACTCCGAGGTGGTCTCTGTTGCTCGTGGGTGCGCCTGTTGCGCCCCCTCTTATTCTCCTGGAGCTGTTTCCACTTGGCTGTGCTGGCTGGTGTTCTTCGGGCTGGTGAGTTGCCCCTCTTTCCCTGACTCTGGTTCTGGTTTGCCTGAGCACTTGGGAGTTTCGAGGTGGTGCTAGGACTCGGCTTGGGGCTCTGGCTGTCCGTGCTGGTGGTTCCCTGTGGGACTTGGCTTCTCTGTATTTTGGGCAGATTTGGAACATTTGTTGCTTTTGGGCCATCACTCTGAATCTGGGCTGAAGTCTGTAAATTCTGGCTGCTCTTCTGTGCCTGTGCCTGAGCCTGAGTGAGCCCGAGCCCTGCTTTTGGAGCTTTCTTGCCACGTTGCTTGCGCTCCTTTTTCCAGACATGCTCGCAGAACTCATCCACACTGTTGAGGTCCGGGTGCTCCAGCAAACTAAGGAAGTCTCGGTACCAAATCTTTTGTTTGGCAGGCGAGTCGCGATCGACAGCACCGGTCCGCAGGAGCAGCTCCCCCACACGCTGAGACGGGATGACCTGCAGAGTGAGGCGCAGGAGTGGCTGGATGAAGCCGTGCTCCACAGCATGGCAGTGATACACTCCGGTGTCAGCTTGCGTCAGGCTGCGGATTAACAAGCCACGCTCGGTGTGACTCACTCTCTCATCCAACTTAATCTGAAACATACAGTTGAAACATAAAGAGGTTCTGAAGTTCATAAATAATAGAAAAATATGAAACTCTGTTGCTTACAGTTTCTGCTTTACATTGATCTATAAGTGTTGTATCCAAATCTTTATTTCACATCCTGTTGTATAATTTCATGAATAATTACTGTAAGCTAATTACTGTAACTAGAACTGCTTTTGCCTGTTTCGTTGAGGGGTTTAGGGTCATCTATGGGCTGAAAGAATGTAAATGGAGATTTATTAAATTATCATGATTACTGTTTCAGGGTGAGGGTCACTCCAGCCCTGTTTAAGATTACTATCTGTATGAGCAGTACAGCTGTGTGTGTGTGTGTGTTTGTGGATGTCATGGAGTGAGTTATGAAGCTGAAGCATTAACTTCAAGAGCAATACGCTAACAAAGTATTAACAAGTATTCATTTTAAACCACACTCTTAGTATAAATGCTGATGTTGTGTGCAATTACAGAGTTATTTCTTAGCAATTACCAACGTATCTGAGGGAAAGGTTGATATTTTCAGCTGTTTTCCTCATTTCCACTGTTAATTTGCCTTTACACTGACTATATGAAATACTAACCAGCAAATCTCAGTACTAGCTAAATCGTGAGCCTCAGTCATTATCCAACTCATGCTCTGTGTCCATATGTCCCAGTTGCCTAGCACAGTTGGCTATCAATTAGATTTGAGATGAACACAAATAATGATTTATTAATAATGTGTACCATCATTCAGTGGAAGATTATTACACTGACATTTTTAAGTTAAAAATAATATTTGATCTGCATTTCTTTTGCTCTCTCTGTGTGTGACACACATTGCCTTGTACACTCCTCATAGTGGAAAAACAGCTGAATGCAACACAGAAAAAGTGTCTTTATATAAGTAAGATTAAAATGTAATCCCCAACTATACTTACAAGTTCAATATTTAAAAAGCAACTGCTGCGCAATGTTTAACACAAAACTGAGATGACTCAGACTGTCATCTCTTTAAAATTGAAGTGACGATCTAGAGATATGCCTGACGTTCTCACTCCTAACTGTTTTTTCAAAACTCAGTCTAACAGCACAGATCTTTTTTAGTCTAATAGCTAACCATAGCACTTTTGACTGTTCATATGAGTATGCTTTCACTCTGTGGTCCCACTCTAATGATATCACCTGCACGCAAACATATTTATTATTATTATTTTGTTTTACTTTTACTGTAAGTGTAAACATGTGTTGGAGGATCTGATGATCCTGACATTTGATGATCCATGGACTAGTGTATCATGTTTACCCTTTATATGTCAAGCACTAATTAACAAGTTCCATTTGAATGCATCAAATGCACCACTAATATACACTCAACAGCACCTGCACAGATGCTTATTCTTGCAGTTACCCAATCAGCCAATCATGTGGCAGCAATGCAATGCATAAAATCATGCAGATACAGTTCTGAGATGCTTTTCTGCTCACCACAGTTGTAAAGAGTGGTTATTTAAGTTAGTCTGGCCATTCTCCTCTGATATCAACAAGACATTTCTGCCTGCAGAACTGCCACTCACTGGATGTTTTTTTTTTTTTTTGTGAATCATTCTGTGTAAACTCTAAAGCCTGTTGTGCATGAAAATCTCAAACCAGTCTGTATGGCACCATCAACAAAAACGTGGATGTAGTGGACCTTTAAATAGATTTAATGTACATAATTGGACCAATTGTGAATGTGTGTGCATGTGTTTTACCTCAAGCTTTTGCTCATCATTGGGCTTCTGTAGCTGCCAGTAGATGAGAGCTCTCTGAGATTTAGAACTGCACTCCAGGAACATACTGCTGTTCTCCACACCATATACATTCCTCTCTTCTACACTGCTGTAGCCCTCCAGATCATCTACAACAAACATACCAGACACACATGAGCATTCAGTCAC
The DNA here is from genome assembly GCF_027358585.1 of Pangasianodon hypophthalmus. Taxonomy (NCBI): domain Eukaryota; kingdom Metazoa; phylum Chordata; class Actinopteri; order Siluriformes; family Pangasiidae; genus Pangasianodon; species Pangasianodon hypophthalmus. The sequence continues at coordinate 7,704,175 of NC_069727.1, forward strand.
CTGTAGTGCATTTTCTTTCGTTTTTTTTTTGTGTGCTCTTCATGATGTGTGTGAATGATTACCATTGTGTTGCAGATCGGAGCACTGGGACAGAGGATCTCCATTTCTGATGTCTTGACGCCTTGTTCTCCTGCAGAATAAAATATTTATGTAATTCAAGACGTTAAATCTCCTTTTGACTATAAAAGCTTACTCTCTACATATCTTTTCTATTAGTTTCACTGTAATTACTGAGTAATTTAGAGAAGTTACTAAATAACCAAACTGTAAGTTGGCACTCATTGGAGCATGCTGTTATAGGAAAATAATGGGGTGGTGTAATGTGGCCAGGCACAAAGCGTTTTTTCCTCTTAGACTACAGAAATGTGCTGGTAAATGGTAAAAATTCATTGTCAGTTTATTAAATAATGACATACTACACTTTTTTTATCCATTTATAGTCATAATTATTTTGGAACCTCCACAAAACAAGTTGGACTTCTAAATTAACATCTCCACACAGAAAACTTCACCATGTGAACAGTTACATGCATTACTTAACCAGACTACATGGAGTGTCTGCCACACCACTCTATAATGTATTACAACATGTATATTAATATAAACATTGCAGCCAGAATTTCTGTCAGAGCTACTGTTATAGAAAATGAATCAGCACCTTCTGACCAATCAGAACCGAGAATTCAGCTGTGCTGTGAATAATGCCCAGGGCTCCAGTTCATGGATCACCTTTTCCAGTTTTGATAAATGGACCACACCACACCACTAGAGTGCACTGTTGCTCTAATATAAGAAATCAACTTTAGCAACGCACATTACTTCTCAGCCAGGGGAAGAAAAGACACTGGCACACACACACTGAATGCTGGAAGGCCAGTTGGTGCACACAGCAAAATGACTCATGGCTGGGAGAATTTCCATTGATTCATTATGGGCCTCCACACTGCAATCCCTTATGATGTCCAGTTAAAATGGGAGTCTGCAGTCCTGGAAGCCTCTTTCAGTCTTGTGCCTAGTCCAGGCTAAAGTTAGGCCTTTTATTGCAGTTTTGTGCTATCTTTGTGCTGCCACACGCTGGAGAACAAGGCAGAGTCTCATATCCCTTCATATTTTACAAATGCTTAAAAATAATTGCAAGGATTTCCTGCACTGATTTAAAAACTGGAAAGTTGCTGGAGCCCAGGCTTGGTTTTGTGCATAACAGATGATAAAGAATGCGAGGGAGACTCATGTAATGGTTCTTACAAAGGAGTTTAGGGGAAAATCCACAGACTAGACCAGTGGCATAGCCAGGAATTAATTTCAGGGGGATGAGGAAATATGCTAAATAAAATCACAGCATGATCTGTACAATTAAATTGAAAAGTGTGACATGCTCATGCAGTTTGGTGATGATATTCATTATTTCTCATTTTAATTATTTAAGGCAATAGTTCTCAGAGTGGGGTCCGTGAAGTATAGCCAGGGGGTAGGTGATTTAAAATTTTTTTTTTTACAGTAGTGGAAGTCACAACCCACCATTATCAAAGTTGTATTATGTATTAAGTTCTTATAGTTATTAACCTATTTGAATGATGACTTGAATTAAATGGGCTTAATTCAAGCCTCAATAACTCAAAGACAAGTCAAAGAGCTTAATATTTGAATAGTTCATAAAATGTATCTCCGAGGAGAGGTTTTATTTTTTAGAGCTACAGGGGTTTCTGGCTGAAATAATAATAATGATCTACCATTAACCAATCTTACCATATCAATAATGCTAACGTGTAGGAAATCTTTATGAGAGTTCCACTGAAAAAGGTTAAAAAGTTAAAAGGTTAAAACTAAGGGACAAATTCATTTGACGTCTTATTTGGTTAAATATAGAGGAAACCTAATGACTTTGTTTATGTTAACCACCCATTGAGCATTTGGAACTGTCAAAAAAACCTTTCACAATGGTTTAAACCTGAAATCCCACCAGCTACACCTCTGGATCAGACTCACAATGTACTGTAGGTAAAGATATAGGCAAGAGCTTTAAACATCTTCTGTTTCTGTCATTTTCCCTCTCTTTCCTTGTTTCTTGCTTCTCTAGATCTGAATATATCACTTTCTAAATCTCTCTTCTTCTTACACTCCATCTCATTCTGTCTTGATGTGTCACACCCTGTAATTCCATCCGTCCACACACACGCACGCACGCACGCAAGCACGCACACACCCTTGTCCTAGGTGAGCAGGGGACGAGTGTGAAGCATGAGAAGTCTGTTCTTCATTGCTAGGCTGGTGGAATAAAACATTTCTTCAGTATTTGATGAGGAGGGCGTCGCCATGCCCACATTTGCCAAAGAGGAAATGCCTTAATATCATGGCTGCACATGGTATCCACACTACAGGATGGAAAGAGGTGTATACTTTACAGGAGAGAAGATATGTGCTTGTGGTGAATAGCTGAAAGAGCTCCGTGCGCACCCTCTATATTCTTTACTGAAATGTGTGGAAGTCTTATCCTGTGGTATAAGCGATGTAGGTGGTAGATTATATTTAAAAACTGTAGAAATGGATTCTAAGGGTGGTGTATGTATAGCATGGAAATACGGGGCATAATGTGTATATTTAGGGGCAGAGTTTGTACTGCTTGGCTTATGAGTACTTGTGGAATGATGTGTGGTGGTCAGACTGCGGAAGGCTGAATGAATGCTCTAAACGCTGGTATATTTCCAGACTGGCTGATTGGCTGGATGGTACAAATGAGTGCACAAGTTTGCATCTTGTATGGATTTGGATGATAAAATGAAAATCTTCTTGGTACAAAACATTTTTTGTCTTATTCATTTTACCCTAAGGGTATGCAATGCTTTGCACTCAATTGTAAGTAGGTCTGATTGCAAGTCCTTACCTCTTAGCAGTGGGGAAGTATCTGGAGCACTCAGTGCCGTCCCAGGCGCAATATGGATCTCTGGCCAAACAGCATTCAGCACACGCTTTGCCGTATACCTCACAGCGATGCAGCGGCATTTGCGATATTCCCACTTCTGAACCCAGGTACAACTGTTGCTGTTGGAAGCAAACACAATCCAGTGAGTTTGGACCAACATTCAATTTTATGAGCCACACACTAAGTGCTATCATCCAGCTGTCATTTGTAAACTTACTTGTTTAGTGGAGAGTTCCATAGCTGTGATAGGGGTGGGTTCCTACAGAGGAAAAAAATGGCTCTGAGTTATGAATATTTTTTACTTGCTATTTTGAATATAGCAGATTACGGAAATGTAACTGTGCTGCTGTTGAAGAGCATACCCTAAAGACGGTCATCTCCTCCAGCACCACCTCTTCCAGGTCATGCCAACTCTCTCTGGGGATGGTCACCACTTTCAGCACTGTCCCCATATCTGTATATACATGTATACATACATAAAGTAAATTCATTGGCCATTTTAATGTAAAGTAGCAACTTTCAACCACCACTGACCTATTGTTATTTAGTGGTGACCTATCCCAACAGCTGAGAATACCATCCACATAGTGAAGCATGGTGGTGGAAGCATTATGTGCAGAAGTATCCTTGGCCTCTTGGTGGCTTCTCTGACTAATCCCCTCTTCACCTGGTCCATGAATTTTAGTGAGTCTTTTTTATAACCACACCCTGATTTATACTTTTCCCAGAGACTTTGTACCAAATCTGTTTAGGTAGCTCCTTGGTCTTCATAATGCTCTTTGTATAGGTATGCTCTCTAAGTTTAGAAAAGCCCATCAACCATAATAATATCTGGTCAGTGGTGGTCAGTCCTAAACCATATCGAATTCTTCAGTGTCATGATGAATGTTACTAGCCTGTGCCGATGAACATCACATCGTACTGCCCATCCTCAGCCTCCACACGGTCCACCACCAGCTGGGTGAACTGGTACTCTGCATCTGTGCGCACCACAATGGGTCGTCCACCAACCGGCTGCACTGGGTTATACATGGCAGGGTGCAGACGAGCGAATGTAATAACGTCATCTGGGAGGTCTTTGGTGGTGTCAAAACCACCAAAGGTTTTACTGGGGCACTGTGGAAGGGGGAAGAAGATGATGAGGTTAGTTCAACTGGGGATTCTACAGTCTAGCCCTTATTTGACTATGTAAGCAAAAAAAACACAACATGACTTGGTGTTCATTCCCTCAGCAGCCTCTTTTTTTCTCACTCTTGAAGTTGATAAGAGAAAAACAAGCCATACAGCTTGTCATGTTACTGAGAAACCAGAAAGTGCAAAGTCTTCTGTCCTGAAGACGTTCCAATGTGAGAAAATCTAACTTACAGCTTTACCTCTGACCTTTTACTAAATGCTGACACTAGAGACTCCTTCCAAAAATGTTTAATAAATATCTGCTCACAGAAAACTTGACCATATTAATGATTACAAACTTTTTCAATTCTATTTGTGGATCATCTGCCTTACAAGTTCCTGCATAAGTTGTTGTTACTATAGAAACAATAACTTATTAGAACAAGTGTCCAAACACCTTCTGACCAATTAGAATGGAGCATTCAACAGCACTATGGTGTAAGTTCATGATGTAGTTATACATACAACTGGCTTAAATGTACAAGAGTTATATCATTATATACTAAAGTGCAAATTTAGTAAAACACATTCTGAGGCAGGAACTCACTGTGCCAGGGCGGGGGTATGGGACCCTGCCTTGGAAGGGCACCCACTGGTAATTTGGACCATCTCTGTGGGCATAAGGGCCCAGAAACACCCTCCTGATGTCAGCCATGCTGTACATGCAGATCGCTGACCCACGAAAGATGTTACTGTGCAGAAGAACAGAAAGAAATTTCACTTTCATTTCACAGAATTAAAAAAAGAAATAAAAGACATGTCTGTGTGCAGCTGATGGGAGTAATCAGAAATTGAAGGAAGCTGAATGCATTTGTAAAATGTTAATTAGTGAAAATTACAATTTTGTACAGGGGAAATGATCAGACTGATTCTTTTCTACACAGTCAAGGTCACAGACACGTATACACACATACACCCACACACACCCAGATAAAACATTGATCCAGTGCTGTAGCCTCGGAGGTTCATTAAGTGGTAATATTAAATGCCAGTCCCCAGAATGCACTTCTATTCATCTCTAGAACAGGGCACTTAGAAAGCCAATTAAAGCAGTCTAATTCCTCAAAGCTGGTAATTGAATTTTTGAGGGTCGTGTTCTTTGCATACATTAGATATGTGGCGAGGCAGGAGTGCTGAGTTCGCTCTGGCCGACCGCACTGCTTTTCTCGCTGCTTGACAGTAATTAATCATGATGTGCTTGCTCTCTTCCTCATATCTCGCTTGCATACACACGCACCCAGGCAATATGTGTGAAAGCACTGCATGCTCATCCATTATCCTCAAAGTCTGGGCCTCATGTAACTAGTTTGTCTGCTTTTGTTCCACTTGGCTTCCCATTTTAATCGCATTTCCTCCAGACTGGGCTGAGACGCTGTTGATCAGGCAGCAGGTACAGTAAATAGGAGTTTGAATGTGGGCTAAAGGGGACTTTCCCTAGGTCTGATGGATTACAGGAAGAAGGCATGTTTGAAAAGCTGAGCTGCATCATGGTTCGCATCTGACATGCATGTACTTCGTGAGGTAAAAGAAAAAGAGAGAAGAAGAGTCATTGCTTTTACCTGGAGGTAGTGAAGACCGCATAGATCACTGGGTTCTTTGGGTCTTTTGCACTCATTAAAAACACATCCTCTGAAAGGGCAGAGTATTGCAAAGTTCATTCCTCTTGGACATAGAATAGTTTTTTTATATAGTGTAGCTCTTTTGAGTGTAAAAATGAACACCCACTTACGGAGCTCATCGAAGTGTGTGTCAATGCCGTTGAGCCCTGGGACAGAACACGTCAGTTTAGCTTTTAGAAATGTAGTCCATTTGTTCACCAAACTCCTGTGTCCTCCCTCGTCATTCTGGATAACACACACATCATATACAGATACACATATAATGAATAGTATAATATAGTATAATGAAGGATTCATTGTTTTCCCATTCCCCAAAAAAGCAAAAACATGCTTCCTCCAAGCCAACCTTCACATCTTTTCAAACTGCTGCTCATGCTGCATCACAGGGCAGCGTAACACACTTGGAGGAACGTGTTGTCTGCCCTCTTCCACATACATGAGATTACAGACCCCCACAATTGGCTAGTGTTGCTGTGATTGACAGCAGAGAGATTATGCCATCCCTCCCAGCCAGACAGCACAGGAAAATTGTGCTTTTCATTCCCAGCCATGGATTGCTATGGCATCACTGGGATTCAGACTCACAATCTCCCGATGATATGGTGAACATTTTACTGTTGAGCCACATGGGAGCCACAAGTTCACAGATTTATCAAGAGGTTCTACTTGTGTCAAGGTGTGGAGGTATGTGTATTGTTACCTTACACAGTTGTGCTATTCTGGAGATGGTGGCTTTGCCTGTGTGTTCTCCGTCCATGGCGTTCTCTTTGAAGAACAGGAAGATTTTGTCGTCTTCTGGGTTATCGCTCTCAGGGATGAGGTGAATGCCAACAAACTTGGGATCTGGCAAACATATACCAAGAAATATTGGATATAATTCAAGATTTCTATTTTTTTCTCAACTCAACCAGTGTTTGAATCTTAAGAGATGCTTGGACCACAGCATGACAACGCATTTAAACTAAAATGTAATGTACTCTACATGACCATTGTCCATGATGGAACTCATGCACATGGACAAGCGGTGCTGTTTAACACACACAATCATTCAACTGATGTGGAATGAACAACTCACATGTATATAATCATATAATATGTGTTTATTTGGATGTGTATCAGTAAATGTATGAAAAAAGAGAATGTAGATCTACCCAGCCTTTCCAACATCAGTAGCATTAAATTCTTCTTCTTATTGTTATTTTAATGACAATTTCAGGAGGCACAAACTTCATCTTTGCAAATGTATTATTAACATATAACATAGAAACTTATTATAAATGTATTAAACCAGTGTAGAAATGGGAATCCTGAATGTACGGTCAAGAGTTTGTCTTTAAAAAAACAAACAAAAAATAGACAAAAATCTTCTTTGATGCAAACAGTCAATAGCTCCTTAATGCAGTGCATTACTTTTTTGAAGAGACCATGTGTCTGTTGATAAGGGCTTGATAGAATGGCCATTGGACTAATCCTGTGAACGGCACTAGCTCTTTTGTGTTGGAGAGACAGCATTCAGGGAGGCACAATGAAGGTGAGATCTGACGTATCCGTGGCAACAGATGACGGGGATTAAGGTGCGAAGAATACCTTCACAAAAGCATCTTTTCTCATGACAATATGGCAGTGTTTATGGCAGTGATGGTGACCCAGGGTCTGGGCGTTTGATGGCTGAAATAAGAACCGATAACAGGGCCAGATGAGAGGGGGATTAGCATCCTGGGAAAATACGATGCCGCCTCTTAAAGACGAAATTGACCTTTTGTGTCTTGTAAGTCCCTACTAATTCAGACGATCTGTCAGAGGAAACATTCAGCGGCAGTTAATCTCCTCCGCAGACATTCTCGCATAGACACACAACTCACCTACTTGCTTTTCTCCTCTCAATCATCAGCTGTCTTTTAAACACATGGTCTGCCTTACCGTTCAGCCATCTGGAATCATGCTGCTCTGTCCGGATCGGATGATGAGCTCCGAGGGTTCGGAAAATGGCAAAGTCTCGTCCCATGAAATCTGCCGAAGTTCCAGAATATAATTCCCCATCTATCAATTAGGAAAAAAAGAGTGTTGGGTATCAAGATATCCATTTAGAGCAAAGCCAATCTATCAATTATCAAGAATAACAAAAGCATTTTGCAGAAACCCACCAATTAGCAGAGAGGATGACAGCATCTTTGGGTCATAGGGGCTTTTCCCGCGGCCATTCTCAAAGTGGGATGTGTCCAGCCTGAAAATATTGTCCTGTGAAAGAGGATATAAACAGTTTTTTTTTAGGAGATATTTATTTAACATTTGCGGAAAGTGTCTCCAGTGTCAGTACTTTGTAATGGTTAGTAAGTTTTCAGCAACAGGAGAGTCTTCAGGACAGAGGAGTTTGTGGTTTTGACATAATAATACAACAAGCTGTTGTATTAAATGATAACAGGAACTTGTTTTGCGGATGTTCCACAGCATTAAATGGTTAAAAAGGGTGACATTTTGTGCGTTGATGAAATAGTTGTTGACAAATTGCTGTGGTGTAAGAGGAATAAAACACTTCAGGATGTGCTGCTATTTGAAAATAATCAACTTTGGGGTGGTAACAGTAACTTCACTTCGTGTCGGATCGCATCACACAACCTCATCGTTGATTATGTTTCTGTAACACCATGCCACATTGTGTTTTATTCCTTAATTATGATTTTTTTTTCCAATGGACAGAATAAACATCGATTAGTTGGGTTAAGACTTGATACATAGACATAAATTAATTTAGTCTAAAACTTATTTATTTCTTCTGTATATATTAAATCGATAAGGCTTTTTAATTCGTTAATGGTTCTAATCTGACAATGTATTTTGTATTAATACTAAAGTTCATGGTTTGTTAATACTAATTCTGTAAATAAATGTTAAGAGAACCTAAAGTACTGCCAAATGAAATTCATATACAAAATAAACCACAAGTTACTGCATATCCTCTATTTCTAGCAATCCAAAGATCCAGCTGTGTAGTACATTGACCATAATTTTAAATCTAGTATATTGAACAAAATGACTCCCACCCCTAAAAATCAGGCAGAAATACCAAATATCAGTATCAAAAATCAGTCAGAAGCACAGCTATTTCCCACTAGAGAAAGACTAGCTCACTCTCCACATATGAATCACCCTTTCTCAACAAATGTGCCTCTCTCCCCCTCTCTCATTTTGCACTTCTCTGCTGAAATCATTCACGAGGCGTCAGCGGAAGTGTTAGCCTGAGATTATATCCTCTGAATAATTAATTTCGCTATCCTTATAGAGACAGTGTGTGAATCTGTCTGGGAGATGTGTTACATGAGAGGCAGCAAGGATAAAATATCTTGTTAAAATAAAAAGTGATTAAATATCGCAGCTCTGCAGGTTACATGTGTTTGTGTATGTATGTGTGTGTATACCTCTGCTCTTTTGCCTATCTCCAGATAGGCACATATCGGGTGAAATGCTCCCGTGCCACACACATATAGGTGTGTTTGGTTGTAGGACTGCAGCACCCGCACAAAGTTGGAGCACTCTTTCTGAAAAAAGACATGCAACACAGATTATGAACTAACCTGCTTCTTCTGTACATGAATTAACATCATTTCACATTATAATTTCACATTATGTCACATGATTTTGCATTATGATTTGGATTGTTGTCTGTTTGCAGGACACACCTACAGTACATTTCGTATTATTTCTAGATATATTAATATAGGTGTACATTTTGCTTTCATCCATTCAAAGAAAAAAAAAAAAAAAAAAACAGAGAGGCATGCACACTTTTGCACTCAACTATTTAATATATATTATTCATCCTTGATGAGTGACTGATCTATTCGTACATTATGAGAACACATGTATGTTAATAAACACACTGTAATTTATACATAGAACAGAATTTTAAATGCATCCTAATCCTAATATTTTAGCTTGAAGTGTCATTAAAATGCCTGTGAATTCCCACAGAAGAACTGATTACAGTTCAACTCATTCTATCCATCTTAGTCTCTCAGCTCACTTGCATTAGTGTGTTTCTGGATTTGATGAGACTTAAATCGACAGCACATGTGAATAATCCCATTGCGGTATACACGAGTCGGAGAGGAAACCGATGTGTGCGTGTGATTGTTTAGTCCATGAACCGCTTCAAGGTTCATTTAATTAAGAGATACTTGAAGGATGGATTCCACAATAATAAACACACATTACATAGTGCAAACATCCATTTAACACAGGAAACACACAAACCAGATGATTATGCATGTAATGATGTGTGCTTAATACACATGTCCATACACAGTCACAGGCACAGAGGTATAAATTCTTTTGTGTGCATGCTCAAGGACAACCCCCCCCCCAACACACACATACACACACCCTTCTTGTTAAATAAAAGAGGACAACCCATCTGTATAAACAGTGATAATTCAGTCTGCTGTGGTGTGTGTTGTGTGGTGTGTGCTGTCTGCGGAGGGAGGTGACAGAAATTTAGTGATGTTGCCATCTGTCTCTTTTTATTTACTTCCACATCATCATCTCTTTCTCTGTATTATATACGAGATGAGAACAAGAACGGATACTGAAAGTAAAAGTAGGCGATATTGCCAAAATCATATCAGAAGCTGAAACATACACAACACACCAACAAAGCAATATGAAAAAGTGAAAAAAAAAATGTAAAATGTAAATTGGTGTAATCACAGAGTTCACTAGCACACTAACAATGATGTTAACAGAGTCTCTGGCAATTATAAAGTTACCCACTCACCAACTGTATACGCACACACACACACACACACACACAAACATACACACTGGCTGTTTTATGATGCCCCCAAAAAAGACAACAACAATAACAGTACACTTTTACAATACAGTAGTACTGCAAAAGTTTGCACACCCTTCCTTCAAAATGATGGATCCAAAAAGACATTTAATTTGAGACAGATTTCACACATCTTCTTTCATTTCATTTTCACAAGTACAAAATTACACATGTTTAAAAAAAGACTTTGTCAGGTCTCCTGCTGTTGGATTTTTTCTGAAGCTCTAAAACAGCCTGTGTAGTTATGTGTGTATGCATGTATGCTTGTATGTATGTACACATGTATGTATGTATGTATGCATATATGCTTGTATGTGTGTGTGTATGTATATATGTATGCTTGTATTGTCTGCTTTTTGGTCATGTCTTTGCATCCATGTTTAATCCATTACTTAACGACAGTTTTCACTGTTAGTAACCCTCCCTAAACACTTTCCCTATCTATGAAACAACAATTTTATTTTCTGTTTCAGGTCTTGTGAAGGCTGTTTTCCTGATTCCCACTGGTGCTTAACTTCACAGCTACTGCAAAATTCTTGAGATTTTGAGCCTGTTTAAACTTTTCATGTCTTAAAAAAGGAAATGTGTGGACTGTTTTAAATCAAGTGATAATTTAAAGGAGCACATTTACACATTGACTAGAATATATCAACAGGAACGCAAATGTTTGAGCTTGTTAGTAAAGGCAACTTGTAACTGCTAATTTTTAACAAGGAAATCACCATTTAATAAACACTGAAATCTGTTTCGTGTAGAGGTACATTTTTTAATTTTTGCAAATTTTTGTACTCAAATGTAATTACACAGCATGATTATTTTTCTTATCAGTGGAAGGCACATGCAGCTGATCAGTGTTGTTGAATTACTCACTTCAGTATGCTTATGATGGATCATGATCACGTAAGGAATAAAACATTCACTTCTAACTTATGTTGCACTTTTAAGGCTTTCATGTGACTCACCCTTGTATAGAAAGCATAACATATTAGAATGAATGCATTAATATAAACCTGTGATTTGAATTACAGCTGGCATTACTGTCAAAGCTGTTGTTATAGAAAATTAATTAACACCAATCAGATTTGAGAATTCAACCTGCGCTATAAATCATTATATTGTCCACCTTTGAGACACAGGAAGTGAATATTCAAAGTTTCAAGAAAGAGAGATTATTAGAAGTACCACAACACTTACCAGTGTTTTTTTTTTGTAGCTCTTAGAATAAATTGTCTAAATGCACCCTAAAGGGTACCATTTGTATAAACCCAGACAAACCACAGACCATCAGACATTTATGAGTGCTACGTAACCATGACTTTAATATCTCTGCCAACTGCATTAAACCAGACTAGGTATTCGCAATGCTCATTAGTGTGCCTTTTGCAATATCTACAGTCAGAGACGGAGTATAATTAGCTCTAAACCTCCTAATTTTGCTTCATCAATTTGGCAAATACAACAAAGCATCATAAAAGCCTGTATATTTTTAGCTCTGTTTCACTAAACAATATAAATGTGTGTATACATTCCTAACAAGTTCATTCTCGACACATTACAAAACAGGACTTCTCTCAGTGTTGACTGACGTGTTTGAAATTTCCCATAGCTGTTATTGTGTGAAAGGCTCGTCCCATGTGCGCTGTGCCAGACAGCACTCGGGGGTGGGACACAGGCTCAGCGAGCTGTTCTGCTGGAGCTCCCTGCTGCTCTCTAAACACACAAAACCTCCAACACACATTGAGAACCACCTAGTAGGTCTTTTAACTAATTACTGTATAATTACAAATACACAATACGCCCGCTATTTTAATGTGGGGAAACATGGCATTGAAGAGAAGAGCCTTTAACAAGCATGCTCTGATGTATGATACAAAATAAAATTATTATACCATAGCAGTGTTGAATTCTCAAATCTGATTGGTCAGAAGGTGTTGATTAATTTTCTATAACAGCAGCTATGTCAGTTAATCACAGGCCCTCATTCTATTTCATTTCTATAGTCATTTAAAACTTATAGAAGTTATCCACAATTGCAAAACCAGTAAGGATCAGGATTGTTCAAGGGAACATTTATGAGACTACTGCAACATAGAGTTATCACACTGAGCTGTGTTTGCTAGATTAGCTTTTACTCACTAGTTTGATCAGAATTGAAATAAGTGCAATAAGCAGGGGGTAAACAACACCAGCCTTGTGATCGATAAGGGTAAAGCTTTCACTCTTAGAAAAAGGGTCCTTCAGTGTGTTCCTTGTATAGTTATGGGTTCTAAGTGTCCTAAAATGGTTCTATTTGGAACAGTCTAACAGTCTCTCTTATAGGGTTCTAAATAGAAACAAAAAAAAGGTTCCTGCAGAAAGACAACATTTTTTTTTAACTTGCTCTCAATATCAAGCAACTGTTTTTTTAAAAATACCAGCAATACATACCATCATATAATAGCTACAAACTCCAGTGGTTGAAGGCAAACACGTGCTTCCTCCGAGACATGTGAAGCCACACTGCAACCACAGAGCAGCATAACACACTCACACATTAAATGAATTAGAAAACAATCTGAGAATGATCCACCCTGATAAGAACAGAGTGTTGAAGATTTTTGTCACTAGAGATGTCACAGTGTGGGGTAGAGTGGAATTAACTATCCAGTCACCCTCAGTTGAGAGCAACTTCAACGGGAACTCCTAGACTAAAAAGTAGACGGGAAATCAGAATCAGAAACTGCATTTGTACAGGGAGTAGACATTCTTGGAACTGCCCTTCTTGGTATTTTTAACTCTCACAAGTGTAGAGTCTTGAACGGTAAGAAGGACAGATGGACCGGCCACCTCTAGCCATGAGCCAGAAAGGAGAATCGAGAGACTCCTAACTATAGAAAAGGAAATAGCATAGTAATGTGCTAATCAAACATTCTCACTTACTCAGAACATACTTCTTTCCAGAACAGTTTCACTGCATGCATTAGCCTTAATGTGGCCTGGCTGGAATTTAGGGCTACAGTGTGTGTTTACTGTATGCATATTTGAGGAAAGCATGTAAGAACATTTTCTCATTAGGTGCATGATTAACTTGTGAATGTGCATGTGTGTGTGTGTGGAGCAGGTGGTATGTGTTATCTCTGATGATTATGCCCCCCTGGTGCCCCTCATTTCACCCGAAAGAACTCATGCGTGAAATTGGCATTAGATACTACACACTACACATGAACACACACACACACACATATACACAAATGGATACACACACAAACAGAAAGCAATAGAACGCTCCATTTGCTGGTTGAGTAAATAAACTGTCTGTGATCAAGGCTAGGCCCCAAGAGTTCTGGCTCGGCTGCCAAGCACGGCACTCTGGGTAAATAAACGTCCAGGAAGAACGACCGTGCAGACACACACAGCAAAGACAGCGAGAGTTCCCATTACCATGCACTCTTTCGTGTGTAATACACAAGACACAGCATAGCATACACACCACACACGCAGACTTACACATACAATAAATACAATGTTAATGCACAGTGATGTCATTGTTGTAAATCACAGGCTCCATACACGTCTGCCTGCGGTTTCAGTTTGTATACACCAAACAGCATACTGAACGTGGAGTTACTTACTCCGAGGTCTTTTCCTGCCCACTTGCACTCGTCTCGTTTTGAAGGTGTGGCCGGCCAGGCGATCTGCAAGACAGAGTGTGTTAATGTGTGAACGCTTAACACAAAGAACTGCAAATGACTGAATACTACATGATGCAGGCTGTAAAATAATTAAAGATTAGTATCTGCCATCCTTCTGCTTCCACCATCTGTGGCAAATAAACGAAAGATCCAGTGGGACCTACCACTGAACAAATCTCAGGAGCCCAAATAATAAACACACACACACACACACACACACACACACAATAGTGCAGGTAAAGCATAATTATTAAGCAAATTTACAATCTAATCTATAGTCAATCTAATGTTGACTATAATCCTTATGGATATGTACAGAAAAAAACAACATCCTCCAGTCGACTATACTATTACATATTTTCTAACATAAATGAAAATACTGACATTATAGAATTTTCTGAATCACTGAAGATATTGGATGACAGCATATTTGATTCAGAAAATTTACACTTTTTAATAGCCATTATATATGAATAACACTTTAAGAATCATTCATTTTCACAGCTTATGCACAGCAGATTTAAAGCCCCTATTTTAGCTCACACAAAATCACTTAATTGCTGTGTGGATCTGGGAAAATAAATAATGTGATAATTAAATACACAGTGAAATACAATGTGCTCTTTACAAATCTCATTGCAAAAAAAATGCAATGTAATTGAAAATGTGTCTTTATAGCAAAAAGCATTTGTCTTTATAGGTCTGTGTGAAAACTAGTATTCTTAAAGGAATACTCCAAGCTTTTTTTTTTTTATTCTAAAGTCTGTGTGCAGCACCTGTAGTGTAGGTATGATTACAACGGACAAGAATTTTTACATGCTTCCCTGCAATGAGAGTAGAACAGAAAACCTCTTGACTGGAAACTCACTAATAATGGAAGTCTAAGGGCAGGTTTTTGTTTCCTTGCATCTCCCAAAAACATGATAGTAGGTGAACTGGCTATTCTAAATTGGCCCTAGATGTGGATGTGGATCCATCATGATGCTGACCAGGATAAAGCTCACAGAAGATAAACGAATGATTTATAATTTTTCCTTTCAGAGATGGGACTGCTTTTTCAGAGGGAAGAATTTGTTCTTATACATATAACCCAATGTACTCTATGTAGCTAGTGAAACTAGCCTCAGTTTCCTTCTGGTAGTATACAACAGAAACAGATACAACAAAAGCATAACACTTAGATTTCTACTGCTACTGCCGTGCTCTATATATTCATCAGTACAGAGAAAGGCCAGAATGTGTCTTGTCCATGGTGATCACCTGTAAACTACAGACTAAGTTAAAAACAAAAACACAGAAGTATTCCCTTATCCCTCTTTAGGTCAACTAGTGGATTAGTGATGCAGATTAACAGCCTCTTAAGACTCAGAGAGAACGAATATGAGACAGAAATAATACGAGAATGATAAATTAAGAGAACCGAAAGAGATAGAAAGGAGGGAGGAAGATAGAGAAAGATAACTTTATTGGAATGTAGATCTTACTGAGTACTGATGGGCAAATGCTGAACAGAGGAGAGGCTGAAGAAAAACATGGAACTGATAAGCAAAAGAAAAAAAAAGAGCTGGACTACTGTGGTAACCCTCGGTTTAAACTCATGGCATGAATATCCTCTATATCACTACCTGCTCTTTTCTTTTGAACTCACCTGGATTCTGCATCAGGATCAATGTATATTTGTGTAAAAGTTTAGTCAACATTACACTATCTTCACAAAGTGAACGTTTCCCATACCCATATTCCCAAGACTTGTTTGGTGTCTGACGTTTGCTTCTTTAGCAAAAGAAGTATACGGAAAGCGTTGCACAACCCAAATCATCACACCCTCATCTTGAATGGAGTTGTGTTGCTCAGTATCTTAAACATACTTGATTACATGGTTTTTGTCAGTGCATGATCTAAAAGTGCTTCAAATAGATAAATAGTAGCAGCAGAAGTTGCCATCTTGAATTCTGAGCTCAATCAGCACATCATCTGGTCGGAGATTTGGCAAAAATTGTATATTAGAATTGATTTGCATGATAATATACCTTATACCGCAGTGCTGTTGAATTCCTGATTCTGATTGGTCAGAAGGTGTTGATTAGGTTTATATTAATGCACTCATTCTAATACATTATTGTTTCTATACAACTCATTCAGGGGGGACTTGTTTGACTCTCCATATAACCTAAGACTAATAATAAACATTACAAAAATGCGTTGTTATTGAACAAAGAAAAACATATCATTTATATGGTGAAGATTTCTCCAAGGAAACATATTTTTAACATCTATAAAATACGTTTTCAGTGTCAGCGCTTTGCAATGGTCAGTAAGTTTTCCGAAAGGGAAAATATTCAGGACAAAAGGTAATTTCACTAACTTCAAGAGAGAGAAGAAAGAGAGGCTGGTGAGGGAACGACCATTTATAGCTGCTATAATGTAAGTGATAACAGGAACTAACTTGTTTCACAGATGTTCCACAACATTAAATGTAACTAGAAATGGATAAAAAGTATGACATGTCATTCTTTAATTAATAAAATATAATAGTTGGCAAGTTGCTGTGATATAAGAGGAATAAATCACCTTGATTGTGAAGCTGATTAAGCCGAAGCATGTTATTCCTTATGTAATGCCATTTTGATCCGAATATTAATGTAATTTTTTGAAGTTTACTATTTTATGAAACTGTTTATGAGTGAACAAAGATTTAGATATCGAACTTGCACAATACTAAACTGATAGATTTAATCATCTCTTACTTTTTGGCAACAGAAACATTATCCTTGATTCTTTAGTGCAAACCTCCTGGACTTCAGACCCCAATCATGTCTGGGCTGATTGACTACATATGGCATAAAGTTCAAACTGTGTTAATTTCATTCCCCCCTTTAATCAGCTCCTATGAACTCTCCCTGCCCTGTTTTGGGTTTTACCAATGCCACTTATATGATTTGCTACAATGAAATGACAGGCTTGTATTTGAAATGCCATACTGCCCTCTACAAAGTGGTGTTTGGTGGTGTGGTACAAATCTTTGGCAATTATAACTGTAACCCAGTAAACACAAACGAGAGGTTGCATACACAGCTTTTGCATGACTGTGGAGGATGAACTTTTTTTTTTTCAAAAGTAATATATAATTAAGCATTCTTCACTGAGGCTTTGGATTACCAAATGCTCATTTGCTTGAATGCAATACAATCCATTGGAAATGAAACCAAAACACTCATTGCCAATACTATTATTTTAACAGTGGTAAGCCAAAGAGAAAAGTATTTGTGTGTGTGTGTGTGTGTGTGTGTGTGTGTGTGTGCGAGTGTGTAATTATTACCTGTTTGAGATCTCTGTTAATGTTGACGAGGTCTAAAGAGAAGATATGGTCCTCTGCTCCTACTAGTAACCTCCCTCGCTCCTCATCCATTAGAAATGTGTCGTAACCTGAACTGTTTGTTATTCCAGTGAAAGTCACTAAATTACTGGAGTCCAACATTTCTGAGACAGAGAGAAAGGAAGAGAGAGAAACAGAAAGACAAATGAGTCTATGGACAGTATTATTGGCTCCTTGATAAGAACACAAGATGGTGACTATGGTTCCATATCCACGTCTTATTTCTGCTGATTTTATCTGTGGAAACAATTTGAGAGAGATCCTGAGAGTATTTTTAATAAGTGATTTTTTAGGTCAGATTCTGAAATCTCAGACTATAGTTAGTTAGAGTTAGCCAGTGCGGAAAAACTGCAGGATTCTGAATGCGTCCATGCACGCCATTGGCTGAATCTCTTTATTTTAATCTTAAGACATAGATGGAGTATGGACTCGGACATACTTTGAACATACACTGTTGCACAATGATTTGTATGAAAACAATGTTGTCACTTCCTCACAGTGTCCTTGCTTAGCAAAACTGGAAGGTTCTTTAAATAAACAGTTTTAGTCTTATGAATGTCAGGTGTTAAATTGACTCATAAACTAAAATTGCATGAAAACATCATTAAAGTGATAAATATTAAAAGAGTTTGTTTAAATGTTTGTATGACACATTTATAGCTGATTTTGTATGTAAACTTAAATTTGTTTGTGTTTTCTACAACAATCAAGCATTTACCAAAGACCATTTATTTGTCTAACACATGCCCCAATTACATTATATACATATATATGAAAATATTATTATTATTTTCTCATATTATTTATATTTATATTTATATTTATATATATCATATGATTTCCTGATAATCTCACTGGTATAGTTCATATGTTAAAGAAAAAAAAAAATCAAATCAGGTCTCATGATGCATTATACAAAAGTGGGCTTGGTTTCTTTGATACTGGTGATATGACGTGCTATGAACGTTATTTATAATGCATCGTGTTAACAATTCATAATGTGTAATAAAGGTAGCTATAAAGTGTAATGCATTTTCATAAATGATTATAGCGATGTGTATAATGCATTATGAATGCATGAATATGAATATGCCATAGTTCATTAGAAATGTGTGAATGAAATAGATTTTTCTGCCTATAACATACTTTGACAACTTTACGAAATCATAGATATATTTCACTATAACAGTGTGGAAATCTTTTGTGTACTTTTATTTATAAGTGCGATTTTCTCAAACAGTGAATGTCAGGCTTTGATCAAGTTGTTGGAAAGCTGTGTTCATTCAACTTTGTGATCAGATACAATGAAGTTGCAGTGAAATCAGACTGAAAATGCCTTGGCTTGTAGTTGGGATACATGCACAAGAGAAACATTTCTCAGGTATGTAGTTCTCAGTACTACATATAGTAGAAAAAGTCTAAATTTCACCATGTGAAGGGTTGTCCCAAGCTGCAACACTAATATTACTGTCATAGCAAATGCTGCTCTACTTTTCACCTTTGGTTTGGTGCAGAGTTAGTGTTTATACCTTTTCTTACAACTTTATTCATAAATCCAACCACATCATTGGAATTTAATGAGAACAGGTTCATATAATGAAAGTACACTTGAATGAAACTGCTCTTACAGACAGTAAGGTTACTAAAGCGTAAAGACAAAGAAGACAGAGCAGAAAAGGTGGAGATAAAGTGCAGGAGAGGTAAATGAGGTGAAGTTAAGGAAAGCCAGGCTCTCTGTAATTATTGCCAGACTGTGAAAAATCCCCACTCAGTCCGTTCCCGGCACCTCTGCCTATTCCGCAGGAGAAGCGAACATTTCTGCAATGCTTGGACAGCGCTCAGCACAGACTGTCTATGAATCATAATGATCAGTGACACGTAGAGACTGCAGTGAGTCTCTAGAGCTCAGAGCGACGTGCTGCTGTAGTAGCCATCTGCATTTGATTCTGGACATCTGCGAGCTTGGAGAAAAGGAGAGAGAGGGAGAGAGTGATTGAGAGAGAATGAGAGAGAGAGAAAGTGAGAGCTCATCTATCACCGGCTAAGTAAATGCCCCCATAGGGACTACGGGACAATTGTGCGTACATCACAGAACAGAGGCTGGAATAAGGAGCAGCTTTTTGACTAGCCTGTGGATGTGGTAGTAGCCTTTAAACACGTAGTACAAGCATTACAGAAATGTCCCAAATGGATCTCGTGCAGTTAGAGAGCTGGAATGGATTTGTAAAGGCCCCAAATGATCCATCTCACAGGGAACAAACATTTGTTCAAATGTTCTTGTGTAAATAGAAACCATGATGATCTCCCAGATGAAACTCGACTGATGTCATACACAGGGATTAGAAATGTCACAGGGAGTAAAAATGAAACCAAATATTTTTCACTGAATGTAATCAAAAACATTAAAAATCACTCTAAATTGTTCCAGAGTGAAAAAGTGTTAACACTGGTTAATAACATTATTTTCTGTTCCAGTGTGATTTAAAGAAAAAGTATAGATTAACTTGTATTTCTGTCTAGAATTCAGCACTTCCTGCATGCCTGGCTACAGTATAGCTGGGTTTTAAAGATGAGGCAAGAGCAGAAAAATCTGTGTGGAAAGTATTTTTCCTACGATTCTGCAAGCAACAAATTACACTGCAAAGTAGAAGGATGCTCTGAAAATGTTAAAAATAAAGACACATTTGTGGTTAATTACAGTGTTTGGGTTTATTATACCCTAGGCTTCCTATTAGTAGGCTATCATATGTAAAGAATGTTATTAACTATTTCAGTCTAGTTTCCATCTAAAGAGGGGGGTATAAAATGCTGGAACAGGAAAGTAAAAATATTGTTTCTATTCAGAATGACCCAAAATGAAAAATAAATAATTTATTCTCTGGTCATACATGAATACAAATACAAATTATTCAAAGTAACAGATAAAAGGGGCAACTAACACTTTATAATATCATCCCATAATTCCTAGGTAACTATGCAGGAACTAAGCAGGAATTAATGAGTAGTTCTTCATTAACACTTTTGTTACTCCTATTAACTACTAAGAACTACTAGTTTATTACAAAGTAATTGTGTTTGGATGAGTTCACTATTAACTAAGCAGTAAATACTGAGTCTTACATTTCTCCTGCAGAAATACTAGCTAACTATGACTGTTTTATCATCACTACTGATGACATACATACTGATTACATCAGCATTAATTGTCAGTTGTTTCCTCAAGAAGTCTCAACTAAACACTGCCTTTTTGAGCTCCAAAATAAAGCCATGTTTCTACCATGTTTCTACCATGTTTCTACCATATATCACAAATTCAGTAATAAAGATCTTATTGGTAGAGCCCTCACTCCGCATGACACATGCAGACCAGATGCTCTGTAAAACTTTATTTAAATTAAATATTTTTTAATTAAAAGTTTTCATTTGTACATTTATTGTGCACATTTTCTTTGACATTATCAAATGATTGGTCTAAATTGTTATTAAAAGAAAATCTTCCAGAAAAATATCACAGGCATTATTAAGAAACGCCACTTAAAGGACCCCAGTTTGACTAGCAGCAGCACTTTTTCCAGAAAGGTCCAACAACAATAGCAACAACAACAAAAACCATCTGGTCTAGACCATGCCCAGTTCTGGTTCAAATCTGAATACAGACATTTTGTTCACTGGACAACAGAGCTGGTATCCAGAGAAGTCATTTGCTAAAACCTTTCTCGCACAGATTTAGAGAATGTATGCAAATGCAAATGCAAAAAAACAAGTATAGTTCTGTGCACAGAGATTTTTTTTAAATCTCTTTTTCTCTTTCTTTTATGACCTCAGTCATTTTCATTTCTATTCATTTACCCAAGACATGTACTGTATTTTGCTTCCTCTTTTTCTCATTCTCCTCCCCTCTTCCCCATCTGCCTCACACCTTTCACTCCTGTCATTCTGGCACAAGATCTGTCAGCTCAGTGAGTTTCTGCCTTCTCTAAGCTTAAAGAGTGTGAGAGTGTGACTGCTGCTTGAACTTCAGAAAGAAGGCATTCTGCCCTTAAAGGTCATCACAAGAGGTAGCCTGCAAATAGGTTGTGATTAAACACAGTCACACACACACACACACACACACACAAGTTCAGAATTTGGCCATGCTTATAGACCTCATCTTGGCCAACATCTTTATGGGTTTGATATGATTTTAAAGGAATTGTTCAGCCAAAAAGTAAACTAACACAATGTTCTCCTTACAGCAAAGTCGATCAGCCAAGAAATATCCAGTGTCTCACCGACTCATTAGCCAGACTTCTTGCTTTTACTGTAAAGTCTGGTACGTTTTGTTATCAAGTGCGGCCAATAACTGCCTACTTTCATGTTTACTCACCACTAACCACTTCAAGCAGACTCTTGTATAACTTTTACAGATGGCATGCCATGAACGTTTGTCAATAATTATATCTCGCTCCAAAAAAGGTCATTGTTTCACAGTGGTTACAAGAAACGCAAGTGTAGAAAGCCAATCAGTTAGTCTGAAGCTTGATTTGCAATAATGTTACCAAGAAGATTTTGGGTGAAAAAGACTTTTATCACGTTTCAGATACAGTGCAAAATTAAAGAAGCTGCTGTTTGAAACCAAGCTTGTCTTGGCTGATTGACTAGATTTGAAACCAAATAGAGTTTAAGTGCTGTGCTTAGCTGAGGAAATGCAAAACACTCAATCTCTCTCGCTTGCTTTCACACAAACACACCAAAACACATCTGCCAGAGACATTATTAGAATATTCGGTAAGCATTTGACAGGTTCTAAGACGGTTAGGCTATAATGTTAAAAAATAATGTTCATTTTAAAAACATCTGCTTTAATATTGGCTTGCTTCACTATGTTACTAGAATGTTGTGCACACAAAGTTCCTACTTCCCAAATGTTCTTTAAACCAGTGGTTCTCAAACTTTCTGGAGTCAGGAACTCCTTTAACTGTAAAATAAATAAATAAATAAATAAATAAATAAATAAATAAATCTATGGATCTCCTCAGTACAAATTTATTTTATGACCATAATCCAACTATTCTAATATTAGGCTCATTATTTAAATGTGATCTATAATATTTATTTGAAGCTATTTATTTATTATTAACCCATTTTGATTAAAAGTAATGACATTTAAGCTGACATTATTTACAGGCCTAGCTCAAGTAAGCAAATAACTATAAGAACTCAATCATAAGTATAAAAACTTTGTTGTGATTTCCACCACTGTAACAAAATTAAGACATCGCAGACCCCCTGTGTATGCTTTATGGATGCCTGGATCCATGAACCCCAGTTTGCTTTAAACGAAAAGTTCCTACAGCTGTAATATTCTGCTTAAATTGTTCAGTGGGATTCTTATATTCTTGGCTACATTTGAAAGCGCAAAACAGACAAGCGCTATTACACACAAGATTATTGTAGGACATTTTCAATCAGTCAAAGCAATCCATTTGCAGTTGTGTGTTCTGTGTGTTTTAGGGCTCCTCTGTGTCTGCGCAGTCTGCCACTGGCCATTCAGTGACAAGAGAGAAAGAGAGAGAGAGAGAGAGAGAAAGAGAAGGATGAAAAAAAGAATAAAAAGCAAAGCAGAACTTCAGATGGTTTTGGGCGCTACCTATTTATTTAAGTCAGAACAATAGTGCACTTCAAACCACGCATCAGCCCCTGACCCGCTTTTGGCCCCAGTCTCACTGCCAGACAGCTCACTCACATCCTCTCCAGTGCTTAGCAGACGAAGTGTGTGGTGCGGTTTTGTTTAGTGTTTGTTCAGTGCCAGAGTTCACTAAGCTTTTGGAAACTTGGACCTTTGCTTAACATGCTGGTTTGAATGTTGCTCTGAGACTCTAGTTTTGCTTCACTATGCTCACTATGCTTGGCTTAAACTCTCTTTTGCTTAAACCTCTCTTCGTATATATCATGCTGTGGCTGCAGGTTTGTGTCAGTAACCTCGGTAACGGAGCTGTGTGCCAGGCTATGAGGGCGTTTTGATTGACAGCTCAGGACAGGCGGTTGAGCGGAAGCAGACACCCGCAGAGTCATTTGACTCCCAACGACACCAATAGGAAACATAATCAGTGTAGCAGATAGCCCCCAAAAGACAGCGTGCATGAGTTGGAGTGATTTATGGCTTAGAATGATTACTCGAGGCAACAGTGCAATCAGTGAGGTGAAGCCTAGCATCTATTTACCTGGAGATAAATACAGTTGAGCACTGAAGTTTACATCCCCCATGGATTCTGGGTGAATTCCTTACAAAAAAGTCACATGAACTCCACATGTGCATAATAGCACACTTTCGATATCTTGTTGGTTTTTCTCATGCTATTTTGACACAATTCATTTTTCACATGATTTTCATTTATTTTTCATTTCACACATGATTTTTTAAAACAAATGATTCATAAATTTTTTATGTGATTTTTTCATGAAGTTTCATCAATTATTTGCATGATGTTCTTGAGTTGTACAATCTCAGGGCACAGCATGGGGAAATGCACATACACACACACACACACACACACATATATATATATATATATATATATATATATATATATATATATATATATATATATATATATATATACATATATATATATATATATATATATATATATATATATATATTTTTTTTTTTTTAAATCACATATTATTCACATACTCACATGGGACGTATATGTGAATTTTCCAAAAGCAAAGAAAGATATAGCTCTATTTTACAACTTATCTGCAAAGTATAGAATTCCCAGAAATTAAAAATGAATCCTGCATCCTGAAACAAGACAAATATAAAATACAAATACAAATGTAAAATACGGCATAATCAACAGAAGATTCAAAAGCTGTTCAGAAATTAGTCTACATGTGTATATGCATTCTTCTGCTTGCATGCACATTCATTAGTGTTTCTAAAAATTCTCAATTCCTTGCTGAACTCTCTTTAAGGCTGTGAAACAGTGCTGGCATGCTTTCCCGAGGCAGTCCTGCTTGGAGAGTGTGTGGAAGTGTTTAATTACTCCTGAATGTGCCCTGGACATGCCAGGCAAACCGCAGAGACTGCTCGAAGCACGCCTCTGGCCACAGAGCATGCAGCCAGACACTGCTGAGACAGAATTTAACTCTCCTCCCTAGTGTCCTAGATTACACACTGGCTCACGGGGAGCGAGAGAGAGAGAGAGCACGACATCATTAATATCAATAATGGACTGCACGCTATAGGGAGAAAGTCTGTAGCTGGAGAAGAATGAGGGAGAGGTCATAGGTTTTCTCATAGCACCACTGGGATGGAACTAAAATTTTCTTACTTGGGACATATTCAGACAAACACACACAGACATACAACCTTGTGACATTCAATACTCCCAAAGTGCTTTTCTATGGATATTGACATTCCGAGACAGGTGCACTCTTTCCTGCCACAGTGCACCCAATGTCCAGTCTGTAACCGGATCCTCAACACATGAGACACAGGTGTACATACTAATGCACATGACCGTCTCTATCATCTCTATGTCTGCCTCATAGAGGAAATGATATAATTAAGCCAAATAGGGACTGATAAGATTTAATTGAACGTAACACAGTTCAGTGAAAAGGTCAAGCTTGAAGATGAGCTCTTTCAGCAAAGAAAGCTAATTCTACGCCCAGATGCACACAACGCTTAACTTAACTTCAGTCGACTTCCTAACCCAAGAGTAGTATCCTTAGATGTATAAAGGCAGAGAAGAGGAAGAAAGATAAGATGGCACAGAGAGGAAAAAGAGGAAAAGACACATTAGTCTGACTTTTGATAAATCCTTCACCAAGGTACAAAATATTTATTGCATGTTTCTGCTAATTTACTCTATTTCCTTCTTTCTAATTGTAGTAAAGATCATAATTTCATAAATATACACTGCATTTCTTTTTGGTTTTGTCAGTAGTTTGATCTATTTAATTACATTTTAGAGCTTACTGGTCAGCTTTAACAATGCCTACTTCACTATTCCCTTTTTTCTTACGTTTGAAGGTACACCCAAAAATGAGAAACGCTTGGAATACAGAAACCTGAGCAATGCAGGACTGAATATGGGAAATGTAGTTTAAAATTTGTTTATTCTGGATGGCGGTTTACACATATATCAAGTTTTAAATTTTGCTTTATATACAGATGAAAAACTCATCATACCCATCCTCTGATTTGTAACATCTCCCTACAAATCCAGACTCTGGACTCTAGTTTATCCAAATACTATTCTATCTGATTTGCATGTGCATAATTGTTTTTAATTTAAAACTACCAACAGTACCACGTATTTCTGATTAAAATAATACTTGAAATACTCTAAACCCCATGGTTTTTGATGATGGATGACTCTTTCACTGAATTTTGATTGCAGTAAAAAATGTTCCCCCTCATCAAACCCACCCCTTCTGTGTGTCATCAGTTGTCTTTAAAGGAAAAGGAGGGATGATATAAGAGATAAACTTGTTGGGGGTGGAGCTAATTTATGGGCCAGAAAAAAGAATTTAATATTGGAAATCACAGTTTTACTAAGGTATCTCAGAAGTGATCTGAGGATTAAAGGGCTCAAACGCTTTACATATTGCATACTATATTTTAAAAAACAGCAAGAGGTCAAATCTGGAACTCTTAAGTGGAACCCTTAAAGGTGGAACCCTTAAAGAACTGTTTCCCTATAAGAAAGAGTTCCAAGCTAGTACCCTTTAAGGGAACCAAGAACCCTTAATACATTATGTTGGGACTGGCATCCGGAGAGACCCAACTGAGAATTTGTGTGAGCTAGTAGCTTTTACTCTCTTGCTGGCAGGAGCAGGAGTTCAGATACAAAGCTCACAGGACACCACATTCACAGCATTACATTTTTGTTTATATTAAAAAAAAAATAAACTGGAGCAGGCATGATTGGTCAAAATTTCTAAGCAAGCAGACAGGATTGGTCAGAATTCCTTTGGGAGAGGATGGGGTGGGATTTAAAAAAAGAGTCTGCACACACCTGTACTACTATATAAAAAAGAACCCCTTGAAGAACCCTTTTCTAAGAGTGTAGTAGAGTGAAATTAATTATGTAGACTATGTAGACTATGTAGACAATCAGTTGAACTGTGGAATAATTGCACTATGAACTTATAATTCATTCATTCGTCTTCAGTAACCGCTTTATACTGGTCAGGGTTGCGGTGAATCCAGTAGTCGCCAATCCACCTACCAGTATGGTTTTGGGAAGTAAGAGGAAACCCACGCAAACAGAGAAACTCCACACAGACTGTAACCCAAACTCACAATTGAACCAGAGACCCTGGAGCTGTGAGGCAGCAACATCCCATTCATGGAACTATGAATTACAAAGTGGATGGTGGGATATCTACAGATTTCTTCTCCTATTGTGAGCTAGACAATGCAGAACAAACAAATACCATGACAGAGATAAAATGAGAAAGAGTCAGAAAGGAAGACAGACCGAACCGATATTGTTAACTGCTGTGGCTTGGTGGTGAAGGCTGGGACGGAGTGAACAGTTCAGAAAGAGCGTGTGAGAGAGAGTGGATTGAGAGAAGTAGAGAACAACACAAATGCCTCCTTGTATAATAGCTTCCATCCCTGAAGTCTGGGCCGGTGCCATCCGGCACTTCCTTTGTCAACAAGCGAGCAGTCACTATTACAGACCTCGTCCAGACTGCACCCACTGTCTATTTCGGAAGATTTCGGCTGAATTCCGATGACTCACAGCGGCTCCCCGTTCCAGCGCCATCCCAATCAATCCCAGGATGGCGCTGGCCAGGGTAATGAGATGGGAGGCCCTGCATAATTACTCTGCAGTGAGTAATTATCAGGTTGTTTCACAAGCTCTTTAAACTCCTCCGCGCATGCTAGTTGGCCAGGGCTCGGCGACGGGGTTGCCCTGCTAAATAAACCGATGTCTCAGTGGGCTGCACACACATGCTGTTGCCTGCAGGGGGCACTGTTTTCATGTCCACTAATTTGGAGCCAGCCATGGAGAGAAGAGCAAAAGAGAGGAGTTGCTCTACTTATATGACACAGGATGGATGGGGAAACCTTTTACCTGTGTGAAGTACTGAAGCACAAAACCCGGGATGAGGTTTTAATTTAGGAGTGTGAGGGAGTACCATGCATAATGTGTGAAACAATGCAACGATAATGTTGACAGGAGCAATTTTCAGCCCCAGCCAACAGGAAGAACGGGGTGAAAAAGAAAAGGCTGGTGGGATAATTACAGGGCCAGCAGACAGAGAAGAGTATCCATCACCTGGCCATCGCTCAACAACCACGATCCCAGAGACTGTCTGACAAGCCTTCCCCTAGGGAACACTGCCGTTACTGGCTGTCACTGATGATACAAGCCATGATAAATCTGCGTAGTTTGTATTTGTCTGCGAAGAAAAAGAGACCAGCCCTCCCTAGAGAGTGTGTTCTCCTCACGCTTGTTTAAGAGCGCGTCCCTTGAGAGTGGCTCGGCACATTTATTTGGCTTAATTACTATGCTGTATTCACAGGGGGGAGTGCGAATGAATGACACTTCACTTAACGACCAGCCTCGTCTGGCCAGCTACTGTCTGCCGGCTCCTTTCATTAAGCCACTCTCTCTTTCCTTCTCCATCCCTCCATCCGTCTCTCTCGCTGGCACTTAGACAGCGTGTGGGTGTGAACGCCGATCTGTCACTCTGCGAGGCATCAAAAGAGCCATCAAACACCTGTGGACCACTCAATAACTAAGACGCGCACACACACACACACACACACACACACACACACATAACTCTATCACCATAGCCAGGTGTCTAATTATCTTAGCCTGGCTCTATCTTCACATCATGCTTGCCAAAAACACATCCTGATCCACTGTCTTTCTCTCTCTCTCTCTCTCTCTCTCATTCAGACACAGCCTCTATCGTCCACTCTTTCTCACAAACTGGGTATCTTTGTACCAAACATGGCACTGAAGTGTGTTTTTTAAAAATATGTCACTCTCATCTCCATTTAGTTGTTTTGGAATCCTAATGTGTGAAGTTATCTGTCAATTACTTCATACTCCACCACTCCCTCTGTGTCATATCAAAGATGAATGGCAAGTAAGGTAGCAGACAAGGGTTATTTATTTCCCTTTTGTTCATTAGAAAGCAGTCGCTTTGATGTCAAAACACATTTCCCACAATCCTTTGGGCCATCCCAGCAGTGGTATTAGCTCTAAGTGGCATGTGATTGGCTACAGGTGGACATGCACCTTTTTCATATTAAAGCCTCGCAGCAATTTTTTTCCCTGAAAAACACATGCTGAAGTGCAGATCCCAGCCACATTCCAGGCTGGTACACTAAAGTTTTATGTACATTCACTCACGAGCTGTACTTTCTGTGAATTTGAACCAAACTCTTTTTGCGCATGTGTGTGATTTCTCACACCATCACATTTTCGGAGCACTTCAGATGATAGGCTAGGAGATCAAAATAACTCGCGCCATCTATAAAAGTAATGAGAGGGTGTTTTAATGGCTTATACTGGAGTAAATCTATGCTTCACACTAACCTTACAATCAACACCAATGCTGGAAGAAGTATACACACTAACGTGAGCTTTTAAAAAATAACTGAGAGAGGAAAAAAAAAAGAGAGAGAGAGATTGCCACCCTATGTCGAGTCATATACTTTTGGCCGTGTGTCTGGACAAAGAACCGCAGCGGCTTGCTGAGCTGACAATAAAAGAGAAACGGCCAAAAATATGGCAAAAATGCTGGTGCCTATTTCCATTTGAGATGAAAGGGGCTGGCTCGCAAAAGATGTTGTGCTAGTTTTTAGTTCTCCACAGTCTCCATGCAAAATAGCACTCTGCCCCAAGAATAATGTTCCCCACCACCGCTACCATTCATGTCAGTTTTCTCACACTACAGCACATTAACAGTAATGCATGAGGGTTTATGAGGGTATGAGGGCACCTCCACACTAGCTATATCTGCATGTATGCACTTGAATCTGTGTGACTTTTTTTTTTCCTTTTTTAAAGACTAAGCACAACCATTAAACTCCATGCATAGGATCACTGATCACCCATTCGGGATCGTTACAGCAGGAGACATCTCTTGGTTATGCATGGCAGCTATAAAACAGGGGACCGGGCAAAGAGTTCAAACCTGAGGAGAAATCCCAACACGGGCCAACACATACAGCAACGTTTCCCCGAGACCTCCCGGAACATATGGAAACAATCTGTCAGGGC
Organism: Pangasianodon hypophthalmus; assembly: GCF_027358585.1. Classification (NCBI taxonomy): domain Eukaryota; kingdom Metazoa; phylum Chordata; class Actinopteri; order Siluriformes; family Pangasiidae; genus Pangasianodon; species Pangasianodon hypophthalmus. The sequence goes on from NC_069727.1 coordinate 7,734,007, forward strand.
GAAATGAGAATAGACGATCATACGCCAGTGAGACAGCGAAAGAGAGAGACAGACAGAGAGAAAATAGACAGAAATGAAAGAGTAGAGAGACAGAGTGGAGCTGGTTAAATCAGAGAGGTAAAAATATACAGAACGGTTGAGTTGTACAGACAGCAGACAGAGAGAAGGATGTATACAGACAGATAGATAGATAGATAGATAGATAGACAGATAGATAGATAGATAGGTCTGAATTGATGATAGGTAGGTCTGAATTGATGATAGGTAGGTCTGAATTTGTAAGTTCTAGTAGACACAGACATTAAAGACATAGACATTCAATTCACCCAAAACTCACCCTTGTAGGAGAGCCGGAGCCGGGGAACGTTCCTCTTGGGGTTCTGCAGGGCCACTCTCCCGGGCAGAGCCGCCATGCCCAGCAGGACTACAATCCCAAGCAGGTAATCCATGGTGCTGGAGCGCCGGTCTCCAGCCCACGGGGGGCTCCCGGCCCACAGCGCCCAGGGAAGAGTACTTCTCTCCTGGGTGAAGATCTCTGCAGTCGCTCCTCTCCTCTCTCTGCTCTCCGAGGCAGATCCAGAGCTGTGAGCGTCTCTACAGGAGGCAATCCGAGTCAGATTCCCAACGAGGCAGACAGGAGCTCACATGGCTCCATGTGGTTGGGAATGTAGAAGGGGGTGTGAGGTGTGTTAGGGTTTAAGGTGTATTCCTCTTTGGCTGTCTCTGTAAGGCGCTGAGTGTGAATCTGTGTCCAGGGACTGGAGACTTTGTCATGGATCCCGTAACATCCACGCTTCACACTCACTCACTCACACTCTAACACACACACTTCTGGTCCTGTCCACTGCACAGGCAGACTGAGAGGGAAAGACAGAGCACTACACCATCCACAAGAGCGGAGGGGAGGGGAGGGGAGGAGAGAAGGGAGGGAGAGAAGGAGCGCAGCTGAAGGTGGAGGAGGGGGGTGAACGATTGAAGAAAAGACACCCCTGTGCACAGGTCTGACGCTGTCTCTGTCTCAGATACTTCTACTCGGTTACTCCGACTCTGAGTGTGCCTTTTTATTCTGAACATTGTTTCAAATTTTGTATTATTAAGCACACTTTATTAATATCATTCCTGATATAATTTTTTTTTTATTTATTTCCTTTAAAATGCATAGAAAGGCTTTCTTACATTTTTAATGTGTCATTTTTCTTCATTTCTTTCTTAACTCTTTCTTTTTTCTCTTTTATTTCTCCCTTCTATCTTCAGTTCTTGACTTTTCTTTTTTCTTGTCATTCTTTTGTGACTTGGTGAATTTCTGTTTTTCTTCCTTTCATTCATGAATTACTAACTTTCTGTTATTATTAATGACTTATTAATATTCATTCGTTCATTCATTCATTCTTTCTTTCTTTCTTTCTTTCTTTCTTTCTTAACTTTTTGGCTTCTTTACTTCTTTCTTCATTCTGTCTTTCTTTCTTGACTTCTTGAACTTCTGTTTTTCTTTCTGTGGTGCTTGATTTTCTTTCTTTCTTTCTTTCTTTCTTTCTTTCTTTCTTTACATTTTGGCTTCTTTACTTCTTTTTTTATTCTGTGTTTCATTCGTCAATTTCTGGTCTTTCTGTGGTGCTTGTTTTCCCTCCCTCCCTCACTCCGTTCCTTCCGTCCGTCCGTCCTTCTGTCCTTCCATCCTTCCTTCCAGTGTGTCGCACACTGTTGCAGATGCAGACTAAAAAGACAGAGAACCACACTGATAGATAAACTGATAGAACACTTGACAGATAAAATCAATCATCACATTGATAATATTATAGGTCTTTGCTGCAGCTGTGTTAAACTTGATCTATAGCAGTAAAATAGCTGAAAATCCAGTGAGCTGTAGTAAAACCTGATCTACTGTACAAGCTGAAAGCACAAACACACACAACTTCCATCTCGCTCTTTCTCAATCCATCTCACTCTCTCTCTCTCTCTCTCTCTCTCTGTTTTCAGTTTTCGTCTGCTTTATTGGCATGACGAATAATTGTACATTTGTATTGCCAAAGCAAGTATAAAGGAAGGGTAGCATAAAAACTCTCTCTCTCTCTCTCTCACATATACACACACACACACACACACACACCTTGAAGACAGTGCTATTGTAAGATGTTAATGTGTCATTTTACAGCCCATGTGCTAAGTAAGGAATAAAACAAGAAGGAGCATGCTGTTATAGGAATGTAATCAATGATGAGATGGTGTGATGAAGCCCCACATGAAGTGGAGTTACTGTTAAACCACAAAGCTGATTATTTTTCAATAACAGCACATCCTGAAGGGTTTTATTCCTCTTATACCACTGCAATTTTCTACACTATTTCTTATTATTTAGTAAAGAATTTTATTCTATTTAGGACAGAAACACCTTCTGACCAGTCAGAATGGAGAATTTAACAGCGCTGTGATATAAAGACAAGACAACTCCATAACACCTTGTGTGTGGCTATTTCATAACCACTGGTTAGATTCCCTTAAATTTCAAATCCATTGGCTTTATTTAATTTTTGATTTGATCTTTCTTTCTTTCTTTCTTTCTTTCTTTCATGTTTATCATTTACTGTTAATTTGCACGCACACAGAGATGTACAGAAAACAAATACTACCAGCACGGCTATGTGTCAATAAAGAATCTGAAATCTTTCATTTATTTCTTGTTTCATTCTTTTTTTCCTTTTCATTTTTATTCTTTCTTTCTTTCTTTCTTTTTTAAAATTTATACTTATTTAATTCTTTTTTATTTTGTCTTGAATTCTTTGTTGATTTTTTTTTTTAATTTTGTCATTCTTTCTATCTTGACTTTTGTTTTTTTGGTGAATTTTGGTTTTTATTTCTTTCATTCATGCCTGAATTTTAAATTTCTTACTTGACTTTGTTCATTTCTGTTTTTCTTTCTATGCTTGAATTCTTATTCTTTTGTTCTAAATTTTTGACTTCTTAACATTTCATTTTTTATTCTTTCTTTCTGTTTTGACTTATATGTCCTTTTTTACTGACTATGAAAATTTATTTCTTTCTGTCTGTCTTTCTTTCTTTCTTTCTTTCTTTCTTCCTTTCTTTCTTTCTGTGACCAAGTAGATCTTCTTCATGGGTGCACATATGTACGCCTCCTGCTTGCGTGAGCATGTCCGCAAACATCTGATCACCTCCGGCTCCAAACACTCTCTTTGGTTGTTTACACCAAATCCAAACGAAGTGACGGGGGAGATGAGAGACAGGCCGTATACATCAACACCTCCACAAACCCACAGCAATCTCTTCCCCTGCCAAACATCCTGGAACATTAGTGAGGTTAAGAGCAGCCTGAACTGTATCGATCAAACAAAGCTGAGGTTTTCGGCTGGGTATGAGCTCTGTGTTCCTGACTAACTGTTTGCCGAGGCTGGTCCAGGATCAGCGGTTTGAGTAATGAATGATGTGTTAATAAATAATGACGTAGCAGTGTGGGACTAAAAGGAGCGAGGGTACTGACACACTGATTCTCGAGGCCTTTCAGCGGCTGGGCAGTAAAAATAGCGCCGAAACAAGATATAGACAGGAGCTGTCGCTGTGGAAATCTCTTTCAGTCAGAGCTGTGCCAATAGAGCTGTGTAACTGACAATGTATATGTGTGTGTGTGTGTGTGTGTGTGTGTTGGAGCATAACAAATATAAGAAATTCATACTAGGCATTTACACATACACACCCACACATAAATTAAATGTCATATATTACTCAAAATTACACGAACATTATAGACAATCATATGTAGCCATGTTTTAAGACCAATTTACACACACACACACACACCACAGGAGATCCAGAAATCCACCCTTCCGCTCTTCTCATAAGAGCTAAAACTGCCCTCTAACATCCTCTTAGTTGTTCGTCACATCCTCAAACTCTGATACACCCCGTATACTATGCTATATGTCAGTATGTGTGTGTGTGTGCGTGTGTGTGTCGGTGGGTGGTGGGTTGTTTGCATATGAGTGATGCCTCATTCTCATCATTATCATCAGGACCGCCTTGGTCAAGGTCCTCCATTATCCATTTCCTGTTTGGGGAGGGGGGTGCAATTCCTGTCCTGGTAGGACGTCATTGTAATATCTAATCGCCCCCTCAGGTCAGTCCACCCTGCTCACTGATTCAGCAGGTATCAACACACACACACACACACACACACACACACTAGGATAAGGGCTGTGTAATGGGAAAAAGATAAGAAGAGGAAAGACAAGTGGAAAAAAAGACAAGAGGGAGAAGAGAGAGGTGTGATATTTGGTTGGCACCAGACTACACACTCATCTCTGCTCATATCCTCTTTACGTGGTGATGAGAGCTCTACCATTACAGCCTGCTCACTTGACAAATACTCCAGCTTAATGTGTGTGTGAGTGTCAGACAGGAGGAAGAACACAGAAACTTGACAAAATCACCATTAAAGTTTTCAGACTAGGTTTTATGCTCATTGTAATGTTTCTGAAGTCCTGTTATGGAGAAGGGCATCTTCAAGAAGACAACTCTTGATACCACATGGGAATATTAAGTGGGATTTTTACGGTAATTAATAGGCAAGGGGATAATTTGGGGTCAGAATTGTTGGGAGATTGACATGCCAATCAACCAGGATGATATCTAGTAAAATTCCCAGGATAACATCAGGAAGGCTCATGCATGAACAGAAGCTAGCATTACTGGTAAAGAGTGATGACTATACTACATTACACTGACACCATTTGAGATTCTGATTTAAAACCATAATACAGTGAAGTGACAACAAGAAGAAAGCCTAAAGTCAACAAAGAATGAGAAACATGAGAAATTTCTAGAAATTTGGCTGATTTAGAAATGAATGAGCTGTTGACCATTCATGCTAAGTGAATACAAGTCACCTTTATTCCTTTATTTATATAGCACATTTAACAAGTGACAAGAAGTGTTGGCCAAAATACTGTACAATAAAATCACATAATTTCATACCTCAATTAAATAAATCTATGGGCTCCTGAGTGGCACAACAGAAATGTGTTCACCCTTTTATCAGTAGTTTAAATCCTACTTCATGAGTCCCATGAAAAGGAAATTACAATAATTAATTCAAAAAGAAATAAAGGCATGAATCTTTGAATAACAAGACATATAATATATGGCCAAAAGTATATTGACACCTGTTATATTCATACTCATGTGTAGGTCCAAACTGTTGCCACAAAGGTGGAAGCACACAATTGTCTGGAATGTCTTTGTACACTGTAGCATTACAATTTCAGTTTCCCTTCACTGGAACTAAGGGGCCTAAACATGTTCCAGCATGAGAATTCCCCTGTGTACAATGCGAGCTCCATGACGACATGGTTTGCCAAGTTTGGAGTGGAAGAACACGAGTGTCCTGCAAGGAGCCCTGACCTCAACCCCACTGAACACCTTTGGAATGAACTGAAATGCCAACTGCACCCCAGGCCTCCTCACCCGACATCTGTGCCTGACCTCACTAATACTCTTGTGGCTGAATGATCACAAATCCCCTCAGCCACGCTCCAAAATCTAGTGGAAAGCCTTCCCAGGAGAGTGGAGGTTATTATAACAGCAAAGGGGAAGTAAATCTGGAATGGGATGTTCAACAAGCACATATGGGTGTGATTGGTCAGGTGTTCACACATCTTAGGGGATATAGTGTATTTTAGTGTGGCAATAGTTTTTAGTTAGAAAAAGCTAGCTCTCACAACTACCTGAAAAGACAAAATTCTTCATCAGATGAATAGCAGAGCCTGAGATGTGGTCATCTATGAGCTAGTCACCAGCAGACTATGAGAGAAGAAAATGAGAAGGTGGTAAACAAACTCTTAAAGTGTTTGAAAGTGTTTGGGAATTACGTCAAGGATGATCATGCTTTTGTGTAATGGAATCTTCATGGCAGATGTGAACGTGTGTAGTCTGGTAAAGCACAGTTTAAAGCCTCTGTGCTCACCAGGCACACAACATTACATTCATTGTCTTAAACTACTGCCATGTGTGATGTGTTCATAGATGCCTGTAAGACAAATCAGTGGTGGAGTTCACTGTGCACTTGTGTCTGCTCTTGTCAGCTGGACCAAGAGCATATATATCACAGGAGATGATGCTGAAAATGAGCCCTGGCTGTGTTTTGAGTCTGATGAAGCAGCATTGTGAGAGCTAGCCCATCACTACCACTCATACCACGAGCTCAGATAGCTTTAACAAAGATCCCTCTAAATGTGTAGACGAGTGAATCACTGATGTCTTCTCGCTGAACCTGGAGATCGTTTAACATGTACCACATTTTTATATTTGGGTGAGTTCATGATTGGGGTGTCATTTAGCCCTTGTAGCTCCTAAGGAAACATGAATGTAACTATTCAAAATATCATTTCAGGCAACAGTCAGTTTTTATTTTCATGCTGAACATGTGACTTGTGGAATATTTTAAATATTTTGTAAGGGTGAATGTGTTCAGGGTTGAGAGAAATTTGTTGGACTAAAATGTACTAAAATTAAAACAAAAATTTTTCTTAGCCTATAATGGATGAGTTTTCAAAAAGGATGTTTCAAGGAAGAGATGCTAAATGGATTCACACATTAATGCAAAAAAAAAATTAAATAATATAAAAATAATATTTCTGAGGTATATTAACGATTATATTTCAAGGTAGTTATATTGATCTGGGACAAGCAAAAATGCGATTTTCTAAGTGCTGTAGAGGTTTTATTAAAGTTTGAAGTTATTTATCTGAAATATGCACATAAGTTCTTGTGACAGATACTTTACCTGTGTTTAAAATGTCTTTCGCCTTTACATAAATATTTGTAAATATAATATCAGAGAGACACAAATGGTACATTATTTGTGGAATCACCTATATGCAAGTCATGCTTCGCAAAAATTAAAAGTGAATTGTTTAAGTGTGCCTTTTAAACAAAAGGCTGTGTCAAGTGTGCAGTAAATGAGCTTCCTTGTATTAAGACGTTATAAAATACTTACAATCCCACTACAGGAAGCTGAATCTCAAAAACTTGCCTGTTCAAGGCTTCTGAGAATTGTATGGCACGTTCGATTCACTTTGCACAACTAATCCTTTTACATAGAGGGGAAACTGGTGTCCCCAAACCCCCATTTCTTCAGTGTCACACAGGTCAGAGGTCAATGTCCGTTTTATAAAAAGGGTCAAGCCATCACCATGTGCATAAAGAAGATTCAATAATCCCCCATCCACCCACCACCCCCCTTCAAACTCAGTCCTTAAATCCCCTTCCAGGCATATTTACACAATGAATCAGGACAAAAAACTGCACATAGCAATAAACATGCAATCAACCATATAAACAACTCTAGCTTTGGGACAGGAACTCTGTTTTTGTGTAAACAGCAGCTGAGGATGGATTGCCTCGAGAGCAGATTAATTTATCTGTCCGCAATTTGTTTCCATCCATCATATTCCCTCAGAGTCTCTTCTGCAGATGCGTCTGTTCTGACAGTGAGTCAGCGCTTTATTTTAGTTTCACGAGAGAGTCACTGTGAGGGCAAAGAAAAAAGCCCTTCCGTGTGATGCAGTAAATGTGACAGTATCTTGACAGGACTTGCCTAGCAGGTGACGTGACATCAATGGAGAAGTAGGAGATGCTTAAAGGATGAGTTCTCTGGAGTTCAGATATTTTCTAGCACTTTGCACAGCATGTGTGCGATCGAACTTCCATCTCCACACCTGCTTCTACTTGATTCTGACATTTTGGGTTGCTAGTTAGCCAAATGAACACATACAACAGCTGTGAATAACATCCATAATGGACCCAAATGGCTTGTAAACGCTGTGTGAAATAAATGTATAAACATGTGCAATCTGCATCATCTGATCTGTCAATCTTAAATAAAAAACTTTTCTAGGGAGCAGGTTTCTCTCCAACGACAAGCAAATACTCACCACTTAACACTACAATGGACATTCTGAGTCTAAACTCCTGATCAAAGGCCACAGAGTTTATTGTCGGATCAAGCTCCCCTATGAAGCATTAGTGATGCGGAAAGGTAGCCTGGCTATCTGAGGAGGCTGAACTAATCCAAATGCCAAAAGGCCCTTTTTTAAATCTCATGTATATGTAAATGCAGAACGTCGTCAGTGAATGCCCGCTCTGGAGAGCTTAACTTGAGATCGGCTGAGACAACAGAAAAGCACTCATTATTCTCTCTGTGTAACCCAATCAGGAGGCTTAGGCTTGCAGAAAATCTGCCTCCCCCCTTCCCTATCAAGGTGAATGGGAGCTCAGAGGGACAGGAAAAGAGATTTAACTTCCTCACTTAGCCGGTGTAATTAAAATGTAACTTAATCAAATCAAGTGCGGTGCTTCCCTGGGGGGGTAATGATGGCATTCAAGGCATTATGGCCTTGTTTTAAGATTTAGGAAGGCTCTGCTAAGAAAAAAGCAAGGCTCCTTTCAGGGACTCTTAGAAAGACAATCCAAATGCCAAGGCACTTTACATAGTCCATGAGTCCATACGTGTGAGGACAAAGGTACATATATCTAGGGCTCGATTTGAATTTTCTTTGTAACACGGAAATCACTCTTCATGTTTTATTCCTATTATAAGTATTATAATTCCATCCATTTTTGAAATTTACACACCAAGTTTCCTTGAAACCAAAGAGTTAAGATGAGTAAAATTCAGGTTTTGATATTACTGAAAGGTATAGCTCTCTACAGTTAATAATTATAATCTTTATTCAATATCACTTTTCATTTGGAATGAAAATCTCAAAGATAAGGTATTTATAATAAAACATATTAAAGAACCAGTGTAAATCACAAATCACAAACTGTAAGCCTATGTGCAAGTCTATGTACTATGAGTCATGAAGACTTTAACAAAACAAGCCCCAAGACTATTTTAAAATAGTCATTGAATTGGCATTCCTAATGTTCTCTGGAACAATATTCCACAATTTTTGGGTGATATAAGAAAAACATTCCATTGGCTGAGCTGTGACTGATCCTCAGGACTAACAGCAGGCCTGCCTCAGCTGAACAAAGTGCCTAGGATGGACTATGCAGCTTAGTTAAACCATTCAGACCTTTAAATGTCATGAGAAATAGTTAATTTGCAGTTAATATGGAATGGAACTTAATATGCAACGAGTTGAGTAATGTGCTCTGACTTTTTCTTCTGGTAAGGTCATGGGCTGCTACATACTGAATTAGTTGAATCTTCCTTAAAAAGGTTGTTGAGCAGCCAATCAGAGACATGGTATAATCAGCATCTCAGCAATATGTAGGTTAGCATATCTCTTATTTCGTTTCTCAGATGAAAATTAATGGTATTTAGATTTTAATTAAATTAAACTTGTGTTTTCCTTTGTTGCTATACTAACCTCCTTCTAACATGGTTTTAGCTCAATGGTATTCTTAGACCCTGACCTATTTAACTAGCATGAGGCTATGTTTTCCATGGAAGACTGCAATGCACGTCTGTAAGACGCTGTGGATAAGGACATCTGCTAAATGCTGTAAGCCTACATGTAAATGTTAGTTACATGGGAAACAATAATAACCAGCATCTAGAGTTACACCAAGATTAAACTGTATATTGTGGTTTTACAGAGAAGCCGTCAATCCCCGCAGCAAAATCAACAACCCTATTACAAGCACATTAAACATAACTATATGTGGATAATAAAATACTGTGTCCTTTAATACATAAAAACTTGTTAGCAGTGACATATTTTCTTGTAAAAATGAAACACTTTGGGTTGTGCTGTTGTAGGAAAATAATCAACTTTGGGGTGGTCCAGGATCACAAGACCCTGTGCTTCATTATGTTCCTCTAACACCATGCCCTGTCATGTTTTACTCCTTATATAAACTGTAACATATCATATATTGTTGAGAATCAGTTGATAGACTGGTTTATGACAGTCTATAGATGGTGTATAGAAAATCTAAACTAGACCATCCAAATAAATATCTTTTCCCATAATTCCACCCACCCACGACATTTTCCCAATTTGATTGCTGCATATATTAGCCCATCATAGAACAGAAACTATTGCAATGTAGACACAGGACGGATCCAATTAATTATACTGTATGAACTTAATGTATTTAATTAATTAGTTGCTCATTATTTAGACACTTTATGGTTAGTGTTAAGATGAATACAGACCAGTATCTCAGTGAAACTGGACCATCGTACAAGATATTATCTTATATCTGCATCTTATTTCTCTTCCTCAGCCCAGTCAGTCCAGCCTTGAAAACTTGCCCAATACATCTCTCACAAAGAAGTTCTGTATCTGTGTAAGCTTGGATTAGCTATGGTTCATCAACCATCTTGGCCTCTTTTTTTTTTTTTAAAGACATTCTCAAGGTTGTTCCCAACTGTTGGCTCTTGTTCCCTCCTCTGAATTCCTAAAGGTGAAGAATCAAGTGGAGAAACTGAGCTCTAGTCTGGGGGGAATTTATTATCTTGAGAAACCTTAGAAAAGTGCTGTGAGTTTACTCTGTAGGTTCTGCAGGTTTATATATCACTGTTGTTAAGCACTCAGCACTTCAGAGCTCAAAAAACTGACACACTGATGCTGCAGTCCATATTGGACCACCATTAAAAATTTACAGACTTTTGAAATGTTTAAAAACTATCCACTGGCAGTAAGGTTTCAGCTGAGCAAAGGAGTCTGAAATAATACCCAGAGAGCGAGAGAGAGAGAGAGAGAGAGAGAGAGAGAGGAGTGTTTTAACTTACTTGTGTGGTTGAGAAAGGATTTTTGAAACTTGAGGATGTGTAGTTAAATCCTTTTACTGCCTGTACTCAGTGTATCAGTGGAATCCTAAATCTGGTTTTCATTAATAGATACCTGTTCACTTTTCATGGATTATGTGCAGTGATGGAAAGAGTATGAAACACACTGACTTGAGTAAAAGTACTGTTACTGTAATTATTCACTTGAGTAAAAGTAAAAGTTGTGATCAAGAAAATTCTCAACTCCAGTGAGAGTAAATAAATTATTTGGTTTTACATGTCTACAATTGACATAACTATCTAAATATGTTCTATGTCTGAGGAGTGCATTTATGAACAATTATATTATAATAACTAACCAAGTGAGCTATGCTGAAGTGAACACCACCCCCAATATCAACATAATATAAAAAAGGTATTGTTAGTTAGCTAGCATTAACATGACCTATGTAGCTTGCTAGCTCCTTTAGCTAGCTAGATAGGTCATGTTAATTCATGTATGTTACTAGCTACATAGTTAGCTATCTAGTAAAGACACTTTTCTGAGCATTACATAGGCTGTAGCAGCACTAAGATATATGTAACACAACAGACAATCACTTCTGGACATCAAAGTGACATCTTAAGTTTAATACAGAGCTTCCATACTGTAAAACATCATAAGCTCTGGCTAGCTAGTCAAGCTCACTCAGTTAACTGCTGGCGTACGTGGACATGTTTCCACAGGTTGGACATTCAGCTGTGAAATGCTGATATTTCCACGGGTTTTGACTCGCACAGTTTGAAGATCACGATTTCTTGGAAGCATTAAAACTGAAGATACGTGATAAATTTAGCTGGGGATGCTCATCTGTCTCCACTGTCTCAGACATTGCTGCTTCCGACTAAGTATTTAGCATCTAAAGTGTCAACTTTCGGCAGGAAAATGCTTTATTTTGATTGGAGATTTATTTATATAGAATTTGCACAATTGGCTGACTTCATTTGACGGGATCAAATGTATTTTTTTTTTTACTCTTTAACAGTGATCAGAATAAATGTAGTTGAAGGTAAATATTTTATTGGAAAAAAAACTCAAGTAAAAATAAAAGTACTATGATTTATACTATAATACTATACAGTGAACATTGTGTGTAAATGTGTACTCTGTATACACTGTGTAACTTTAGCTGTGTGTTTCTAAGACCAAGTCCGAGACAGGTGGCGGTCTTTCATCTTATAATGCATGCTCTGTAAAATGGCAGGGCCGAATTAATTGGGGACGGCTGATGAAAAATACAGCAGTGTGGAAAATATCAAGCCATGCTTGCTGGTGCCATTTGTACACATTGAACATTTCCTGAGAGAAAGCCATTAATGTGCAGTGGCACTGTGGTGACTCACTGGCTAATTTGCCATGGTGAAGAGATGCAGCTGTAACCACAGGATGGCACGTTTGCTTATATGTGAGGCCGTATCTGGGATTTATCTATATTCTAAAACTGCTTTAATTACAGTCCCATTATAACCCTCCCATTATTCTGCATAGGTTACCTATTTTCATTTGTACTGCACTGACTATATGGAAAGCGATACCTCAATATTTAAACCAGGCCCACTGGAAAAAAGCATAAATATGTAACCTGATTTGTTATCCTAACCTATTTTCCTTGTATGTAGGTGAAATATTATCAGCTCTCATCTCTTTCCTTATATACAATCCTACACCAAGGACTTAGAGGGTTATAGAGGTAGGCTTTAAGATTAAAGACAGGGGTCATGCTCCAATGTTATACCCTCTGTCTCATAGTATCTATTGAAACCACCTGGTGCCCAGACAGTCATGATGTAACCACTGAATCTGTCTGTCTACATCAAAAACACACTTTTTTAAAATTCCCGATGTGCTTTTGCTGATGTGACAGACCACTGCGCTGCCTCCCACCTGCACATTACACCAATGGAAAAGTCTGGAATTGTGGAACTGGAAAAATCTGCTCCAATTATTTCGAGGTTAATCTCCAGTGCAGGACATGTGAAACCCACACATGTGAGCAACGCCAAACACAAGAGCTATTGACTGTAAAATTATGCAGTGGAAAAAATGATCATGTCCTTGTCTTTAAGGTAATGGAGGGGTATTTTTCTGCATACAAATTAAATATCCGCATGCATTAATCCACATGATTGCCCATGCTTCACACTCAACCACTCAGTCATAAACCAATCACATTCTCTGTAGACACAGGGTATGCCTCTAGACATGCAGCTACATTGCAAATCAAGTATAACTGACAGGGTTGAGTGATATAATGCACAGCCACTCAATGAAACAACTCCAATTTAACTATTTCATTTGAATATTCTCCAAGGCCAATTACCTCCTATACACAAACTCCTTTTAAAGCAGAAAAGCGGCTGCCATGGAGAGAGAATCTGTGTGTTATGATATATTCATGTATGTGTTATGATATTTTTAAAGGTATTTTCCACAACTATTAATATTCAGACCACTTATTAGAATACAGTGTTAACAACAATAACATGCTTGCTTCTGATTGGTCAGAAGGTGTTGATTCTGAATAAAGTTCTGGCTGCACGTGTTGCCTCAATACACTCATTCTAATACATTATCATTTCGATATAAGTCATATATTTAATGAAATTCCAAATCAGCAGGCAGAAGCGTAGTCAAAAAACAGGCAAATGAATTACCTAGTAAATAGAGTGACCAGGACAAAACTAGATCAAAAACCTGAAGGGAGCAAAAAGGTCAAAACCAGGAAGACAAAGAGAAAAATTGCAAATAAGAAAAGAAATGACAAAACATCGACAAAGTACTGTGCAAAAAAAAGAGTAATTACCTGAAGACAGGAAGTGGGTGCATTAGAGTGTAGATGACTTGGAGAATTTTAAAGTCTGGACTGGATCTGGAATGAGCACGGTGGAGCTGGATGTGACACAGAAGGACTTGTATGGTGGATATTCCACATAAACATATTTTAAAAACTGTGTGTAATCATTGGTATGGTGAAGCTTTCTGTAAGGAGTCTCCAGTGTTAGTATTTTGTAACAGTCAGAGGTGTAGCTTGACATGCATTGATAAGATGCATTTTTATTTATGAGAGAGGCTGGTGAGGGAATGAATATTTATTGCTGTTATAAAATAATAACAGGAACTTGTCTTGCAAATGTTCCACAATATTAAATGTAATTATAAACAGTTAAAAAGCACAATGTGTTGTTAATGAATAAATTAGAAATTGTAATCACTGGCAAATTGCTGTGGTGTAAAATGAATAAAACACTTTGGAATATGCTCTTATAGGAAAATAATCATAATAATCAAAATAATCTGCTTCTTGTGTTCTTCACTTGTAAATATTTTGTCCTTAATATCTTCCCTTTTTGTAGATTATATTACCCTTAATGTAAGGTCTTGCTAACATTTTTATTTATCATATTTTCTTATTATTTGCTTTATTAATAACTGTTGTATAAGCTATAAAATAATGAGCAAATAAGTAAAATCTAATGTACTGAAATGTTTAGAATGTTTTTATAATTGTTAATAATTATTACAGTTGCTTTATAATTGTTCACAGTTAATTATTATTTATAAAGGTCATGCAGTACAACACATGGATTACAAGGAATAGTTAAGAATACAGGGAATTATTTATAGCATATTAGTTGAGCTTTAGGAGGCATTATTAAAGTTGAATAAAAATGCTTACAAAAATGATTAACAATTTAAAAAAAGAATTACAAGTTGCAAATTACAAACTACATTTTTTTTATTATAAGAAGAATTATAATTCTATAATAACAATTCTAAAATTATAAGAAGTACATTCATAAAGATTTATGAATACAGGCTTCATAGAAATGATGTGCATTGGAAAGTGAATTTTTCTGACTGCTAAGATCAGGAAAATTCAATTTCCAATGAATATCATTCACTTCAATCGTGTAGTGAGGGTGTCAATAATCTGTAAGTCCTTGCTCACCGACTAATTTAATTAAAGCTTTCTCTGAACCAATTAAAATTTATTAGCAAAAATGAAACATGTTGTTATCTTCATTGTGAATTTACAAATTGATGCATCACATTGTACAAGAGAAGGATTCATGTGACCAGAGTGAAGGGAACATTGATTTACACTCTGCCATCCTGCCATTAACAGTGGGAGGTAATTGAAATGAGAAGTGCTCTATAGCTGGGATGTGTCACAGTGGGTTTGCTGACTTGTTAAAAAAATGGATATTTTTTATTCATTCCTCGGTGGCATGCCATCCATCTGGGACCTTTTGGAGCCATTATGCGGTTGTGTTAGCCAAACACAGAAGGGCTCCATTCAACCGCTGGCAAGAGCACACATGAAAATTGCCGCATTTCACTCAGAAAGTAGGCATTGGTTTCTGGCTTGACTCTGACATTTCTGTACACATTAGCGTGACATATTTCACAGCAGTAACCTTTTTTTCCACTGTCAGATGGTATGAGATAGTAAACCTGTGGATAATATTTGAGGGCCAAAGCTTGTTCATTCAATTTCCTACACTTTTAAGTTTAGGGATTTATGCAATAGTTGTTATTTTGATTATTTATTATTGTGTTCAGTTTATGTAGCACCTTTCAAACACCCAAGGTTGCATTACGAAGTATTTAACACAAAGTAACACACAAAAAACTTTGAGGCATAGAAAAAAAGAGAATAATATTGTGTGAAGAGAAATTTTTGGTAATACCTTGAATTGAATAAGAATTGTTAATAAAATAAGTAATAAGTAGTGTATGTTTTATGTTGCCCACATTAAAGTAACTCAGATTTCATTGTGTATTGTGTTTAATTATAGACACACTATAGGGTATTTTTTAAAATCGTATTTTCCCCCAAATTTTGTGCCTTTCTTGACCTCACATGATACTCATTTTTAATATCATGTAGTATATTTTTGCATGCATCAAGTAACAAAAAGTAATAGACAATTTATATAAATGATTTACATTATAAACATTATAATTTATTATACAAGTTGTATTTGTGAGCTCTTAGTAAAATGAGTCTTATTTTAAAAATTATTCTTAAACCTACAACATCTGCAGTTATATCAAGCCCAGATATTACACTATAGCTATAAATTGTGATAAAACACTGAATAATCAAGTCAACTGTACTGCATTTACTAACAGCCACAGAAACAGAGTTTCTTTTCTATATACAGTATAATGTATAGTCTTAACAAGATGCATTCATGATGCATAATAAACATTGTGCTAAAGTGTAATGCCTTAGAACATGTTATGAATATGTTCATAGTTAATTATATACTGTATATATTACCTTCGTAGAATGTTTTCGGTGGAGATTTGAATGAAGCAATACAGTGGGAATTTTTGTCTGAGGGACCTGAGGGTGTGAGATCGGATGGAAGGATGGAAAAGCTCAGAAAGATAGCCGGGAGCAAATTTAGCAAATTGCATTGAAGTCGAATAACTGTACTTAATCATAAATGGGGACTTTGTTACAAACGCAACTCCTGAGCCTAAATGCATATATATTATATTTCTCTCTATTATAAGCCAGACACTGCCTGAAGCTAATAGTTAATAATAATAACATCTGGTTCTGGTGCTACAACGGGTGCTTTCATGTCACCTAAAGACTATGATTTCAACTGAACAATATTTTTTACATTTCATATTTTTATGCTGCATTGTTATTTTATTCCAGTGTTGCGTAATGTCTTGCGGGATTATGTTGAATATGACCATTACAACTTAATGTTTTGTTAAACATTTTTAACTTTTAACATTATTTAATTAGTTATTGTTGATCATATATTTGCCTTTTTTATTTTATTTTTTAATAATATAATTTATTATTTATCTATTGCAGCAAAATCTTTAAATCTTGAGTTTTCAACTTCATCTCTTGCACATACAACCACAAAGACCAAGGACTTACAATACTCAATTTAATCATGGAAATGAATACAATGACATGGCGCCTTTAGTGCTTTATAGCCACCATTCTACTGGATAAATCGTCTTCAGCTGGCATTTTTCAGGAGGGACGCCACTTTGATCTGAGTCCTTGCTGATTGTAAAATAAGATGCTGTGATGGAGGTGCTCGGGGCAAGAAAGCCACATCAATCACCTGTGTGAGTGAACCCTGAGACAGACGAACCTTAACCGCAACCAGCAAAGTGCATTCCACACTTCCCCTGTCCACTTTGCCTGAATATTACAAAACACACATGCTTTTGACATCTGCTTCATTTCTTCAGCTCATCTTGCTTGTTCACAAAGCAGCATCTGGGCTAGCATTTTTTGTTTTGTTTTGTTTTTTGAGAGACAGAGAGAGAGAACAGGAGGCACGTAAAGCATGTCTGTGTTTCTAATGACAGTAGCAACCTAGGGCGTCGAAACTCAACCAGCATGCCATCATTAGAGATGCCACTGACAAATGACATGTCCCTCTATGTTCTCAGTGTTTGTAGAATGACAAAGTACCCAAGATACCAGTTTTCTTGCTTGGCCTGTGTTGTAGGGAGATTATTAGGGGATTTTTCCACTTTTGTTTTGGATTAGATTACCCTGTAGCTCAGTTCTGTTTTAGGGTGGATTAATGCAACTCTCAGTACTGTTATGAGGGATTTTAAAGTAAGCCATCCTCTGTGATCATGCTGCAATGAGCGACATTTTTTTGGTTGATGCTGAACTCCATGAGGACACTGTAGAGTAGGATTATGGGAAATATGCCAATAATGTAATATAACTTGGCTGCAAACCACACCGAGGATGTAAAGCATGGCTCAGCTGTATTGTAGAAACTCATGAAAACCGGTATTGATATTACACCCAAAATAAAAGCTACAATAATAAAAAGTGTAATCCTTTGAGACAGATTAACAACTTGTTTTTCCCCATAACCTCTTTTCCTAAGATGAAATGAGATGATCGAGTTTCAACTTGAAAAGTGTGTTTTGGAAGAACATGGCGGTGGAATTCTGTTTTCTCTCGTAATCCCTTAAATAGGCTTTAGGAACCCAAAACAAGCTGTTCATTGTAAACTTTTGTTGTGTTGAGGACAAGTTTTCCTACTCCAGGTAATGCCTTTTGGATTAGCACAGCTTCAGATTTGTACATGGTAGGATTACATTAAAACAACATCTGTCAAGAAAAAATGTCTCACTAAATACAATACAAGGACCAGGCCAGTCCTTTACCTATACAGCATTCACCACATCTAATAAAACATGTATATGGTAATGCAGTGCTAGCTTTAAGACTGTTCAGCACACCTGCTTGTCTAATATAATGTGTATAGGGAACAGCCCTGAGTCAACATCTCCACTCTATGATGACTGTCAAAGATGAGACTGAGGTGGGGAAGATCACAAAAACCATAGAGCAAAAGCCAAGGAAGGAGTATAAAAGAAAAGAAAACAAAACTGCTGTTGTGAAATTATTGGTTAGACAGAAAACACACACACACAGGAAGAGCCACACATCATAGCTTTCCAGCCACCTGTAAGCTCAATCTCGCCTTGTCGGAGGTCTGAAGCTCTCTGGTCTCACTGGGAGGTGGTTCAGAGGGTGAAGGATTAGCTCAAGCTGCCCAGGCCAAACACACTGGGAGCCCCACCAAAAGACCAGCTCCAGGCCCTGAGCCCTCCAGCTAATCCAACCCCAGCTGCACCCAATCCGTCTCGGCCTGGCCCACAGCCCTAAGCCCTTCATAAGAGGCTTGGAGAAGTCCAACAACCTGTCAGGCTGAGGACTTAATTAACCATGCAAAGTCAACCTGGCTAATTGAAAAGAAAAGATTTTCTCAAGTGCAACCATAAGAGAGGACATGCTCAACAAATCCTATTGCCTGTTCTTTTTATCTCCTGTTGTTTTAACCTGTTATAAACTCCCAGGACCTGTTGGCAGGTCCAGACTTATGTTTATTGCTCTGCTAAAAACATACCTTTCATATTAGTTTAACTGAATAAGCTGAGGGCTAAATTCCTGGTAAAAAGTTTGGGATACTCAATGATCTTAGATATAAATAAAGAATTGCATTATTAGAATTTGTTACAGTTAAACCCCCAGGCCATATACTTTCATGGAGAATACAAGGAGTGTTTGTTATCCTTTATAAATACGTAGAATGTCTACTGTGTAATAAATCATTCAGCAGAATAAATTCAATTCTATATTAAAAGAGTTGCTCACACATACACAGCCCAATAAAAAGCCTTTCTTTTCCCATGACAGTTAACAAAAACAGATGAAGGACACATGTTCAACTATGCTTGAACTTGTTTGTTTGTTCAAGGTGAGCCTGAGTCAAAATTCAGCTAGTATGGAAGAGTTTTAGGAAGGCACTGATAACTGGATAACTTTGCTGAGGTAAAGCAGAGTCTGTCTTGACCTTGCTTGCCCCTTTTCCTCTCCATTAATATGGAGTATTTAAGCCTGCCATCTCCTTTCCACCATAATGTGTTTAGAAATGTCATGTGCACCCCCCAATGCTCAATCAGCATAATGTGTTTGACTGAGCTGACCCTCTTTCCCCTCACTGTAATGTATGTAGAGCTGTCATATAGTCCAGCGCCACTCAATCACTATAATGTGTTTGAGTATGCCAATATCGTCCCGCCTTAATGCACTGGAATCTAATAACATTCCCCTTTCCTTTAACAGAAAGTGTCAAACATTACTAATCTACAGACACTGATGAGCAGATCTGCAGTCACTCTTAAGGTGAACTTGAATGTTCTCTGAGACTCAGTGTAATGTGTAACCTGTCCCTGTGACCCCACGGCTGACTAACCGCAAGACAGCTCCAAGACTTTTCAGGTGGATCATCAAATTTTCCACTTCTTTACCCTTCTCATTTTCTTCTCTCTGGCTAGTTGTCCTTGTATTATACCTGACCCCATCCACTGAAATGAAATATTGGAGTGAGATTTACTCAAGAAAAGCATGGTAAGACTTTCCACACATAAAGTATTAGTCAATTTAACTAAGCATTCTTTAAGTGAGGTTTACATGGCACCAAGGATTATTCTCATGAAAAAATTTAAGTAACTTTAACAAGCAGTTTTCTTTTTCTTTTTTTTTTAAAGCAAATTTTACTCAAACTTGAGTTAAATTGCACAAGGAAAACGAGGAAATTATACTTATCTACTTCATGGAAGAAAGCTCAAATGAAGTACATAAATCTCAAATAAACCAGTTTGATCATTTTCATCATTAAATGTGACCAAGAACCGTCAACGTTCACAGAAAGAGGTTTTGACACTGGAAATGAGTAACAACATTCACTCACCACAAACCAAGATCCTTCAGGTGGATCATCAAGTTTTCCATTTCTTCACCCTTCTCTGGCTAGTTGTCCATCTACTACATCCAACTCATCACTGCTAAATGTGGCCAAGAACCATCAATGTTCACAGAAAGAAGCCTTATTACTGACATTGCAAATTTTATTATGCTATAGTGTACAAAAGTTGGATTTCCTGATTTCCTGAGTACAGAAGTTTGGACAACCAATGAGACTGCAACCTTCATAATTGTGAAGCCTGTCCACCAAAGATACTAACTTGCCCCAATACTTGTTCTCTGTTCTCTTGAACTTCATGCACCTTGGCCAACTCTTTCCTTCTCACCTCAACTAGAAAACACACACTCACTCTCCCACTTGTTCACCCCCTCCTCCCTCCAGTCTGTTTTTGTGGCTGAGATAGAAACACAATGATCCGTAGCTGAGATGGCCATGTTCCAGCGTGCTGCAACTAATGGCGTGTAGCTGTTAACCTCCAGAAGTCCAAGCTCATGGCGGCCATGAAGATCACCCACAAAGAAGCGGCTCATAATTATTATAGGCACTAAATTCTCAGATTAGGATAAACCTGAGTGTGAAATCTAACTCCGTTTTCCAGCAGTAACTCCGCATAATGATATATCACAAAAGCATTAAAAACAGACAGTCTTGAGGACTTTCTGTTGTGAGACATGATTTTTATGCTCCACAGACCAAACATGGAGTCGTGCATAAATGCTGATTTTATCTCAGCTGAGTGCATTCTGCAACACTTCATATCCACTTGAAGGCTAATGTGGAATTCAGGCTTCTAAATGCACCACAAATGTCCCTTGGCACCAATTCCACCATTAGCAAGTAATGGGGCTCTGTTTTATATCACCCAGAATGCTTATAGAATCAGGAGAAATAACTTGACCCTTTAAACAATGACCCTTTTCGCTCAATTTGACCTTCCTGGGCACCGCATGGTTTGCAAGACTTAGATATCAAGTTAGTGTGTCTGAGTAAGTGCGAGTGTGATTATTAGCATGAAGTGAGTGGGTATGTATATGTGTGTGAGGTAGACCCATGTGGTCCTCCTTTGACTGTGGAGGGCCTAACATTAATAAAGCCCAAATCAGCTCATATAAACACTTCATTGTTCTTTGATGTGGTGTCGCAGCCTTGCAGACGGTGAGCCATACATCATCCCGAGCCACACACAGGGGCCAAGGCTCCGGTCTTCCAGTCTACCCCCACCAGCCCCCCAGAGCTTTATACTATTCTCCAAAAATCACCTTTCCAGAAGCTTGAGCCACAGGTCAATAATGATAGGCTGTATCTGAGTGACGGTCTACAGTAGGAGTGGTGAAATTACCTTCCAGCACATAGGTCATTCAGTAGATAAAGCATAAACCAATTTAAAAAAAAACAGCAGCATTGGGCCTTATTTATCAATCTGTTAGTAAAGTTTCTGTAGGCCAGAGTACGGCGTGCAATCTTCCAGTAATGCAGCTCAGCCAATGCAGCATGTCGGCTACCACAGACTCACACTTGTGTCTTAATTTATGGATTTCTTTTGGACTGCTTTCTTTCAAACAATTAGTATGTTATTAATTTGTGAGAGCAATAAATGAAATAAATGATAACGCAACATAATCTATATATACATTTATATACATTTACATTACACAGTAACTTCTGCCACTTACACAGTTTAATCAATCAAGGTTTGCATTGGTGAGTCTCCTTACATGTAAATTTACACAAACTCAGAAGATCTCATAGGATGTGAAAGTTGTTCTGAATTAACTGCATTTTCATGAATACCACATGTCTTGTGTAAATGCCCCTGCAAACAATTTACAAAATTTATGCATATCCACTTTTCATAAATGAGGCCTATTTTTTGTGGTTGGTAAAGACAGCAAAAGTGATCCTTTCGATGTTATTGATAAAATTAATATTTGTAAACAACAAAACCACAAGTTAGGAGTTTTCTGAAAGAGCCCAAGCCTAGCTCTTGATGGTGAGGTTTGGCTTAAAGCACTCTTTGACAGTAGTTTTGTTCTGATGCCAGAGTTCCACATTTACTTATGGTGTATGATCTGATGGTTATCATACTCTTAAATTTTTAAAAATACATTCATTCATTCTTCTTCAGTCACCACTTTATCCTGATCATGGTCACAGTAGATCCAGAGTTTATCCCAGTCTGTCCTTGGATGGGATTCCATTGCACCATGCACACACATAGGGGCATGTTTTGGGAGGCAGGAGGAAGCTGGAGTTCCTTGAGGAAACCCACACAAACATGGGATTCAAAACACAGGTTTACATGAATTTACAGTACATGGGCTATTTTTCTTCACATCCCTTGACTAACGCAGAGGCCTGAATTGGCCATGATAATAATGTCAGCCTAATAAATTGCAGCAAAATGTTTTTTTTTTTACCTTTATTTGGATTCATTTTTGTTCAACAGTCCACTACTATTGTCGATTATGATCATGCGCTGCGTTTTTTTTTTTTTTTTCAGATGAGTTCAGATGAGAAATAGTAGTAGCCAAAATATATAGCCTACAGCTACCCAGTTAAACACAAATTAATCAGTATGAACTTGGTTATTTGATTTGCATGTTATGTGATAAACCTTGCACTAGCTTTGCTGTCAGATTAACAAAGCAAGCTTACTGTACTAGTGATGTACACTCACAAGAGGAACCAACAATTTCTGCTTCTTCCTTCCAAGCTTTATTTTTCTTCATAATGGATCTGTACACATTTAATAAGAGGTTTTAACAGGATATGACAGGATAAGATGAAATCACAGTTAAATTATTCTTCATTCTTTGTGCGTCAAACAGTAAATGGGAACTAATTGCAGGTAAATGCTCACTGGTTAAAAAAGATGCCTAAAGTACATCCTCTCTTGTTTCGGTGTAATTAGCTCATCATGTGCATGCTGCTTCAATGAGTGATGCTTTCACGTGAAAGGCAGCCCTGCTGAAATTGTCCTCACCACAAAATCCTTCAGCAGCATTTGAACAAGGGTCACTGATTCACCTCAAAGACCCCTAATGGACATAGGGCAAAAAAAGTGAGGGTCAAAATGTCATGTTTGCTGTGCCTGAGGCTTATCACAACACGCCAAGCCAATAGCGGAGACACAGGGAGCTGAAAGATCTCACGTTTAGACAAGCTGCTTCTTATCAACATGAGAGAGAGAAAAAGAGAGAGGGTGGGTGGAGAAATAACAGCAGGTTGAAAGAAAAGTAATGTCACAGACAGACAGAAATTAGTGAATGAAAGAAAGAAGAAGAAGTTACTTGCTGGAGATGGATCCAAAACACTGAGCGAGTTGGAAGGAATGAGACATGAACAAACAGAGTCAACAATGAAAGAGAGACAGAAGGAGGTTAAATATGAGATGGCTGGTTCTTATCAGTGTGTGCAGAGGGAGAGAGGACAATAAGGTGCTGACAGATTGTCCTGATTGGTATCCTCTATCAATCACTGAGGGCCATCAGTTAGTCTGTTGATGGAATAACAGGTTAGAGGCTCATCCACACCCAGGCCTTCAGGCTGCCCAAGAAACCCCCAGTACTCGCAGGAGCTTTCTATACTGCTGCAAGTTTTAGTCAGTTCTCTTAAGATTACAACTTTGCATGAAATGATCTCAGTAAAATTTTGGCTAAATTCTATAACAGACTGTTGGATAACATGTTCTCAGTGTCAGAATATACAGTTAAAATCTTATAATGATAGGTCTGCTATTAAAGAAAATGAAGATGTTCTGCTTAGATCATCAATCAGTGTGATCTGGGCTTGTGCAGAAAATGGGCTCACATAAACAAAAGCATAATTCAAAGTAAGCTTCAGGTAATAAGGATATTTTTCTGTCTATGAGTATGTTTCCTTTTATGTTTTTGCTATTGCCACTAAGATATGTGTAGCCATCCTGTGAGTTTTGCAAAACCCTACGCAGTCCTCCGATTGATGGCTTTTAGACAAGCGCACTGCTCACACTTTGAGATTTTAACTGTGTTTTAAGACCTTCTTAAATCTTTCAACTCATGACCGAAGAAGTCTTTTATGATGTGAGATTTTAAGAAGTCTTTTAGAAGTTTTTAGAAGTCTTAAGTCTTTATGAAGATAGATAGATAGATAGATATCCAGTAATATACACTTGTGATGAAAGTCTATCAATTATCTATATTGAAAACTTTTTTTTTTCATACAGTTTATCAAAAACCAAGTAATTTGGGCAAACCATTCACATGGTGACATTTTCACAAGCTGCAGACTTTTCTGAACTGAAATATGTTTCTCTTTTGCATTTTAATGTCTCATTAGCCCCAAAATTCAAACGGGAGAAAGATTTCATAGGAAGATTTCATTCTATAGTGCAGGAGCATCACAGACATTTTTGACAGCTTGTATCAGATTACAAACTGAATAGATTAGGCCTAGGTCCATTGTGCTATGGTGCTTACTCCTGACCAAAACTGTATATAATAGCTAAAGTTCAGTTTATACTTTGTCAGAACTGCTTTTCGAGAGCTAGCCAAAATACACTTCAGAAAGCCCTGAGCATTCATGGTGTTTCGGAACAGTAGGAGGATCTTACCTGTCTATCAAACCAAACCATGAGGCGGGTTTATCAAATAGCAAATAGTAATAAGTGAAAGTACACATTTTGTTGTTGCCTGTTTAAGTTGTGTTGCTTTGAAAGAAAAGGTCATCACCGAGGAGGTAAGCTGGTGATTTGGATGCATCGGTTTTGGAGAGTGTCTTTTCCAAACCGCAGCGCTCTTCCCTATTCTTCCCTATTCAAAGACCATAAAGCATTAAAAGGCATTGGGATCATAAATCAGGCTTAAGGGCTGATTTTTACTTCTGCAAAGGTCCATGTAAACATATTTGCACCAACAGCCAAGCAGAGAATAGGTTTATGGGTAAATGTATTTCACAGAGGCTCAGAGAGGTGAGTCAACATGAAAACCAGAACCAGAACCAGTGTAAAAGCAAAACGGAGTAATTCGATGATGTGTCAGAAGAGGGGCAAAGTTTTAAGAATCTTATATGACTCATTGTCACAGCATTACAAAATCAATAAAAAATGAATTCTTGAAGGATGTTCTGGGGTGGAAAATGGAAGGTAATGCGAGACAATTGTCAGTATAATACTGACACAAATGAGTAAAAATAGCTAAATCCAGTTTTACTGAATATTAAAATATTTTTCTCAATATTTTGTTTCTTCTCTCCATTATCTCTACTACAGTGAAACACAGGACTTTCATCATTGTTTCTGTATTTTGTACATGTTGGTTTGGTACACGCAGCCCTATGCAACAGCACTAATGTGGATAGATAAGAAAAAAGATTTACAGTACTTGCTTAGAGGAAAGAAGACACTGCATAAATCAAAATGTCATTCCAATGTGAAACTTGGTGGTGGAGGCATACTGTTATGGGAATGTTTTTCTACTTGAGAGTCTGGAAGGCTTGCAGTCATCAAGGGAGAAATCATTTTGGAGTTGTATTGAAATTCTGTAGCTGTATATCTCTGTCTGAGAGACGTAAAAGTGGTTTGGTCATGCGAAATGTCAGTGTTCCAAGCTGCAGAAATAAATCAACAATAAAGTAAAGATGGAAGAAATGTCATGTTTCAATGGCCAAGGTTTTACCTCATTCCTATTGAAATGTCGAAATGTCATGTGATGTAAAGCAGGCTGTTTAAGCAAGACATCCCAAAGACATACATATGAAGTGATTCAGTTTTGTTCAGTGGAATGACTTGAAATAATGGCTAACCCACTGATCAACAACTACAGAAAGCATTTGTCTAAGGTTACTGAGTTACTAGATATACAGAATGTGCAAATAGTTTTTTTTCTTTTTTTACATTAGTATCCTTAACTATATTCTTAGAAAAAATGACTCCTCAAGGGTTCTTTGCATTCTAAAGGGATTCTATAAGGAACCCTTATTCATAGGGAAACACTCATTTTTGTTCCCTCAGAGAGACAAATGGAAGAATCCTTAAGTGCTTTGAATTTGACATCGAGTGTGTTTAATCCATTTATTGATGAAAGACATAGTACTGCTAAATGTATTTATGTTTAAATAAGATTATTTATAATTCCATTCATTATTTCTGTGATTATTGCCCAAGTGAGAAATTATTTGAAGAAATCTCGAAATGACACATAGCTTTTTAAGAATTTGTTACTGGTGGCACAGCTCCAGGGCCCTTATTTCAATCTTTTTATTGTGGTCTGACCACTTCATTTTTGACTGAATGAAGCTGCAAATTTCTGCTCACAGATGTTCCGCAGATTATCATCTGCAACAGCGTACTACCGCTGTGTGTCCATCAGTGACTAACGATTGGTTTTTGTGCACACCCAACATTGACCCGAGCTCCAAGGTCTGCTGAAGTTGACCCATCAATGGTATCGATGTCCGTTTGTTCCAGTTCAGATTGAGTTAATTGGAAATCGCACATGCAGCAGATTACCCACAAAGCAATTCAGTGGCTGGTATGAACATTAATCTCAGTGGGTTTCTGTTGAAACTTACTGAGGCTGCAGTAAGTGATTAACTATCTGACCAACTATCTAATGTTCCTACTATACATGAGGAGTGGCTGGTATAAACTAGTCTTTCAAAGATAAAAGGTTCCATTTTTAGCATCCACATTAACAAATGGCAGATTTAAGGAGAATTATTTTGGATTATGGTGGAACCAAGCACAACAGCACCACCAATGCTCAAGGCTGGGGCTGATTCTTTCTAGCCTAGAGAGTAGATTCTCACAGACTATTAGTGACAGTCATGTCAGGTGAAACGTTCACTAGATTTGATCTCCATTTGAGCTAATATTTTTCAGCCCGTTTCGCTGACACATCCCTAACACGTCCTCAGTGGTGATTTAGAAGGCACACGTGAAATACAGTCTTGGGAGTAATGAACGAGAATGAGGTATTTACTCTACCTTTTTTCCCCCCAAAATGACTTTGTAGAAAAAACTAATAATAGATACACACAGTATCCATTGAAAGTACAAACTTACCATGTAAGTATGTTTGGTATTTGGAGAAAAAAACACCCAGTAGAGCATTATGAACTACAAACACACCAAAAAATGTGATTTGCATTGTTCGAGGCTAATAGTTTCAGTGTTGAGCTATTGATAGTTATTAGACTTTAGCCTTCCATCTAATATCATGAACAGCTGTCATTGCTATACATAAAAATTTTCACTATGTAGTTTTTTAATTTGTTTTGCTTTTAGCTCTTTGTTTTTACTTCACCAGGTTTTATGTATACCATCATGGTAGATGCACGAACACACACACACACACACACACACACACACACACATGACTCACAGCAGGGTTTGGGGGAGCGGCTAACAACAGACAGGACCAATTTTCTGCTAATTGGAGCTCCGGAAATTGCACCTCATTTTATTTTACTGCTGCTCAGATGGGGAGACATGTGATCCACTATGACTCCCACCAAGCCCCTGGACCGCAGGTGTGAGGGTGAGAGAAGAGAAAGAGATAGAGAGAGAGGGAGAGAGAGGGAAAGAGCATGATAGAAAATGTGACACTAACCATTTTTTTTTCACACACAGATGCAGGAGGTCAGGCCTCCGGACATTAATATGGCTTAAATACAACATGAACTCTGCCAGGGGCCACGCACACGGGGAGAAAACACAAGCCAACTGCTCCCATTGTGGTTTTTCATCACCAGACTCTAAAACCGCTGTGCTAATTCAATTGATGTTCATATTTTTCTTTGAACCCCACAAGGGCAACGGTCAGCCAATTTCTAACAACTGTCACAATATTTTAGAAATCACAAGACACCCCTAAGTATTCAAACGTGCTGTATTTATCTTCATGTCACCAAGTCCAGTTCATCACTGCTAATGTGGAATTATGTCACCGGCATGTGATGGCTATCGGCTCCTGACTCATGTGGACTGGGATAACAATGAGAAGATCAGCTTCAACACCATAATAATAACATTTCTAAGGGGATTATTAGCCATGACCTGAGACCTCTATGGGGAAATGTGCTACTTCCTAATTCCAAGATAAAGGCAAAAAGTGCTGTGGTATATAAAAACAAACATATATCCCTGTTTCTGTTAATATTTTTTGTTTAATAAGACTATTTCCTATGAGAATTATTTAAATAAAAATCTTTAAAGGTTCTGGGTAGGATGTTGCAACAAATATTTTCCCTTTCAGAAAAGGTTCTCCATAGAACCACATCAGAAAGGGTCAAATGAAGCCAATAAATTGATTCATCTTCCTTGATCCATGATTTTCTTTTCTTGGATGGAACATGCTTCATTTTTTGTATCCTGAATTCGCACTGCCATTACTTGCATTCCGTTACAACATAACTATATATTAAAACGATATTTTACATAGTAACATTTAATTCAAGCTATTGGAATCTTTTAAGAGGATTTAAGTATTTAATTTACATTTTGCTAGATATACAAGCCCAATTTTCATCTCTTCTGATCTTCTATCTTGTCTTATTCAGTAGAAACAAGATGATTGACTGAACAAACAAAAAAATCATAATGTTTCAGATTATTTCTTATATCATGAACATTCTCTACTACAGTTACAGATTCTCAAATAAAGAAAAACATCAAGGTTTTCCAGTGGGTCTACATTTTGAATCTGTTGCATTGTATGTGTGAGGTTTAGAAACTGGAGTTCAGGGATTCTTAGGAGGCCCCAAAGCCCAATGTGACCAAGCAATTCATTCTTTCATTTATGTTCATTTTATCCTGGTCAGAGTCACAGTGGATCTAGAACCAATCCCTGGAACAATCAGCCTGGAATAGGCAGAGGCAGGAATACACTCTGGATGGGATGCCATTCCATTGCAAGGTGACCAGTTTTTGGGAAATAAAAATAAAATTATCTGCACATTCATAGTCATGTCACTATCTGCAGTTTTGTTGACTGCAAAAGTTTCCATCCCAGAAGGCTGGTGAAGGCTATAATGTAATATAGTTATTGTGTCTTCATTAGAAAGGATTTTTAATTCTCCTGATTTACTTGTACATCTTTTTTATTCTTATTCATTATTTTTTTCTCCATATCTCTCATTTTTTTCATTTAACTGGTCAGTTATTCTCATTCTCCTCTTTCTTTCCTGAACTGTTTGTGTCTCTGCCTGCTCTCATTATTGTTCCAGGACTTGTGGAGCTCGCCGTCTTGCAGAAGAGATGTCAGGAATGTTTATTTGGGATGTGTGAGGTTCGCCACATCTTTGACAGTTTATATTCTTATGGAGAGAGCAACATTACTTCCTCACGGTTTTAGTTCTACATGTTTGCTTCCATTTTCGTGGTGGTGAATAGGACATTTGACGGAGTGTCTCAGCGAGCTATTTCCCTGGGGCCCGAGCCAAGCCCTATGTGGCGAGAATCCACCATCCAGAGTTTATTTACTGTGGGATTGGGGCGAAAAACGAGAGCACTAAATCTAATGAGAGGGAAATTAGGTTGAAATTTTCCTCTCACAGCCACACAAATCCACACATTGTCCATACAGTGGTGCATAAAAGTACACACCCAGACTGAGAAGCATGCTTAGCTGACCTTCTCTGACATTCACACTTGGTCATGCATTCCCAAATGGCTCATTTCTGATGCAGGATCAATTCAGTCATGTTTTAACACTGAATCTCTCTCTGATCGATGCCCAGACAGATCCAAACACACACGTTTATTGGTCACTCTAACACAGCTTTATCCCCCACTCATCAACATCTTGATCAATGAACAGTTCCCTCATGTGCGCATCAAAATGTTCATCAGAGACATGTTTGCCAACATTGCTGTTAGCCAGGGTGTAAGGGCATGCAGGGGCTTTGTATCACTGACAGGGTGGAGTTATTGAGTCTTTGACCTTTCCTTTATGAAATGCCAGCAGCAAGGTTCAGAGCTTAAATAAATCCCCTTTTCCTGTCAAACCACCAGGGTCTGGTAACACAACCTCTCTTTATCGATCCTTGGAGTCACACACCATGATGCACAGACTCAATCACATACTTTAAAACACATTCTCTTTTACTGCATTCTATCATCCCTCATTCCTTTAAGCACAAGTTGTACTATTTGTTATACAAATGATTTAATTGCTAAAACTTCTGTTATAATAGAGAGAATTAGAAAGAGTTTCTCAAGTCTATGCAAACTAGTTATGATGCAGTAAAGTGCCAAATCCAAACAATTGGCTCAAATGAGTCCACGGACACGTGCTATAGCGTGAGTGGTCTGATGTGTATTCAGTTCCCCACTCACAAATTTAATTTCTACCTGTAATCTGTATGTACTTGTTGACACACAAAAATAGAAGAAATTCTTATAACTGTGGTTTCATCTTATATTATCATATACAACCTCATTAAATGTGTATAGACACATTATGAAAAAAAAATTAAACTTGGAGGGAAGTAGCAGAGATTGTTGGTGCTGCTGGTCAATGTTTTGAGCTAGTAGAGTTAGTTTCACCAAGCATTTGACTTAGCACTTAATTTAAAGAGAAAAAAAAATCCAATGTGTTTTGTTTTCCTGCTGTACTAACAGGGTTTTTAACTCAATGGTATTCTTAGACTCTGATTTATTTAACTAGCATGAGGATATGTTTTTGATGGAAGATGAAAAGCACTTGCTTCATGCCCACAAGACAACCTACAAGTGAAATGAGCGACTTGTCATTTTCCAAGTTAGATATTACACTGTTCTTCTCTTGACTTATTTGTGCCACTCGACTGATTTCTCGAAAGTCTATTAGGAATAAAGGAAGCCATGTGAGTTCAGTGTAAGAAAAAAAAACCCTCAACAATTGCTTTCAGCTAATTAGGAAATGCTTCACTAGCTCTCAACACATCTGTGGCCTCTACATCACCCTCAAAACTCTCCCTGTTCTGTTTTTGTTTTGTTTCGCCCTGCCTCCCATCTGCATAAGCGCTACGGGTCATTCAGTAAGAGTATTTTCCATCTGACACCTCTCTCCCCCTGTCTGTCTTACTATTTTCTCACTCTTCTTTCCCCTCTATCTATATTTGCCTTTCTGTTTCTCTTTCTCTCCCTTTGAGTGCGTGTTATTAAAGCAGATGTCCGTGACAGTAAAAGTGGTCTGTTGCGGATGATATAGCCATCCATCAAAGAGAGTGGTATGTGTCTCCTGAGGCTTTCTCTCCTCTTCTGCCCTTAATGAAGTACACCAATCACTCAAAGATCTGTTCTCCCACTGTGTGTGTGGGCTCGACCTCCATAAAACACCGCTCAGAAACCCATTCCCTTAAATGCCTAATCATGCTCAGAGACTAATAAGGTTTAATGCTTTTAAAACGCACTCACCATGGATTTTAGCTATGAATCTGTTCATAGAATAAAATGATAAAGGTAGAAACTGAAGAATATGTGGTGTAAATGAAAAGAATATACTCAAGTGGCATAATTAGTAATGTGTACTAACAAAGTGGATCTTTATTTGAGGGTAAAAATGTATTTGATTATGTCCTATACCCTTTAATTTAAGGCCCCTCGTTACAGCATTGCATAATTCTTTTTCTATTATTTTGTTTTCGATGTTTTCCCCAGAGGATTTAATAAAATGTAATGTCAAGTCATGAGGTGATATTAGAGGTTTTATGTAGTGTAACCTTGTCTTTTCATGAAAAAAGGAAGAAAGAATAGGCCTCAATTATTATTATTATTATTATTATTATTATTATTATTATGTACCTTTCTCTTTCTTGCAGTACCCTCAAGAATATTGGCAACTTTTTGAAAAAAATTAACAAAAAATGATTGTTGCCTATACAACATACATTACGTACAATAATTCAAAATTTCCACTCAAACCATAGAAGAAATTATGTATCCCATTAGAAATGTTTTGTGAATAACAATATTTGAAATAATTGCACACAATTTGTCATTCTTAAACAAAAAAAAATACAGTCTACAGTCTACTTTAACCATGTTCTCTTTCACTGGGGTATAAATATAAGGTTGCACACATGTAAAATCCACATGTAAAGTTATTCATTACTATGTGTAAAACCAGAGTATTTTCAACATAGATGCTTGTTGCACAAATTAGGTAATGGATATAAAAACACACAAGCAGTTAAAAGCACAATTAGGGTCATAACTAAAAGTTTCACATGTCTGATAAAAACTGGAAATTTTCCAGGAATTGGAGCCATGATCATGCTGCTCTCCCCACACAGATATACTGGAAGAGACTCAGTGTTAGTATTCTCTTCAGGGCAGGTGTCACAAAATATTAGCTGTAAGGGTGCAGATAATTTCTCATTATGTCATCAGTGACACTTTGTGATATAATCAAAACCCTAATAGGCTTCCGTCCAACCATCACTGGGCTTATATAAAGTAAATCCTTCAGGATTATTCTATACATTTTTTATCAAAGCCCAATGTAGGTATCCTTCACATGAAGTGTTAGACCAGGTTTATACTTGACACATGGCTATACAACACAACACTTGACTCATGACTTCACACACACAACTACACACTTTTTGTACAGCTGGAAGATTAAAAGCAGTGTCCACTAGGGGACTGGTCAGAGCCACTGTCACATTCCTCCCAACACTGAAATATTTGCTTCAGACATTTCCACTGGGCAACAAGGAAAACAGTGAAGATGGCTGCAGTTGAATTGGTAATGATAACCTGACAAGTTTTGTAAATTTCCCTTCAAAACTTTCTGCCATTATTGTAGTTTTTTTCCTTTTTCTTCTTCTTTAGTGGCTTCTGTTGTTGTCTTCTTTGTTCTTCTTCTGTATTTAGTCTTTTGCTGACATCATACACAATGGCTGCCATGCATGGATTTGTCAGTTCGATGCTTTACTCTATTTTCCCCACTGTTTATGCTGGTTTTGCACAATGCTTATGCAATTTGTTATTTTTTTTTCAATTGTGCACAAATGGCCTGCCAAATGAATGCAGGTTACATGGTGCAGCCATCTTGTGTACGCGTATAAGGTATAAACCCATCCTTACTAATTAGCTAAATTCTCTTTTTGATACACGTATCTCAGTTGCACATTTCCTGTAGGTAAAATGGCTGTAATTGTACTGTGTGGAAATGAATCAATACATCCACCGTACACTAACACACAAATCAGAGCAATGCAGCAATGCAGTGGCAGACAGCAGGTCAATGCAGCACTGAAACCTTATTTCCAGACTGAACAGTACAGTGCAGCAGCTTGTACACAAACCCACCCTCATGAAAATGTCAATGCAGCTAAAGCAATTATTGCAATACTTGATAAAAAAAGTGCACAAAGCACTTTGATCACAGGTTCAGAGAATTTAACAGTGGCTCTGTCTATCTAAAGAATAGGGGGAATGTGAAGGAGAGAGTAAGGTAGTGCAGAAACGAGCTACCTTGTTATAGAGGTTACAATATTTTGTAACAAGGGCAAAAGAGAGACAGCAGGATATGGAGATGGGGAAAGTTTGAGTAATGTGGCTTTAGCTCAGTGGAACTTATGTATGAGTTTTATTTAAATAAACCATTTATTCAGCTGTCTCAGCTACAAGAACAGAGAGGCGAAAGACAGAGCACAGAGGCACAGATCCAGGACACACACACACACACACACACACACACACACACACCTGAACCCTCACAAACTCTAAAATAACTTTACCAGGAGAGAAAGATTAATAAGCACTATGGCTGTCAGAATGGCCCAGAATGACCTTTACTGTTCAAACACTACCTGAATGTTCATATTTTCATAATATCCACATATTCAAAGGAAAGAAAGCCTCATTTGAACATTTAGCAGCAGCCCACATTCTCCTTTTATTTAACTGAAACAGTGTCTTGCAGTTTTTTTTGACCAAGTGACCCTAATGTCGCTTGATGCAGAAAAGGGCTTTGAATAATACATTATTTTCACAGATTTTAAAATGGTGTATTTCCCAATTATATAAACACTGGATGGGTCCTTAATGCAATCACTCTTTTTCTGTGGCTGAATCCCTAATAGAGGTTTTGTAAGAGTGCAATACAAGTATAACAAAAGTGTTATACACTATGTAGTGAGCATCTGTACTGAATTTCTATGTGGATCCACTTGTGTAAGAGAACTTTCATGGCACATGTGCATGCATGCCATTCAGAGGCTACAAGTTTAAATGACACAAAGCCCAAACATTACCAGTCAAGGGATGCCTATAGTGTTCGAGGTTTTGAGAGACTATATATGTGCCACCACTAAAATAGCCCTGGGGATCACCACATTAGGGCAAACCTTTGACCTCTAACCTCAGAACTTGCTTACTAATTGCTCAACACCTCTCCCGTTTCTGGAATGTTCTCTCTTCTGGAAGAGAGCTGGAGGAAAGGTTATACTTTTGCTTAAGTAACTCATCTTTAAGTAGGTATGTATATGAATGTGTGTGGGGGGGATGAGCAAGAGAGAGAGAGTGAACGAGTTAGAAATATTACCCTTACGTAATGAAGAGGTGAGGAGAAATGGGGGTCAGTGGCCTTTGGCTTAAGGGCTAAACAGAAGCCTGGGGCGTATTGACTGTAAACATAGAGAGGAATGATCTCACTGATGGAGAGAGCTTGTGTCCTGATGCAGAGAGCAGTCCCTCAGGAGTTACAGATACACACACGCACACTCTCCATGCTCCACTTCAGCCAAAGGACCGTCAAAGTGAAATAGAATGCCTCCCACCCTCCTGCATTTATTGGCCTTTCAAGGACATCATGTCAACCAATCATAAACATCACTTAGCCCTCCCTGACCCAATGAGCTCCTCCGACACATACACCCTCACCCAAGGGCCAACGCAGCCATCCATCTCTTTCTGCATTTCCCTCAGGCCCTTAAAAGTTAAGACATAAACTTCAGGCCTCCTTGATAGAATTCTCAGTGATTGATGGTAATTGCCCGCACCTCAAAATGGCAGTCTTGAGAACTGTGTAAACCTGCCATTTCTCATCTCTCAAAGATATGTAGCCTTGAGCGGGCGTCACCCATCCAACCACCGGGAAGTCATGTCTCACACACAACTCAAGATTAATGTCTGGCCAGATGACTGAGTGTTTCTGTTAGTGCCATATTGTACTCGAATTATAGCTAGATATAGAATCAGGTTAGAAAAGACCATTGTGTGGTGTGGGAAGGTAGAAAATAAGAGTTGGTTTGAAATCTAAACCAGATGTGTACGAAGAAAGAGAATGAGGTTGGACAGCTCCTGGATGGTAATTTTTGAGCAGCATGTGTTTTTTTTTAACATGTCTGTGAGGTACAATTAAGAAATGAGTAAAATGTGGGTAGCATAGGAGACGGCAACACATTCTGGGGGTGCAGGACGTTTTCTTGTGTACGCGCTTGTGTGTAGTCAGGAAGAAGTAAACAGAAACAAAACAAAAATTGTAGAAGAAGGAGGACATAGGGAACTGAGAGAAAGTGGGGGAAATGGATTTTTCCACTGAACAGTGTGGCATGGCTCGGTAATTAATCCAAATCAGGTTCATATTCTGGTCAAGTTCCTGTAACAGTTTCCAGTCACATAACACTACATGATCAGTGACTGTATCAATAAAATACTATTTAAAATGTACAGATTAAATTTGACACACACACACACAAAACAGGCAACACAAAATAGTCCACCATATTGTGTGTATGAATCTTAAATGATGTTCCACTATGCACAGAGTACACAAGCTAGGGTACCATTATTTTTTCACCCTCTGTAGGGAACAAACACAGTGAACAAGAAAGCCATTTGGGATTCAGCCTAACTTGAAGACAGTAGATTTTTACTTGGATCTTGATTAAGAAATCCAGAATCAAATAGCTAAATAGTGATGAGGAAACATTAAGTTATATGACACCATTGTGTTGCCTCTTATATCAACCAAAAAAAGGCTTGGTTTGGCTTGCATGGCATCTGAGCCAGAAGGGTAACCAAATTCAGCATAGGTACTAATGTATGATGACTCACTAGGTGGTGAAAACAGTGACAAAATACTGGCTCCTGATCATGTCAGATCAAGCCCTAAAGCAGAAAAGGAGGTTAAATTCACACAGATAGATTAGGAGAATATCAGGCAAAAGGTAGTAAAAGAAGAAGAAAAAGAATAAGAAGCAGGAAAGGGGGTGTTAGAGAAACATATATGAGAAATGTGTGGAGGTGACAGAAGGGTGAACACAAGAAAATGAGCTGAGGTCCAAGGGGAGGGCTAGAAAAGACGCTTTCCTCTGAAGGAGAATATTTATAACCACAAGGCCGTGACACAGCAGAACTCTTGGCGGAAACTGTCACAACGTGACATCCTGAGTTCATATCACACTAACAAGGGAGAGTCCAGATCTGTCTCAGCCTGACGTCCGAGCCCTGCCTCTTCATGGGAACACATCCATCATCAGGCACATACCCCCCACACACTTAACTACGAATATGTCGCCTCAGCCAAGACATTTTCACCTCAGAAAAATCATTCTCATCATTTTGAGCAATATATAATCCCTTTTTATACCACAGCACTTTTGACTTCTCATTACCTAATCGCTCAGAAGGTGTTGATTTATTTTCAGTGGCTCTAACAGCAGCGTTGTATATGGCAAATCACAGAATGTGCTAATTCTAATATTTATATGAATGTGCTAATTCTAATATGTTATAGATGTATTGTATGGTGGACACATAATGTAAGGCTAATAATAAATAGATTTTAAAAAACTATTAGTATTTAACAAAAAATATGTAATTGTTCATTTGATGAAGCTTTTTGTAAGTAGAAATTTATAGAAGGAGTCTTTAGTATCAGAGCTTTTTAATGGAAAGTCTTCATTATGGTTTCTTGGTAATATGACAAGCTGCATTTTATTGTCTTATTAACTTCAGGAGAGAGAAAAAAGAAAAGATGGTAAGGGAACAACTGTTTATATACATAAAATCCTACTGTATACATTATATATAGGTGCTATAATGTAAGTGATAACAGGAACTAACTTGTTTCACTGACTTTCTAAACGTTAAACAAAAGTTTAAATGGATAAAAACCATTTTGGATAAAACATTTTTGCCAATAAATAGATAAAACATTTACTCCACTTTACATTGGGTCACATCACAGCACCCCATTATTGACTACTTTCCTATACCAGCATGCCGCACTGTATTTTATTCCTTACTCAGTGAAGGATGCCAGACATCCGGTTTCTCATGTAAAAGTCAGACTATTGTTCTACCAAAATTTCATGCAGGACTGTAAGCGGCATCAGTGGCAGTGTTAGGACTTAGCGTTCAGCTTGCTGTTGTTAGCAGGAGGTGTGAATTTGTGTAGGGTTTACAATACTTTTAAGACCCCTCCATAAAGCACACACTTCACCTCCCCCACTGCATACATATCAGGTTTTATTGACAGGTGTCTGCTCCGCTGATTGCTCCTGCATATGCTTTACAAACCCACAGGAGTTGCACAAATACATTGGCAGATGTTGGAGCAATAAGCACTAATGCTGAGAACATGAATCAGTGCCAACTAGCTTCAGATATGACTTAAGCAAAATACAGAAGGACATTTTGGCAAAACACTCCAAGTAGAAGTCCAGATTGTGACCTCTGCTTAGCTTTTTTTTAAACTGAGGAAAGATCTTCAGCAAGCTTCCTGGAATAAATGACATGAAATCTAAAATATAATCAATGCATAAGCATATATGTTAAAGCTATAGGTAGTACTGTTGTCCCAGTCAAACACACACATTGGCACACACACACACACACACACACACAAATACACACACCTCTTAACCCACTCTACAAACATTACCAGTCAAAGGTTTGGACACACAAGAGGAATTTATTACCTTGAAATTGAGTAGGTGCACCTTACAGAATACAGTGCCTTGTATAATTATTCACTGTAAACTCTGATTGATACTTTTCCAGAACTTTGTCTGGGACTTGTTTTGATAGCTCCTTGGTCCTTTATGATGCTGTGTTGAACAGGGATGTTTAGTTCCAGGAAATACAGTGTATTGATACTGAGATCACATGACACTTTAAGTGCACACAGGTCGACTCCAATCAACTAACTATTAACTAACTCCAATCAGCTGGTCGCATCAGGACTAATTTAAGGGTTTCACACAAAGAGAGGTGAATCCTTGTGCAATGACTTTTCAATTTTTTAATACTTGAATATTTTCAGCCATTTTGTGTAGATTCCTGACATATAATCGCAGTTTAGTCCATTTCAATTTCAGGGTGTAACACTACAAAATTTGGAAAAGTCAAAGGAGGGTGGGGGATGAATACATATGCAAGGCACTGTACAGCATAATGCAATGCATTAATGTCAATAACAAAACAAAAACTTTCATTAAATTGGTTTTACGATGCTTCATCTCTTTACTGAAAAACAATATGTGTGAATTTATAGAATAAAAGGCTGAATTTGTGTCAGTCTACTTCAAAACACATTCAGCTCAGCTGTATTAAATCCTGCTTTAAACCGGGCAGCATGTCATGGCTTTTCTCCCAAAAATGCCATCTTCATTGCATTTCCCTCAAAACAGTATAGTATTTGTGCTACAATAAAATGTAATAACTTTCCAATCACAATATATAGCATTATATATATATATATATATATATATATATTCGATGGAGACTCTATCAGATAAACCTACTATATACAGGTGCAGTTTGTAAGTTTTCAATTAATGACCGTAGGCCTTCTCCTGCTATGTACGGTTTTCCCTCTACTCTGTTCATCAGTGAACAGGACTCGCCACAGGGCGATCACTGAACAGAGATTAATAGGGTGGATCATTTCTCAGCCCAGATGTGATGTATTGGCATGGGAGTGTGTGTTATACTGGTACGAGTGTATCAGACACAGCTGTGTTGTTGGGATTTTTAATCACTTCAGTGCTCGAAGCAGTCTGACCACTCTCCTCTGACCTCTCCATGAGTTTCCACCCACAGACCTGCCACTCACTGGATGCTTGGAGAACAGAAGATCAGCAGTTACGGTAATACACATACAAGCCCATCTGGCACCAACAACCATGCCATGGTCAAAGTCCCTGAGATCACATTTTTCCCCATTCTGATGTTTGACATGAACAGTAATTGAAGCTCTTGACCTGTTTCTGCATGATTTTATACATTGCGCTGCTGCCACATGAGTTGCTGAGGGTACAGGGGTACAGGTTCCTATTAAAGTGGCAGTGAGTGTAAATTCCCAGTTTTGTATACATAAATTAAAAGCTTTTATACAAACTAGCACACAGAACACTGCAGTGAAATACTACCCAGAAATGAAACACACTCAGACCTTGTATAGATCATTGAATAAAGAGCACAGTCTCAGAAATTCCCCATAAGCCTTAGTCCTGCACTGACCACTCTGAATTAATGACTCTCTCACTGTATTGGCTACTGTAATGTATTGACCATTTCAAGGCAGCAGTAGCCATAAGGGCACATGCAGCCCCTAGATCCTACAGTAAGTAGTGGAAAATATCGACCTCCATTAAACAATGTTTGCTACAAGCCATTGGCTGAAAGATTGCTTTGTGACATATTACACCCTCGAGCAATAAATTGAACACTGAATGCTGAGCCAACAACTTGCTCTGTGAAGACTCAACCACTTTGCCTCTCTGCATCATTTAGTCTGTGGGCACCAGCTCTAGTCGCCTTTATTCCCTTACCCATGAGGGAGCTGCAATTCATTAGGTGTAAATCAATGGGTTTGTATATTATCTCAGGGAACTGTTTGATTGAAGCCACAAAAGCAAGTGATTTCAAAGAATCAAATTAGAAGTCATCAACAGATTGTGTTCAAATCTGTGGTTCAAGACCAAGATGCTGATTTCAACTCATGCAAAGACTGCTTGTATATAAAGTTTGCAGAATTGAAACATCTCCTTATTGAAAAATATGTGTGAATGTATAGAATAAAATGCTGTGTAGTGCTTTTGTTGTGGATTTCATTGCATTTCACTCAAAAGAGTGCAACATCCTGGGATTTTCACACACAACAGAATGGTGTGAGCTCTCTCTCGTTAAGAGGAGAATGGCCAGACTGGTTTGAGATGACAGGAAGCAAATAACCACTTTTTACAATAGTGGTGAGCAGAAAAGCATCTGAGAACATACAACAAATCAAAGATTAGAGAACCACATCTAGTTTTGCTGTCGTTTTGTCCTGTCAGCCTAGAACAACAACCTGAGACTACAATGGGCACAGGCTCACTGAAACTTGACAGGCGAAGATTGGATAAAGACCAGCTGATGTTTTTCCAATCTTTAACTGCCCACTTTCGTTGAGGCAGATTCCTGTTCTTGGCTGACAGCATTGGAACTCAATGTGGTCTCCTGCTGTTGTAGCCCATCTGCCTCAAGGTTCAACATGTTGTGCCTTTTTCATCTGACATGCTTTTCTGCTCACCACAGTTGTAAAGATTGAGAAATGAATGCGAAATCATGTTGATTATTACTAACCATCTACATCTGCAAGCTTTAAATACGCAACAAATGAAAGGAAATGCAGGCAA
Source organism: Pangasianodon hypophthalmus (assembly GCF_027358585.1). Classification (NCBI taxonomy): domain Eukaryota; kingdom Metazoa; phylum Chordata; class Actinopteri; order Siluriformes; family Pangasiidae; genus Pangasianodon; species Pangasianodon hypophthalmus. The sequence goes on from NC_069727.1 coordinate 7,774,676, forward strand.
GTGGGAAAAAAACAGTTTTGAACAACTTTCCTGAAACCCAAATGTAACAAAAAAAAAGCAAATTTAATTTCCCCTCAGTGAAATGTTTTGTTGATGGTTGCTGCTCTGCCCGGGTAAGAGGAAATGAAACACAAATGTCCTTTAACCCCAATATTACAAAAACAGAGGCTGTGTTCCACCAACATGGCTGTCATTGTGGCATCAGAGTTCTCTGGAACTGGCGGAGTCCTTTTATAGTCCCTGGTGCGGACCGGTTCTCTGCAATGAGAATGTGACCTTCAGTACACAGCACACTCTGTGCTCAGTGAGTGTACACTTTAAAAACCATGACCTGTGCCTCAGAAAGGGAAGTACTGCATAAAATGGCTAAGCTTTTTCATTTTTTCATTTTTTGAAAAGGAAAACTCGTGCTTTGTTGAAAAGCAGGCAGGTTCTTCACTGAAATGGGTCAGGGCTTTTGTTGAAGTGGTAAAACCAATACATTTTTACAACAAACAAATTTGCGCATGTGAATGTAACCAAATCTCTATTTATTCATAAGGTCTCAAACACATACAGTGCCCTCTTCAATTTTTGGCACCCTTCATTAAAAAGAGGAAAAATCAATATTTAAAAATAATAACACATTCAATAAGCGAGACCCAGACATTGTATAGTTTTGCTTAAACATGTTTTTTAAACATCATTTTTAAATGTACTAAAGCAGTGCAATTTTTTCTACAAAACACTGGTTTCAAAATTACTGGTACCTGCACAATTAATATTTTGTCAGGTCTATCCTGGTTACAATAACAGCACAAAATCCTGTCTTATAATATCTAGCAAATTTTGAGATAGGTTTAGATGGATCTCTGCCCACTCCTCCATGAAGTAGAGACATTTTGCTTCGGTTTGTGCATGTGGACTACAGACTACAGATTTTCAATATATAAATAAATATATACTACTTCTAATGAGACTAAAATTGTGAATAATTCTAGACTACACAATATTAAAGTGTATCTCAGCCTTTAGTAAGTAGTTGTGAATGGATTCCTGCAACAATCCTGCTCATTGGAAACAAGGTGCCAAGTAGGTCTCAGAACAACTGTTCCATCTGAGAGGAAAGTGTAAAATTAAACACTGTGTGACTATTTAGCTGAAAATGACGCAGTCCACAGTCCCAGAGGGACACTCAGGAGCAGCTCGAGCTGTTTTTGTGCTGCAATTTCCTAGCAACTCTAACACATATGAAATGCACAAGCAGGAAGCTGGTTGAGAGGTTAATGTTGGCATTGTGGGGATATTTTTGGCAGAATGGTCTTTTATGGATTTGGTTCAATTTTGCTCTTTAAAACTGAATGGCAGTGAAAATGTCACCTCACAATAGCACTTCCTGTTGGGTGGCTGTCTTGTCATTTAGCAAAAAAATGAACTGATAAAAAAAAACGTAATTACAGCCTGAGAATAAGTAAAAGGGTTTGTGTACTATAAATCAAGGAACGTGAATTTACTGGTGAAAAACAAAATGAAAAATAAAGTAGGCTAGAATCTATCATTGTCTTAGTTTGACAATATTTTTTATATTACCATTCTGCTTTTCTATGCCTTCTTGTTATAAAAAAGCTAAAATAAATGGAAGAAAATGTTAAATAATAATAAAAAATAATAATAAAATATGTGAATATTTAATCATATTGTTCATCATTTTACGAAACAACCACTAGGTTATTATAAATAGCTTGGAATATTTCATAGGTTGAAATGTAAGAAATTTGATTTTGACTTGAAAAGCTTGAAGTAAACAATAATTTTTAACAATACTTATCTATTCATAAATATATGCAGGTTAATACTAATGAAATAATTATTGTATATACATTTTTGTGCATCATTGATATCTAAACATTGGTTAAAACACAGTGATAACATTTTGTAACCTTTAAAATTCCCTTTTTTCCCTCTTCTAAAAAAAATCTAATTATAAGATTTCTTTTTATTATTATTATTATTATTATTATTTTATACAATGCTATTTATATTTGTATTAATGTTTTTGCAATCATATTATTATATATTATAATATGTTAGAAATTATATGAATAGTATTAATTTTATATACATTTAACTATTAGGAATATATTTTTTTAATAAAAAATGCCCAAGGCATCATAAATACTTTTAAATGAAATCAAGAAACTAAAAAAGAAGAATCAATAAAAAATAATACTTGGGTTTCTGAGGGCAGGGAAAACAGTTCTACAACCAAGAGCATCTAGTGTTCTACTTCAATGTACCACAACAGTATATGATACTTTATAGACATCTATCTACTGTAATTACACTGTATTTTTCTATTATGGAGGACGCAAGAGCACACCTCAGGACTGCAGATGCAGAATACAATCCTGCACTCTCTTTCAGTACATTTTTCTTTGTGAATTGGCAAAAATTGCAAAGAAAATCCATCCATCATGGTCTGCTAAAGTCTGACTCATAAATACCATGAGGACACAGTACATGCACTGTAAAAAGGAAAAAATAGCGAGTGAGAGATGAAGTGAGTGTGCGACAGTGGCCCAGAGGACGAGGTGAAGGCGTGGAGAGTAGATGAAGGCCGGCTTTAGTGCTGCCTCAGCAGCCATGGCTGTGTCTCATTCACCATGCTGATTGCATTGCATTGGCCTCCTGTCTGCCACAGGATTGATCTCAAAACCTAACGCTGCATTTAAAAAATGCATCTCTCCCTCCTTTCCCTCTCTCTTTTCCCTCTTTGCCACTGTGCTGTCTCGCCTCTCCACATTCACCTCACATTTATTTCCCCTACCTCTCAGAGCAGTCTACAATCCTATTTTTGTAGCGCTTTTTTTCTCCTCACATGACTACCTCTGCTGATTTCTCACTTTTATTTTCTCTTATTTTCTGCCAAATGCTTCTCATCTTTGTCTCTTTGGATCCACCTTTTATCACTGATTGTATAATTTGCTTCACTGGCTTTTATGCTTCAAGTTGTGTAGAAATTAGGGTAGATTCCTGCAATGAAAATCATGTATGATGTCTAAATGAGCAATGAATTAAGTGCAACTGAGGAATTCGTTTCAGCCATGTGCAGACGAGACTCCAAACACGAGTCCTTTATTTATATGTTATTGAGATCCTGACTCACTTCTACTGTTTGTGACTCATTTTCTGCTGTTACAGATGGTCTCACATCATTACCTTAAAGAATTACACTTCCTAAAAACAGTTCACACCCAAGTTTCACTCCTGCTTCAGTTGGTACTGTTGATATCTCACCTGGATACTGTCGATTTGTACCTTGCACCTAAGAGCTGCTGCTGTAATCGTAAAGACTTCTACTCTTCCCAGGATTCTTATACACAATCTGCTCATAGTGATCATCCTTTCAGCACACTTAGTACTGTTTATCTGTACTCTTGTACATCTGTATGCTGTAATGATTTATAATCCCACTATCTGGTGTGACCCAGAAGAGGGTGAGTTCCCTTTTGAGTCTGGTTCCTTTTAAGAATTCTTGCTCATGTTGGCTCAGGGAGTTTCATCCTTGCCACTGTCACCTCTGGCCTGCTTATTAGGGATCAAACTCTGGTTACAGATTTCTGACAGTGTGACAATGCCTACTGCACAAATACAAATAAATTGAATATTATTTGCATAGGACACACACCAGCATGTTACATATACACTTCAGTTACATGGACGTAAATGGCCCATCAAGGGGCTCCCAAGTGGCACAACGTAAAAGCATTCGCCCTGCCATCAGGAAATCACAAGTTTGACTCTTGACATTGCCGAGGGAGTAAAATTCACCATGGGAGGGATGGCATATTCACAGTGACACCAGCCAGTCATGGGCATCTGTGAGCTCATGTATGAGGAAGACGATAGATAGCACTTTCCTCAGAGTGTGCTACAATGTCTTGTGATGCAGCAGGAGCATCAGTTCAAAAAGATGTGGTTAGCTGGCTTCACATGTCACAGAGGAAACATGTGTTAGCCTACACCCTTCCTGGCTGGTAGATATCATATGATAGGGGACAACTGGCTGGTGGGTGGGAGTTGGCAGATGACCAAGCTGGGGAGATGAATAGGGAAAATCCAAGTATCTTCATATGTATTAATTATAGAAAATGAGAACAAAATGAAAATGATACAGCATTTTAACAAATAATGTGAAAGAAAAAGAAAAATAAGATTTACACATGTAAGGAAAGATCTTAAGTGATTTAATTTGCTAATGTGACATGTGACAATCTGTTCTATGTCTATATCCAAGGAGCACTGAAGTTTATCTCTGAACTCATTGCCCTTAAGAAGAAGGTTAAAGAACTGTTCATCCTTCTACAACAAAGTACTTTGGTATAATCTCCTGTGACAGATCCAGGCTGCCTCCAGTATTCGTGTCACCATGGAGAAAGTCAAACACAGAGGCGGTTTTATTCTCTACAGTAGAAAGCTCCTGACATGGTAAATACAGCTCTGTCATTTATCATAGACTCATCAGAGTGCTTGTAAAAGCAAGGAACACGACACCGAGCACTGAGGTGGGAACGGTGCTCAGTCAACATACACAGACAATACAAAGGAATGCCACACCGTCTTTGAAGTCCCGAAACCTTAGCAGGGAGAGGCGCTAAGATCTTCATGAACATGCGATGATGGTTTCATGGAGATATGAGACACACACACACATACACACTAGTCTATGACCGGTTCTTCGGGTTCTGCCAGGCAGAGTTCAGACTTGGTGCAGAAAATGGAGGAACACAATCTGTAGACTTGCCAATTCGATCTGGACAGCCTGAGAATGCATCTAAAGCGAATTCACTCTCACGGGCCGTGCAACGGGCCTAACAAAAATCAATACTGTAATTTTCTACTTAGATAACCCAATTCTTGCAGAGTGATTTTCTAATTTCCTCCAAGAGCATCTTCGATTATTCAATCAGGGAGCCCATTCTAGGCCACTCCGGCGCTGAGGCGATAGTTTTCAAATCTGTCTCGCTGTCTCACAAGTCAATCAACTTAACCGCCATGCCACCATCTGCACTTCACACTGCGGTTTTATTAGCCACCAGGTCGGTCCTTTTGGCGGACTTGTGCATCACTCTGCTCTGCCAAATGACAGAAAACCACCAGGCATATTTCAGATCAGCAGGATCCAATAAAGCAGAATTGTCTAGACGTATAAAGCTGCTTGTTTCTGCCTGAGCCTACATGGGGGTTTGAGGTCGGTTCATAACCACACTGTAAATTAAAATCCTACACATATGTGGTCTAAAGCTTGGTTGGAGTGGTTCTGTGTAATGTTCTGCTTTATTAAAAATAAAACAGGAAAGGGAGTGGGGGAAAAACATTGGTAGAAAGCTGCTGAGGTGTCAGGAGGATGGAGGATGGAGGATGGGGGGGGTTATCTAAGGTCTTTCAGCCTTGACTTCGGTGCAATCTCTAATGCACATTATAACTGGGCTGAGAACAATTAAAACAGAAAGACAAAATCATTTATCAAGCTTTGTGTTGGAGATAAGCTGCTTCCTTTCACTAATTTTCCAAGAAGGAGCGAGAAAATTAATTTGCTTTATCTAGGTGCCTTCAATTAACCAAGTCGCTGTTTCACAGGAGACAAAGAGCAACAGAGATTGAATCCCTCTTAGAGAACATACATTTGACAAAATGTGTCTTTTCAAATACGCAGGAACACATACTGAAGGAGAATGCTGCAAGGTTAAGTTTCATGCATTTCACTCTGGTTTGCTGTTGGGTGAGGTAAGTGTGAAGTGATGCTTTGCAACAGCTGCACGGAGCTCATCTGTCTCTCACAGAACCGTTTCCTCTTTTTCTGTCCAAGCTCAAAAATCCTCTTTTATTCCCTTGTCTTCTTTCCATTGCCAAAGGAAGTGAACAAACCATTACCAGACCTCCGTGTGAGATAAAACTACCTACAAGGCCTGCACTGCACATCTGGATCTGATGAGACATCTATAGGTACCACAGTTCCATGAGTGACCTAGTGATTACTGCATTCACTTCTGAGATGATCCACACCAAGCAAATAGCAAAGAAACAAGCAAAGGAATTACAAGCAGTTTCAAAACCTTAGAGTTTCATCCCAATGCTAGTTTTCCATCGATGGCATACTCAAATTTTTTTATCTCAGTCAGTTACCTCTTTAATTGTAAAATGACTACCAATGGCCCATTTGGTGCAGATTTATTTTTATGAACATTATTTAAATGTGTAGAATATTATTATTTTTTATTTAAAGAGCCATAGAGCTTACTATTCCTGAACTTTCTACCAACTTTCTACAACATTAGGTTCAGGTTGACATTATTTATAGGCCTTCTTATTTATCTATAATATCTAATTCAATGGATCAGTCAAACAACCTAATAGCTATAAGAACTCAATAATAAATATAATAAACGGATTTCCACCACTGTAACTAAATAAAAAAAAAATTAAAGACCCCTTTGCTCTGCTTCACGGACTGCGAGGCTTCCCTGGACCCTACTTTGAGAACCACTGATGCAATGCATGTCCTAAAGACAAAAACTACTGTACACACTGACAAGTCTTAGCACTTGAAGAAACAACCAGAGCACTTTTGAGTCCCATGGGAAATTGAAAGCATTCTGATTTTTTCCCCCATCACATTTATCCATGTGGTATAAGAGTGCACGACACCATGCTCGAGCCATTATTCGTGGCCAGTGGAAACACATGGGTTGATATTACATCCCCGTTGTAATAATAAACCCGTTTCATCTCAGGCGAGATGGATCGAGAATTCCGACAGCGCAGAGTCATGAAATTACATCCGCAATGCTGAGGGCATCTCTCCAAAAATGAAAATGAAATCCTAGAGCAAACAGGAGGACAGGGTGAAGACACTCATAAAATTGCATTATAGTGTATACAGTAAATGCCACTATTAAAGTCAGGCTTAAATAAAGACATCTTTTCATTCACATGCGCACACTTGCTAGGCCTTGCACTGATCAGAAAGAACTGTGGAGAAGTAATGAATAATAAGGAAATGGTTTGGAGAGTTTGAAATGGAAATAGTGGCAGGAAGTGCCAGTCTACGCAGTGCCAGCTGTAAGAATATTCGTGGTCATTAAAAACAACAGAAACTGTCAGAAAAAAAAACATGCAAGGAGAAGAACAAGTTCTCTAAATTCACAGATTGCTTCTCTAAATTCACAGCAGATAAAAACTGAATAAAACTCAATGTCTCTTTGGGATGTGATGAGGATTCAACACAGGAAGTAGTTTTCTGTGCTAGTTAACCACATTTGGCAAGTTGTTAGATCACAGGACTGTGGAGTTGGGCATCTGTTCCCTATCGCTCCTCATCAGTGTACTCCTAAGGAACTGAGGTTAAAGGTCACAACATGGGAGGCCTGGTTGCAGATGCACTAACCTGACTTACCTCTGTAACATGAATAGAAGAACCTAGCATCATCTGTGATCTCTTGTGAGGGTGAAAACAAGGGATTACTACAAAATCTAATGTTCCAACTTTACTCTTGAGCAATAAATAATAGATAAATTACACGAGTTCAACATTATAAAATTTAAGAAGTCAGACTTGTATGGTCATATAGTCTAATACTAATAATACACAGATGTCAAAGCTGTGTTGTAATTTTATAATAAAGATATCATTTATATGGTGAAGCATTCTGTAAGGAGGTATTTAACATTTATGGAATGAGTCTCCAGTGTCAGTGCTTTGTAACAGTCAGTAAGTCTTCCGCCTCGGGAAAGTCTTCAGGACAGAAGACTGCGTTTACTCTCCTGTGTATTTATTGTTCTGTTCTGTGTATTCTGTATTTATTGTCCTGCACACTGTTGTGTATTTGCATTTTATGTAGATTTGCGTACTGTTCTGTGGTGCACCATGGTCTTGGAGAAACGATATTTCATTCCAATTTACACAAGCTATATAGAAGAATGACAATAAAAACCCACTTGACTAGATTCTTGGTAACATAATTGATTTGCTTTATCGAAAGCATGAAAATTATAACAGGAACTAACTTGTCTTGCAGACATTAAATGTAAATATAAATGGATAAAAAATATGATGTGTTATACAATAATGGCTGTGGTATAAGATGAATAAAACAGTTTGGCATATGCTGCTATAGGAAAATAATCAACTGGTAATAACTGCAACTACATCCACTGGTAATAACTGCTCCATATCCACCACCCTGTCACTGTTTATCTTCCTATAGCAGCAATTCGAGAGAGCTAGACTTGTTAGTCATCCAAAGATCTCCCAAGGAACATTTTTTTTCTAAGAGTGTTTGCAAAAGATCTGCAACTGGTTTCAATGCTTCTGACACCAGCGCTTAGTTCAACACATATTTTTTTGAACACATATTGTTTGCACATTAAACCTGATACCTGGAAAGTCTCACACACCAGTTTTCTCATATACCACATTGCATACAAATCTCACCACACTTTCTATCACTCTACACAAATCAAGACCACCTTGCGGGAGGATGCATGAGGTTGGCGAGTCCAAGCACCTCAGACTCCAGCAGTAGCATCAGAGCCAAGTCAGGCTGTCAACACATTTTTTTCAGCTATAACCAATCACAAACTTCTCCTGGCGTTCTCACGTTCCCCACCAGGTTACCTCGGGTGACAGTATGTGCAACAGTATGTGCGAAAAATCCTGCAGTGAGTTGATCAGTAATGTACCAAAAACCATTTCTACAGAATTGCCTGGATAAAATGTCACAACAAAAAAATTGCCATGAGAGATTTTTAGCAAATCTTGTAGTTGAGTCTACAAAGGAATCATATCCAACAGAGTTATTGAAAAATAATCATCTTTGGGGTGGTAACTTTACATGGAGCCTCACATTGTTGATTTTTGTTGTTGAATATGCTGTTTTACTCCTCTTACACCACAGCAATTTACCAATGCTGATAACCATCATACTTTTTGTATTTATAGTTACGTTTAATGCAGTGAAATGGCCGGTGAAGTTAGATCTACATAATATTCACTTAAATTATAGCAGTTCACCAGTATCTCTGTTCTCTCTCTCTCTCTCTCTCTCTCTCCCTCTCCCTCGTAGTTAAGAAGACAAAAAAGTGCACCAGAAAGCGCAAAGTCCTCCATCCTGAAGACTTTCCCATGTTGGAAGACTTAACGTTACAGCTTTACCTGTTACTGTTACAAAACACTGAAATTGGAGACTCCTTCCAAAAACGTTACACAAACATTTAAACAAACAAGTGAGAAAAAAAAAACGTTAAACAAACGAGCTTTCACAGACAGCTTACATTTTAAAACGAGCACATTAATATATACCTTGGAGACGGTTAATCAACACATTCTGATTCATGAGTTTAACAGCAATGTGGTATAAAGCAGCTTAACAACACTGATGCTACATCCAGGATTGATGTCCGACACACAATATGTTCTCTTATTATTATTATTATTATTATTATTATTATTATTACTATTTTATAAGTAGTAGTAGTAACAGTAGCAGTAGTAGCAGTAGTTTTCAAATGGTTGTCCCTAAGGGCAGACTCTGGGCCGCCACTATGTAGGTCCTTCAAAACCCACTCCATTATATTGACTTGGAAACAGCCCTGAAAGAGAAAACTCTCAACTCACCAACTCTTGTTTTATGGCTTCCTTCAGTTTCCTAAAGAGGTACGGACAGAATGTCTCCACAGTTCCTCCCAACATGATGACACTAGAAAGCTTGCCAAAGTAAAATGGATGAGTTGGAATTGATGATGATGATCCAGCAGACCTCGACCTGGAAACCTGGATTGTCAGTGGAATTCATTCATTTACATCCATTTAAGAGAAATCCGAAAAATATTCATTACCAGTCCAGGTTGTTTTTTTTATTATTGTTTTCAGGCCATCATCAGAGTGAGTGAGCTGAATCATTAACAGTCAGTAACCCTGCGCTCCAACCAGCTCACAAGAAATACATAACCTGATACGCTAATAATAAGTGTGTGGCAGTCTGGGAAAAGCTGTCGGATGTTGCTGTGGCTAAACTTTGGAAAACAGACCAAATTGTGAATTTTTTAAAAACTTTTCTACAAATAATATATTTTGAGAACTCTACTTTAAAAAGGAGCCATAAATATATTTTACCAAAACGATGAGGAAATGTTTTTATTTAGATTTCTTTCTAATCTTGCCTTGGCATCTGCCTGCAAAGCTCATGTTGGGTAAATAAGGAGCAGTCTGTCTGCCTAAAGATGTCTAAAACATGCTAGATAAGTGTGATTTCCTCATGATTTGATCAAGGTTTTGTATAATTACATGCCATGCACAATCCACAAGTGACATTTACCTCAGGTAATGAGACAGAGTGGATGATGCTTATAAATCCATATGAGAACACATTACAAATTGTAAACTTATAATTTTTTTTTAATAATTTGCAAGTAATGTTGTTTTTCCATAGGTAGATTTGGTGTATATAAATGTAGAGGTAGGTGGGGCATTTTTCAGTGGAATTGGAATGCAATTTTCTTTCTTTTTACTTTTCAGTGCAACACGTTTTTAAAATGGAAAATTTTACTTGGTAGTTAAGTTTAGTTAAGGAATATTTGTTGTTTTCAAAACTATATATATATAGAAGAAAATGTCGAAATTTGATCATGTGAAGTGTTTTCCCAAAATCATGGCATTTATCAGTGGTACTCCATTACTTCGTCAATGAAATGATTTATGCGCAGGTTACACAGCTTAAAAAGTAATGACACTTTGGCAAGTAAGCCTTATACATTGTAGTGGTGTAACTTACAAACATCGTTTCTACATGTAGTCATACTTTGTCAGTGCTAATAATTTAAGACAATGCGTTGTATGGAACAAAATGTATGCACCAACTGAACTGTGGGATTGTAACTACAAACTCGACCATTCCAAATATCACTCCTGCACAGACTGATCTGTTCTAGTATATAGTTTCAGACAGAATTCTTAATTCACTAAATAGAACAACCAAAAAAATGATAATGCTCAGATTTGTTACCTTACTATTAGATTGCCTTTGCTATATAATCCAAGTTCATTTTATAATTCAACAGTGTTGCTTAAGACCTAGTGTAAAATACAATGCTGCAGTACAAAGCATGCTGACAAGTTTTGTCTTCTTGGGGACAGTGTAAAATCTGAAAGGGTCTGCTCATAATTTTAGGTGAGATTTTAGGGCTGCTGATGATTAGGTGAGATTTTTCCCAACAATTGGTCATGACTAAAGAGTTACAGTCCAGTGATTTTGGCTAGTGTTTCATTCCCTAATGGTGCCAAATAGCAGCTGGAGGGAAACATTGTGTTGAGTGATTTGCAGAATTGGGGGAACTTCTGAGAAGTGGGTTTCTCACCTCTATTCTCTCCTTTTGTCATACAGTGGGTCCCTCACTTGGTTCTTATTTCTGTTCCCTACTAACAGCCTGGGCTCACATAAATATAGCCACTCTTGTTAGCTGAATTTGGGCTTGAACTTAATGAGATATGACTGTTTTTCCAGCTACAGTGTGGTTGGAAATTTAAATTCCTCTTTGCCTTACACTTTAATGCCAAATCAGTAGACATGTCCATATAAATATGTCATCTTTGGGTAATTCAAATACATTTGACTTAAGCTTGTGGTGTGGAGGAATAAAAAAAAACTGCCTTGACCAGAAAATCTAGATTTCATAGATTTTGTATAATTTGATCAAGCCTGGAGCCTAGATCCACCTAGAACTGTATTGGCCTCTGTCAGACCCCAATCGCATCCAGATGCAGGGCCGCACACGCTCAACCAGGGGTAAAATGGATTGGTATTCGGCACGCTCCAGAACACCCTGAGCAAACATGACCCTGGGGTGACCCCTCCCCATACAATTGGCCCCTGAGGGTTTCAAACATGTCCATTAAACCTATCCTGACATCCTGAAGCTGACCTGCCTCATTTCAAACTCAATCAGCATACCCTGTACACGCCATTGCTATAGCCAACACTGTGGTCAGATGATCAAAACGGTGTTGTAGTTGTACACCAACAAAATGCGTACAAGTAAACAGACAGGAAAGGAATCAAACCTGAAAAGAGGCCAAAAGAGTCTGCAAAAATACTCCAGAATGAAATCCTGCTCTCAACAATAACCAGGACACACATAATCAGGGTGTGGGCCAATCCTCTGAAGAGCATTGCACATCCAACAGGCCTTTGTTTAGTTTACATTGTGCACAATGTTGAATATCTGTGCTTATTTCCCCTAATGCATTCCCTCTGCACTCTGCTCAAGAGCTTTGGCTTTCACACTCAGTTGGAGAAAATACCATGGCCATGGAAAATCAGCAAAGCTTCCATTTGTGTATGTGTATATGTGTGAGAGAGAAACAGAGCATAGTGGACACTGTCATTTGTAAACCGGAACAAAGATGTGGATTATGAAATCGGAACCATCAAAAATATGCGTGCAATTGGAGCAAATAGTGTCTTCTTCTTTTGGAAGGATTTGCGTGTAGACAATGATATGAATGACAGAATAAATGCTTAGATGTGTGAAAGAAAAAGGCCTTGTTATATGCTGTGCTTTTAGTGATGCAAATCCTTTTTCCATTTGATTCTGACTGGACATAAATTGAAAAATCACACCAGTGGGTAAATTATAACAGAAAACATATAGCGTGTGAATTACTTTGAACAAAAGTAGTCAATTTACAAACTTCATGATTTAATATCGCTTAAAGAAAAAAATCCACCCTGAATGACTTCAGTATTTTTGAAAAATATAAATATGAAGCACATCAGTATTTATAATTAATATGCAACATTCAGTCACATCTAATATTATGTTATAATTAACTTCTTAGTTGATTTTTAAAAAAATTTTTATCTTCTTTCCATAACATATTTGTCACTTTGGCTTTCCTACATTACTCACAATGCAATTCAAGTACCCACTGATAGTGGTGTCTGCGTTTTCTCTGTGTAAATGGAGAGGTGGTGATTGGTGTACTGAAACTGATAAGATTCCAAAGCTTCAACTTTCATGCTAATATTGCTGTCCTCAATTAACGCCCTCATTCTTGATATTTCATAGATTACTAACTAGCCATGTTGGTTGCTGATCACACCTACTACCTCAGCACAACTCAGTTTAAGGAGGTTAAACACACTTCATTACATAGTGTAGCACTAACACTTTCTGAAACTTCCCCAGCAATCATTCCTCAGATGCTGTTAGATTTTTTTATTTCTAAAACAGCTTTACCATGAAGCAAATGACAAACATCTAAAGGATGTAGTCAGTGTAATCCGAGTTGTAATCCGGGGTAATCAGGTCAACAGAGGTTCTAATACTATTAAACAAGAAAATCCTAGAAGGCAGAGAGAAAAAACACCACAAAACCCAACAAAACCCCCCACAAATTTTACCACAAAAACCCTGTATTTTATTTTTATTTGGTCTGACTGCTGCTTCAGCTGAGAAAGCAGGAAAGCATAACTTTCATGGGGATCCCGTATTACTGTAGCAAAGGGTAAAAAAAATCATAAATGCTATGGAGAATCTGTAAAAGTTGGCACTTCTGAATCAGACCTAAGAACATGTTGATTCATGCTATGGGAGTTCTGTTCACATTGAAACCATTATGTTTTACTCAACATGGTCTCACACGTATAAATTTGTTGTAAAAAGTTGAAAAATTACAGGTTAGGGCTAGGGTTAGTGATGGGGTCAGTGTGTGCATCTTTTCTTGTAATTTGATTCTTATTAAATCCAATGAAATCTAAATATACTGCACTTGTTCAGTTGAATTTCTCAGATCAGTTTGCTCCACTAAGCTACTCTTCTCAATGACTGATGGGCTTTACTGCATCACAACCACAATGTGGGGAAAAAAGGAGAAACAAAAATGTGTGATGGGGAAATAGAACTGTTGGTATGTACCACAGGGTATCCAAGTTTAACTCTTATAAGAAACATCTAGAGTTGAAATCACAAAAAATGAAATTGATATCAAAAGCAGGCTAAGTGAGTTTAGTTTATTTTGGCTAGGGATGTGCTTTCTGTTCCAATGGAGTAATTATCCCTGGTTAGCTGAGTAGATTGAAGAATTCACATTCTAATAGTTACAAAATGAATAATTCATACAGCTTCACATTCCATCGTTCCAGCTGATTTTACCATATAAGTTCTAAGACAGTGCCTGTTCCATGTACCAAAAATAGAAATGAAATCCAGTGAATGGAATGAAACTACATTTTAGACACACATGGATTAAAATCACTTCCAAAGGAGCAACAGTGTTTACTCTTCCTAAGCTTCATTACCAGGGGTTGATTGCTTCATTGGGGGTTGAGAGGAATCAGGCAAAAAAAAAAAGATTTTTTCTCCACACCTGCCAGCTCACACTGGAGTGGAAGTTATTCTGCAGCCACTACAAAATGATCTGAATGCTTGTCAAGAGCCCCAAATTAAAAACCACAAGTAGCATGGAATGCTTATCTGAAAAAGCACCCTCCTGCCTAATCAGATTGGAGCCTTGGAGAGCAGACCAGACGTTCTCACAGGTACTGAAGAGAGTGGAAAGAGCACCTCAGAACCAGCAGAGGCTCTTAAGAGTAGGTGGAACATTTGCCAAAAGGCATTCCACTCAACTTAAACAGCCCATGATTTCCCACTGGCCTTTACAACGTGACCTGAGCTGCTGTGGTGCTGTCCAAAGACTCATTTCTACATCAACATGGCTACATAATTTTTTTGAATTACAATAAAATGAGCAGTGGGTAGAGTCGCTGCCTCCAGTGTCCCCGGTTCAATCCTGAGCTCAGGTTACTGTGTGTGTGAAGTTTAGCATTTTCGCGTTGTGTCTGGTTGGGTTTCCTCATGCTTCTCTGGTTTTCTCCAACCTCCCAAAAAACATGCTGGTGGTTGGATTGGGTACTTGTGTATTAGTAGACATTATAGGAAAAGTATTTTAATAATTCACAGTACATTATTGTAAATAGGTGCTAACAAATAGGTGGGTTAATTGCTTTATTCATGAGTGTAAAGCCCATTTTACATTAAAAGCATGCATGCATAGTAGCATGGGGCATTCATTTCTGTGCTTTCTAGCACTGGTTTAGTAAATATTTAAACATGCATTATCACTGTATATGATCACATAAAGTTCATTAATCCCATGAGATTTTCAGTTCTACTCTCGGTGGCAGTTAAAAATTTGGATTTCAAATGATACCAGAATACACACTGGTACATTAGGCTACAGACAGCAGGCATTATTGCCCATTTGCTGTTTAGATTTTGGGCATACACTGTAAAATACAGCATGTATTGTATATTGCATTTTGTAGTGTTTTCTAGCTACAAACCACAACTGTGCTATGCAAAAAATATGCTTTTAATTTTATTTTAAACAGCTGCTCTTTGCACTGCCAGTGTCCAGTGTAAAGGCTATCATTAATAACAGTGTTGGACTCAGCACCATTATGGTCTGTTATAAAAATGGGCATAAGAGGAAACTGACAGTTTTAATTATTATTAAATATTCCATAAATCAAAATGTATATGCATACAATCCCTCAGGTGACTGTACATGGGGTTGGAGCCAGTGTTGACAGTCTATGGTGCAACCATAAGAAGTCATGAACTGATAATTAAGGTGACGTTCCTTTCCAATCATCTGGCTTTTGGGTACATGTTAACAGTCTTGGAACAAACATTGTTGGTGTATCAGACACAACACAGGCCAGACTTTCGTTACTCTGAGGCTTTAATCAGCCAGTTCCTGTCCGAAGGCAGGGATGTTTACTGGCAAATAGAACTTGAGATGAATCTGCACAATCTCCAAACATATTTTGTTTGTTTACTTCCTCATTCACATGATCAAATTTCCATTTCACTGATTAAATACAATTTTTTTGTTAAGTCAATATTGAAGTCTGTAATTATTTATATATTCAAACCTGGACATAATAAATTATACAAAGCTGTCGATGCTTGACATGTGTAAGATTTGTCTGATCATGTTGTACTTAACATGGCTTAAACAACTGCTATGCAGATGGGTGATCTTAGTACATGTTTATATATGTCAGTGTCCTGAGTGGTTTGATCAGCTGGACATTATTTACACCATTGTTTTACTAAAGCTTTGCTTCTTGCGTCTGAGTTTAGATCAAAACCATGCTGCGTCATTAGCAGACTTCCTAAACATTCAGACACGTCACCTTCAATTATTACCAGATCCATGAAAGCTGCTGAGTGTTCAAATGTTTTGGGGGGGTTCTTCTCACACCACCCACCACTGTCTCATCAGACAAGCAAATGGGTTCCAGGTACCACAGAATTTGAAGTCGTGGTCAGGATTTGGGTCCGGTTTAGCAAAATTCTTGCACGAGAAACCACCAAAGAGACATAACAGTATGTCTTAATGTATCAGAGCATCAATGGTAAAAGCATTTTGTTATCCCTCTACAAAAGGCAGGTCCACTGTAAGGTCAGTAATGGTTCTTACAACTGTATCAAAAAACAGCAGACTTAACTGTATTGTTTGAAAGTGTTTCAGTGTAACACATAGTCCTTGAAAACATGCTTCCTTTGAAACAAATACAGCACATCTGAGAGCCATTACCCAGCATGCTTTGCTATCTGATCCATATGGGAGAAACACTAACAAATGCTCAGCCTGAATCTCTCTGGCTGTTTATCATTACAGATTCTGGCATAATCAGTGTTTCATAAACTGGGCAGAAGCAGAGCCAAAACCTGATAGACAGAAAGTGACAGCCACCTGAAGGGTAAGAGAGGAAAGAGGGGGCAGGACGCCAACCAATAAGCGTGTAGAATCCCTTTGAGGGTGGGCAGCTTGTCAGTGAACAGTTATTTGTAGGGGGCAGATGATTACATGTAACAGAGTACAAAGGCATGCTATTTAATGGAGTGTCAAACAAATCTGCCACTGGTTCAAGGATGACGATTTACCCGACTGGACATGTCTATATTGTCTGAAGTAATGTAACCTCTAAAACCAGATGATAGCCCAGTGCTGAGCCAGCTGAAATGTATGAATGGATAAAATTGAAATTGCAATCTGATCTAATGATTTGCATGTTGCGTCGCTGGACTCTGTGGAAGAGATTCAAACCACCCGACTCTATGCAGTCTACAGGCCAAACCACTAACAGAGTCAGGGTAGACTTTTATTACAGTGCCTGGCATTTATACCGAAGGGGAACTATATGGGAGTAATAAAGCAGACAATATGGAGTGGTAAGGTTTTCTTACAGTCCCCAAAGTTCTAGGTATTAACCAGATAAGTGTGTAGAACCAAAGTACTGAGTAATTATTTTTAAAAAAAGATTATTAGTGCCAAGGCATGTTAGCCAAACTTGGCATGTTCTGTATATAAAGCAGGTAAGTGTGCAGTACAAATGCTGGTGCAGTACAAACACTGGTGCAAAAAGATGCTAAAACAGTTTAACTAACTTTCACTCAAAGATCTGACAGGTTCTGTGGATTAAGAAGAAAAAAGGAGTTGATAATATACTTCCATCCATCCATCCATTCTCTGTACCACTTATCCTACACAGGGTTGCAGGGGAGCCTGGAGCCTATCCCAGGGGACTCAGGGCACAAGGCTGGGGACACCCTGGACGGGGTGCCAACCTATCGCTAGGGCTCAATTGCACACACACTCACACATTACAGACAATTTGGAAATGCCAATCGATAATATACTTCATAATTAAAAATTTATTTAGAGTAGCAGTGTAACAAAATGACACTGTGTGTTTATCTGTCTCTGTTTAGTGCTCCAAATATCCATATCTGTACTCAAATTTAAACCCAAAGTTGATGTGGCCTAATCTAAAAGGTTTTTTTTTTTAAATTAAATAGGAACCCTAAAACTATGCCATAGTGTGGAAATACTAGAAAACTCAGGAAAAAACCCAGAGGCAGAAATGCGAGCACTATCAGCATGGTCTCCACAGTTCCTCAACCTCAGCTTCATCACTGAGGTAGTAGCCTAATTTAAACTACTAGGACCATGACCAGGCAGTTACTAAAAATGAATGAACAAATGCCACGTGTTCATGTTAATGTTTGTGGTCTTTCTTTGTTCTTCAAAGCTTCATATCTGGCCACTTATTCATGCCCGCATTAAAGTAAAAAAAAACTCCTGTTTGTGTGACTTCTTTGCTGTGTCCCACAGGATCTCAGTCCTGATGCACACGTTAGTCTAGGAACAATTACAGAGATAATAAGGACATCTTTTTGTAGGTTATTTGTATTTGACATGCAATTAAAAAGCAGGATGAAATCCAAATGTTTTTTGGAGACATACTTGAAATCCACAATAAACCATAGCAGTTATGTGAGCTGATGCTTAAATGTATACATGCACTTAATAATATATCTGTCACATTGCAAGACATGCTTATTACCATATACATTTCCACCTGTTCAGGAAGACCAAGCAGATGTTCAAATGTCTGTCTGCAGCTTATTTTCACAATAACTCCTCCTATTAAATACACACCCTGCGTCAGGCACTCTTCATTCTTGAGCTGGAGGCAACCTGTGAATGCCTGCCCAGTTGAACTGACAAACTCCAACAGGAAAGATAAACATGTGGTAAAACAATCAGTTAGTCTGTGTGTGTGAGAGAGAGGGGTGTTTCCTTAAACAAATTTAAATACAGTCATTATTACTTCCAGGGGATGCTAGTGTGTGTGTGTGTGTGTGCTTGTGTGTGTTTGTGAATGTGTGTGCGTATACAGACATGTATTTAGGTCCTTTCTGAGGACCAAATATTATGTCATCATGTCCTCACAGTCACCCAGTCCTCACAAATAC
Source organism: Pangasianodon hypophthalmus (assembly GCF_027358585.1). Classification (NCBI taxonomy): domain Eukaryota; kingdom Metazoa; phylum Chordata; class Actinopteri; order Siluriformes; family Pangasiidae; genus Pangasianodon; species Pangasianodon hypophthalmus. The sequence continues at coordinate 7,793,543 of NC_069727.1, forward strand.
GGTGTTTTACATCTTGTGTGTGTGTGTGTGTGTGTGTGTGTGTGTGTGTGTGTGTGTGTGTGTGTGCATGTAAGTGCATGTGTGTGGACCAGAAAGCCAGAAAGGCCCAAATATCATTACAATGATAGGATATTGTAAAATGTCCTAAAAATCACCTGGTCCACACACACACACACACACACAAAAATTAACATCTTTTATTTGTGTGTGGACATGTACATGTACTAATATCCTTTGTGAGGATCAGAAAGGACTAAATGTCATGACAATGATAGTATAGTGAAAAATGTCCTCACAGTCACCTGGTCCTCACAAATACACTGTTTTACATCTTTTATTTGTGTGTGTATGTGTGTGTGCACGTGTGTTTGTGTGGGCATGTTTTTCACAAGGATATGTATGTCTGAGAGTTTAGACTTTGTGGGGACAAACGGCAGGTCCCCACAAGGAAAACTGCTTTTTTATTATAAAATTAATTATTATTATTAAACTGCAACTTTAATTTAAAATATTAAACGAGGCAAATATTTATTTGGTTTCAGACGTTAGGGTTAAATTTAGGTGTATTCACAGCATTAATGCGCTGCACTAATTGTTATGTCAGTGGAAAGTCCTCACAAGGAGACTAAGAAAACATGGTCCAGTAGCCTGGTCCTCACAAAAAATACAGTGTTTTTACATCTTTCACACACATGTCTATGTGTGTGTGTGTGTGAGAGAGTGTGTGTGAGAGAGAGAGAGAGAGAGAGAGAGAGACGCGTGTGTGACCAGACGGCCAGAAACAAACAGGACACACCAGTGTATGGACACAAATGGTTGAGTGATCACAGATGAGGACATCAAATGGCTCCCCCAGGAACACTTTCACACGGGTCAGCTGTCTTTCTAATCCCACACACTTCAAACCAAGCAGACCAGCACTTAAAAGGACCAAGCTTCTCATCTCATATAACAGAAGCTAGTGGCTGCATGAAGGAACTACAGAACCGTCCTAATTTGTCATATGGTCAATGAGTTAAGACATATGCTTTACTGAGAAAGCAGAAGTAAGCTGAAGCGATCTGTTTTTGAGTCTCACACTTGCTCATAGGCTTTAAATAGGGACTGTCAAGCATCTACAACTCCAACGATCTGCACAGCGGAGCCAATTAGACCCGGGACGTCCAGTGGCTGGGATGCCATGACCAACTCTATTACACTGTGCTATTAGGTGAAGTTCCAGTTTTACATTTAAAAACAAGGTTAGTACTTCACACTGTACTTGAGACAGAACTGTCATTGCTGTCAGTCAGAATGGCTCGAGTTTTATGACATTCCCAGAACATGCAAACTTCAGCTTTAACAGCTTTCCCAGATAATGACAACGTGGACTGATGTAATCCAAAAGCCAAGGTCAAGAGTGTATACAAGGAAAGTGTCCGTGCTCCTACTTCACCTTGATATAAGTAGTTAAATTTAGACAATTTTCTATGTTTTTTTTTTGTTTAATCAGAGAGAGAAAAGAAACAAATGATATCCATTCCTTTTAAGGACTGAGTGTATAAGGGTGAAATAATACTAATGGTTAACTGCTGTAGCAATTTTATGACATTTAGCTAGCAATAGATAGATAACAATTGCCAAAAGAACAACAACATCAAGTTTTAGGTAGTGGAACGTCTGTGAAGCAAGTTACTTCCTGTTATGTCTTATAACAGCTATAAACAGTCACTGCCTCACCAGCCTCTCTTTTTTCTCTCTCTCTCTTCTGAAGGTAGTAAGACAAAATATGCAGCTTGTCTTGTCACCAAGAACCACGAAGCCCTCCACCCTGAAGACTTTCCCATGTTGGACAACGTACAGTTTTACGCCCGACTGTTACAAAGTGCTGAGACTGGAGACTCCTTCCAAAAATGCTAAATAAACATCTCCTTAAAATAACAACAATTAAACTCATATCAGAAATTACACACTTTTTTAATCTGTTTAAGTGGAGCAACTGCCATACAGGTTGTTACTACAGAAACAATAACATGTTTATACTATATATCATACCAATCATACTTGCAGTATGATGAAAAAAGAATGTATAAGTAAAGTTATGCTAATTGAAATTGTCATTGTGATTTGTCAAAAACATTCCTAAGATGCTGGCTGCTAATTCAAACAAACTTTTCAGGTTCTGACATTAACGTTGAGTCATTCTGATTGACAGCAGAGTGCTAACACCGAAGAACAGAATCTCTCACCCTATCACGATAACGATATCCAGGTTATCCTGGCAGAATTAGATGTATATTAATAGGTTTAACATAAAGCAAGGTTATTACTAGTGACTAAGTGATTTTATAGATAAAATTCCTGTTTCTTATCCTCAGAGTTCTTGGTAGAACTTGTGAAGTTGGTAAGTTTAGTTTGTGGATTAATATTTAAGTATGGTTAAAAAAAAAGTTATTTTTATTTACAGTCTTGTCTTAGGAGCTTCACTCTGAATTATTATTATTAGGTTGCTATTATATAGTTAATTTAGTAAGGAGTGTATTAGATTTGAGTGTATCAGTAGCAGTAAAAACTTTATGAGCAAATCTTTTTGTGTTTATAAATATTTGTGTCTAACTGTACATTAGATAACTCATAACAATTTATATCAGTGTTGGTGGTCTCCAGAAGTGCACCCCAATCAAAATCTAAATCTGCATTTTGTAGAAATTTGTTTCAAACTTGTACCTAAGAATTTCAAAATTATGGGCAACTTTAAAGTGAGTTACAGGTTATTTTATGAGAGCAGACTTGTGTCTCTTTATTGACTAGCACTGGCTTGCAATTGAATTTGAATTTATTTTTTATTAGGATTATCATTGTCTCGGCCTGTTTTCCTCTATCTATTATCTTGCCATGCATTGATGATGTCACAGTTTAGGAAAAAACTTTTTTGATGTTCAACTATCATACATTTTTCTTTTTTTGCTACATGACTCTGCAATTTCAGATTTTACTCTGTGCAGGTTTTTGCTCATGCCCTAATTAGAAGAAAAGAAAAAGCAGAGACAAGGGTGGGCCATTTTTCTTTGTCCTAATATATGTGTGTAGTTCTTTGGAGATGGATTCCAGAACACTAAATCTGGTATGCTTTGTTTCCGTGGAGACCGCGCAACCATAGCGATAAATGCCAGGTAACCATGACATGAAAAAAAAGGACACTCCCCTCCCCAAGCCACACATGCAAATGTGAAATAGGGACTTAGTATTCACAGATAATAAGGAGAATACATAGAGTGAACAGTGAGGACCTGTGATCTGAATCTGATGGTCTAACAGAGCGGAGGTGAAATATTGTAGGAAATTTCCAAATGCTTACATACAGTGCATATCAAATTAAAATAGTTAATTGCATATCAAAATTATACTGCACAACTATTGCACAGTAAAAGCGCTATAATGATGTTCATTAATGGCCTACAAAGGTATCTTTAAGATTTCTCCATCTTTAACCACCTCATACATCAAATGAAACCATTCCATAATTTGTTTTAGCACATTTTATTGCCTACTATCAGCTACTAGTAAGCTACTAGAAGCTAGCTACAGTAGTGATGGAAGGTCAGCTCCATATACAGTGGGGTCCAGAAGCCTGAGAGCACTAGTGAAAATGCTTCTATTTTGCATTCTTTTCTAATTTAATACAACAATTTTCATCATAAATTATATTACTGACAACAACTTGAGTGAAAAGTAGAATCTTTGAAATATTTACATGAATTTCAGAGTTCGTCCCCTTTTTTGCTGTAATGACAGTGTGCACTCGAGCTGGCGTGGACTCCACAAGTGTGTGCAAAATCTTCTGATCCATTTTAGATCAAATCCATCAGTGTCGTCTGAACACATGCTTTAATAGAAGAGATTAAGCATGAGGAAAGTCTGACCTGGCAGTTAACATGGTCAATGTCACAAATTTGCTTAGATTTAGATAGGAACCTAGAAATAGTGCAGAATCTTTAAATTAAATTAAATAGATATTGAACATTTCTGTGTTTTAAATATTTCAAAATCCTAAAACCTTCTGTTTATTTCCAATTTTAAATGATCCCAGATTTTCAGTGTCAGACTTTTGGACCCCACTATATGTAAAAAAATAAATTAAAAAAATATATAAAAAAAATCACTGACTTTTTCAGTTTAGTTCCACAAAAGAATGCAACAAACTAGCGCTGTTTGTAAATCAGCAGTGTGTTCTGAACAACCAGAAACTTCAGCAGGATAAAGAGATGTAGCCATAGGGACTTTCTGAGAGGAGATGAGGACAGAAACTTTAGAGACTTTGTCTGTCAGGATTTTCAGATGGAGAACGACAGCATGTTTTTGGATGCCTTTATCTGGACAGTTTGTTCTTGTGTGAGTGAAAACTACATTTTTAGAATCACTGACTAAACCAGTATACTTGGCAAATTTATTCTGTAATAATAATTTAAGACAAATTCTAAAAATACCAAAACATTCTTCTGTTTGGCATCCAATCAAAATTCCTGAGTGCATTGCACTTATGAATTTAATTTTACAGATCATGCAGTGATTTTATTTATCATATTTCTTCATCCCCCTCTGAAATTAATTCCTGGCTATGCCACTGAGTCAGAGGTGACAACGCAATGACTGTGTGTGTGTGTGTGTATCTGGAGGGTGTAAGTCCTCCTTCTGTCAGCCCTCAGGGTGTGGGACTGTACTATCTGCTATAAATAGTCCTGTCCCTGATCTTTGTAGCCTCCTCATTTTACACTCATATAATTGCCATCCAGTGCCTGACATTCTGAAAGCCTTTAACCTTCGCGTATAAACCAGCACAATAAAAGTTAAACGAGGTTGTCATGAGACCGTGCATGTGGTTTAGAAGTCATGTCCACTGTGTCGACTGGCGGTCAGGAAATAAGCCCCAATGTCAACAGTTCATCATGCGCAGGAAGGGCCGGTATGCCTGGTGTGTCTCACGCTCCTGCACCACATCAAACTCTGGCATCACGCCACAGCATCTGCCACATGTGCCAATGCGCCTGAAGAATAATTACATGTCACATGTGGAGCAATGACTGTAATTCATGTGCTTGAAGACGTTATCAGGAACACATGCCCCTGCCTCTGCCTGTGTATGTTTGCAGAGAGAGGGCGAGAGAGCGAGAGACAGGAGGAATTACAGCTTGTCAGAAGGGAAAGTGCAACAGGACTGTCTAAATTATGACAGGTATTAATGAATGGTAATGAGCGAGGCAGCAAAGAATGGGTGGGGATAGAGCTAGGAAATGGCAATGGAGATTAAGAGTTGCTTTGTATAAAGGGGACAACGGTAAGCTAAAGACAAAGGCTGAAGGTAGGGAAGAGAGTGTGACAGGAAGAGAATCTTGAACTTTCTGATCTAGGAGTTTTGGAGTTATACCAACAACACACCACAAAAAATATCACTAGCAATATATCTTGACTATAGTCAAATTTTCCCATTATTATGATTATGATAAAAGCAGATATATGATTATTAAAATGTATTTTTTCTCAACCTTGAAATAGTCTTGTTAATTTTGCTTCTTTCTTTGAAATAATTAATTAAACAAGACAATTTTAATGTTGAGTTAAGTAAAAATACTTAGCAATAAGGTCAGTAATCATATATGTTTCACAATTATTTGAGAATGAAAAAAAAATGGCTATATTCTAGAGACTTTCACATGCAAAGATACCATTTCTGCAATTTGTAGCTGACATTTGTTGTTAATTAATTTATTACATTTAGATCACCTGTAATACATAAGACACATTTTGTGAATGCAAAGCATGCTTAAGTGGTATTTTTTATTAAGTCTATATTCTTTACATGAACCTTTTGTCTGCCCAAACAAATATGCTTATATTTGAGATATTGCAGAATATTACTATGGATGTTGGGCAGCACTCTTATGCGATAGTGAAAATTCAAAATTCAAAAAGTCAAAATTATTACTGCCTGGCTTGCTGTGAGATGTCCTCAAACAACCAATGCAACTTGTGTAAATCTCAAATACTCCTAATAGTAAATAGTCACAAATACTACTAGTGGATAGTCACAAAATAATATGAAAATGATGGAAAGCAGGACGACAGCTTTAACAGGTGTTTTACAGATGTTTCTTCATTATTACAAGTAGCCAGGATACATCCATATTTCATCTATAACTTCCAAATAAAAAACTAGTAGACTTTATATTCGGAAAACAAAAAAAGAAGCAGTGTAAATTTTGCACCTGAATGTTTAATATTATATAAAATCATTCTGCTGTCTGTCAAAGTTTTGAATGTGTAGTAATACATTACCAATGTTCTAAAATTTCCTACCTGGGAAATATAATTAACTTATATTTTTGCATCTCTCTTAAGATAATAACTGTTGGATTTTCCACAGTGTCACTGACCTGTCAAATAATTTGAGCTACCATTGATATCTCACTATTCAAAATATATATCAGTTCTATATGCCATTGTATGTCGTTGTAACATCAAAGCTTCAAAGCACTACAAAGGCCACATACTTCTACAGTAGGCTCCGTTGGGAACGTCCACTAAAAGCATCTAAAAATGGAGCCTGAAACATGGGAAACAAGGTCAGATGTCACAGAGGTGGCAGGTCAGGGCCAGTCATCACATGCCCTTGGTCCTCACCGATGGCTTCATCAGATGTTAAGTGTTACGTTATCGGTTTTACTGTCAACACAACTATGAGAAGTATAGCCTACACTGGAACCTCTTAATAAGCCCCTCAGTAAGCCAGAAAACCAGCGTGTAATAAGAGATGGAAGTGTTAAAGAGCGGACATGGAGTACTTAAACTGGGACAAGTGCGCCCGGATAGAAATCGGGAAAGCAGACACTGCTGCAGCGCTAAGGCAAGATACTGTAGCGAGATACTGTAGCTTAATGATTTTATTTAGCCCGGGTGCTGATGGGAGGGTGATGATTTATTAATAGAGAGGGATTGAGCCTAGCTGTTAGATTACCATGTTTATGCCTAGTGGGATTTTCCTGCCTATTTCAGGTGTTGTTGAGAGACAGCATGCAAACAGGGGTCATCTTTCCAGCCTGCGCCCCAGCTCGGATTCCTTCCCCTGTGTACTAACCTTTGTCCTTTGCCCTGCACATCACAGTGTATTCCCATATCAGAACTAGGGTCATGACCTGGGATGGAAAACTTGAAGCGGAAAAGTTCTGGCACCTGATTTTGTGCCAATCTGTCCACTCCGTTGTGCTTGCTCTGCCTCTGTTGGCTGCTTTTCTCACCCTGTGGGTCTCTCACCACTATTATATGAAGGTGAGTCCTCTCCATTACAGGAATCAGACACTGCACTGGAGGGGTCTGTAATTAAACACATCCAGTGTTGGTCATTACCAAATACCATCCCTAATTGCCCCTTATCTGAGGTAATTACTGCCTAACAGGAGAAAATGACTCCATATCATGTGGCGAAAGGCTGTATGTGTGTGTGTGTGTGTGTGTGTGTGTGGGAGAGAGAGAGAGAGAGAGAGAGAGAGTGAGTGTGTGTGTGTGTAATTGTGTTAAATTCACAGAAAGGGTACTGAGGGCTAGGGGATGTGAGAGCTGCTTGTAATGCAGTGGTAATGGCCTGGTTCTGTACTTGAGCAGGTGCATTAATGTTAAAACACACACACGCACAGGCACATATACACACACAAACACACACACACACGTCTCTAATAAAAGAGGAGATCAGAAACATAAGAGGGCGAGTAGCTCTCTTATATAAGTTGTTGCGTCTAGTGCTGAAAGAGACAACACAATAAAAAACATGTTTTGGTTGGCTTGGGCTTGTTTTGGTGGACACTAAAACTACACACAAATACACACACACACACACACACACACACACACACACAGACAAGAGAAAAGAGCTGAATATCGGCTTTGTGGATGCACACACAGATCACGCAGTCTGAACGAATAGATTATACACAGATGAGTGAGCTCTAGCTCTATCTCAGCACTTTTGGACCTGCTGCTGCTCTAAGCATATCACACTGTGTGTGTGTGTGTGTGTGTGTGTGTGTGTGTGTGTGTGTGCGCATGTTACACAGTGCTGGAGGATCAATGACTTATCCTGTCTGACACCACTATGTCGATTCAGCATATACCCGAACAAAGACACACACACTGCACGAACTATGGCAAACTCTTGCAAACCATCTCAAGGTCGGTTCGCTCGTTACAGCAGCCCACGGGACCTAAAAGCCCATGTCCTACTTTAATGTCGTGCTCTGACACTAAAGGTGAAGTTATTAAGTAGCACAAAGAGTCACCACAAGCCATGTAGAGTCCTCCTTAGTTCAGAATCATAGTTTCCTGTTTGTTTTGAAAAAGGATGCTCATAAATGTGTCTTAATGAAATATTGGCTATTTATACAGTCTGTGTTGTTAAAGGAACACTCCACAATTTTTCTACCTAATCTCTTTAACAGTATCTATAGTGTACTTGTGATTAACATGGACAAAAATTTCAACATGATTCGCTGCATAGGGAAAAGAACAACAAAAAAAACTATTTACTCGAATCACTTATAATGAAAGTCTAAGGAATGTTGTTAGGGCAGTCAAATAAATAATAATGCAAAGCTAATTAAACTACACTACTCGTAAATTAAGCTTTAAATCTGTACAATTCTGTCCTTTCAGAGATGGAGATTGGATAAATCTGTGTACAAACAGCATTAATAATAATTAATAAGGCTCTTCCATGTCTGTCTCATCCTTAAACATTTCTTGTTATAGTGTAATGATTGTGGTTTTGAATTTGTGTTATATAGTCACATATTTTAAACATTTCTCACCCGAGTTCAACAGCTGCCCTTAGAATTGCATTAAAAGTGATTTTAGAACTGAATTTCTGTTAATTTCTTAGTAGAGGGAAATATATCAGAATTCTTCTTCCAGGTAATAACACATACATTATGCTACATACGCAGTGAGTAGAGATTAGGTTGAAAAATGGTAGAGTATTCCTTTAAACGCAGTGATTACTATTGGTGTAATTAGTATTATGCAGAATATAACCTTCTTATGTCCTGTGTCCCTGGAGAAATCCCTTTACTCTTGTGTGAATTGAAAAAAAGAGCAAAATTATATTAAAGTGTTTGTCTGTTATTAAGCACCCTCCTCCCATTATGCGTGTGAAATTGGATGGAAAGTGACAGCATGAGTGCATCTGACAAGCGCTAAAGTGAAGCACTCAGAAAGCCACAGTGCTCCTGCCTCACACACTCGCTCAGATAATGGCATTTCATTAGCATAGCGTTGGTCTGATTCCTACACACCACTGCTGAGGAAGACATCTGTTGTGTGCTTATCTTATGAGAAATATCTTGCGAAAACACTATGGAGTATGAATTTTACACAGCCTATGGTACCTCTTGTATGCAAACAGCTTTCCTCTTGCCTGCTAGGGAAGAATGACTTCTTGTGTTTGAATATTATGGTTGCATATTGAAAGGCAAAAAAAAAAATTCACATTCAAATGTTTAAGATGTCTCATCCTACACATTTCCTAATCTTGTTAGCTAAATAACCAATGTGTCACTTCATGCAGGTAAGTGAATTTAAATAAAAGCATTGTGGTATACTGAATTTAAATTGTTTTAAAATTATGAATTGATTTTCTAGTTTAAAACAGCCTCATATCCTCATGCTTTTTTAGTGCAAGCGGAAAATTTTCATAATTTTCATAGTTTTTTTAATGTTTTCATAATTCATTACATTATAGCAGTCTGTTCAATGCAGCAGTGTCAGCTGTTTGTAGATGAGGGTGCTGACATTGCTGCCCTGAACAGACTGCGATAAGTAATACATTATGAAAGTGTACTTGCAGTTTTTGAATTGGGGTATCATCATTTTTGTCTTGACCATTTTTCAAAACGTATGGTTAAGACCAAAACAAGATTTGTGTAGTGATGTAACCGGATATGAGTATTTTATTTGCCTTTAACAGATAACATGTTCAAAGCAAATGCAGATAACCATATGAATAGGAGGTGCAAGAGTGAAGTGAGACGTGAGGCACAAACTGAGACAAAGGACAGTTCAGTTTTCTGACCAATGAATGAAAGAGTCTTATGAGTGTCTTTTCAAACCTACATGCCCCTCAGTTAATGCTTTTTTTTTTCCTTTGTTTACTTATATGCATTGTAAATCCAAACCAATCAATTTCACTCCGATTTGGACTTGTTAAGCAAACAAATAGGTATGAAAGCATCCTTAAATATCATTCTAATGGAAATTTAATGAACTCCAGAAGTTATAGAATGTTGTTTTGCTATACCCTATATAGTGAGCATACAGTATATAGTGAACAGAAAGCTATTTGGGGTTCAGCCCAGCTGTGTTTTGTAGGGGAATTGACTAAAACAATGATTCCTTTGTGAATACAAGTTGAAGATTTATTTATTTATTTTACATGAATGCTAGGTACCTAAATATTAGATACTATAGGTAAATAATTAAAATATATCTAAAATGAATGCGCTATGCTCATTACTTATTTTGTATCCACAGTCATAGTATTATTTTAAATCCAAAGTGCTAGAAAAGAGACACACACACACACACACACACACAAAAGCATGAGGACAGAAACACTTTAGCAGCTATGTGGATGTCAGGGTGCTTGTTATTTCTTGCCAGCTCTCTCCAAGTGCATGAGTGATGTCTCATGTCTCCACCTCCCTGTGGCCCTATTAAGCAGCACAGCCTGTCCAAACGTCTCTGCTCCAGCCGCCATGGATCTCCCTGCTCTGCCTTCACAACCTGAACAAGGTCTGGACAGGGCTAAAAACCTGCCATCCCCCAACTGTCTCAAATGAAACAAGAGCGCCGCTATGCTCCAGTACAGTCCCTCTGCAAGGTGTTCTTTTCTGCCAGAACCAAATCAATATCGACTTTCCGCCTCCGCCTAGTCAAAGTGACCATCAGCTCCTGGTCATAACATCTGCCCGAGGGCTTTAAGTCCCCATTCATCAAGATCTTTCATAATATTTACAGCATGCAGCAGTATATGAGATCTGCACACATGTCCCATATGGAAGGGGGGGTGGGGGGGCGTTGGTTTAACAGATGGGAGAAGTAGACATGTATAATTGTCTCCCATAATTTCTTGCTCTTAAAAGATTTCAAGGAGTCTGTTGCTACTCTGTTCGTCACCATAAATGTGAAATGACATGGTAGTATTTTGGTGTCGCAGAATCTGTGGGAAAATGTGTAGAATTTAGTGGATGATTTAGCACTTCAGCTTTATAAAACTATACAGGGCACAATGCCAAAAATATTCTGAATAGGAAAAATCCTATCAACTTGATATGTGCAGCACATGACTATCAAGGCACCCAAGGCAGCAATAAAGAACAAAATATTTCCTCCAACCTGTACAGTTCCTTCCAAAAGCTAAATAATATCCTCCATCCAGAAACATCCCCTGGGATTGTTTGTATGAAACTTTCCGAAGCAAGCTCCTGCTGATGTGGGATCAGCTCTTTCTTTCATACCTTAATGAATTCCAGTGCTGCACAGGAAGCTAATCCAAGATCGACAGTGACTGTCTTCCACTGGGATGCATGATATTCTGTATAGGTTATTGATTTGCACTGAATGGAGGTTCACTGAGAGAGTGTGGATTATTGACAACACTTCTTGGAAGATGTTTATAAGAGAAGAAAAGACCAGACAAACCAAGCGGAATAGCTGGAAAACAAAACAAGCTGTGGAATTTCTAAATTTCTTAATTTCACTTTACTGTACATGAAGCACTTTCATCTGCCAGGACTTATCATGAACGAGAGTTGCAAATATCCCATATGAAAATGTTCATAGAAGCCTGCTGGACAAGTAGGTTCAACAATCAGAAAAAGAGAAAATAAGCCCTAACTTATCAAAAGAAAATAAAGACACTAGACAGACTTGAATATCTTTTACTCGTAGCCAAAATGTTGGCCAACGACTTTCGCTATGGGAGCAAACACAATGTGCTCCAGTTATAATAATCATAAACTTGTTTGTCCCCTTAGTCTGTACTGATGCACGACTAGCTAACTAGCTTGCTTATGTTACTACTTTACATTACATTACCTTAGGTACCAATGCTTTTCCTAAGCAAGGTTTCCTTCTTGGGGCCCAAAAGATTGGTGAACTGTGGGCTGGGACATAGCTCCTTTAATCAGCATATAATCTATTCTAATTTGGCTTGCACTGATAACCCCCATCACCCCAGGACTGTGAAAAAAAACTACACACACCAAACAAGTGGCCTTTCACACAGCTAGCTCCTATTTATCTTTCTGAAGAGGCTTTCTTATAATTGGAGGCCTCTCACTTTATTAAGCAGGAGAACGGATATGCTGTCTATAGGAAACACGGCCCCACAGTCGGATGCTGAGCCAATTAAGTGTGTGACACGGATGCGATTCAAGCGGTTAAAAGACGAATAACTCGATTACGCTGGCATTAACGCTTGATTCGCTCTCGAAGTTCCTCATCGATAGTATTGACCGCAGACTTGCATTGGAACAAAAGGGAAGTTATTTCTGACACTACAGCAAAGCTTCTCGTCTTACTCCTCAGAGAGTCCCATAGAGGGGAGGATATGAATTGATAGACTGTAGTACCCATGTGCCCTCTCTCTCTGTTTCTGCTTCCCTCATAAATGTCATCCCACTCTTTCTACACATTAATCTCCATGAGGCCAAACGGATTTTTCTGGGGCTGCTGGCTCATGCCCCACTGGACAACAGGATGGCAGGTTTTGAGGACTTGTGTGTATGTGTGTGTGTGTGTGTGTGAGAGAGAGAAAGAGAGAGAGAGAGAGAGAGAAAGAGAGAGAGAGAGAGTCCATTTTTCATACAGACGAGACTACAGCAGCAGGGGTACGAGTGGGAAAATATGAGGGGTATTATGAAGGCGGTCATTCCTGCAGTCAAAGGCAGACACAGAGGAAGCATGGATACCGACCAGCACAAAGAAGAGAATTGCAACACTGTGTGACAAGACAGCAACCACATGAGAAAAAAAGACTCAATCAAACAAATTGAATGCGTGTGTGTGTTTATTTGTGCATCACAGGATTGCGCACTGCTGCGATATAAATAACAACCAGCAGAACCATTTGTGCTCCAACATTTGATATCTTATAAACAGGAACAAATGAGAGAGCATTTGACGCTCAGGAAAAACAATCTGACATCACTGTACAAACACTCCATTGAATACCGGCCTGCATCATGCCAGGAACTGTGTGAAACTGCTGCAGTGTGAAGGAGGGGGTTCGAGGGCAGTCTCGCATTGCACTTGGGTGCTGAAGTTGAATTGAAGCATAATTGGGATTCGTTCCTTTGACACTGACCTATAGCTGCTTGCATAACATCAGATGAACTCTATGGCATACGCCCAAAATTAAATACATAGATCTCATTGGTTGAGGGCTTAAAACAGAAGATCATGACCTTTGGCTGAGAAATGGCTTCAAATGCCACAGCGATTTTCCTTGATGCTAAGTTTAAGGCGGCTTGTGCTGGATTACAAGACTTTATTTTGAGCGCAAGATGAAACAACATCAGCAAGTCCAGTTTGTAATTAAAGAAGCATAAAAGTGTTGCGTCAGAAATAAAATATCAAGCATAGATAATCGCAGTTCTGTCCTTAATTTGGTGCAAAAAATACTAACGCATGCATTCAGGCCTTTGTGGCAGATCTATTCATAAATTAATTAAAATGTAAGATGAATGAATATAGCTTACATATCAATATATAGCCTCAAAACCTCCATTACTTTTTTAGAAGGCAAAATGAATGGCTAAATCCTTTAGCAGCAGCGTGTCCATAGCAACAGCAGAACCATCTCGTCTCCTAATAAATGAGGGGTCAGAACAGTGTTTTATTTATCTGTCACTATTAATGCTGGAGGAACTGTGAGACTGTAAGAGTGATGCTCCTGATGATGCAGAATAGCTGCACTCTAAAAAGCTTAGATGAAAAAAAAAAAAAAAAAGTTTGGCAGGATGTGGGTTTCTCCAGGTCTGTGTTCACGTCGGACCCTGCCACAGCTTCCCCCCCTAACATTCGCTCTCTCTCTCTCTCTCTGTCTCTTTCTTTTTCACCATCTCAATACCTTTTTGAAAATAAGAAGGTTTAAGCACCCAAGAGGGCTAATCTTGTGAAAGAGGACAAGGCTATAAGTTTCTATAGCATAGCTGCCTCTCTCCTCCTCTTCTCTCTCTCTCTCTCTCTCTCTCTCTCTTTTCAAGATGTCAATGGTTTAAAAAATGACTCCAATGCTGAGAGGCAGAAACCATTACTCACACACAGTTGTACAGGCATTACCGAAACCCTTCCCCCTTCACCCTCTCAGACCTAGAAAATGTGCTTTTAATTTAATAAGTCTTTTCTTAAAATGATTTTTGTTGCATAAGTTCAGCATCCCCCGCATCTGGCAAGCTGCAGATTATTCTCTTGGTATCGTATTATTCTCTTGGTATTGTAGTAAATGTTGCCGTAAGTGATTTTTCCCTAAGGACTAGCTGAAATAAGCAGTTTTGGGATGAACAAAACACCAAGTGGTTAGTGTAGAGTTATTAATAGGTCATTCCTGGTATTTGGTGCCCTTTGGAGATCTGAAATGATCTGAAAATTACACATAAGTCTTTTGTGGTTTAATAACAAAAGGGATATATTAAGGTTTTCAAAGGCATGTAGGTCAAGATATAACTTGTAGGACTCACACACACACACACACACACAAGGTTTTAAAATTATATTTAAGAGACTCCCTGTCGGGTGGTCTGATATAACTGAGTGGACCATAAAAAGACGGACACTCTAATATCAAGCTAGCCATTACACCGTGTGTTCAATGAGATGGTTTTGTAATTATGAATTCTTATAGCATTTTCTTATTCAGGGCAATCTCAGCAGAGTGGACATGTTATGAGTGAACACATCAGCCTACTAAGATAATATGAAAGAAATGGACAATGATAAGTGGGGCTACATACTCACCTTCCAGAGCTGTTATCCTGATGAAAAAAGTGATGATATGATTAAAAATATTTTTTTTAAAAACAGAGTGGACTCTCAGTATCTTGGTAGACAGGTTAATTAAGGAAGAAAACACTCTGAAGCAGATTATTTTCCAATAACAGCATTCTGAAGTGTTTTTATTCCTCTTATACCACAACTATTACAATTTTTAATTAGTTAATAAACAATGTCATGCTTTTATACTGTTTGTAGTTACATTTAATATTGTCTGCTAGACAAGTTAGTTCCTGTTATTACTTACATTATAGCAGGTATAAACAGTGGTTCCTATATCAGTCTCTCTTCTTTCTGCCTATTGATGTTGAGCAAAAATGCAGCTTGTCGTGTTATGGAGAAACTGGAAAGTGCAAAGACTCTTCCATGGAGGAAAACTACAAAGTGCTGACTGATACTGGAGACTCCTTTACTAAATGTTAAATAAACGCTTCCTTACAGAAAACGTCACCATATCACTGATTATAGTTTTACTCTGTTAAACACCAACACATTTTTAAATCAGTTTATGATTAGTATTATCACTGTTAAAACATGAAAAAAAGGACTTAATCTAAAATATTAAACAATTTTAGAAGGCTTATACATCTGTTGTTTATAGAAATATGATTTAAAAAAATCTCCAAGGGTGTGGAAAAACCACTAGACTAAAAAAGTCAAAACAGTGGAAAATGTATAAAATTTCCATTTTTAAATTGCAAAAAGTGTTACTAGTTTTAGCCAGATTATTAGAATGGACATTATTTAATAGTTTACACAATAAATACAATTACATATAATGGAGAGACAAAAAGCACCACTGGTCCAGCATAATGCGTTTCGGTTTCGGCTGTTTGTCTGTACATATGCCCATACATAGACATAATAGGCCATTAAGGGTCATTTTTATAATTGATATTACTACTGTGGATTTACAAACACTAATCGTGTTAAAACTATTAATTGACATGATGGGATTTCGAAATATTTTGAATATAAGTAATCACAATAATGCCTGAAGTTTTTCTAAGATGGCACTTTCCAAGATTAAAAAAAAGCCTTTTTTTTATTTCTGCAGAGGAAGTATGCAGGAAGGCATGCTTATTCTTAGATATTTTGGAGCAGAATTTGGCAGGAAGCTTACATGCATGGATTTAAAGGCTTGTCGTCATGGTGATTTGTCTCGACGCCCATGTGATCTGGCCCCCCACATCTGTTTTTCTTTCTCTTCCCTCTCTTTAATCTATCTAATTATTTATCATTAATTATTTATCTCTCGCCACTGCCATGTGTTAAAGTGGGCCATTCATCAGTAATAGCAGAAATATTTCTATGTTGAGTTTTGATTTATTTATTTTTCTTGAGTGGTGAAAGTGATCAGCATCAGTGCAGAATTTTCAGGGTTTAATTTTATTAATCTAATACATGCATCATATTTCCTGTTATCTTAAACATATGTAGTAATCATATTAGTTACTCCCAGTCCTGATAGTCCCAAATGCCATCACTGTTCACAAAGTGTGCTTCAGGTGCACGACTTTGGGCCAACATTGCCCTCTGCTGGATATCTTCAGCGTTGCATAAAAGATCAGCCATTTTGTATTGGTTTTTACTGTTCAATAATTTAAACACAGACATTAAATCCTACACTGATACACAGCACAATACAAAAAGGAATATAATGAATTTCATACACTTCATTTCCACACACATGGAATTGCCTCTTACAGCAGCAGTGAAGACGCCAGCTGTAATGCGAGGCATGTGTGTGTCCAACCATATAAAGGCTTTGCAATGCTAAGCATGACTGTGGTGGGGTGTGGAAATGATCTGTGTGTGTAATGATATGCATAGCTCTGTGTCAGCTGAAGTTCGATACAAAAAGACACATACCCACACTTCCCCTGGGCAGTAATATGCCGAATTGTGTGCAGTTCTTGCTCCAGGACAAAAAGGAAAAAGGAAGAAAGACAGAAAACAAGTGAGAATGAGAAACAGAGAAAGCACTGAAGAAGGTTCACCATCGACTACCGGCCTCTCTGACGCCACCACTCACCACAACAATTGCCAGAAGAGAATTCTATTAACCACTGACCTGAACTTAGATTCCCCACTGTTTTCTTCACTCATGTAATTCTTACTATTACCTCTACAGACTAGCAAGCCAGAATGCAATATTCTCCAATAAGGCATTACACAAATCACTAAATTCCAGGTATGACTCACATATAAGTCCTCAAAACTGTGCTTAACTATGACTTCATCTCATTTTTAGCCCCTTAAATAAAAACGCCAACAAGTAGTGCAATGCCTCATATTTGTCTCAAGATCATAAATTGTGATCTAATGTTAATCAGTAATGTAATCAGTATAATGTCCATCCTCCTACTGCAAGACATTTTATAAATACAGACACTGTTTATGTTACAAGTGGTAAAAGTATAGGCTTACACACAAATGTTGCATTGTATACCAGGATCAAAATTTTACTGAGGTCTACATTGTGACCCAAGTCATATTTAATGCATTACAATACTGATTGTGTACTACACCTGCAATGACTAATTTCTAATCTCTGTTATATTTCCGTTCTTCCATAAATTGCTCTGACTCAGGTAAGACCAATTAATTCCATAGAGTTAAATATTTTGGGTTACAGTTACCGCTTTCTCTTTTTCTGATTTACTCTCTCCACGGTGATAAAAAGCATATATTAATAAAGCATGAAAAAGCATACATTAAAACTTCCATGTGGCTTCCCCGCAGCTAGCACAGAGTACATCAGCTACCATTACAGTGATCAGCTAACTTTACCACAACTAGCAATGTTACAAGCTTTGTCATTATGGTTTATTATGTGATTGTCAGATCACTGGCCAAAAAAGGTCAATTCAGTCCATTTAAATTAAATAAATTTAATCTATAACATGATAAAGTATGACCTCGTGGCTAGTTATGACAATGAATATACTCTTTCAGTTACTCCTCTGTGTCTGTATAAGAGACAAAAACTGCCCTTGACAACCAAATTATTAGTGCTATAAACACTTCCATAGTTCCCAGCTAAATTTCTGCCATGTTTAGATTGCAATGATTAATTTAGGATTTATAAGCATCAGATATTTTCATTGTACTGTTATTGTTGAGGCTAAAAATAAGGTCAGGGATTAATAAACCATGTAGAAATAAAACATTACGTAAGCCTAAACCATTTTGCACAGCTGTGGCTGGAGTAGTGTAGCGCAGCACCTGTTACTCCCGAGTCAGACCCGTTTGTTTATATTCAGTCTTTGATTATGTGATAAAATATCAGGGGAGAAAATTGTTGGATGTCTTTCAAAGGTCAACTAAAGGTGTGGAACAAGCATTTGGGTATTACTATACCACCTTTTGCACTGTGTACTAATTCGTTTTTGTGCCTCTTTTTAAAGAACAACAGAAAAGTCTTACATCTGCTCTTCAATCATACTTTAGTCTATGTTTTTTTTCTCATAAATTTTGTTCAATACCAATACACACTCAAATGTGAAAGAACTCAGGAAGTTGATGTAAAATGATGAAAAATGGCTAATTTTAAAAGAGCTTTAATATCATATAATAACGTAATAATGTAGATAATATCAAAAATACTTTACAAAAACAGTGATTTCCAATATTGGCCCTGCAAATTCTTAATAATTTCTTCATTTTAGACTTCTGTGTAAAATTTTTTATGGTTAGTTAATCAGCTCCACCCTCAGTCAGTATATTATACCCGTTAATCTCTTCCCCCTTTCTTCCCTCAAATGCAACTCACATGCCATACATATGCTGCATTTGACTTAATTCAGAAGTGAGAAGTCTGAACTTGGACTTATGTTCGAGTTACAAAGTGGGGAAAAACAAATTGTGTTTCTGTTAGCCACGAGCTAGCCAGCTAACATAAGTGGTTATTAGTTTATGATGTATTTACTTTCTCAAAACAGCAAACTGTATGGTCAGTGTTATAGATTTACCCAAGTAATATGTCAGTAGTGATTGATCTAAAGTAGATACTACTAAAAACTCAGTTAAAGTAGTGAAGTAATATCTCATTTATGGTTGATGTGAGCAGCCATGTTGACATGACATCATATGCTGAAATTTGGGTGGAGGAGACCTTCCAGACATTCTGAATAGGAATTCTGAGTTGAGGAGGAGGCTTTTTTTTTTTTTTTTTTTACTACATGCAGGTCAGATTTTGAGTTACAAGCTTTTGTCAAATGCAGCAGAGGTTTTAACATAGAAACAAAGGTCTTTTGGGTGTTTTCTTTTTGATTGCAATTCACCTGACAGGCAGCAGAGGGCTGTAAAAAAATACCAAACCCCTCCTTTAACTCACACTGTAACTATTTTTCAACATCTCAACATGTGTCAGTGTTTTTTGTACTGCAAAGTGTGCAAAAAACATCTCAGTACTCAAGACCCGATCATATCTGATAGCCTATCTAAGACACCGAAGTGATGTGCCTAAAATCCACAGGAAGCAGGAAGTGCATTACAGCATGATACTGCTCAAACACAAGACAAAAGTCACAAGCATTTTTTTTCTTTGTTCTAAGCTATAACTAGATATCTGAAGCAGAGTAAATCATCCAAATAGGAATCGTTTACCGTTTGTTAATGCACAAGCTGCTTTTTACCTTGTAAGCTCTCTCTTTACGGCCTCAAATTTGAATTAAGTTGAGATACCACTTTATCTGAGATGTTAACAGGAGGCTAGGTGTATATTTATGGATCTCTACAATTATAAGTCAAATCCTATTAATATCATTTTTAAAAGTAGTTCCTTAAAGGTTCTTTGAATAGTTAAGGGTGTTAGGTACTTGGGATATTTTCTAAAAGGAAGTGATGCTGTTGTACATTTTTTACATAGAACCATAAGAACCAAGGAAACCTGAAAGGGTCTAAATGGAACCCTTTTTTCCTAAGAGTGTACATGATTTTGTTGGTTATATTATTGACAACACAATCTCGAAAGACTTGTACAAGGGTCAAACAGATACTACAGATGAGGTCAAACTGAATATATATATATTTTTTTAAATACCATTTTTTTTTAAAAAAAAAAGCATTTCTCTTAATAAGCTTTTCTTTACTGATAAGTTGGCTAAAACTATACTTCAAAAAAAAAAAAACAGACACACGATGACTTCCTAGTTTAAGGCTATAGTAATGCATACTGTGACTAGAAAGCACAATGATGTCCATTTCCCCAAATACAGTTCTGTCAATACAGTCGAGTGTAATAAAATTGCTATGTTTAATCAATAACCTGTTTAAACCAACAAACTCAATTCCTCTGCACATTATTTTGTCTTTAGAGTCGCTTGAGAACAATGTTTGGCAGACTTCTTGAGCAGACCCGACCTGGGAAACCAACATCTGGAGTACTTGATCTCTCAGAGGGCCTGCATGTTTCTGACACATGTCCACATGCTGACAGTAATACAGGGGCAGATTTATGCTGCTGCAATGACCGGCTCTGGCTCTGGGC
Organism: Pangasianodon hypophthalmus; assembly: GCF_027358585.1. Lineage (NCBI taxonomy): Eukaryota > Metazoa > Chordata > Actinopteri > Siluriformes > Pangasiidae > Pangasianodon > Pangasianodon hypophthalmus. The sequence goes on from NC_069727.1 coordinate 7,814,112, forward strand.
CCTCTCACATGCAGAGCTTTTGCTGTCTCAAAGGCAATACCTTTCATGCTTTGAGCCCCATCCTAAATCTGTCTGGCACATTTACTGCAGGGTATAACGCAGGACTGGAGTCAGGGGTCGCTGAGTCTGTGTTACAAGAGCCTGATCACTTGCACTTTCGGCTTTATGGAAGACTGATCTATGGCCTGATATACAGTATACTGATGTACGATATTTTAAAAAAGTATGTGATTTATAGGATTTTGGATCACGAAAAAAGAATAAATTTTGGCCTACATTCTCCCAAGTTCAGGACGCTCAATCCTTTCTGAAACAACATCCTGTATAAATAACATTGCTGCATGTTTGGTAGAGCACGCTGTATATTTCACTTACAGTGTAGGTTGTGCAAGGCTTCACACTCTTACAGGCCTTCCTTATGTGTGATGTGTAGAAGAAATGACACCTATGCTAACTCACTGTATAAAGACAGTTTGGGGTGGGAGGCAGTTTGGCACGTCCACCCACATGTACATGAATCATTCTCCATGCATTACATAAAGAATAAAACACTTCAAGCATGCTGTTATAGAAAAATAATCAGCGACAGGGTGGTGTGATGCATTATCACCCCGAAATGGATCATTTTTAATAAAAGTATTTTTTATACCACAGCAATTTGCCAATAATGATTTTTTTTTTATTTACTGAAGAATGACATACTTTTTATCCATTTATAGTTGTGGGATATACAGCTATAAACAGCCACCTTCTCATCAGCGTCTCTTTTTTTTTTCTCATTTTTTAAAAAAGTTAATAAAACAATTAGTTTCCTTGTTATTGAGCAACCAAAACGGCCTCCATTCTGAAGACTTTCCTGTGTCAGAAAACTTAAAGGAACAGATTTACCGCTGATGCAATTCTCTAACCCTGGAGACTATATCCAAAACTACTAAATAAACATCTACTCAGAGAAAATGTTACCATATCAACAATTACTCACATTTTAAAAATTTGTTCATGTGCTGTGTCTGCCATGCTAGTTCCCTGTGACGTAGCTGTTACTAGCAAAACTATAACATTATTAGAATGAGCACATTAATATAAACCTGTGATTGGCAGCTGCACTATCGTCAGAGCTGCTATTATAGAAAATTAATTTTGACTAATCAGAATCAGGAATTCAACAGCACTGCGGGATCAAAATTGGGAAATGAGGAAGTATCTTCTAATAGGTTAAATCAAGATGTTCCTGTAGAGAATCAGAGTCGAGTTCTCTTCGTATGAGAAATCTGTGTTTAATTTCTCTAGGACCTCTGACCTATGCTTTTGACTGTATTTTTGATAAAACAGGATTGTTTCTCATTTCTCAACTTTCCCAATTGTCTCCATGTGATGCCAGAGCTGCCATGGACTAATCCATCTATGAACCAGGCCCACGTTTTGACCCCAGCTGAACTCAAAATCTTATGCTATACACATAAAAACATAAAATGTCATTTTTTTTTTTTTTATGCGTGACTGTCTTGAAAGCATATACTGTACATCAACACACCAGTTAGCCCTGTAAACAGGTGATCATGTTGTCTCTGTCTCCACCTGCTGGTTAAAGCACATCACATACTAATTACTCACTCTCAGTACCGCGTTATCCTGCTCAGGGTTGGGGAGGATCCCTGGAACACTAAGCGTGAGGTGAGATTACACCCAGATGGGACACGAGTCCATCACATGGCACCATGCACACACACGTTCACACCCATTTACACCTAGAGGCAATTCATCTTAGCCAATCCACCTACAGTACTGGCATGTTTTTGGGAGGAGGGTGGAACCCAGAACAGCTGGGGAAAAAACCCCACACAGACACAGGAAGAACAGTGACCTGAGCTCAGGATCGAACGCAGGACCCAGTAGCTGTAAAGGTGCCAATGTCTCAACATAAACACTAGGTTTGCATTCAGGAGATTTATCCCAAAAACATTTTATTTTCAGTAACAAGGATCAGTATGCATACCTATATATAATACATGCCATTGCTATATCAGCATTAAGAAGTACATCTGCTGTCCTTTGAAAGAGGCACATATTTGTCTAAAGGCATCTAGGCAACAAATATGTGACATACTGGACAGATATCATCATTGTTTTACAATACAGTGTTGTAGTATCTAGCTAAATAAATGATAAACCAGTGAAATGAAGCGTGGTCAGACATCTGACATGCAGACATTATTTGCTGCACCATCCACCCAAGTGCACTGATATGCATATTCAAATATATAAGCCCAATTAAAAATAGTAGCTTAAAACATCAATTGCTGATAATCAAATGCAAAGATTGCATTATTTTTCCAATGAGACCGAACTTCAATGAGATGGCGGTTGCTATGGTTACCACATTAAGCAGTGGTAGAAAATATTATTTTGTCTTTTATGGTACATATTTGCTTCAGTAATTGATGGAGACTTCATGAAGGTTTCATGTATGTAGCGCCTCCAAACCTCGAAATCTTTTGCAGCCCTAGAAGCTCTAGTATCAGAGGCAGTTGTGTGTTAAAGGCCTCTTTGAAAAGATATGGAAAGTTCACTCTTGCATTGTAATGCATCAGTTATCGGTGCTCAGGTTTAAGAGCCTGATGTCTGAAATCGAGATAATAAAAATATAAATACTGACAGAGAAGCTGACAAACAGCTGGCACATGACATTAGAAAGATAACAAGAAACATGGAACAGGTTTCAGACAAGTTATGTTAAGAGAGCACCCAGTGAAAATAAGAGCTTTATGTATCCAAATATATATGTGTCTTAGGAATGCTACTTGTTAAATACAATATTTGCACCACTCCTGAGCTTTTCCCCATTTTATAGTGTTACAACCTGTAAATGAAAGGAACTTAATAGGGGTAATATCATATCTTTAGCAGAATTTCCATTGCCACTAAGAATACCATTGCCACTGTGAAGCATGGTGGTGGTAGCATAATGTTCCAAGTGCAGGGATTGGGAAACTGGTCAGGGCTGAAGGCAGGATGGATGGAGCCCAACTTCAGAGTGGGGCAGAGGTTCGCCTTCCAACTGTACAACAACCTTAAACATACAGCCAACGCTGCGCTAGAGTGGCTCAACAAGAACCACCTGAATGTGTCAAAGCCCAGACCTGATACAGAATCTGTGGCAAGGATTAAAAATGTATGGTCACAATTCATTTCCATCCATTCTGACAGAGCTTGAGCAATTTTGCCACGAATATTTTTTTAAATTAACCTTTGTGTCAGAATGAAAGATCATTTTGCACTTTTGAATGTTAGACATATTGTGTAAATTAAATGGTAAACATCCCAATTAAGTCGATTCCAGGTTCACACTGTAATACTACAAAATGAGGAAAAATTTACGTGGGGTGAATTCTTATGCAAGGCACCATAGGGTGCATATAGCGTATGCTATAGTCCAGAAATCCCTGTGTTATTTTTAGCTTCTCAGTAGTTTTTTTCAAGGCTCTCAGCGTACGTTGTGTTAGTAGAACATATACTACTACACACATTATTCATAGTTCATGCGATGCATCCTTTGACTGCATCACATGACCTTTATATGATTTCTGTACGTTAAGCTTAAGAAGAAAATAGCATCTAGTTCCATAAAGATAGCAGCTTAAACTGGTTACAGATATAGTTAAACATACACAGTGCTCACAGAGGAAAAAAATAGATTTCTGCCTTTTCTTTTTTGAAGAAGATTATAAAAATTATTATTGTGTGTAATAGGGATACCAGTGATAACTACATTACATTCTTGCTGGGAATCCCACATTACACAGGCAAGACCCTTGGAAACAAATATATTAATGATTGAATGAATATATTAATAGAAGGTTAAAAGAAGAAATAAGACATATTCATGTAAGACTATACTGGAGGGAGAACACATTCATGCAGTTTAGGAAAAGAAAAGGAGGAATGAAAAAACAAGTGTGTGGACTGGCAGCAAGCAGTTGAGGCAACCCGTAAAGCTCCTGCTGATCGGTCAGTACGGGTCGAGCTTTATCCGTCTGTGCAAGCAACAAGTAAACACCATCCCACAGATCTGTAAAAAAAAATCCCACACACATATATGCAATATGTTTATATAAAGTTGCATATAAATGAATTAGCACATGTATTACAGAAGCCCACAGATGAATATCTGTATTCTAGTGGAGCACTGTACTTTACTGAGCACTTAGAAAAATGACAAAAATGCAAAAATGCTTGAAGGTCAGTGCTGTGAAGAAATGTTCATCTATGGGCATCTGCATTTATAATAAGTGACTGGATGCATAATCATAGGGAAAAAATAAGAAAATAGAGCATGCCGTTTTGCTTTTATTTTAGTTTCTAGCACCATTCTTAAGCAGAATTCTTCTTTTGCATGAGCATTTTAATAGTGAATAATGTACTTTTTTTAAATATTGCCCTATATTAATTATAAGTGTATGTGGTTGCACTTGTAAAAGCTCTTTATAGAAGCATCTGATAAGGAGATTGAGCAGCATCCAGTTACTATGGGAACCATGGTGTAAAGCAGCCCTTATGGCAGCAGCTCTGCAATCGGGTCAATTAGCATGTGTGGGAGTGTGTATCTATACACGTGCATGCAGTTGAAGAGTTAGACTGGTAGCAACTGTTAAAATCAAAAAGAGAGAGTAAACAGCCTGTGTGTAAACAATCAGTTACAAATTTTTTTTAAAAATATTTCATCTTATGAGGTTGGTAAAGGTGCAAAAGAGTAAAATCTGAAGATCTGTGCAGAAGAGACTGAAATTTAAGACATCACTCCATATTCCCTGTAAAATTTATACAAGACAATCTATATAGAATAGAATATAAAAGAATAGAATATAAAATTCCACATAAAAAATTTGATCTCTGATTGTTCCCTCAAACTACAAAAAAAAACAAACAAAAAAACAAGAAACACCAGGAGTAAATCATGTACTATCTTAGCTAATAGGTCTTAATCCATATTGAGATTTTTATTCTGTTCTATTTTTTTTATTTATTTTTACTTATTTATTTTTAGGAGAGGGAGGCTTTATCCTGCAGGCTGTATCCTGGAGTACTATGGTGGGCGATTATTTCTGTAAAAAACAATTGAGCTTCCTCCTACCCATATAACACGGACACAGAGCAGAGGTAAAAGAGGAGAGACCTGAAAAACAAACCACTGAAATCTGAAATCGATTTGAGCACCGTGTGTTTTTAAATGAACAGTTAACTTAAAAATAAAAAAAACTACATCATTGTCCTTACCCTAGATGTAGCTGATCAGCCAGGATATGTTTGTTGTTAGATGTTTGCTTCTTTGGAATCTTTTCAGTGGAGTTATGAGGATAATGTAGTTAATTACTAAATGTCTATCTTTACCAAACACTTCTTCGTAAATACATTCCCACATAATGTAAATATATACCTAAAACTACATCCAGTGATCCAGTTCTTACATAATGACATGCAGAATTGCTGATACAGACTATTCCTATTCCTTTAAATCCCCCAAACCCCCCACCTCTGATTTTGTCCCCAATTTGTTCATTTGCCAATTCCCACCCATGAGCTAATTCTATATAACACGACAGCTATCAACAGGAGAGAGTAAAGGCTAACACGTGCGTCCTCTGAGACACGTGAAACCAGCTATCGCTATCTGCCCTCTTCTGCATACAGTTGATGCCAAAAGTTTATATACACCTAGACTAAAGATATTCAATATCCATTTTTCAGAACTCCACACATTTAATGTTAGGGCCTCTTATTGGTTTGCATTAGAGCTAAATATAAAACAATCGATTAGAGACATTTATTTCAGCTTTAATTCCTATATCAGAATTCCAGTGGAATTGAGCATCTGTACAATCGTATGCAAATATAAAAATCTTAGGATCACAGAGACCGTGCATCATTCAGCAACGAGGCACAAATGAACTCCAAGGGATGAATGAACTTTGGTCCAAAAGGTTCAGCTGAACCATAAGACAACAACAAATGGTACTGGTAAGGAAGTTGGAGGTATCGGGTACCAAATATGTACATCCACCATTAAGAGATTCCTACATCACAATGGCCTGAAAGGCTGTTGTGCAAGGAAGAAGACTTTTTTCTAAAATTGGCGTTAAAAAACCAGACTGAAGTTTGCAGATGATCACTAGCCTTTTGGGGGTGTGTTCATTGGTCAGATGGAACAAAAATATTTGGCCATAATATTCAGCACTATAAATGGTGAAAAGAGGGTGTGGCATTTAATACAAAGAACACTATCCCAACTGTGAAGCATGGGGGTGTCAGCGTCATGTTGCGGGGGTGTTTTGCTGGAAAAGGGACTGGTCCACTTCAGAAAATAGATAGCATCATGTAGAAGGAGGATTTTCTAGAAATACTGAAGCAGAACCTCAGGACAGATCAGCAACTTGGTTGCAACTGGGTCTTCCAGCAAGACAATGATCCTAAGTTGGCTTCAAACAAAGTTGGCTGTCGAAAGTTGGCTGTTGTTAAAGACAAAAAAGGGAAAGTATTAGAGTGGCCATCAAGAAAACCCTGATCTGAATCCCATAGAAAATTTGTAGCCTGAACTGAAAAAGTGTGAATGAGCAAGGAGATCCACAAACCTGGCTGAGTTACACTAGTTCTGTCAGGAGGAACAGACAAACATTCCAGCAGAGTATCATGAGAAGCTTGTGGAAGGCTACCACAAGTGTTCAAGTAATTAAAAGGCAATGCCACCAAATACTAACAAAGTGTGTGTAAATTTGTCTCTTAGCTATTATTTTGAAATGACCTCTTATTGAAATAATGTAGAAACCCTAACTGACTTTATACAGGGTGTATGGTAACATGAAATGTGTGGAGTTGTAAAAAAATTGAGATTGAATGTCTTTAGCCTAGGTTTATGTAAACTTTTGAACGTATCTGCCTACCTTCCTCACAGCTACACAAGCTACCGGTGAAATTGCCCCTAGTTGTGAATGAATGTGTGAATGCATGTGTGCACGGTGTTCTGCAATAGTGGAGTATTCACGGTGTGTTACTGCTTTGTGCATGGGACAGGCTCTGGAGCCACAACCAGATCTGTATAAACTGATTACTGAAAATAAAAAAAAATGAATAAATTTGAACTTAAGATTTTTTTTAAAGTAAGTATATGAAGATTTGAGCATGTATTATGAAGAAGATTTGGGTGACAGACTTCTATGATTTGTTAACTACATACATAAGTGTCAGAGTTCCAGAACAAAAACAAATGCCAGGCACCAAAAATGTCTTGACTTAGAGGAAAAATGCACACATACGATCTTCCACTTAGTCTATAAGTGTTATGTCATGTTATTTGACACTAAGAAGCACTCAGTGATATGTGCCCAATCACAGTTCAACGCAACATGACAGAAAGATACCAGATCTACCTTCAGAGCTACAGAAACAGATTCCTCCTCTGTGTGTGAGGCTCAATCGTTTCTGTCCATTTGAGAGAGAATGGGGAACATTACTTGCTTTACTTCACCCATAAATGGGAATTCACAAATAATTAATGAAAGGTAGAAGTTGCTGAGTATTTTTGTGTAAGACAATCTCTTAAAAGCATCAAGAGGAAAAAACATCAGAGAGGAAAGAGGGGAGACAAATGCTCTAAATACATAATGTACAGTATATCCTATATCAGATAATCAGCGTATTCCGCTTGACCATCCTTTTCAACAAAACAAAGAATCAAAAGTTGGCTAAAGCTGAGTTCACATCATCTGCGGTATGCTCTGCTTTTGCTGTTTAGGTGGAAAGCATTCAGAAAAAAAATGAATGGTAAATGAAAAGTCGACCAGGTTAGGCACATCTCTCTCAGAAAAGTGGATGAGAATCTTCAGCATACTAAAGCAACTGAAAGACTGGAGGGAGAATCCATTGTTTTAACACATACTTTGGAATGTAAAAGTACTGACAAGGTACTGAAGAGGGAAAGGGGGATTATGGACCATACTGTACATATTGCAAAGGCCAATCTTCCAAGGCCAGAATTTTCTGGGCTAGTTTAGGTCTTTTTGAGATTTTTTGCCAGAAAAATTAAAAATTAAAACCTATTAATTCCAAGGTCTTGGTTTGTCTTTACACTTAAAAAGGCTCTAAATCTGTATAATTATAACTGTAATAAACACAGAAGTGCCTCGTTGTAAAGACTTTCTGTAAATAGATTGTTTCACTATATGGCCGAAAGTATGTTGACACCTGACCATCACACCCAAATGTGCTTGTTGAACAATCCATTCTAGATTTACTCCCCGTTTGCTGTTATAATGACCCCTTCTAGGAAGGTTTCCCACTAGATTTCAGAGTGTGGCTGTGGGGATTTGTGCTCATTCAGCAACAAAAGCATTAGTGAGGTCAGGCACTGATGTTGGACAAGGAGGCCTGGCATGTAGTCAGCAGTTCTATTCATCCCAAAGGTGTTCAGTGGAGTTGAGGTCAAGGCTCTGTGCAGGCCACTCAAGTTCTTCCACTCCAACCTTGACAAACCATGTCTTCATGGAGCTTGCTTTGGAACAGGTTTGGGCCTCTTAGTTCCAGTGAAGGGAAATCTTAATGCTACAGTATTTAACAACATTCCAGACAATTTTGTGTTTCCAGATTTGTGGCAACAGTTTGGAGAAGAACCACATATGACTGTGATGGTCAGGTGTCCACATACATTTGGCCATAAAGTGTATTATCTTGTCACCTTAATATATTCATTTATGGCCACAGTTATAAAAAAATATTAAATAGTCAGATTAAAAAAAAAACACCATGTCTGTTCAATGGCTCTTATACAACATTTTCAGATACTTCAAAAATTATTTGTTTTTCCATCTCATTCAGGGCAAATTACCAAATACACGTCTCCTGCTCTCCAACTGACCGCACAGACTGTCTTGTAGAGTGTCAAGCAAAAGTCAAAAACTTTGAACTTTATACCCTGAACATTTGACCCTACATGTTGACCTTGTTGGCACTGCATCTGCTGCTGATCTCAGTAACAGATCACATCTGTTCTATGAAAATAACGCGTTTGAAAGAGCAGTGGTGCAAACAGTGCAAAAGCAAAAGGTAGCATATTTTAAGCTAAGAAAAATACCTGCAATGGCTTACACACTTATGTGAACCATCTATTTGATGTTTTCAAAACAGAAGGAGTCATATATTTGTATACTCTATTATTAAGACTTATGGGTTGAATAAGGAAGATAAGCCATGCATTGCTGGTCTGCATACTGACTGAGCCTTGTGATGTGTGAGCAGCAGAACAAGCATTTTCTGTACTCATGTTCGGAAAGCACAGCCATGGTGAGGTGATGACAACATGCTGAAATAACATGCATGATGCACTTTGCACTTACACATACACACACATAAGCACACATACACACACCCACACGCACACACACATGGCAGACCTTCTGCCCACTTGGCTGTTGAGGAGCCAAAAGCGGGACTGTTCATTCAAACATCAGAGAAGTCTTCTTCCTCTTCTTTATAAAGCAGATAAATAAAGCAGGCAGTCAACAGTGCTCCTGCTAACTACAGATACAGAACCAACACACACATACACACACACACACAGAAAGAGAGAGAGTGAGAGCATATACACATACAGAGAGAGTGAGAGAAGACATGATATAAGACAAAAGACAAATCATTAAAATACATATATATAAATACTAATTAAAGCACAAATATATACTCATCAATCTATGAAATATTACTGAGGGAAGAGAAAATATCACATTACACAAATCTACAGAGAGAGAGAGAGACAGACAGACAGACAGAGAGAGAGAGAGAGAGAGAGAAAGGGAAAGAGTAAGAACAAGACAGAGACATAATAAAAGACAAATGACAAAGTATTGAAACACATAAAAGTTAATTGAAGTAGAAATGTATGCCATTAATTACTCGGAAATTACTCAGGGAAAAGAAAATATCACACACACACACACACACACACACACACACACACCCCAAACACATAAATTACACATAACACATAAAATACACATACACAGACAATCTATAGATTAACATCAGTATAGGATCTCCAATCATAAGTCCAAGTCTGAAGTGAAACATTATGAAGATCGCCTGCATGCCTACTCGTCCTGTTTTTCCACAATTATTTCTCCAGTGCACTTGACCTCTGTGGAGCAATACCGTGTGTTTTATTAGCATAATAATGACAGCTCACTGAAGAGCATCAATGTAATTACTGCACTCAATTGAGAGGTGCTTCTGCCCACTTTGAGTATTTATTTATTTATACTGTAAAATAGTTTCAATAGTAGATTCAATGGTTACCACGGTGACTTGACACTCATGTGACACACTGGGGTAGTTGGCTCAAGGACCTGAACAGTGCTACTGCAGTTACCTGACCACCCTCATTCCTGATTTATTATGAACTGACTTTTGTATCCTTATCAGCAAACACATATTCATCGTGACTTAAAACAAAATAACACTGTAACAGCCGCCTGAAAAAAGAGAGCTTGGTAAGAAAATTCCATGCATAAATTCAATATCATGTTATTAGGCAGCTGTGCTAAGTGCAATCTGGAGGCTGATAACACAAGGCAGCTAATATACAGTTGAAAGCGAAAGTCTGTTTACCCTTAGAACTATTTATTTATTTATTTATTTTGTTTCAACAAGGCATTTAGTGTCTTAGGATCCACAGTTCCTCATTACTAATGAACAGTCCCTCATTAGCAAGTAACAAAAATGGGGAAATAGTGTATGTTCAGATATGACTAGTGAAAACTCAAAATAAAATCAGTTTAAGGTTTCTCTTTCTAGAGGTGATTTGAATGTTCTCGTTATTTTTATTTGCCCGCCTTTTGCCTTCCTAACTGCCTCCATCCCTTTGTGATCCTTTGAGCAGCTTTTGGATCCTCAGCTGTAATATTTTTTCCACTGACATTGCCTTATGTTGGGATTTTCACTATTTTGTAAAATAATGTTTGATTTTTTTCTTATTTCACCCAGAAACCATTAAAATTCAAACTTTTGCATTCAACTGCATCATCTGTATCATTTATATATATCATGTGTATACTTACATGCATACAGACAGCTGCTCACAAATAAAGGAAAGCCCAATATAAGGTGCTTTAGAGTCATGGGCTCACCTGACAATATCACTCCAGACCACCAGAGGTCCCTAACACCACTTCCAGGTTACATGGCTCACCTGATACTCATCATTTACTTATAAAGAAACACTACATAAGGACTTTTTCTTCAAGTACTCTTTGCGAAGTCTTGCCTACTTCACTGTCTGCAGTCCTGAGCTGTTTGTCTCACATTCTGTGTTAGCCATTCTTGCATTCTCAATCTCAAGACAGTTTAATGTCTTTGCTGTTTTTGCCCACTTCTTTGGTTGTTACTGGTTGTTGGTGTTTTTGTGTTTTCACCTGGCCTGTTTTATTTGGTGTCACATTCTGTTCAATAAACTTCACACTTGGACCATACACTCTTGTTGTGCGATGGTTACACAGTCAGATATTGGGCCACCATTAGCCTTCAGAACAGCTTCAATGCATCTTGGCATCGATTCTACAAGTCTCTGGAACTGTGCTACAGTGATTAACACCATTCTTTCTAAAGATATTTGCTTAATTGGTGTTTTGATGATGGTGGTGAAGAGTGTTGTATATCACGTGTTCAACTGGGTTGAGATCTGGTGACTGTGATAGTCATAACATATGATTTGCATCATGTTCAACCCTTCATTGAGACATCAGGCACTGTGTGTGGGGGTGGGATCATCTTTAAAGAGACCACTTTAGGAGACCACTTTTAAAGAGAGACTTTTCTCTAATACTTATATGTAAAGTATGCTAATGGGTTACACACATCTTGAAATAAATAACTCTATATGACAGCTTGAAACAATGTTGGATGCAAACTTTTGCACTCAACAGTATAATACTTTAAGAAACTAAAGGGAATAAACCTGTCATATTCTCCACAACTCAAAGATCTTGACATATAGTGCAATCCAGCTCAAAAAGAGACGAGTGCCTGAGTTTATTTAAAGACTTTATTCACAGGAAATAGATCAATAGCACCCAACACTCCAACAGTGAGCTTAAGACTAAACTTGGAAGACTGCATTTAGCAGTGAGAGCTCTTTCTTCTCTTACCATCTCTCTTCATGCAATAGCGAGGGATCTGTCAATACTGCCTACTCGAGGTCTGAGGTAAAAATAGTCTTCCATTTCAGACTGACCCATAGATCTAGGTAACAGTCTATTTTAGTTGGCACTTAAACATCAAATCAATGTTTAAGTGCCTGATTGTTCTGTACTGAATCAGTGGCTCTGTGTATGTTCATGGTTGAGGTGGTACATCTTATTATACCGGACCTAAAATCCACTTCACCTGCTCAGCATAAAATGTCCTAAAGGAAACTCTGAAATGTGCAGCACTGATGTTTAAAGGACATTTAATTTCAACTTTGTTTGGTAGTGGAAATCCATCAGTTATTTTGTAAATTCAGCAATTTTCAGCTAATACAATCTTATTATAGTTCATGCAAAATGTAATCTGAAAAGAACTGTTGATGTTGACAGGGAGATATCACTGTTTTTTTTTTTTTTGCACAAGATAAGAGCTGCTTTCAACTGTAATTAAATAGCAGGTAAGCACATAATATTCCCATGTTGAATCTTCCTGAATTAAGTCTTCCCATGGTAAATGCTTATTACATGTCAGAGCTTTGGTATCACATAGCTAATAATAATAATAATAATAATAATAATAATAATAATAATAAATGAACCCATTTAAGAATGGAATTACTTGGGGCACCACTGAAAAGGTTCAGTGTCCTATGTTTTGAATTGCATCACTACATAGTTTCAAAACGATATAAAGGGTGGATTCTAAGCATCAACAGTGAAGTGTTTTATTCCAGTTATACTGCAGCAAATTGTCACATCATTTTTTATTTAGTATAGAACAATACATAGTACGTTTTATCCATTTAAAGTTACATGTTAATGTATTTGCACTAGCATCTTTGTAAATACTTTGTAAATCTATCTAGATAGATAGACAGATAGATAGATTGATAGATAGACAATTCATACTATATATTATGTAAAATTAAAGGCCATCCTGTTATATATTTACATTTAATGTTGTGGAACATTGTGGAACACTGTTTCTGAATGAGTGAATGAGTTGTTACTATAGAAACAACATATTAGATAGACCAGATTAATATAAATCTGTGTTTTGCCTTGCAGTCAGCATGGCTGTTAGAGCTGCTATTATAGAAAATTAATCAACATCTTCTCACCAATCAGAACTGAGAATTCAGCGGCACTGTGGTATTAAAATAGGGATATGAGGAAATATCTTCTAATATCATCTAACAGGTTAAATAAAGGTGAAAAATAACAGCTGTGGATAATCAGAAAGATACAGAGCTCTAATAAAAAAGGCATTACCTGTAGACAGGCCACGCCGATCCCCACAGCGCCGATGATGAGCAGGTGGTCAGCCAGGAACTGTTCCAGCTTAGTAATACAGCCACCCTGCAAGACAAAACAGCACTTCAAACTCCATAGAACAGCTACAAACACCAATCTGTGCTTGTGCTGTGCTGTTGCTGGGTGATAGCAGGTCACCTTCACACATGCCTGATTTATTTTCTGTGCAGAATACACTGTTTTCTAGAAGCTTGGCACCATATTTTCTTCTCAATCAGACAGAAGCTAAAGACCTCCTGCATTCATCAGATAAAAACTGCAAAACCTGAAATGCTTTATTAAATAAAACCTCTCATAAACACTTCTTATAAAGACCTTGCCTTGCTAAGCTCATCAATCAGGTTGAAATCTAGCTAGGATTCACTGTTTCAATGTGCTCCAGATATCACCAAACATTTAAACTAATATGGAAGAGATCTAGATAGGAAATATGCAGGGGACAAAAAAAAAAAAAAACAGCAAAGTTGGTTACGCATTACATTAATTATTTATTACACTGTTAATAAAAACATTATAAAGTCAGTATTTTGTCATTTGATTTTCACTGTTCAAAACCTAATAGTTTATATATGCTCAATAACTTTCTAATAGCTGCTGGTTAAACAGACGCATTTGTTATATGTCACCTCAGATACATCACACAGAGATAATGGTAAAGAGCAAGCCAGCTAACATTAGCTAGTCAGCTAAGAAACATGTCCTGAAAGCTGCGGAAAACAAACAAGATTGGATAAAATGCACATATCAAATAACAAAATATAGAAATCTGATAACAAGAAGACACACACTGGAAGAGATGAGGCATGAGAGCTTAGTTATCCAAACTGTCTTTTAGCTAGCTAGCTAAAGTTACTCAGCTAGCTCACTACCATAGGTTTTAGAGCCCCAGGCTATGTTGAGAGCAAGTAAACTCACTCCATCGGACAAAACTTATACTTTAGCTAGCTAGTTAACTAGTGAATATTAATTATGGCAAGTCAATGATTAATTATTAGAAAAATAATTGCAATTTCTCTCTCTCATGTTAACCCCTTAAACAGCTGGCTGAGCGTTCAGGTACTTTTCTAAAGCATATTATTCAGTAACAACAGTTAAGCAATTTGGAAAACTGTGTAGTCATAAGAAAAGCAAGGCTGGACCTGCTGACAGGTCCTTGGAGTTTAGGGAGTTCAAATATTTACTCTTTGTCATCTGACATTATAAGATTTCATTAAGTTAACAGATTTTGATGTATGACTACACCCCTCTTTTAAATCTTACCCGTGGGGATAATCAGGTTTTAGATTGATTTTGTAATGTAATGTACTGTATATGGCTCAGTGGGGAATTAGCCCTAGCATTAGCACCTTCCCTTCAGACCATAGAGACTCATTATAATGTCAACATGAGCACCTGCAAGACTGTCAGCTGTATTTTCCTCATCCAAACCTTCCCCAAGTGGCACATTAAAAGAATTATGGAGTTCAGCAATATTACAGCTCCACCAAACAAAGCAGCAGCTCAGCTGGTTACATCTTTACCTCATTTAAAATCACTTACGCGATTCTGTGGGAATGAGACCAATGTTCACTTTCTAACACCCACCTCCACTTTGTAGATGTTGGAAGGGTGGTCTCTCTGGCCACAGCGATGGGTCATGGTCTTGCAGCAGCTGTCAGGAACCACCCTTTTTTCAGCCTCTGGGGACGTGACATACACGCTGTGCTGCCAATCGTAGGAGTTGTTGCTTCCACAGCACTTAAACTACAATGTGAATGTCATAAGGTGTTGATTAATTCTCAACAACAGCAGCTTTAACAATAGTGCTGGCTGCAAAGCAAATCACAGGTTTATATTAATGTGCTCTTTCTAATACTATATAGTTTCTACAGGAACAGCTAATACACAGGGACTTGTATGGTGGATGCACCACATAATCTAACACTAACAATAAATAAATTAAAAAACGTTGTTATTCAACAAAGGTGTACGTATTATTGTTGATATACTAAAGCTTTCTGTAAGGAAACCTTTATAAAAAATAATATTTAATAAAGTATTTATTTTGAATTAATTATATTATTAATTTAATTAATTATTTTGGAAGGAGTCTCCAGTGTGAGTGCTTTGTAATACTCAGTAAGCTGGAAACATGACATTACCAGCAAGCTGAATTTTGTTTCTGTCTTAATAAGTTCCATAGACAAAAAAAAAATGGTGAGAGAATGACTGTTTATAGCTGCTATAAACGATTACAGGAAATAACTTGTTTCATGTAGGTTTCACAGCATTAAATTTAACTAGTATAATATTCTTTAATTAATGTAATATAATATACAGTGGATATAAAAATTGTACACAAATAAAATTGCAGTTTTTTGTGATCTAAATTAAACCAAGATAAATCATGTCAGATCTTTTCCAACTTTAATGTGGTTTAATTTGAAAACAAATAGAAAAAGAAACAAAAAAACAGTAACCAGCTTGCACAAGTGTTCAAACACGCTTTTATATTGGGGCATGTGACTGTGTTCAGATTTTTTTTTGTCACTTTCTTGGTTTCATCTGACTGCTGAAGCCATGGTCCACAAAGAGCTTACAAAGCCTGTATGAGATCTCATTTTCAAAACGTATTAATCAGAAGAGGGGTACAAAAGAATTTCCAAAACACTAGATGTACCATGGAACACCATGAAGGCCATCATCAAAAAGTGGAGAAAAGCGACATAACCAAGAACAGGAAGTCCCTCCAAAGTTGATGAAAGAAGAAGAAAATGTATCAGCAAGGCTGTCAAGAGATCTACAGGAACATTAAAGGAGCTGAAACATCTGGCAAGTACTGGTCGCTCCCTGCATGTGACAACAATCTCTTGTATTCTTCACATGCAGGGAGAAACCAGTACTTTCCAGATATTTCAGCTCCTTTAATGTTCCTGAAGATCTCTTGACAGCCTTGCTGATAAATTTTCTTCTTCTTTCATCAATTTCAGAGGGAGCTGAAATATCAGTCAAAGGAGCTGAAATATCTGGTAAGTACTGGTCACTCCTTGCATGTGACAATAATCTTTTGTATTCTTCACATGTCTGGGCTATGAGGAGGCCCTTTCATGGAAAAAAAACATCCAGGCCAACCCTAAACCATGATGCAAAATGCGTTATGGTCTGATGAGACCAAGGTAGAACTTTCTGGGAATAATTCTAAAAGACAGCTTATAACCCAAAAAAACACCATACCTATGGTGAAGCATGGTGGTGGCAGCGTAATGCTTTGGGGCTGCTTCTCTTCAGCTGGGACTGGGGCTCAAGACAAAGGGGAATCATGGATAGCTCCAAATAAGTATTTTTGGCACAAAACCTGCAGGCTTCTGTTAGACAGCTGAAGATGAAGAAAAACTTCACCTTCCAGCATGCTAACGACCCAAAGCACAAATCCGAATCAATAAATGAATGGCTTCAGAAGAAGACGATCAAAGTTTTGGAATGGCCCAATTAGAGCCCAGATCTAAATCCTATCAAAAACCTGTGGAATGACTTGAAGAGGGCAGTGCACAGGAGATCCATCCCGCAATCTGACAGAGCTGGAGCAAGGAAGAGTGGAAAATTGACAAATCGAGATGTGCTACGTTGTTAGACTCTTACCCAAAATACTGAGTGCTGCATTAGAAGCAAAAGGTGCTTTTAAGTATTAAATTTTCGATTTGTTTTTCAATTGAATTGTGTTGGTTGTTATATCACAACTGAGATTTTTAACAGGAGTGTACAGACTTTTTATATCCACTATAACCAAATTACTGTGCTGTAAGAAGAAAAAAAAAACACTTTGGGAAATGCTGTCATAGAAAAATAATCAACCGTAGTGTACTAACAGTAATCTGGCTTTGAGTATTCCTTACATGTGGAATGCTGTTTACATGATAAATTGAGTAATATAGTAATAATCAGAATTGGATAATGTGTTCGTATTAGTGCGCATGTAAATGAACTCAGTCATCTTCTCTGTTTACAAAGACCCACAAAAACCCCCACACTTTTGGAAACAGCAAAAAAAAAAAAATGGAAAACGAGTTAAAAACAGAGAATGCTGATAGCTGTTTCCTCTTACAGTGTGTCTTTGCTTTTGTGTGTATAAATCTGAGAACAGAGACTACACTCAAGCATGAAGTTTGATGTTTAATTAGAGGCTTTTGTTGTGAATTTGTCAAATAAAATCTGACATATTTCTGAGAGATTCTGACTATCTTAAAAATGATTTTGCTTTAATTCTTTAAAACCCCAGGTTATTATTTAGCTACTCATTTAAACATATATTATCTACTATCTACTATTATTAATATTAATTATTCAGTAAAACATCGCAGTACTAGATAACTTTAATTATTTACATTGTTAAGCTAGTGTTGTTATACCACACTGAGTATAATAATTATATAATTAAAAAATAATAATAGAAATAACATAATAAATAAATAAAATAATAAAAATCTAAGGGAAAATGGCAATCAAAGGCAGTGTTACATTTCCTAATTTTGCCTAAATTTTCTTGCTTTATGTCACCATTTCTTTGTTTTAATTGCTGTTAATTGGATAAGATCTCAGTGAATAAAAAAGAATTAAAATAAAAATAAATAAATAATAAACTAATAAAAAAATAAAAACTGACAACAGAATGCAGTATTATTCCTATTTTCCACAAAGATGTTAGATTTTATGTTGACATATCCTTGTTTTAATTTAACTCTTATTAACTGAATAAGATTTTAGAGAGCCTGAAGAAATATTTGTTATTAACTGCGGTCAAGCCCAAGAATCCACCCAAACTGACTCAGCAGTAGCCCCATTATACACTTATCCTGACATCATACTGGGATCTATGTGAACATTAAAAAAAAAAAATTATCCCCAGACAAAGATTTGAATTATGACCCTATGACGTGGTCAGGATATCAATTTGGAGTCTCTTACGTCCTGCTGCAGTCGGTCCACGGCCTGAGTGATGCCCTCCTTCCCTGGCTGAGCGTAGTTCTCCATCATTGTCTTACTGAGGTGCTGCTTCAGCTCCTCACTCAACTGAAAGAAAAGTAAGGAAAGACAAAGACAAAAAATAAGGCAAGACAAAAAGTAAGGAATTTCAAATAAAGGAGAGAAGTGAGAAAGAGATTCAGACTAAAGTACAAGAAGAGTGTGAGACATGTGAGAGGGTTTGAGAGTGTGAGATTGAGAAAAGAAGAGGTGCAGAGGGTGACAGAGCGATCTGAAATCCTCAAGAACATACAGTTACTAGTCATCCTCCAAATGACTATGTTGGAAGTTTTCTATAACATTTAGTAGAACTGATATCACAGTGCTAATTCACAGGGACTAGTATGGTGGATACTCCATATAAACAAAAATGTGTTGTTATTTAACAAAGAAAAACATAGAATAGTCGATATAGAAGGAGTCTCCAGTGTCAGTGGGAGTCTTCAGCTGGACAGAGGACTTAGCATTTTCGCTGTTACATGAAAAGCTGCATTTTTTTGATATTATCTTCAGAAAAAAGAAAAAAAAGAGGCTAGTGAGGGAACAACTGTTTATAACTGCTATAACACAAGTAATAACAGACTATAGACGTTCCACAACATTAAATGTAACTATAAACTGATAAAAAGTACTATGTATTGTTGGCAAATTGCTGTGGTATATGGGGAATAAAATATTTCAGGACATGCTGACCACCCTATTTTTCTTTCCTCGAACAGCATGCCCCATTGCGTTTTATTCTTTATATAGTTAGTTACATGTGTCAAGCTTACACCTTCATTTGACTCATTTGTTTAACAATCCAAACACAGTTATATATATATATATATATATATATATATATATATATATATACAACAGTTATCTAGTCATCTATGATCATGATAATTATTAAGTAGCTCATTTGAGTATCGTGTTAAGATACTGTGTCTTACTTTAATTAATACTTTTCATCACAATGGTCACAATTCTGTTACTAAAAATCACCATTTCCTGTGTATTGGTCTAATCTTCTATAGGGTGAGATCATGTCCTCTTTAGATCTGGGGAAGTTACAGTGATGTACATTTTGCGTGTGTCTTTTTGAGTGTTTGAGTGTTTGTGTGTGTGTGGGTGTTGGCTCACCCTTTGATAATACACATATGCTAGAACTCCAGCAACAAGTTCAATCAGGAATATCACCAGCAAACAGGAGAAGTACTGCAGGATGACAAGAGCAAAGAAAAGGGCAGTAAACACATGTTACAGCAACAGTTTTATACAAACAGGAAGTCCTTTAGCTATCAAGGCCTGAATTATTCTGGTAAAGTCTAATATTTATCAAAAGCTCAATAATGAAACTATTAGGGCTGAGCAGCGCATTACATCACAGGTTCTTGAATAAGACTGGAATGATTTCTTTACTCGTGAGCCCGCCCCCATTCCTGATCATGTACACAAAGCTCCGCCCCCAGCTGTGGGGCGGATCAACTTGAAGTAAGGACTGTCAAGACATCACTTCCAATCACACTCAGCCATTCAGCTGCTTGAAAGCCCAGTTATAGCACTATAATCACACAAAATTCAGCTAACACTGATTTATAAAGATGGACAAGTGTGTGGTTTCTCTGTCCTGTTTTTCTTTGTAATAAGGTTTTGAGTTTTTAAGCTCCAGTATTAGGTTCATTAGCATTTTAGGCTACACTATAGGCCACTCAGCTGCTTGAAAACCAAAGTTATATATAGTGCAAGTTAGCACTATAACCACACAAAATAGGCCATTCAGCTGTTTGAAAACCAAGATATATATATATATATATATATATATATATATATATATATATAGTGCAAGTTAGCACTATAACCACACAAAATTCAGCTAACACTATATAAAGATGGACAAGGTTTTGCGCTTTTAAGCTCCAGTATTAGTTTCATTAACATTTTAGGCTACACTATAGGCCATTCAGCTGCTTGAAAGCCAAGTTATGATACTATAAACATTCAAAATTCAGTTCATACCGATTTATGAGGTCAAAAGTGCCGTTGTGGTCTCATTTTTCTTTCAATTCAAATACAGATTGCATTTATATACCTGTCCAGAAGCAACATCGCTAATACTGTGTCTAGCTTTATCCCTTTCACCGTTAACAAATTACTCTATCACGAAAAAGTGCTGCTAATGTTAATTCTGGTTTTACTGTGTTACTTCTTGTTCAGGTTTTTCAAAGCACAGCATGGTTTATTGCTCAATGGAGAATTATCTGGCTGCGCTGGGCACATACCGCGTTTAGATGGGGACAAGTGAAGGGGTCTTATGGAGTATCTATAAAATGACTGACAAGAGGACCATGTACACACAAACACTCCAGGCCATAAAGCAGTTTTCCAAACCGATTTTTTCAGCTGCGTAATACATGTGCTGAAGCCATGGCTTAAACAATTATCTTTTTATCATGTTCTACATATTTTCCTGGTTATGGAAAATGGATTATTGCACCTTTAACTCTCTGACCAAGTGTTTGCTTGTAATGCAATCTGACATAAGTAGTACATGCAGTGATCCATGAGTATTTAGTACTATTTAGTACTATTACTAAAGCAACTGTTTGATTGGATATTTTCAGTGCTTTATTTCTTTTGCTCATTATCTTTAAGAATGCAATTAATTCTGGCACCTTTCAAACGCATCTTCATAAACATTTTGAGCATATGTTTTAAACATAACCTACAGTACACAGCTTGTGTGGGATGAAGACTTCTCATCAGCGTGATTGACAGAGTGATTGACAGAAAGGAAAAAAAACAAACAAACAAAACACAAACACAGGCAGCGTCAGTGTCAGGAGAACAGCTGGCACAAACACACATAAACACACACACACACCCATAGACGGGTGAGGATAATTAAGTCAACCTGTCAGCAAGACAGGAGACAAAACCTTTATAGAGGCAAACTCAAGGCCAGTCACTACAGTGCAGTACAGCTGCTCGCTCTCTCCTAGCTGTGACCGGTGTGTTTGTGTGTGTGTGGCTGTGTGTTTCTGTGTTTATATACAGAAGTAAGAGAAGGACAGTAAGAGAAGTTTCCTTTTAAGGCGAGTAGAATGTTAAATATACAGACAGTTTCAGATCTCCTTCCAAGCTGCCATAATTATCAACGCAACACAATTATTATAATTATTATAAACACATAATTAACAACGCAATCTAAACAGCACAAAAGAAAGAACATGAAGACAGACATACACCTAAAGGTTGCACCTTTTCTTCCCTGAGTATCATGCACCACACAGAGGGTCAGCTATAAATAGAACCACTGCAACAGCAGTCACAACCTCTCTCTCTCTTTCTCTGCTTTAAAAAATGGAGGAGAGTGGGACGTCCGTCAGCTCATTTGTCGCACTGTCACGCTCTGAAGCAGCAGCAAGCCGTCAGATAGAGGACAGCAAGCTAGCGACTAACAAGACATGTAATTACATGATTTATCCACTTTTTTTTAACACATAACATAGCCAGTCATGTTAGTGTGAATGATAGCTTTGCTTATGGACATCTCTTCCTCTACATGAGTGAGCAGTGGTGTGAGGATCAGGAAAGGCGAGCGTACCGTAGAAAGGAGGCTCCTCTGCTCGCGGATGACGGCACAGCAGCCCAGGAAGCCCGTGACCATGACCAGGCCACCAGCCAGCAGGAGGATATAGGCCGACACGGCGAACGTGCTGGAGGCCAGCAAGCTCAAGTAATCTCCTTTATCAATCAGGGTCCAGATCCCCACCCCCATCACGACCCCTCCACCCATCTGAAAGAGGAGAGAGAGACAGGAGCTGTCTTAATTAGCAAGGAACAGTTTGGTTGTTCCATCAAAATGGATTTTAATTTTCACTGTGTTATACAATGTCATGCAAAAAAGGAGGATATTACAGACAACAGATTTCTCTCTTTATAGACGTAAATGAATGAACATTCCTAATTTATTCATAACATGCTTGTCATTAATCTCAAGCGTTTCTGAGTCATTTCTATTACTTAACCTGAAAACACAACAGATTTAACATTTAACATGATAAATGATATGATAAGTAATAATGAAATTTAACTATATAGCACTTTTCACATGACACTTGCAGCTCATAAACAAGTCAAGCTGTTGTTGATAGAATACAAAAAAACCTTTTAGATAAGTAAAACATTTAAGGAATAAAACAAGCTGTTATAGAGTGTGCTGTTGCAGAAATATTTATGCTAATCCTAAAGCGTGATGCAGAACTGATGCTTTATCTTATAACAGCACAGATCTGTATTTTATTCCATTTATACCACAGCATTTTTGTATTCATCATAAAAAGACATCCCATATTTTTAATTATATTTATTGTTATGGAACAAGTTAGTTCCTGTTATCACTTGCATTACAATAGCATTCCCTTATCAGTCACTCATTTTTCTCTCTAACATGTAAGACAATAATGCAAAAAGGCTTGCCATGTTACTGAGCAACTGCAAAGCATTTTGCATGGTGGAGCGAAGTGCTGACACTGGAGACTCCTTCCATTCATGTGAAATAAACTCTCTCCACATAACAAAAATTATACCTGTTTTTTGCTAAATAATAAAATTTTTGAATCTGTTTTGTTAGGATTATATGATGTAAACGTAAACTGTGTATTAGTTGTTACTATAGCAACAATAACATATCAGAACAGCTCATATAAGCATGTATTTTATCTTGCAACTGGCACTAGATAAATTAATCAACACCTTCTGACCAGAATAGAGACTTGAACAGCAGTGGGGTATAATAAAAGTTGTTGATTAATTTTTATAATACTTATGTCATTTTGCTATACACGCTTTCCTTGTTTAGCACAAAATACGCTTTTTACCCTAAATGTGTATAGTAGCTTTTTTTTAATCACAAACGATTTAAAACGCTATATATTTCACTGATTTTTTTTGTCTAGGATTGCATTGACTAGGAAGGAACATTTTCTGGGCCGGAAAGAAATGTAAACAGAAGCTTGAAAATAAATAAATAAATAAATAAATAAATAAATAACAGGCTCCACTGTTGTCAATATTGCAAAGCATTGCAAATTTTATAAAATGATATGTTTAATACAGCAGTAAAAATCTATAGACTATTGAGTGCATCTTGAAACAGCAGTATAATTTTAACATGCGCTTCTATTTTTACTTGACCCATCCCTTATCTCCCTCATAAGGGGGATTTGAGGAAGTTCCAGTGAACTCTCCCACATTCCAGCCCTCCTCTGACTTTTCATCTAAGTCCAAACAAAAGCCAAAGCAGAATCAGACACACCCTCTGGCGACTTCTGCCTGGCGAGCTACACCGCATACCACTCTGCCCACTTCACTGCAAAAGCCAGCTTTGTTTCAGAGTAAAAAAAAAACATGTGTTCTCTAGTTTCCTAGGCCCAGGAGAGGATCAGAGGTTAACAGATGTGAACAAAATATTATACGCATTAAACAATAATAACAGCAGCTCTGACTGCATGGTTTATATTAATGTGCTTATTCTTATACGTTATCGTTTCTATAGTAACAGCTCATTCACAGGGACTTGTACGGCAAACACTCACCATAATCTAAGACTAATAATAAAAGCATGTAAAAAAAAAAAAAAGTGTTGTATGTAACAAAGACATATAACTGTTAATATGGTGAAGTTTTTTCTAAGAAGACATTTATTTAACATTTATGGAAGGAGTCTCTAGTGTCAGTCAGTGAGTTTTCTGCACTTTCTGGTTTCTCGATAAACTGACAATCTGTGTTTTTTCTTTTGTCTTATTAACTTCAAGAGAGGAATCTATAGCTGCTATAATGTAAATGATAACTGGAACTAACTTGGCGTTCCACAGCAAAAGCAAGATGTCTGGTTCATTAATATACTAAAAATTGTAATTGCTGTTGTAAATGCTGTGATATAAGAGGAATAAAACACTTAAGCTATTATTGCTCAAGAGAATGAGCTATTATTGGAAAATCAACTTCGGTATGGTAACAGTATCACACCATCACTCCACCATGTCATAGATTACTTTCCTCTAACAGCAACGTGATTTATTCTTACATAGCTAAAACTAGCTTGATGTAATATCTAAACTTCAGACAAAATATTGTTTTGTAATATTACGATTGTTTTTTACACACCACCAAGCAACTCATATGTGACATTGTACTGTAGGAACTGTTTTAAAAAGTGCTTGATCTCATTTCCTGAGTGTAGCCGCTAGGGCTTGCCCCCGGATTTATCCAAAGCCTGTTCTTGACGCTGTCAAATTTCACTGAGGATCAGCGTCAAAGTGATTTCAGTCTACAGAGAATCAGTACACAACACATGCACTTGAATGTGTTTAGAAATCATACCAGGCCTTTAAAACCACGCACTACTCACAAACAAATACAACTCTAGGGGGTGCTGTCCCAGTTCATGCTGCACTGCCTGATCAGAAATGAGAAATACTGGCAGGCAGAGAGGAACTGAGAGCTGAGAGGTGGTGGTGGGAAAATAAAAGACTGACTTGTACGTCTGCCCCCACATTGCTACTGACAATGACTCACACACATACATAAACACATGCTCAAACTTCCTCCCTTTCAATTTAAAAGTGATTTCTCTTCTATCCCCGGGCTTTGTGAAACAAGAGGGCTTGACTCAGCTCTATTATTAAACACTCACTGTTTAAGAAAACCCTACACACACACACACACACACACACACACACACACACACACGCACACACCACACAACCCACCTGAGACTCATCAACATGGATTTGATCTTGTGCAGTCTTTACTTCCACCCTCTCTGACTCTAGTTTTAGCCCACAGATCAAACTCCCACACTTTTTCCTTACACTGAAATGCATAAAACAGACAGCACACGTTCTACACTGGCTCCAGACTCACCCAGAACAGGAAGTTGAAGACAAAGAGAAGGTATTTGAGGCAGACTGTCACCCAGTCATCCTGCTCATCCTTATACATGCTCCCCATCTTTCCTGCTGAACAAAAGATGTGCAAAGATTACAATAAGGCTATATTATTTAGAACTATATGATAATAGCTAAAATGATAGCCACAATTATTTCTCAAGATTGACATTAGGATTATACATCACAATTATTCAGCAAATTTGGGAACAACTGGCATTTTATCATTTTAAATCAACTGAATTATACATATACAATATACATATTCCTATTCCTTCATGTGTATGAATGTAGGAATTAAAACAAAATCTAATCTTATTCCATAGAAAATAATTTGAACAAACTAGGGTATTGTGCTTCAAATTTGTTTGATTTTTATACAAATAAAGTTGTAAGAAAATTCACAAATGATAATCCCACCCCTAACATTAACCTTTATCATTTCAGTCAACTTGAGTCGTGTGAGTTGTTACGATTTTTCAAGTGTGAGGTGTTACCTTAGTCACATTATCTGTTTTCAAATGCTAAATATAAGCAAAATTAACACAAATAAATATGTCAATAATAAGTCAATTAAGGTGGATTCTTAAGGCAGAAACCCTTCTTGACTCCTGACATAAGCCTGTATAAACATTTATAAAGTCTTATTCCAAGAAGCAGCAGCTGTTATAAAGATTGATTCTGTCAGTCATAAAGCTGATGTAACACCTGATCAAGTGAGTTTTGATAAATTACTGTTTTCATATTGGGTGCGTTTTTTTGACAGGAAAAAAAAATGTTGGCTCAGGCGTGGTCTTACATGTCGTAAGAAAAATATGGCATACGAGAATTGTGCACACTGTAACCATAACAACGCTCTTACTCATCCTAGCTAGTATCAGCTAACTAACTAGTCTGGCTCACTACTTGTTTTCCTTGTTTGTTTATTAGTTTGTGGATACTTGATTCGATTCATTGTTATACTCGTTTTTTTCACCAACACTTTGTTTGACCTCTATGTTTTTGTTTTCTTGCTGCACCCAAACCTGAAACCTGATTGGTCAGAAGGTAAAAATAAAAAGGTTTTGATATCACTCTGTGTTTTCCTGAATTTTTTTTTTACTTCGAAAGCGTTATGCTATGACTGACATCAGAAATAACACTTTTTTTAAAGGACTTATTTAAAACGTAGTTAATTAGTTTGTAGCTCTGGTATGTCAAAGTCACATAATGCTGTTGATGCCAAACATCAGAACCAGACTCACTCTAACTGGGGTAAAAAAAAAAAAAAAAAAAGGAATACACATAACTCTGGCGTTACTGTGTCATGACACTGTTACACTCATTAAAATCTTACAAACTGCGAAATCTTATTTAAACACTAATTTTACTTAAGGACCAGAGAAAATATACTTGTATACATGTAATGACTGTCCTATCAAAGCATTCACTATGTAGCAGTTCGGGGTGTGCTGATATAGGAATATAATCAATGATGAGTTAGTGTGAAGCGGCCAGGACTCAGAGCTACTGTTACGCCATGAAGATAATATTTTCCAATAATACCATATCCCAAAATGTTTGCCAACGTGGCAATTTGCTAACTCTTTTTTTTATTTATTAAAGAAACACATGAAAACAGTTTTGATGAAAACTGGAGAAACTTGATGAAAACTGGAGACTCCTTCCAAAAATCATAAATAAACATCTGCTCATGTAAAACCTTGCCATGTCAACAATTACATGGTTTTATAATCATGTAGAGTCTCTGTGTAAGTTACTACTACACGATCACATCTGTGATTTACCTCCTCGTAACTATTGTCAGAGCTGCTGTTCCAATCAGATTCGAGAACTCAACAGTGCTCTTGTATAATCTCTCATCCTGACCATAAACCTGACGAAAATAGATTTTATAGTTTTTACTCAGCTTATAATGGTTGAAATAAGCTATAAGTATTGTCTTTCTAAATGTTTATGTAGGTTTATGTCAGCTGTAATTAAATACAATGAAATATAAATTAAATGAAATACAGTAGCTCTATGAATAGCAGCATTAAGGAATGTGTGACAAAATATATCACCATAATATGCAACCAAATAGACAGACATCAAACATATAATCTTGTGATTTAATCTCATGATTTATATATGCTCATCAGTAATGCAGTCTGTATTGCTAACTAACTGTTCATAATTAACACAGTGATTAAGCTGCTTTGTGACAATGTTTATATAATATACAAATAAAATAAAATAGTGCTATATAAGTAATACTGAATTGAATTGAATTGAAGGACTAATACAGAATTGAAGGGAGTAACAGCACAAACAACAGCACCAAGAGGCTGACTGCTGGAGTGAGTTTTTACCGGAGAGACAGCAGTCAAACTGCTTGTTTCTGTGACATGTTAATTAATAGCTGTGGCCCATGAATTGCCTGTGTATACAAGTGACACAGACTATCCGAGGGCTGAGCTTGGAAGCAACATGTGTCAAAACAACAGGCAAATAATGGCCCCTGAAATAAGCATGTTTGGGGAGAAATGGTCAAAAATATACACCAAAACACGCACAAAAAACACCCAAATCCACACAGCTGGTGTAGGAAGTGAGGACAGACCATATACAAGACCCCACTGGCCTAGAGTTTTCTTACTGTTGGAAGGCGTATTTATTATTTATTTCAGATGCATGTACAGGATGTGTCGAGAAGAAATGGATGATCCATTAGCGTGCTAACTGATAGAGAACAATTCCCACATCTCTGAGGTGCTCCATCAGGAGATTTTCTTTTGAACAATAAATACAGATGAACATTAAATGATCCAGAAAACTAACACTAATCCCACATCAGTATAAACCTACACTACAGTATGTGGAGCTAAGTGCTGTTAGCTGCTGGTGATATTCCTCTACAGTGTGAAAGTGTACACAGTGAAACCACCAACGCTGAGGTGCAACGAGCTGGCCAAACATTCAGAGGGGAACTATAGTGACAATAGTGAGAGATTACATTGATTTAACAAGCTAACTTAAGCTTAAGATTTTTTTTTTATCTTCCTGTACTGGTTTGAGACAGAATCACAAGTGGCACCACTAATGAACTCATACCATCCTGCCATCATTTGGTAGCCATGTTGGTTGTGTCTGTTATGTGCCTGAAGCTCGTCCCCGTACATTCTGTAGTGCATGATGGGACAGGTTCACGCATAAAATGTCCATCATGCTACACTCATTCATTCTGGGGTGTTTTAAGTACATCCTACATTCGTTGTAATTCTCCACATCATTATGTACGTTCATTTTGGGACACGCTTACATACATTTTTACTTCCCAAACGTGTATCAAGTGCATAATAAATTGCCCACATGCAGGACACCTCTAAGTGTAAGTGTACAGTCGAATACAGAATTATTGGCACCCGACATGAAAATAAGCAACAATTAATTAAACATACAGTGTGTAATGTTTCAGGTTAGACATACTGGTACACTGCATAGTTTCAACACCGAACATTTATTCAAACATAATTTGAATTTTTTTCCTGAAATTATCAGCAAAGCCTCTGCTGGAGAGAATAACAGCTGAGCCTCCTTCTGTAATGTTTAACAAGGTTGGATATGTGCAGGCAATCTTGAATTCTGCAGAATATTTCACTCTCCTTTTGTTAAGTCTGTGCATTTGTGCATTCCTATTGTTAGGTTTGTGCATTTGGATGTTCTTGTTTAATTCAGACCACAGATTCTTAACAGGGTTCAAATCCAAAGACTGAGATGCTCAATGCGAAATACTGAATTTGTGTCCCACAATCGTTTTTGTGTTGATTTAGGTGTGTTTGGGGTTCCTATCTTGTTCAAATTTCTATCATGCATGTCTTAACCTCATGGCAGAGGCAGCCAGGTTTTAGGATTAAATATAACATTATTATACATTACAAAATACCTGATGTCATCACCATCACAAAAGCTTCTGGACCACAAGCCACAAAACAGCCCCAAAGCATCAATGATCCAGCACTATGTTTAACACTGGGTTTGGGGGCTTTTCCTTGCCGACGGTGTCCATGGACAAAATGTTTGTTCGTGTGTTGTGATCACAACACACAGTTCCAGTGATGCTTGGTGAAGTTCAGCCACTGCTTTCTTCCAGGTTGCTCTCAGAAAGGGCTTTTTCATCTCCACACCAAGCAGCTCGCATGGGGGCTCAATGTTTATGCTCCCAATTCCTTGCAAATTTTTAACTGTTTAGAAATTTTCAAATTTGGCCCTGATTGTGTGTGATGGTATTTCTAACTGGGTATGTTTTTTTTTTTTTTTTTTTTTTTTTAAATATCCAGACTATCTGAGTGCCTTAGATCAACAAATCTTTCTGTTTTGAGTTGAAAGGTTTTTGGTTATAGGCAAATATAGAGCTTCTGGAGACTGACAACAGTCAATATCAAAATTTTTTTTCAGAATATGTTTGCATTTGTTTAAAATATTCTTTAGGGGTGTCAGTAATTTTGTCTATTGTGATCACATATTATTCGCATGCTGCAATAGTGAAATTAATATGTGCAATACTGTGGTGGCATTCCATGATGAAATGCACCTTCACATATTATTCATATGTGATCACAAATTACTCACCTGATCACACTTGGAAAAACATATGATGATGTGAAATGAGTGTTTTGTTTTGTTTTTTTCGTAACTTACCAAAAAATCTGAAAAATCCAGTTTGGTTTAACCAATTACACCAACTGCCAAACACACAGGCTGAGCTGGTCAAACTGGTCACCTCTGCCAACTGGTCAGTTATTTTCTAGCTTTCTTATTTCCTTGAAAACAACTTGTCCATAACGTTGCAGTAGCAGCAGATTCAGAAACTTTCCTTTCTAAGAGCACTTACCGCTCGACAAAAATGGACTACCAGTTCGACCAGCTTGTTTTTGCTGCAGTTGAACTTAAAACTACATATACACTTCTGTGCCTAGTGGGATTTTGTGTTGAACTATTTTTATATTTAAAGGTTGGAATTTTCCTTCCGTTTCCATTGCTGACACATGAAACAGAGCAAATAAAATTTAAAATGGAAGATTTTTTGCTAACTGCTTCAGAGCTATTAGCCTAATTCCCAAGGAGTTTATGGTATTGATCTGTTTTTATGGCTGCAGTTGAACCTAAAACTATACACACTTCTGTACCTCATGGGAATTTTCCTGGATTATTTTTATTCCTAGGCTGGAATTTTCCTTCAGTTTCCACTGCTGATCAGGAAGCAGCATGAATATGATGTGAAACTGAAGACTTTAGAAATACAGTTGGGGTCGTAGGTTTACATACGCCTTCTGCATGAATCTGCAAAATGTTAATAATAAAAAAAAAATAACAGGGATCATAAAAAAAGATCCATTTTGTGTTGTATTTAGTACTGCCCCGAATAAGCTATTTCACACAACAGATGTTTACATATAGTCCACAAGGCACAATAATAACTGAATTTACACAAATGAACCAGTTCAAAAGTTTACATACACTTGATTCATAATACTGTGTGTTGTTACCTGGATGATCGACGACTGTTTTTATGTTTTGTGATAGTTGTTCATGAGTCCCTTGTTTGACCTGAGCAGTTAAACTGCCCACTGTTCTTCAGAAAAATCCTCCAGGTCCTGCACATTCTTTGCTTTTCCAACATCTTCTGCGTCCCTCTTATCTTTTTAAATTATTAACAGATTGCAGATTCTGCAAGACGTGTGTAAACTTATAACCCCTACTGTATCAGCCTAATTCCCATAGAGTTTATGGTAATGATCTGTGTTTATCATTATTATTATTATTATTATTATTATTATTATCTGGCTGCATTTGCATCCTAAAACTATACACATTTCTGAGCCAAGTTGGATTTTTCCCTGGACTATTTTTATACTGAAAGGATGGAATTCTCCTTCAGTTTCCATTACACACAGGAAGTAGAGTGAATATAATCTGAAACTTTACTACATTAGAAATATTGATACACAAGGTCTGCTGTGATGCACTTTCATGCCCAGTGGAATTTTGCCCAAGTTTCCATTGCAGACACACAGGCCTCTCTTTGCAAAACATGTAAGTGAGATTCAATTTGGGTTTTTTTTTTGTTTGTTTGTTTTTTTTTTGTTTGTTTTTTGTTTTTTGCTTTTCCTGCCTGCACAACCCAACTGCAGGGTGTTTACTGAGGGGAAACACTTGCGGTTTCTTGGCAACGCGGTGGAAAAAGAGTATAAAGCCGCCAGTGTTCTGCATCATCACTGGCTCTAATGTGTGTTATGTGTGTTGTGTGTGTTTGTGTGTGTTGTGTGATGATCTGAGAGCTTATAGAGGAGAAGCGGAAACGGAAAGCTATGTTTATGTGTGTAATCCCCCTGTGCTCGTCAGAATGCCTTTTTTTTTTCCCAGGAAACTGACTTTGACCAGGCTAGAGTAAAGCTCTAAACAGAGAAAAGCGTGTGTGTGTGTGTGTGTGTGTGTGTCTGCTCCAGCTGAGCACCTGCATTTCCCCTGCTGGACTGTGCATGTCGGGAAAAGTAGTCCAGAAAAGCACAGCTGCAAAGCCGAGCTACTTTTGCGATGTAGGCCAGAAAGCGGTTTAAAATTCAAACTCACCCAAGAAGCAGAAAATCCTCGAGGATTCAAGTGTTAAAATGTCTTCTCTCTCTTTTTTTTTTAATTCCACACGATGTGTGTGTGTGTGTGTGTGTGAGCAGTGCAGCTTGTTGCTTGCTGAGTGTGTCCGAGTGGAGGGTCAGTGAGGGGCGGGGAGGAAACACAGCTCCACCCCGCCCCTGTGCTGCAGCCCGTTCCACTCCACTCAGCGTTCATCTTCCTGCGAGTGCTCTGCAGTTCTGCACAGTGTCCCAATCAGCATGCGTGCTTTAGAATAAATCAGTACTACTACTAATAAAAAATAGCTATAAACATTGAGATTATGTTGATCAGAATACCCTAGTGTTAGAAAAAAAAGGGGGGAAAGTAGAATTTCTTACTTTTAACTTGCTCAGGCCCCTCACCCATATCGAACATGCTGTTTTACACACCAAACATGTTGCTTTACACACCAAACATGTTGCTTTACACACCAGACATACTGTTTTACACACCAGACATATTGTTTTGCTCAAAAAACATGTTTTACACAACAAACATGTTGTTTTACATAACAAACATGTTGTTTTACACACCAGATGTGTTGTTTTGCACACGAAACATATTGTTTTACACACCAGACATGTTCATTTACACACCAAACATGTTATTTTACACACCAGACATATTATTTTATACAACAAACATGTTGTTTTACACACCAAACGTGTTATTTTACTCACCAAACATGTTGTCACAACAGACATGTTGTTATACACACCAAACATGTTGTTTTACACACCAAGCATGTTGTTTTACACACCAGACATGTTATTTTACACACCAAACATGTTATTTTACGGACCAAGCATGTTGTTTTACACACCAGACATGTTATTTTACACACGGAACATGTTGTTTTTTACACCAAACATGTTATTTTACACACCAAACATGTTGTCACACCAGACGTGTTGTTTTACACACGAAACATGTTGTTTTACACACCAGACATGTTATTTTACAGACCAAGCATGTTGTTTTACACACCAAACATGTTGTTTTACACACCAACCGTGTTATTTTACGGACCAAGCATGTCGTTTTTACACACCAGACATGTTATTTTACACACAGAACATGTTGTTTTTTACACCAAACGTGTTATTTTACACACCAAACATGTTCATTTACACACCAAACATGTTGTACACACCAAACATTTTTTTTCACACCAAACATGTTATTTTACACACCAAAAGTGTTGTTTTATACACAAAACATGTTGTTTTATGTGCAGAAATGAACAGAAGTAATATTTCATTATGGATAAGAGTAGTTTAATAAAATATAAATAATATGCAAGATTAGTTACAGATCCACACTTCAAAAAATCTACCGGAAATAGTACACCACCTGTGTACCTTTGGGATACTCATTTCAACATAATTAGAATCTAATACAAGTAGACAAATTTGTCTACTTTGTCATAAATCAGTTTGTGAAATTTCTGTCCTGCTAGATCTGTCCTGCTAGAAGTGCTCTTACTGTGAAATAGAATCATATAGCAGCAACAACAGCTCAGTCACGAAGCAGTAGACTGTGCAAATTTACAGAACGGGGCCGCCGAATGCTGAAGTGCGAAGCGTGTAAAAATCACCTATCCTTTTTTGCATCACTCACTACTGACTACTTCCAAATTGCCTCTGGAAGCAACATCAGTTCAGAAACCGTACTTCGTGAGCTTAATGAAATGGGTTTTCATGGCCGAGCAGCTGCACACAAGCCTAAAATCAGTATATGCAAAGCATCAGCTGGAGTGGTGTGAAGCACACCGCCAGTGGATTCTGGAGAAGTGGAAACATGTTCTCTGCAGTGATGAATCACGCTTCCCTATCTGGCAGTCTGATGGACAAATCTGAGTTTGGCAGATACCAGGAGAATGCTACCTACAAGAATGCAGAGTGCCAACAGTAAAGTTTGGTGGAGGAGGGATAATTATCTGGGGCTGTTTTTTCCAGGATTTGGGCCCCTTAGTTCCAGTGAAGGGTATGTTAATGCATTTTAGACAATTGTATGCTTCCATCATTGTGGCAAGAGTTTGTAGAAGGCCTTTCCTGTTTCAGGAAGTGAGTTACATGAAGACATGATTTGACTAGTTTGGTGGAGGAACTCCAGTGGTCTGCACAGAGCCCTGACCTCAACCCCATTGAAAACCTCTGGGATGGTCGATTGTGAGCCAAGACTTTATTCGTCCAACGTTTGTGACTGACCTCTTTTGACCAAATGGTCACATTTTCCACAGACCCACTCCAAAATCTTGTAGAAAGCCTTCCCAGAAGAGTGGAGGCAGTTATAGAAGCAAGGGGGTCTGACACCATATTAAATTGTCATATTGGAAGCCATGTCTGAAACTAAAGTGAAGAGTAAGTGCTCATGAAATCCCACAATGCTCTGCTTAGGGTTGGAGTTCAAATAATGTACACCAGAGGATGCAGAATAGCCCTGTGATGGACTAGCTTCCCATCCAGGGTGTATTTCCATCTTGCATCCAGCGTTCCCAGGATCCCTGGTCAGGGTCATGGTGGATCTGGATCTTATTTCAGGAATACTGGGTGAATGAATATTTGATATGACTGAATATGAATGAATATGAATATTGATATGAATATTACAGACTTTTGCTGATATGTTCAGAGTAATAATGTGCACAGCTAAAATATTTTACATTCAAATGGGACAGTATCAAGCATTTGCACAGCAAATGTGACTCTTATAGTGTACCGAAGAATACATCAGCTGTCTTCTACTGTGTTAATGGCACATAGATTGTCCAAATTTTGTGTCTAGTATACAAAAGTGTAAATTTAAATGCAGTAGCCTTTAAGGTTTCATTATGCACCTTAACAGGGTTTCTCTAATTAAAAGTATCCTTTAGGTACCATCCTAGTAACAAACATTTCTATGTTCAAACTCCACTTTGGTACCTTTTTTCTTAAAGTGTGTGAAAACAATGTTGAATATGTTCAGAGTAATAATGGCAACAGCTAAAATATTTTAGCTGCACACATTAAACAGTGTTTCCTCAGTTTTGCTCCTGGGATAGATTTGTACTTCCCAAAAATTGTCCAAGTCTCACTGGTTACTGTAGATCTGTATGTAAACAGATACTGCTGTAATCATAAAGAATATCCTGTGCTCATCCCAGGACACCTATTCACAAGATTCACATACTGAACATGCGTTCAACACATTTCCAACTGTTTGTCTTTCCTCTTCTACACCTGTATAAAGTAATGATTTATAATCCCTCTAACCAGTGTTTTGAGGCTTGTTTCTCTTCATGTCATCTCAGTGAGTCACCTCTGGCTTACTCTGGGCTTCTGTAAAGCTGCTTTGTGACAATGTCTAATGACAATGTCTATAATGCTAATGCATTAGTGTTTGATTAGTGTTTCTCCTGCAATAACAATGGTTTTAAACTCATGAAGAGTTCGCTTGTTAATCCAGGTGTTAGTGCAGGAAAAAATAGTAAGCTTTTCATTACTTTAGCACTCTAGGTCCAGAATTAGGAGATGCTGGCATAAGCAGTTGGCTGGACGTATGCAAATGCAGTGACATTTTCAAAAATTTCCTTTTCATTGCCTCAAAAACAATGTCAGCCACCCTTTCCTGATCAGACAGGGTGGTGAAGCAAGAGGGGGATTTGTCATAAGTGTCCTTTTCATTATGCAAAGTACAGCATCTGCTGATGAAGTGTTAGATCTTGTCTGACCCTCAGGGTTTAGGTTAATTTGATATTTTCCACAGTGAGCCAAGGGCTTCATTGATTAGACAGGCCTGTTCACCTTATTTATGCCTGCCAATAGCAGCAAGGAATTTATTAAAGAAATAGCCTGCAGTGCCCATTTTCTATAGGTGAGGCTGCAAGTGGCAATCCTATTGTGTAGCATGTCAGTGAAATGAATGATTACAACTTGCTTCTGGTTGTCCTCAGTTAAAGGACCTAGGATTTCTCAATTGGTCCTCTTTTCCACAAACCCACACTACTCTGTATCTGTAATTCAAAAAGACCAAAGCTTCATCGGGAGAAGACAGAGTGCCACGGAAAGTGGATATAAGCAAAATTCACCTGCCTCCAATGCAACATCCGAGCCTATAAGGACATTACGGAAGAGGGTTTTTATCTGCATCTGTCATATCTGAACCAGTGCAAAGAGTCTACTGAGACAGCCCTGTGGGCATTTAATGTGGTAAATGTCATCACTAATTGACATCCAGGCTCTGATAAGATGTTTAATGAAGTTTCACTGACATTGTCTGAAAGGGAATACAAAGAAGCCCATTTTTCTGTTCAGTAGAGAGCTCCACATGATGATTTTTCATTTCTCACAGTCTGGACTCAAGACAAAATAGGATATCGGAAGGGGAATATGGTTCCAAAATGACCAGCTGGGGTCCTGCAATTTGGAAAAAAAAATCATTTCCAAACCACATTGTCACTGAAAATTGAAAGTCATCAAGCATAGTACAGGACTTGGCAGTAAGCAAGTACCTAATTAATTGCATGGAATAAACAGAAATGGGTGGCAGAGAAGAATGAACCACGTGAATTAATTTGATATTTTTCTTTTCAGACCCTCATTGTGATTCTGGCTTGGTTCTCTCAGGCACCTCCCTGTCTGTTTTCTTGTTAGTTTTTCACCATGGGTTTTAGTGTCCTGCTTAAGGCTTTCTAAATGGTGCTCTCACAGGGGGGATGGTGAGAGTGTGTGTTTTGAGGGTACGGTCCAGCAAACACAGTCAAAAAGGACCAGAGAGAAGACAAAACAAATTCTCTGACTCAGGCAACCCCACACGCACACCCAGAGAGAGAGAGAGAGAGAGAGAGAGAGAGAGAGAGAGAATTCTTTGTGAGGAGTTTCTATTGATTTAACATTGATTTCTATTTATTTGTGCATTCTACATGACTACCATACCCCAAAGTTTACCTCATTAACCAAAAGAAAAACTGTATGGCTATTACTTTTTTGTTTTAGATTAGTTTTGTGTGTGTCTTGAATCTTTAAAGAAATAAATACATGCTTGCACACACACACACAAACACACTCACACACACACCACTGGTCAAACCTGGCTAGCTTCAGGCTTTGAGCTGTAAACCTTTCAATATCCATATATAGGTAAAGTCTTTTGAATACAATGCTCATATATTAAATAAGAAGAGCCAGCGACTTTAAGTCATCTATTGGTTAAGCATGAATGTAACTACCCTTAACCAATTAACCAGCATTTATGTTTCAAGGCCAAGTGGTTTGCAAATGCTCTAGGCTGAATTAGTCTTACTCTGAAAAGCATCTGACTTTCAAAAAGAGGGATGATGATTAATGTATGCTGGATACTGAATGGAAGAAAATATTTCTAATATTCTTTTTGTGCAAGAAATCATTGCTCTAATACTAAGAAATACTTGCTGCCTACATCCATTCAAGGATTGCACATGTATTCAGCTAACTGAATAATAAAATGGATCTTTGGACACTGTACAATAAATAAGGTCGGATTGTCAGTTGTGTTGGTTTATGCAATGCATGACTTTGTCAGTGTGCTTGAGTGGGTGTGTGTCCTTCAGTGTGGTGCCTGAGCAATATATGCAATAGAAATCCTCTCATCAGTAGACAATGCAGAGGCACCAGTGTCAAGATTTCAACTGAAATTCTCCTATGATGCTCTTGCTACAACTTTTACAATTAGAGCAGACACAAGTTTGAGGCATGTCAACCACAACATATAACTGTAAAACCACATCTATGAATAGCCTACATATTTCAAACAGCCGCTTAATTGTAGCCAGGGATGGAATTGCACGTAGGCTAGAACAGGATTTCTCAAATGTTTTGTGTCCAGTGACACCATCCAGAGTAAAAGGATTTCCAATGACCCCCTTACGATCACAGCACATTGGATTCATTTCATTAGAGCTTTTTGATCTAACAATAACTGCTATGGCGATATATAGTATAAGCTTATCCACTGAATACCATGTCATGGTTGTTACGTTTAAATTCATAGCAATTTATTATATTGTTATTCTTTTGCACTACCTATTATATCTAACACTTTCATACTAGAACTGTGCACTGTCTCTTACTGTGCCTGTTGTCCTGTTTTAGTGGTTATTGTACTGTCTTGTGCTGTTTGCACACGTTTAGTAGTAATGTGTAGTTTTGTGTTGTTTTATGTAGCACCATGGTCCTGGAGGAACACTGTTTCATTTCACTGTGTACTAACTAGCTATATCTGGTTGAAAAGATAATAAAGCCACTTGACTTGTCTTGACTTGCTCCTGAGCTTTCCACTCATCAAGATGGAACACTATATATCGTAACAACACTTCCTGGTTTTATTAAAATAGCAGGAAGATTAAATGTTAGATTATTTACACATCATTGAGCGGTTGAATTACCTAGATTCACCCTAGAGTAACCCCTTTATTATTTCAACTGAACATTCAATATGGCTTACATTTACGATAACTAAATAATAATCATAACACGTTCACTTACAATGCCACATGTTTACTAGTTCACAGTGAAATGAATCTTGACATGCTTTTTTTTTTCCCCTGATCACATATTACTCATATAATCCCAGGCACTCTCAGAAAAGGCTACTAAAATGTACCATTCTTTGTCATGAGGTGGTACACACAAGCATGCAACCTTTGTACCTGTATCTTTACCTAGAAAGGTGCATGTAGTGGTGTACTGTTAAAGCTTTACTCTCAGAGGCAATTATAGTCCTTTTATGTACCTTAAATCTTTTTAAAAGTTATCCATATTTCCAGTAAAGCATAGCCTACATATTAAATATACAAAACATAAGGGTACAACCCCATCTACAAGGATTATGATTCATTTATTTTCACGTGATCACATATTATTGTGAACTCATATGATCACGTGTGCATTTACAATGAGCAGATGAACAGAAATAATAGTCACAGTAGAAAACCACCACTAAAAGTAAGTAACATTTTATCATTTATTTCTTGCAGTAGCAGCATGACCCAGGATTTAGAAATAAACATCAAGCTCTAAAATTATATAAATACAGTACACTAAGTGCAGTACACTAAGTAAAAATCTCTGCATGTTCAGTAGTAGGCCTACATAATGTTCTATATTTCCCAGTCTAACTTACTGCCCTGCTTAAGCTTTAAAACACCATTTAATTCACATAGAATCCATCAAGGAATCATTTAACCATAACGGTGAGATGTTCCATCCATTCATGCATTCATTATATCCCTTCAATTATATCCTTTCTATTTTAAGACTGTCCCAATTAACCTGAGCCATGCTGTCTGGACAACCATGCTGGACATCTTGAAAATGATTCCATTATATATATATACATATTACGGTAGTATATATATTATATGTATACAGTATATGCATCATAACTATGTGGAATACATTTTTATGGCACTTTTACAACCTTTTTTTTTTTTTAAATAATTAAAGCATAAGTCATTTTTCTTAAGTCAAGATTTTCAGTGTCAGCTTCCAGTTTGATGCTGATCACACCTCCTTATATGATGTCACATGAATTAAGTCAGATTATTTCTCTCCAGCAGTTCGACTTCAAGGTTTTAGCAACAAAACGTTTGACTTTGACTCATCAGGTGAGAAAATAAATGCCTCTGTACCTGAATTCCACATGTACCTGATGTGGAATACACCTGCATGCAGCCTATGTGAAGTGCATCCCTATATCATCCAGAAATATTCAGTTTAATAATTAATAAGCGAGGATAATTGCTGGGGTGGTACATGTTTTTCAAACAATTTAACAAAAAAAATGACATGGCCTAACTATAGTGCTTTTGTTAGATTATGGTCTTCTGTTGTCACATTCCTGCTTTATCATTGAACACCCTTGTCATTTGGAGTGCACATCCAATTCTTCACATTCAAACCAGGCGCAAAAATGCCCAGGTTTCGCACCACATTGAGAACCATAACGCTGTTGCCCTATATAGGAGAAATAAAAATATCCTCGGTCCATTTAAGTGGAAGAAAATGCGCTCGGCGTGTTGAGTCAGTGTGTAAGATGTGTGGGCAGGTGGAGGTGCCATTGCGCGTGTAGGAGGCACCGATTTAGTTTCGGGATCATCTCCATGCGCTTCATGCGCTTTAACCCGCTCCTGTCCTGCGCAACACCGAGCCAACTTCTCCGATTCGGGGCTGAACTTTCCTTCAGGAAGGTCTGGATAGAAAAGCAAGGCGCTCGAATCCCGGGTGGATGCATAGGCTAAAAATAAAAAAGCTTGGAGTATATTATAACATGAATCTGTTATACAGCTGCCTATAGCCTGGGACGTGCGGTATTTAAGGGATGTGTGCACTTGGCACCGAGGCTGTGATCCAGCAGTGTCAGACACTGAGGATGCTCAGGCTTTTTTTACAGGATCAACTGGTTTCCTTCTAGGCTAAGTGTCGCTTAGGAGCTTTCTGTTAACTTTACACAATGGACTACAGGACTTGTATGTTTCCTGTCTCAGGTCAGGGCTCGACAGAAGAACGCAGAGCGACTAATCTGTTCCAAAACTCCTTATGACAACCTCATAATCAATTTCTTGATTTAGAAGTATATTTTTGTTGGTTTTGTTGATAAAGAATAAACCTACGTGTGACATTGCATACTTTAGTGTATTGCTAAAGTTCTGCAAAGAGATCTGTAGGCTAACATTGCACTCAGAAACGATAGGAGCAATTTTTGTCCTTTTCGAGTTGATCGGAATCCCGTTGGCTCGTATGGGACTGAGGCACTCATCACGGTGCCTGCTCCTGCGCAGAAAGATGGCGGAGGCTGAGAGCTCGGAGGTGAGTTGAAACATGCATTTGGATCACGGATCAGCCCTCGTGATAGAGAGTGCACCGCATTTAGAACAGCGCGAGTGAGCTTCTCCACCTGCTTGCACATTTAGTTGCGTTGAAAACGTCAAAGCGCCGAATTTGAATCTGAATTCCGTGCAGGTTTGCATGCAACATCACGAGCTGAAGATCACAGCCGTACACCCGGCATGTGCTGCTGATAAACAGGCTGCTAATATGCAATTTTCTAGAAATGCACACAACATTAACGTGCCACTATACAACACCAATGCACTAAGCTTACAAAGCGTGCGGTCAAAAGGACACCCGACTATTGGCCTCAGACGACGCTCCATTCCGTGTGCTAGGAAAACAAAACAAAAAATGCGGGGTTTTTTTTCTCTTTTTTTCCATATTTGGTATTTATGACGGTCGCTGATGAAAATCCGCCCCGTAGCGAGCAGTCTCCGGGAGCGCGAGCGCTGTCCTTGGTGCTGCAGTGAAGGAGCCGCTGGTGTACTGCACAGCACAATCCCCAGGGCTCATCCCTCTATAGCTGTACTTTTCTGAACATTGTATGCAGCAGATTAAGCAATGCTTTCATTCATTCATTCGTCTTTAACAACCGTTTTTGTCCTGGTCAAGCATAACCCACAAACTGGCATGTTTTTTAAGAAGTGGGAGGAAACTGGAGAACCCGGAGGAAACCTGGACGGGCATGAAGACAGCAAATAAATCTCAGGATCAAACCAAGGACCTTGAAGCAGTGAGGTGGCAATGCTACCATCTGTGCTACTGTGCTGCCATAAAACAATACTATGTATTCATTCATTCATTCATTCATTCATTCGTTCGTTCATTCTTCAGTCAGCGCTTTATCCTGGTCAGGGTTGCGGTGGATCCGGAGCCTATCCTGGGAACACTGTGCATGAGGTGGGAATACAGGGGAACTGAAGGACATAATGGACACACATTCGCACCTAGGCATAATTTAGCATAGCCAGTCCACCTATTGGCATGTTTTTGGGAGGCAGAAGGAACCCAGAGAACTCAGAGGAAACCCACATGGATACAGAGAGAGCATGCAAAACTCCATACAGCAGTAACCCAAGTTCAGGATTGAACCGATCCCATAAGGGATCCTTCTACTACCCGCTGCATCACCATGCCACCCTAGAGCAGCAGTGTAGATGTAATTTTTCTGTAAAACCAGTTCTGACTTTTAAACCGATAAGACATTAGGATGCACCGTGCTGCACCCAGACCTGTGGAATTCAAAGAATACTGGTCTGGAAGCCTACATGCTATGAGCTAAAAGTTTGAAATTAGTAGAAAGGTTAATTATTGTTTCATCTCTATATGCTAGCAGAAGCAGCAGCAGCAGCGGCAGCAGAGCACCGGCAATCCTCCCTCATCGCAGCCTCCCCCTGTGCCTAAGCCCATGGCCTCAGTTCATCACGTCCCTCGTCCCCCTCACACCCCACACGTCTCAGCGCTGTCCACCTGCCCTGGACGTGGAAAAATGGCCAAACTCCTCAACCCGGAGGAAATGACCTCACGAGACTATTACTTCGACTCATACGCCCACTTTGGCATTCATGAGGTAAAAAAAATGTATGAAGTGTTGACTTGACATAATTGTCATCTTTTGGTCATGATTTATGTCAACAAGTAAAAACAGTCTTAGAAAAAAAAAGGTTCTTTAATTGTTCTTTGGATGGTTCAGTGGTCTTTGCTTCCCAAAGGGCTTCTATGTAGAATCCCCCGTGAAAAAACATATTGTGACAAAATCGATATTATATTGTCAAGGGCTTGATAATGACTCGATGAGCTAAATCAGATGTCTGCAATGTCGGCGCTGCAAATCTCTGTAGTACACTCAAGCGCTCGTCAATCTGTCCCTCTTCAAGAAATCATTGAAGCTGTCAAGGGTTCCCCCAATCAGAATGGGTTTGTGGGTATTGTCTGTATTTTTTATATCACCTACTCCCATTTTATAAAGATAATTGGACATTTTAAAGAATGTAACAGTTGCATCCTTTATCATGAAGGTTAAATATATGTTTTGAAGTAGTTAAATAAACATAGAATTGAAAAAGGTTTTCCAGAGGTTTTAAAATGTGCTACTTCCTGATATTTTGTTATCTTGATACATATTAAGTATCTTGAAAATGTAATCAGGTGTTGTGATTTTATTGTTTAGTCATATTTCCCAATCCTAAAATGTTACATGTTGTACTGCTTAAATTTATTGACTAATCTGTTATACAATTTACTCTTAATTGTTAACTTAGTCTTAATCGTTAATCTTGAAACATACAGATGATGCCAGCCTGTCCAGTGAAAATACTGCTTGCATCCATAAAAGAAAAAAATCATTCAATTTGTGAAAAACTCCATGTCTGTGATGCAGTATGAGACTAGTACATGTTGAGTTTTTGGGTCAGGTCGAGCTGTCTGCAGATAAAGGAGCTATTCCTGATAACAGAGAAAAAGCAGGACAGGGAAGAGCAAGAAGGAGAAAAGAGAGATGGGTATCAGTTCATCCCTACAGGGTGATAATGGATACCTGTCTATCTCTCTCTCTCTCTCTCTCTCTCAAAAAAAAAAAAAAAAAGAATAGCAGTGATACAGTGCTTGGTGTCCTACATATCACACACTAGTCCTGCAGCAAGACTGAAAATGGAGAGCCTATGCTATGAATGGGTCTTTCAGTTCGCATGTGTTCCCAGGGCCTTTTTCGAGCCGAGGCATTTAT
The DNA here is from genome assembly GCF_027358585.1 of Pangasianodon hypophthalmus. Lineage (NCBI taxonomy): Eukaryota > Metazoa > Chordata > Actinopteri > Siluriformes > Pangasiidae > Pangasianodon > Pangasianodon hypophthalmus. The sequence goes on from NC_069727.1 coordinate 7,857,811, forward strand.
TTAGCATTTTCGGAAGGAGTCTTCAGTTTTATAAACGTAACTATGAACAGTTAAAGAATATGATGTTCTTTAATAATAAAAATATAATAAATAAAATGAATAAATTGTTAGTAAATTGCTGTGGTATAAGAGAAATGAAACATTTCAGGATGTGCTGTTATAAGAAAATAACCAACTTTGGGGTGGTAATGACACTGTACATTAAATATATACTGTAGTATTTACAAACATACTAATACAAATACATTTAAACCTTTTCCCTCAACAGGAGATGTTAAAGGATGAGGTGAGAACGCTGACCTACAGGAACTCCATGTACCACAATAAACACATTTTTAAGGATAAGATTGTTCTAGACGTGGGCAGTGGGACGGGAATCCTTTCCATGTTTGCTGCTAAAGCAGGGGCCAAGCACGTCTACGGGGTGAGAACACACGCATCTCAGCACTAAGCACATCCACACACATCTCAGCACTAAGCACATCCACAGAGTCAGGTAGCTCAGATTAGAAAAGAAGAACTACAATTTGATTAGTTACAGAGTTTATACAATTTCCCCACTGTATTATAGGAATAAGCATATGAGAGTCTGAGAGTGAGTGGGAGAGAGAACAGTTCTTCTTATTCAGTTCTTCACCTTGAAGCATATTTATAACTACTATGAGCTGATCTGTAACTCCACTGAAACTAAAAACAAACAGTTTGTAGTTACAAGATTCAGGATTGGAAGTCTGGACTCACTGGCAGATTCTAGGAGTTTAAGAGTTCGAAAAGAAACTAGTAAAAAGTCTGAACTCCTTTCTCTTTTCTCTGTGTTATAATATTATACACTCACTGACCACTTTATTGGGAACATCTGCACACCTACACACAGTCAAGCAGTTATCCAATCAGCCAATCATGTGGCAGCAGCACAATGCATAAAATCATACGGATACAGGTCAAGAGCTTTAGTTAATGTTCACATCAAACAGCAGAATGGAGAAAAATGTGATCTCAGTGACTTTGACTGTGGAATGTTTTTTGGTGCCAGATGGGCTGGTTTGAGTATTTCAGAAACTGACGATCTCCTGGGATTTTCACATACAACAGTCTCTAGAGTTTACACAGAATGGTGCAAATAATAATAATAATAATAATAATAATAATAATAATAATAATAAATATCCAGTGAGCAGCCTAGCCTTGTTGATGAGAGAAGTCAAAGGAGAATGAGCAGACTGGTTCGAGCTGGCAGGAAGGTTACAGTAACTCAAATAATCACTCTTTACCAACATGGTGTGCAAAAAAGCACTTCAGAGCACACAACATGTCAGACCTTGAGAAGGATGGGCTTCAACAGTAGAAGACCACATCGGGTTCCACTAATGTCAGCCAAGAATGGGAATCTGAGGATACAGTAAGCACAGGCTCACCAAAACTGGACAGCTGAAGATTAGAAAAAGAGCTGGCAATGTTGGAACGAGTGGTTATTTGAGTGACTACAGCCTTTCTGTTTCTGGGTAAACTCTAGAGACTGTTGAGTGTGAAAATCCCAGGAGATCAGCAGTTTCTGAAATACTCAAACCAGCCCATCTGGCACCAACAACTACGAAATGCCAGGTCAAAGTCACTGAGATCACATATTCCCTGCATTTTGGTGGTTACTCTGAACATTAACTGAAGCTCTGGACCTGTATCTTCATGAGTTTATGTATTGCCCTGGCTGATTGAATAATTGCATGGATGTTTGCAATTGCAAATGTACCTATTAAAGTGGTCGGTGAGTGTATTTTTACTGCCACTTAGCAGGTTATTGCAGAGAAATTAATGAATGAGAGTGGGTCCTTACAGAGGCACCTTCTGTACAACATGTAGGCTCTTAAGTGGTGTAATTATAAAAAGTAAGCTGTGTTCTGATCTGGGACCCACACAAGGGAAACACAGGCATCACGTAAACAGACATTCGGGCAAAGGAAGCTTGTGTTATGGCTCAAACTTCCAGGTTGCTATTGTATAATAGTAGGAGTACCAAACAGTGGGTGGGAATTGGAAATGACTAGGATGAATAAAAATAATAAAAACATATGTTGTTTTCATTAAGCAAAAGCCAACCTATGAAATATATATCACATTTTTCAGAGCTAATATGTAACAGTGATTAAACCAGTGGGACAGTGAAAATCAAACACATTAATAAGTGCAGATTAAGAGAAATTGGATGTGTATCTTCTTGCAGTTAATAGCAATAGGCCAATAAAATGTGCTCAATTTGTCATATGTTTACGTTTTTTTGCAGATTGAATGCTCAAGTATATCAGAGTACTCAGAGAAAATCATCAAATCTAACCACCTGGACAATGGTAAAATCTAAACATTTTGTGTAAATGATTGTGCCTTTGTTTAATGTGAAAAGTATTTGAAAAAATACTCTATTGAAAAAAATTGCGTATTGAAAAAAAAAAATGACTCACAAGGGGCCGTATTCAGAGTTGGTGACTTACATCAACAGCTTAAATTCAAAAATGCATCAAGATGACAAGGACTTTGGCAGCTCATTCAGATTATTGAAATTACCTCCAAGCTTGACATGTTTTTGTCAAGTAGAACACTTTGGGCAGGAGTTTTTCAACAGCATATTGACCAACCCCTCTTTAAAAACAGATTGTTGTTAATTGCCTGGAGAAATGCAAAATAACTTACGACCAATATGGATAAAATACACATAAAAAGGCAAAGGCAAATACTTAAATAAACATCTAATAGCAATTTGCCATTTTGGAAATTTGTCTCAATTTAGCAAAAGGGATTCCACCCACATTAATTGGCATAAATAACACTTTGATACCACGGTAGTATACAGCAAAGCCTAATAATAATAGAAGCAGGCCAAACAAAACAGGACTCAATTTTTCACACATTCAAGTCTCACCATTGAGATTTCAAATAAGCATGCAGAATTAGCAGTTTGTTTCTGAAATTGTTTTGTGTGCAAATCCTCACATTTTCTATTAAAGATGCTATTTACGTATCATACAAAAAAGTCAAAAAATGCTGCGGTGCTATAGGAATGTCAAACAGACGCATGGATAATTCAAGTGCTTATTATTATTTTTTTTCATTATAATGTCATATTTATACATTTAATAGCAAAGGGTGATGTATTTAATAATTAATTCTGCTTCAGGCTTCATGTATTAGAGGCACTTCTCTGTTTTTGGCAAACTTCACTCTGGATTATGTGGGCAATGGCTCTTAAGTGCATCATTAATTCGGAGGTCTGAATACATATTGTATGTTCATAAGTTCTGTATTAACTCTTTATTATGCACACTTAACTCTGAGTACGGCACTAATTGTTTATCTGTTAGCTGAAATTTTTCTGCTTTCTCTGAGGGCACAGAGTTTATGCTTTATGCCTATGAAGAGGAAAGAGTGACACACTCGCAATTAGCAAACAGGGTTTCATTACACAGGAAAAAGCAGTCACATCCTCACTCACATCCTGTGGTGTGACAACGTTGTTTAAATCAGTCCTCAACAGTTCTGATTAATACAGTGCCGGGTAAAGCCTGAATCAACGGGAGAGGAATCATAGCAGTGTGCTTACAAACACACACACAACTCTCTCAGCACCTTCTTCCTTTGCAATTAGTAACTAGAGACTGGCAGCTTGCCTGCTGGAAAAAAAACGAGAGAGAGAGAAACAGGATGGGCAGACAAAAATGAATGGATAAAAAAAGCTGTCCATAAAAATCTCACCTTGAACTTTAGAGAAGGAGATCGGATTTCATGGATAAACTTTCCATGTAATTGTTTTCTCTGCATTTAATTTTCACCCTTTCTTTACGGCAGAATCAGTTCAACTAATCTTCATATACACACAGTCGTTACATAATGTGTTTTTTTTTTTTGTATATCTCTGTATGTGTGTTTATATCTTGCAGTTATTACCATCTTTAAAGGGAAAGTAGAGGAGACAGAGCTGCCTGTGGATCAGGTGGACATTATTGTCTCTGAATGGATGGGATACTGCCTTTTTTACGAGTCCATGCTGAAGACTGTCATTTACGCCAGGGACAAATGGCTGGTTAGTAGCAAGGTTTACATGCAGCCTAATAATCTGTTAAATAATTCCACTTACAGTTGAATCAGAATTTTGATTTAAAAAAAACTATCAGATATACAGCTCAATAGGGATAGTGTAAACCAACTGAGGCTGAACTTTCTATCTGATTGAACAATTCACTATCTGAATCAGCATGTACGTTCTGTGCATGTATGATTGGGTCGATGTGATCCTTGTGGGAGGTGCAATGGGCATCAATTTATTTCCCCTCATTTTTCTCCCCGATCTGGTCACCTGTCAATTCCCTACCCACTAGCCAGCTCTCCCCTATCGTACAAGAGCTACCAACCAGGGAAAATGTGTCACAGGGTAATGGAATACACTTGGAGACTATCTGCCCTCTTCCACATACTGTACATGAGCTCACAGATGCCCACTATTTGCTAGTGTCGCTGTGATTGACAGGGGAGGGAGAGTATGCTATCCCTCCTACCCAGGCCAATTTTGCTCCTGGGATTTGGGATCGGTATTCAAACTAGTGATCTCTTGATGATACCACAAATGCTTTACTGTAAAAACTTTCATATACTTTGATAGAAATTATATTTTTGTGCAGACCGCAGTTGTTTTTAATGTTGGTAGCATTATTAGATAAGTATTGATTGAAATGTTGAGCAACTTTACTGTGGTCACAAATTTCTTCTTGCTGTTCTTTAAATAATTATACTTGGAGGACATTTTGTTGAGATGGAAATAATTTATGTAGGCAGTAAAACACTGAATGCGCTTACTAGACTCAGACGTTTCTCATCATTGTAATTTTGGCACTAATGCACGCTCCATGCATGCACATAACTTCAGAGCGGAAGTTACATGTAACGTGCAAATAAATCAAGAAATGTCTACAGAATGTCCTGTTTAGGAAATTAGGATACTTATAAACAGTTTATCAGAATCTTACAATGAGATTTAATTCATTTGGTTTGATAAAAATCTTTGAAGCATAGCTAATGAGTAAGTATGTGGTTAGATGCTATTAGGACCCATATATCTATAACTCTATTGTATGTATATGATTCTTAACCCAATTCAGTGTTATTCACAGTGAATCATTACAGAGGACACAGAGGTTTAATGCATAAATATTTGCTGCATATATAACAGGGACGAGTGTGCTTTGTGCACAGACGAGGGATAGAGAGTGTGAATGAACATGATAATGATATTTTGATATGGCAGTTGTGTGAAACAAATATGATAATTGTTTGGTGACATAAGTGATATGATACTGACCTCTTTCAGAAGCCCGGAGGGTTCATGTTCCCAGATAGAGCAACACTACACGTGGTGGCCATAGAGGACAGACAATACAAAGACTTTAAAATCCACTGTGAGTATACACACACAACCTCAGCGACACACCGTTTAATAAATACATGAATAAATAAAGACAGATAGAGAAGCAGCTGAAGAATCTCTCATAGGGTTTTGGGTCAAGCTAGGGTTTCTCACTCCTTCACGGTTGTCCAGAGGAAACCTAACACTCATCTTCAGCCAGCAGGAGCTCTGGACTGGGCTTGTTCACTAAGCAAAAAAAAGCCAGAAGTGACAAAACGTAACTAATCAAATCTTTGGGAAGGGAGAGGAGAGTGATGTCTCCTTGTACACACAACAGATGGTGTCAGTTTCTTGTTCTCAGAATGTCTCATGGCTCTGCCTCGTAACAAAAAACCATCTACTGCACCCACTCTTTTCATTTTTCCTCCTCATGTCATGTGAACATGCATGATATCACTTTCACATATCCAGTTTAACATTCCATCAAATTCAAAACACTATGCACCCCCCCTGCCCCAAAAAAGCCTAGAGGTGATGACGCCTCTTTTCACTCCTGCAAAGAGCTAAGCATACGCAACAAGAATACCCCAAAAGGTCAAACTGCTCCACAGCCTTATTTTTTTATTCTGTGCTTTTGTCCATTAATTAACTCCTTTAATAACAAGCCAATTCAAGAACACCTAAAATGGTTGCATTTTATTTTCTCAATACAGCCATGGGCCAATTCTTAATCTTCTTAAATTAATGATTATTAATTTTCATTTGTTATATTTTAATGGTTATCTCAGTGGATGTCAAACAGATGGCATCAGATCATCATACCTTCTTACAGCATATGCTCAGACTTGATGACTCTGCCAAAGAATCTCAATGTTAGCATCCATATTTCACACACTGACACGTTACACAAGTGCTCGCACCTCCTCTCCTCCTCCTGCTCTACTCTGCATTCACATTTGCTGCTTTTTTCTCTTACTTTAACCTACACTTTGCTTATAATAGCTTTGATGAATTCTGAATTCTTATTCATTCGCGATAACGTCACGTCTCTGACAGTAGTTCCGGGTGTAATTCAAATCACAGGTATAAAGTAATGTGCTCATTCGTTTCTATAGTAACAATTTATTCATGTGGACTTGCATGGTGGATGATCCACGTGATCGAAGACCAATCAAAAATGGTTGTTTTTAAAACTGTGTTGTCAAAAGTCTTAGGCATCCTGTATTTTTTAGTACAAACTTTGTGATAGATTTGTATTTTATGACTTCTACATTATCGAGTCAGTACAAAAACATTTTAGATGTCCAGCGGTAGTTTTTCAGCACAAAATTAAATGTTACAGAACAATGTTTGTATGGCAGTAAAGAAAGCAGATTAATACGTAAGAGACACTTTTCAAACAAAAAAACAGAATGAAGACTTGCTGCAAAAATAAGAAGCAAGTGTGACAGTCAAAGAAGAACTGTGGGTGCTTCTGTAAGATGCTCAGTAAAACTTACAGCTCATTTCCTTATAAAACTGCACACACTGTACCTAAGACTATTTTTTTATTTTTTAAAAGCGAAGGATCGTCACACCAAATATTGACTTTTTTTTCAGTTATTACTGTTTACTATGCTTTATAGTATTTTTTTTAAATGCAGAAACATTTAATTTCATTATTTTTGAAGGCATCATTGCTCTACAGCATTTCTTTGCACGTGCGTAAGACTTATGCACAGTACTGTACTTGTTAATATGTTGAATCTTTCTGCAAGGAGACTTTTCGTTATCATTTACGGAAGGAGTCTCCAGTGTAAGCGCAGGTTTTCTGACATGGGTGGGTTTTTCCTCTGTAACATGAAAAGCTGCATTTTCTGGGTTATTAATTTCAAGAGAGAGCAAAAAAAAGAGATGCCAGTGAGCTGTTAGAATTTAGGGGATAACAGGAGCTGACTTGTTTCATGGTCATTCCACAACATTACATGTAAATATAAATGGTTAAAAAGTACAACTTTTTTAATTCATTAGTTAATGAATGAATTAGGTGAAGTTCATTAGTTAAAAATGTAAATAGATGGCAAATTGCTGTGGTATAAGAGGAATAAAACACTTCAGAATTTGGTTTTATTGGAAAACGTGAACTCTCCCTTGTTGATTATTTTCATACAACAGCACACCCCCAAATGTTTTATTCCTTATATAGTAATGACTGTCTCTCCAACTGACTTCTAGGGTGGGAGAATGTTTATGGTTTTGACATGACCTGCATTCGCAACGTTGCTATGATGGAACCACTGGTTGATATTGTGGACCCGAAACAAGTGGTGACCAACTCCTGCCTTATTAAGGTAGGAATATTCTGTGTTTGCAAGTGTGTGGGTTGGCAGACGTAATATGAGAATGTGAATATGAGTGTTTGATCTTTTTGTGAAAGCCCTCGACTGATTCATAGAGCAGATTGACTAGGCGCTACCTCAGGACACATGTTGTGTGAGCATTACATAATGACCTGATGATCATTAAGAGGCTTTCTGATGACTGGGTGCTAATCTGTTCTCATTTCTTCTGCTGTTAGCGCGTCCACACGATAAGACCAAAATATCATTTTGTGGTCACGCTGCTGAGGAGTGGTGTTCAGTGTGTGTAATGAGAAGTTAAAACCAAAATGATGCATATTCGGTGACAGACCTCAGAATTACCTACGCACATAAAGGAAAACTCCACCCTGCAACACATTAAATATATTTACATTGAAATATATGTGATGTATTTTGGCATTCTTGTGCGAATTTGTTAGTAGGTGCTGTTTCTTTTGTGAGAAGTTAGCAGCTGTTTTTCACTCTGCTGTCACAAGAGGACGCAGTTACAATGCTGTTCAATAGGAGAAAACATTTAAGTGATCTCAAGCATAAGGAATCAGGTCAGGTTTTGCTGTTAGTCCCTAAAAACAAAAGCATAGGAGTTTCTTTTCTCACTCACCAGCAACATTTTTCAACATCATCTTAATGACAAATCCAGTGTAGAAGTAGTGAAGACATTAGTGCAAATGTTGTACTCAGAGTTCCAGAATGCAATGCATCTATACATTGCAGTTGCACTAAATTATAGCAGAGACTCAGCTCGGATAGTTAGTGGCCTATGAGGTGACAAGAGCGATGGCACTGACGGCAGTATTAGCATGAAAGTTGAAGCTTTGGAAGGTGAGGTGAGAGAGCTGGACAATCTAAAAGATTAAAGCTCTGCTGCATCACACTCTTTCGGTATAGATGAAGCAAGGGCTTAATCCCACTGGCACCACCATCAGCAGGCAGTCAAACAGCATTGTGAGTAATGTAGGAAACCACTGAGTGAAAATAGATCAACATGTCAAAGTTTAAACTAAGAAGTGAACTCAAAATAAATCTTGTATGTCACTGAATATCATGTTAATTATAAATATTAATATGCAATTCATTCAGGGTGGATTTTTCCTGCTCAGAAAGTTGTAAACGTGTGGTGGAGAGATGTATCGCCCTCATTGAGCCACTCTTCAGATTTTAAACTTTACTCTAGCACAATGGTCCAGCACCACTGCCTGACAATTTGTTGTAACTACAAGATTTCACCCAAATCGTGCTTTCGGTAAAATAAATACACAAAAAAAGCAGTGGAATGCCATTTGATGAAAATAGAGAAATATACAATTATAAAATAAATAATAATATGAATCATCCAGGGACATGCTTGTTCTAGATGCCACTAAAGATCTAAAAACCTGGTGGTCATGGAAGCTTAAACTGCACATATTGTAGATTCAAATATATATCCAACAAGATTAATTATAACAGATTAACTATAAAATGTTCATAAAGTAGCAGAGAGCAGTACTTGGTTATTTGGATCTTTGGTTAAATTTAGATTAAACCTGGAGTTCTTGTATTTAAAATAACAGGTTAAGTGACATGTAGCCAAGTATGGTGATCCATACTCAGAATTTGTGCTCTGCATTTAACCCATCCAAGTGCGTGCACACACACACACACACACCATGAACACACACCCGGAGCAGTGGGCAGCCCCCCCACCTACAATCCCTGCCGGACCTGAGACTCAAACCCACGACCTTCAGGTTCACCTTTGGGTTACAAGGCTGAGACTCAACCATTAGGCCACAACTGCCCCGGTTCTTTATCAGGTTGTCTAAATGATCTGACATTGAAAATTGATGTCATTTCAGGTATATATTCTCTTGTATCATCTTGTGATTGTCTTTTTATACCCTAATCCTGACCCTATTTCTGTTTTTTTTTTTTTTTTTGCACCACAAGTTAGTCATTCAGTGAACAATTTTGATATTTTGCACACATTTTCTGCCTCAGATTTCTTTTGGAAAAGATTTTGCTATTTTCAGGGGGTTTCATCACAACATCCTTTCATTAGTCAAAATATCAGAGAATTGAGGCAACTACACAATAAAGGGCAGAGAAGAAACAGGGTGCCAGACACATTAAAGCAGAAGGCTCCAGAGAGATCTCAGCATCACTGCCTCTTCAGTTGGTGTATTCATGAAATACCTGGAGGATAAGTGTCTGAAATGAAGAATGAGTGTTGTCTCTTTGTTGGCTATACTGAATGACATGAACAAACAGGAGGGTAAATGAAGTTAATGATCTGCTGTTTATATAATGATTAAAGGCACAAGGGAAGCTTTGCACCTTCATCGCCAATCCATGTTTTAGAGACATGAAGGCTTAGTATTGTGTAATGTTAATGGAGGGAGCTTAACAGTTTACCAGGGCTGTGCAAAGACTTTGGTGGGGCAGAGGCTCAAGTGTTTCAGTAGGATTTTAGTGTACAAAAATAGCAATATAGAAAATAACTATTTTTACAGCTATAATCAAATAATGTGTTATGATATGATAGAAGTCATAAAATCGTTAATCAAATAAACCAAAGCCTAATAAATATCCTTCCTTTCTTATTCTCTATCCTCTGTTTTCTGTTTGTCCTCTGTTACCTGTGTTCTCTCTTTCCTGTCTTATCTCTCCATCTTCTCCAAGTCCTCTCCTTCCTCTATCGTCACTCTCCCAATCAAGGTGCATCTTACATTCTTAATTTGAAGAAAGAAATTTTCATTTCGTTATTTTTTTAATGATCACAGATTTTAATGGTCACAGGTTTACTGATATTTATCATAAAGATCAATACTACTTAAGCAATACTGCTGAAACTGTATCATGTAAAAGTTGCCTAGTTCATATCCTGTTGCATAAATTTGAAACATCAGACCAAAATCAAACTTAAATTAAGGTTTTGCAGTCGCAACCTACCCATGTCTGCCTTCCAGAGATAGTCGTAGGTTTTACACAGGTTTTTCACAATTGCATTTTAAGCATTTAACCCATTAAATAGGGCACCGTTCATTTTAATACACAAGGAAATGGGGCTCATGCATATGCTGCCTCCTTTCTGTGTAGCATAAGATTAATAGCTATATTCATTCTTTCATTCATCTTCAGTAAGCGCATTATCTTGGTCAGGGTCATGGTGGATCCAGGGCCTGTCCCAGGAACACTGGCCACGAGGTGAGAATACACCCTGAATGGGCTGTCGGTCCATCACAAGGCTCCATTCACACACTCATTCACACCTAGGGGCAATTTAGAGTAGCCAATTCCCTTGCATGTTTTTGGAAAGTGGGAGGAAATTGGAGAACCCTGTGGTTTTATTATGTGGCTGTGTGCTCATGTGTGCTTTGCAGGAAGTGGACATCTACACAGTAAAGTTGGAGGATCTGACCTTCACCTCAGCCTTTTGCTTGCAGATCCAGAGAAATGACTACATCCACGCTCTTGTCACCTACTTCAACATCGAGTTCACCAAGTGTCACAAGAAGACCGGCTTCTCCACAGGTTCGCTTCCATATAGTATATACAGTATACTACAAAATGCAATCACTCTTGTTTTCATTCTTGAATAAACATGCACACACATATAGATATTACTCATCTATCTCTCACAATCTCAGCCCCCGATGCTCCAAGTACTCACTGGAAGCAGACAGTGTTTTACCTAGAGGATTACCTAACAGTGAGGAGAGGGGAGGAGATCATGGGCAGCATCGCCGTCAAGCCCAATGAAAACAATGAGGTGAGTCAGTGAACAAAGAGAGAAAAAGCGGAGAGAAAGAGAATGAGAAACGGCATAGTGAGGATTTAACATCAAAATTGCACACATCAGACGTGGCTCCGGAAACAAGCTCTATTCAGAAGTTACGCAAGAGTTGCACATGTAGGGGTGGAAACAGAGGTGTGGCTCACTTCTGCATGATTCTGACCTCGGATTCAACCTTTTTTATTAGCAGAAGAGCACATCGAACAAAATCATTGGCTTTTTTTTTTAGCAATTTGTCAAATCAAAATAGCAAATTTGAAGTGATAAATTATCCTATATGCCACATTTTACAGTATATGCCACATGCACAATAATAAGATGCGTTGGTTCAAGTGTTATTTTATAAGCCATGAATAATGAAAGTCAAAGCCATATTGGTAAATTAATCAAGTTCGACTCTTCATGCAGAAATATATTGGCTGTATATATATCTATACCTATACCTATTAGACTGCTTGTGCTCTTGTTTTTATGTTACATCATATTACTTTTGACAGCAAAAAAGAAAAAAAAACAGCATTTCTTTCTTCAGTCAGCGATTTCTACCCCTGATTATTTGTAGATGGTCTATGCTATTGAAAAAGCCTGTAACAGACACCTCTACTCAAGAAAAATCTGTCAACCTTGATGGTGTGACTAACATGCAGGTAATTTGCGTAACCTGAATGCGGAGCCCAGAAAATCGACTGAAGCAGCTGCTTAACCCGAGTCTAAATATTAGTAACTTTTCCCAGTGTAAAATTAGATTTTTTTTAACTGAAGTGGACCACTCTGAATAGCCATGATGAAAAAGATTTTAAAAAACACCCATTGAAGCACTCATTTAAGTCTGTTATTCCTCTAGCGTGACTTGGACTTCACCTTTGAGCTGGATTTCAAGGGGCAGCTTTGTGATGCAGCGATTTCTCATGACTACAAGATGCGGTAGGATTTCCACAGAGGGAGACTTTCTTTAACAGCTCGACCACCCAGGGAACAACACACGAGGCTGTTATATGCTCGGACCAAACAGGAGAGACCAGCAGCAGAATATGAGCCCAGAGTGAATCACGTACAAAGAGCAATAGTGTCATCAGTCCTCCAGTTCTGCAAAACTACCAATCTGTGAGAGAGCATCACTCTGAATGTAACTGTCAGTGACCTTGAGAATGTCTTAGTTGTCCTTTATTTTAGTAAGAAAGCATGAAAGCAAGTACAGTGTTGAATAGTAATCTACAAGGTAATGTAATAAAAAAAAATAAGGCAACATGCCCAAAAAGACTTGAGCACAGTAACAGGATTTACAGAATGAGTATTCTTATAGCAGACAGCATGGAGAAAGATTTTAAAAGTGAGACATTTGATTGCTTGTTTTCAAATATTTCATTTATGCCTCATTATTACTAAAAATTTAATTATTACTTCTGTTATTTTTTGTGGTTGAATGATTTATAATGTAACTGGCATGTTTTATTCCTCATGATCATTTTTCAAGGGTTTTTTCCATTTTTAATTAAAAATATGTTTCTTTGGCCTAATTCAAACATTTTATGCAAACATTTGTTAAGAATTTGGGACGCTAGAAGTGGTAAATAAATCAGAGATGTGAAAACGATATGTGCATCTAGTTGATTACATTTATTAACCCAGTTTTAATTTATATTAGAAATATATATACATAAAAAACAAATGTTGTATTACACCATAATTCTATACATCTTGTATAACAAATTTTATATAACAAATATATCTGTACATGGAATGACAGTAGAAAAAATATGTATGTACATAACTAACAATTTAGTACATAACTAAATATTTACACCTCAAATATTTTACTTCCAAATTTAGACAGAGAATCTTAGGAGGCATGTTGGTCTGTTACTTTCATGCCTACTCATGCCTATTCATGCTTATTCACCAAGGCTCATACATGGCATTCATGCTTGTAGTGAGTAGATGTTGCTCTACATGTAGTTGCATTTGAATCCTAAACAGAATCAACTGTACTGTATCTCACTAGTTTATTCTACCACTTACTGACACATGAGTCCATAGACCTGAGTAAAGAACACTTTCGTCAGTCTATTAACCCAGCAACAACAACATAATGAAATCGCAGAGCAGAAGAGATGGATTTGATTCAGATAACGTTTCCTAATTACTGCTTAGCTGTTCACCTCCAGCACTCCTTCTCATATGGTACACATTTAATATACCTGTGTGTGTATGTGTCTGTGTGTGTGTGTGTGTGTGTGTTTGTGGTCACATGCAGCAGGTTTTCTTCTTCACTGGTTGATCCACCAGCCCCACTGGGTTCTCCCAAACTCTGTCCTCCTGCTCCTTCAGCACTCTGATTCAACAAAAAGAGCAGTGAACAAACAAGATATACACATCAGTAAATAAACAATACCTAAACAGGATTCAGAAAACACTGTCTGAAATCCTCAGAATAAAAATAATAAAATAGTGAGAGGCATCTTTCTTTAAATTATATTCCTATACCAATGTACACTTCCAAGTGAAACAACCCTTCATTGGATAAAGGGCTGTTTCGGTTGGAAGTAAAGATTAAAGTTTATCCTAAGCCAGTGTTTCACAAAGTGGGGTCCAGGAACCCCCATGGGCTTCTTGAAGCATATCCAGGGGGTCTGTGACTAAAAAAAAAAACAAGCAGTTACAGCCCACCAATCTCACTGTACTGAGTTCGTGAATGGATTTAATCCAAACCATAATAACTCCAAACAAGTAGACCTATGAATAGACGTGAACCTAATGTAATGTTAATAAAAACGTGTTCCGTAAGTGGAATGATCCAGAATAAAAAGCTCTCTGGCTCCAATCAATAGCAAATATTAATTAATATATTAATAGCAAACCAATATTAACGTACACATTAAAATTAAGAAATGAATATTTAAAAAGCTGGCTTATATTCATTAAACTAGGGGTATCTGTGGGATGTTTTAACAGTTATTAGTATCCCTGGCTGCAGACAGTTTAAGAAGCCCTGTCCTAAGCTGCTTAGTTCTTTAGAAGTTCAATCATTCTTGTTCCAAGCTACTAAAAGGTTATACTAAAATCAAATAAATACAAATGATACAATACACTTAGAGATTACAGTAAAGTAAATATAAGCAAGATGTAGTGCAATCAGTATAAAACATCATAAAATAGTGCACATTACAATAATGTGAAATGTTTGTGGAATATTCCAAAGATCATGAGCAAGTGCTATTAAAATCCAATGGTACATAGTACAACTATAAAGAGTAAGTTACATACTCCATATAATCCCACTCATAGACCTGTCTGGATACTGTTTAGTTTGCATTGCTCTCATTACCTCAAAAAATGCAAACATTTATTGTCAACTGAGCAAAACATCTTGACAGAATGAAAAAATAGACACAGGACGCATTTTGTAGCTCACTCGCCTACAGTCTTTCACTGACTGCTGGCAATTTATTTTCTATCTTTGCTTTCTCGCTCACAACACCATTCACACCAGACAACTGGATCCCCTCCAGTTTCAAGAATTCCTGTTACCTAAATGATATAAATACATCAGCTCTTTTACACTTTCGCTCAAAAGACAAAAAGCAAACCACAATAAACTCCCAACACCCACATCTTCCTGTTATAGCCACTACATACTCTGCTGTGGTTTGCCATCTGAACTACATACCTCACTCCGATTAAAGCCACTAAAGAAATTACAGAAATTGATGTAAAGGTATAAAACACTTGTGGGTGTGCTGTTAAAGGAAATGAGTCAATGACTGGGTGCAACCCGATATGAAGCAGAGTTACAGCTACCATCCCAAAGTTGATTATTTTTTTTAATAACAGCACATTCTTATATGTTTTATTCCTCTTATCCCACAGCAATTTGCTATAACTATGAAAAAGTTTATGCGCAGAAGGACACATTAAACGTTTAACCATTTATGTACTTTTAAACATTTAATATTGTGGAGCATCTGCAAGACAAGTTGGTTCCTGTTATCTATTATGTTATAGCAGTTATAAACAGTTCCCTCACCAGCCTCTCCTTTTTCTTCGTCATGAAGTTAAAAATCCCCAAAGGTTATATGATGTCAGAGAAACCAGAAAATGCTAAATCCTCTGTCCTGAAGACTTTCCTGTGGTGGAAAACTTACTCACTGTTACAAAGAGTCAAAGAGTTACTAAGACTCTTTCCATAAGTGCTAAATAAATGTGTCCTTATAGAAAGCGTCACAATGATTATACATTTTTCTGTTTTGTTTTTTTAGATTATTGTGGCACGTCCACCATACACGGCCATATGAATGAGCTGTTACTATAGAAACAATAACATATTAGAATGAGTACGTTAATAATAAACTGCTGCTGTTATAGAAAATTAATCAGTTATTAGCATAGGAACGTAGGAAAGTGTGTTACTGTTCATTTTTACCTGGCTAGGTGTACCATGGCTTCTAGCACATTGTAGCCTGTATAAGCACTGCACTCGTAGAACAACAAACGTGCTTCCTGTTAGACAGAAATTATGACGGTATGCATTAAGTATTTCTGCAGTCTAGTGGGCAGGAATCTATGAAAGTACTTTGTAATTTGAATGTTTAAAGCCTTACCTTAGCAAGCTTTTCCCCTTCCCCAGTTGCCACCTGTCTCATACTCTCCCTGTCTGATTTGTTGCCCAGAAGCATGATGGGAACTGGGTCCCCGACTGTTTCCTGTATGCTCACCAGCCAGGAGCGCACAGACTTAAAGCTGTCACGCAGAGTGATGTCATAGGTCACCACCACGCCATCAGCCTTGCGGAAAAACTGCTTGGTGATGCTTCGAAATCTGCAAGAAAACAAGACAAACTGCACCTCAATACTATTGTTCATACAAACAGTAAGGTTACAGATAATTCATTCAACCAATGTGTTTATTCATAACCTTTATTACTTTTAATGCATGTGATGTTCAGTATTATTAATCACTAGCTATTAGTAAAAACAATAGTCAGTAGACATTACCACAAAGCAGCTTCACAGAAATCTAGATGTAGATTTGGATCCCTAATGAGCAAGCCAGAGGTAACAGTAGCAAGGAAAGACTCTCTAAGACAACACTAGAAAGAAGTGTTGAGAGGAACCAGACCCAAAAGGGAACCCATCCTCTTCTGGTGACACCGAATAATGGGATTATAAATCATTACTCTTCTACAACTACATGCTATAAAGGCAAACAGTACTAAACAGGCTGAAAGGACGAGCATCAGATTCTTGATGATTACAGAAGTTTTGAGGTATAATCTGGCTTCTCGAATGTTCATTTTGGCAGGCTGCGTGTAAAGAAGAGCTACAGGCCAATCCTAGCAAAGGGGGGCAGAATTTAATGTGGTAGCACAGTTACTTGCTACTCTGCTTATCTAAGTTTATCAATGAATTGAACATGCTACCTAATATACAGATGTCACAAGAGAATTCAGCACAGTCAATTTAGTCAGTCAGTGAGCAAAAATACACCATATGGCCAAAAGTATGTGGACACCTGACCATTACATCCATATGTCGGTCTTCCCCAAACTTTTGCCACAAAGTTGAAAGCACAGAATTGTCTAGAATGTCTTTGTATGCTATAGCATTAAGATTTCACTTCCCTGGAACTACGTGGCCCAAGCCTGTTCCATCATGACAATGCCCCTGTGCACAAAGTGAGGTCCATGAAGACATGCTTTGCCAAGGCTGAAGTGGAAGAACTCGAGTAACCTGCACAGAGCCCTGACCCTCTACCCAACTGAATGCCTTTGGAATAAACTGGAAAGCTGGCTGCGCCCCAGGCCTCCTCACCCAATGTCAGTGCCTGACCTCACTAATTCTCTTGTGACGCAGTGATCACAAATCCCCACAGCCATGCTCCAAAATCTAATGGAAAGCCATCCCAGGAGAGTGGAGGTTATTATAACAGCAAAGGGGGAATAAATCTGTTGTCTCACCTCTCTTGTCCTGCAGTGTCCCACAGCTGCAGAGCCACATGACTGTCCCCCAGATTCAGAGTCCGAACACTGTAGTCAATGCCTTAAATAGAAACAGAATTATTCACTCTCTGTGTCTACACACATGGCCACACTAAAGTTATAATAACTGTACAGTATCAAAAAGTGCATCATCAAACCATAAGAAGCAAATAACTGGGATGATTAGTCCAATTTAACAGCTTCTATTGTGCATGGATTTGGATTCAGTGGTTAAGAGGATAACCCATATAATAGTGAACTAATGGAGTTTGAAATAATTGCCCAGACAAAGTGTATGACATTTCAGAAAGGATGCTACTCCCAAGTCATTTCATGTGATGCTGTTTTTGCAAATTCTTTAACAACTTTATAGCAAAGGTATATTTCCAGCATCCACAGATATAAACATTAACACTCATTTTCTGGGCCATGTCTGTTTCTCCTTCTCTTTCTCTCACTCACACACAGTTATGGTAGCATGTTCCAGACTTTATTGAAATTCAAATGTTAATTAGAAAAAGTGTACTCAGGTGTATTTGTGATGTCCTTTATGAGCATGCATAATTTGAGACATAAATCAAATTCAGTTGCAACAAGTGTATATACATTTACATTTGTGTGCGCAACAATTTACAATGGCTGCCAAAATTAAAATGCAAATCCATTAAGTCCATTTTCCAGTGTCTAAACATGTCTGATTCTGCTAAAGCGAAAAAGTGTTATCAATCATTCCATTTGCAATTGCATTCATCCTCCCACTACAACTCAGCCAAAAATAAAACATCTTTGCTTTTTCATTTGCGTTGTCAGTATCAATGAGGTAGACCTGTCAATCAAATGCTGAGGGTGGGACACTATGGTGCAGAATGTGTTCCAGAGGAAGCGACCAAATCATTATGAACATGTGGCAACGGTAGCAAATACTCTTGAAATGACAAGTACATTTTAATGCATTTAAAAGGACATTTTAATGCTTGTTAATGCAAAAAGGACATTTCACTACGCATAAAGGAAATGCAACTGCAAGTACATTTTTAATTAGCATTTTCTAATTAGAATCTGAATAAAGTCCAAAAATGCTACCACGCGCAGTCACGACCAGAGCACTTCTACAAACTCACAGTGTCTTTTAAACTCTCAAAATGAGTTGTGTAACAGGAAAAGGCAGAGGTGGTTAACCACTTAAAACTTGTAGCACCTCTTTGGGCATAAACTCAGTAGGCTTGTGAGTTCTGCTGATGCCCAAAAAAAGGCCAATAAAAACACACTCACACTCATCTCTGCATATGTACATGTTAAATAATAGAACAGACTGGTTTGCAAGTCACTGACATAAGTTAGAGATTAAATGATCTTATGTTATTTCATGGCAATAAATCGTAACACACTGAATTGAACAACTTCTTGTATTTCTACCATTAGCCTCATCATCACTTGGACCAGACAACTACAGTGGCTGGGAGTGTGATTATGAATACAGGCTGAGACTCACCCACAGTGGCTGTAGTGTCCATGTGGAAATGACCACAGAAACGGTGCAGTAAAGCAGTTTTACCCACGCTTGAGTTGCCCACAAGAATGACTTTAAAGAGGCGCTGTGGCGTGGACACAGAACTCTCCACTGGACCCTGTGGACATACAACATATAAAGTGATCTTAAACGTAACGTAAGGGAGTGATATATGCAATATGTTAATATGGAACTCTAAGGAGTAACATATTGTGTCTTAAAGGAAAACTGCACCCTGAAACTCATTAAATAAGTTTATATGGAAATATTTATGATGTGTTCATTGATTCTGGTGCTAATTTTTTTGGTTGGTGTTGTATTTTCACTATTCCCATTAGAAGTTAGCACTTGTGTGCCATCACAAGGAGACACTGCTAGTGCAGGTAAAATACCATTTAATTGGAGAAAAAATTTGATCTCAAACAGTCAGTTTTTGCTGTTAGTTTCTAAAAACAAATCGCCCTTTTCCCAAGATGTTCCATGACAAATTATTGAGAAGTCCAACTAAGATGTAGTGGAGACAGCAAATGCTGGACTCTAAGTTCCAGAATGCAATGCAGCTATATGACGCAGGTGTGCTGATTTACACCAGAGATTCAGTTCAGCTAGTTGTCGATGCATGGGATGACAGGCAAAGTTGGCAGCAGTACTAGCATGAACGCTTTGGAAATGTGGATCTGTGTAAGCAGAGTGTACAAGTCAGAGAGGACAGGGCACAGACTACAAGACTAAAGCACTGCTGCATCGCTCTCTTTAGGTCGAGATTGAAGCAAGGGCTAAATGCCACTTACACCACAATCTCTAAGTAGTCAAATGGCATTGTGGGTAAAGTAGAAAGCTGTTAACCAAAGTGAAAAATGACCAATATTTTGATGACAAAAGCTTAAAATGAAACGAATTAAAACTCAGAATTACTTTACAAAATAAACCTTGGATGTCAGTGAAGATCACATGTTGATTATAAAGAGTAATATGCAAGTCATTAACTTTGTATTTCTCTTTGCATATATTCCTATTACTGTCCTTTGCATTAATTCTCTGTTTTCTTAACTTGTTTCTATTTATTGTTTATGCAGTTATTGAGGTCCTCATTTCCATTTTGAAATCCTAGACTATTTTAAACACTCATACAAACTAGAATTAGACTTCAACCTTTCAGTTATAAATCCTTCAATACTTTTTTGAAAGTCACTCTGGATATGAGCAACTGCCAAATTACTAAATGTAAATGCAAAAATGCTGGTATGGTTACATAAATAAACTGTCATTTCTAAATAATTCATGTATTTGACAAGAGCCACCCTTTACCTTCTGCAAAGCCTCCTTGCCTACTGGCTGGCCCCTGGTCACAGAGGGCAGGGACATGTTTAAGGGACACATGGGGCTCATCTGCAGATCAATCTGGGCCACTTCTTCTTCCTCATTCATCTGGTGGAAGAGAGGATAGGGTTCTCCTTCTAGCAGGTGTGGGAGGTGGTCCTCCTCGATGGAGATAACCCTGTGGAATGGTGGAGAATCCACTGCATTGGTGTCTGGGTTCTCAGTCACTGAGTTCCCGTCTGCACTCGCAGTATGCTTGGCCGCTCTCATCATCCCATCATCTCCGGACGCAGAGTGTGGGCTAGAGCTACGAGACGAGGTCTTCCTGTTTGGGTGCTGAGTCACTTCTGTACCAGCCTCACTAGTGTAAGATGAGAGTTAAAGTGTCTGTGAATGTGCTTTTTAACTGTTAACTGAAGGAGCTATTCCAGGCAATGAAAAAGAGCCAACAAATCTATTATTCAGGAAAACAAATAGTGAAATAGTGATAGTTCTCACAAATATCTCTCACCTTTCTGTAGTCTGCTTTTGGTCAGAATGAACAATTAAGTTTGAGGCTGGTCCCTGTTCAAAGGTGGCTTTCTTTAACAAGTTGTTGCATTTCTATAAACAAAAACAACATATGTTCTGTGGAAGCATTTACAACATTTACAGTATAAATAGATTAACATGGCATTATGTGAACACTTACCAAAGAGTCTTTTTCATCTCTTAAATGTTTATTCATTTCTCTGAAAGAGCACAATTACTGTGAGAGAGATGTAAATATTGACTTCAATCAGTGCATGTGGATGTGCCCAAGGCATACCTGAGCAGGTCTAATTGATCAGCTAGGTTTTGTTTCTCTCTCTGCAGTCTCTCTGCGATTCTGTACACCTCCCTGTGTGAAAGACGTTTGGTTGTGAGTGTGTGTAGTGCACCAGGGTGAATAAGAAAATAAAGGAACAGTAAATGCACCTGTATCTGTATCACGCTTGAAAAATCTGTATCTGTGCCTGTATTCTGATTTACACTCAAGTGGATGTGGCATAAACCAGGAAGTTTTTTTATTATTATTATTATTATTATTTATTTTTAATTAACTCTATCACTGGAAGCACTGGAAAAAAAAAAAACAGAGGTAGCAATGCATGCATGCTACCTTTGTTTGCATGCTCTGTTAGCATGTGTGAGGTCCTTGACTTCAGCTACATCACTCAAGTCCACAATATGTGACTGTTTTTTAATCCTCCTTTAATCCTGTTATTATTTTTTTTTTGTATGCACCTGTAATATTTTCTAACAAGTTTAGTTGGTTCTATTTTCCAAAATATAAACAAACTAGTATCCTAGTATAAATCACCTCAACCATGACCAGGCAACTACTAAAAATGAATAAGTGAATGGTAATGTAAATGCATTGGTATTATGGGTATGTGCTCTTTCTTACATTTCTTTTTCTCGCTGCTGTCTCAAGCCTTGCTCCTGCAGTTTGGCCAGTTGCTCCTGAGCCAATGACAGCTCATGACAGGTGTGTTCCAGTTCGCTTGAGAGCTCCTGATTGGTCATTTTCAGTTTCATGTTCTCCACCTGACTCTCCTGGTGTTCACTGTGCAGCTCTTGACACTGTTGCTCTAACTGAAGGAAAACATATCAGATATAACAAGTTATTTTCAAGTAATAACTATATCTTTCTTTAAAGAAATAATTTCTGCTGCATTTGTATGAACAATTGTCACTAACAAGAATTTCCTTGTACTGGTATAGTAACAATACAACCTTTTTACTCATAATCACTTACAAAGGAAGCTGTTGGACACTCAGTGAGTCAGTGAGGGTTAATACATAACAAATGTGGTCAGTGTAGTCACACAAAAAAAATTTATCTGTACTCCAGTGTTCAAAAGATGGAAAATTACAAGCTAACAGCTTTGCTAAAACTTTCTCATTTCTGTCCTCTTTATATTTACAGTGTTAAAGTTCTTTTCATCATAATTGCCCAAAGTCAGCGAGTAGGTTGAAAAATGGTTTGGTGAAGAGGTGTAGCTTAGATAATGATAGTAGAATTTTCTCACATTGCAAAATATGAGCTACAACAACTGTTGGACATGTTCTTTGCATTTCTAAATCTGCCCCAACTACACTCACCCTCCTCTGTTTGAGGAAGAGCTTCTCAAGTTCTTGCTCTTTGCTGCTCAACTGCTGTAGCAGATCCTGACTTCTGAAGTCCTGCAGAGAGTTAGGGCCACCGGTTAAAAAAAATTTCATAACATCTTTCTACCTTAACACACATCTCCAAAGAAATATAACTGATCTGGATAATGTCTAGTATAAAATATATATATTTATATATATATATATATATATATATATATATATATATATATATATATATATATATTATAAAGCATAAAAATGTTTTTTTTTGCATAAAAACGTAAAAAAGTTAGTTTTGCCAATTATAATTACAAAGAGTATTAATAAAGGGAAATTGTGTTTCACCTTGTGACTCAGTCGATCTTTCTCATTTTTTATCTGTTGCTCCATTTCCTCGTACAACTGCCGGATTTCACCATTGTGTGTTGCAGCTTTCCTGTTAAAAAGGAAACAAACATATTTGCTCATATATATTCACTTCAAAAGTAAGTGAATTGCAACATCTCAGGCCCAGACAGTGATAAAAGTTAAAGAAAAGATACATCTTTATCTTTTTTAAACCCCGAGCTCTACGTTACGTCCTTGAAACTTGTAAGTAATGTGCAAACAGACCACTTACAGAATCAACCACACTAATATCCTCATGTCAGCATGTCAACATGAGATCACTATCAGAGCCAAATAAAAACACCTCTGCATATGACAATATGTTTGCAACACCACTGCAACACAAACTACCATACTGTTGACTTTATACACCTTTACACTTCATACATCACCAACAAAAAACATAAATGACAACTGATCTACAGCATTATACAAAACCAGAAGAGTAAGCAACGCATTTTCAGTATAAGGCACCCTTTGTGGATAGTAAGTGTCACAGCAGCCCCCAAACCACCCCACACATAGAAAAGATGTAGGGCTGATCTGGAGGCTGTAAATTCTGATACGTCTACTTTTTTTTTTAAACCAAGTACTGCTTTTGGAATTTTTATGCGGCCCCTGTGGCAGAGAGCTGCTGCTCTAAACAATGTGGATTTAATCCCACTTGCTGGAAAGTTCAGTGAGGTTATGATCGTTTCCATACGATGTAAGTGGTTTGAGGAGGCATTAATACTTTTCTCAAGTATCCTACTTTCTCAAGGCACTTTCCATCTCACTCTTCTCTTGTTGGGCCACTCTGATCTGGGATGTGACTCGAGCCAGGAAATCTTCAAAGTTGTACAGGAGATGTGGCTCATCTTTTCTTAGCTGAGTCCACAGAGTGCGCACTTCACTGGGACTAGATAGGAGGGAGAGAGAGAGAGAGAGAGAGAGAGAGAGAGAGAGAGAGAGAGAGAGCGAAAGAACAAGAAAGAGAAAGAGAGAGATAGTAGTCTCACTCTTATAAAAACAAAACTATATTGAAATTGTCAAATACAGCTAAAGACACTGACTCTTCAAAGATATTGCTAGCGCCGAGGCTTTCCATCAGAGTGCTAAAGTGTCTTTCTTCCTCATAATCCTGTGGATCATTCTGATATAGAGCTTCTGGAGAGTCCTGTGAGAGACCCGTGAACTGATATTCCACCTGACTCATTCTGCATCCCTGCAGAAATTTACCTTGGATAAAAAGAGAATGCAAGATACGCTCACATTAGGTTCTTCTCAAAATTCTGAATTCAGACCCAAAATCAAGACTTATTAGATCCTCTGAAAGCATCTGAGAGTAGAAAACCAGTAGTCTTATTACAATGTAACATGATTTGAGTATCTTCCATACTGTAGAATTACTGTATTTTTTTTTTTTTGTAAACTCACTGAATCCAGAGGAGAACTCTTCTAGAGTAAGATAGCCATTTCTGTCCAAGTCTAATGAGTCAAAGACATTCTCCAGTTCTTCTGCAGAGAGTGGTAATTCTTTGTTCAACCTCTGAAAGAAAGAACATTAAAAAACACATCACGTACATCACAAATACACACTCTAAACATGTGTATAAATAGGCATTAATAATGTTCCCTGTAACATCTGAGAGGCACACGACTGCTAACTTCTCACAGGAATAAGGAAAATTATTTCATATGTTTCACGGCAGAGGCTTCGTTTAAGGGTACATAATTATATATACAGTATATATATATATATATATATATATAGATATAGATATAGATAGATAGATATAATATATAAACATAACAAAACTTGTAGTTCTACCCATTTCTATATTAAACAGAAAATATATAAGCAACATTGAAAAAGCAAGTATGTCAAGTCATTCATATTTCCCCCAAACACAAATCACAAGAAGTTTCCTGCTCTTTACCCTCATATCAGTGGGCGTAATGTAACCCTTGCCTTCACTGTCACAGATCTGGAAGAATTCATCGATCTTCTCCAGCTGTGAAGCAAGTACCAGGCCTGATCCCCTTCTCTCCAGATCCTTCATCATCTCAGGCTCTGGCTGTATGTCTTCGTTATCTGGACTTTTGTAGACGACTTTCATGGCCTTGTGATTCAGGAATTCAGACATACTTCCCACTCCCTAATCGTCTGTTAATGTGAGATGTCATAGTAGAAAGTTGATATAATCCACAGCAAAGAACATTATTTCAAAGAATCCGATTCTTCATTTCGATCCATTTCTCTTCCAGGCTGTAGAGAACAGTGAAACAATCATCACTTTCTGTCCTTTACGTATTACCTCATCACGTTGTGAAATGTGTGTGCGTGTGTTTAAAGAACTTTGTTGTGGTTCCCCTTGACCAAGTTCTTAGTAAAACCGTGCAGCACCACTGCTGCAAAGCTGCAGTGAACACTTTCCACCAGTACGACTATGAATATGTGACGCATTAGTAAATATTTAAAGCAGTTATGTCTTCTTGATAGTATTTTGATAAATTTATGAAATAGCAGATGAAAAAAAATAGAGCTATGTAAATTCTGATGTCCTTATCAGGATTCACATATTCGTATTTACTTCCCTTTATTCAGGCTTCTCTAAACAAGACAATTTGTCCTGTCTTTATTGTTTGATATAAAAATTAAAACAGGACAAATCCAACATGTTTAAAGAGCGTAATGAAACCAGTTATGAGAAACGGAAACCTACCTTTTCATGAAAGTCCTACCTCATCATAGACGGGGCAACAGGAAGAGGCTTGTGTGGTCTGCAACTGCTAAATTTCCTGTAATATCTGACAGGCAGAAAGAATCTCAAGACAGACCACATCATGGTGGGTGGACTCACTTAAAGGGAAGGCTAATGTTAGTTTTCATTCTTTCACATTATGTTCTCTGATGCTTTAGAGTTAACAGATGCTTAGCTAAAAGTTTCTTTAATGGCTCATTAAAAAAACAAGTTCATTAAGGCAGGTGTAGTTTGTAAATTTTGTAAAATACCATTTTGTATTTCTTACACAATTGCAATTTCATATGAGATAAATCCTTTAACAGAATTTCCATATACATATATATATATATATATATATATATATATATATATATATATATATATATATATATATATATACGAGGAAATGTACTTCAATAGCCTACAGCTCTGTCACCTCAGAGTACTTAACTGGAAAGGTTTGCTTTTCACCACACAAGATGAAACTTACCTTATTACAATTTAAAGTGAAGTTAAAAAAGTAAATATACACTACAAAAAAATTTTCTATTCGTTTACAAAAATGGAACACACAACTTAAAGAAACTAAATATGTCCCATGGCATTTTGTCTAGTTTTCTTACTCTGCCAGTTTTCTGTCACTGAAGGCTATCAGCTGCTACAACTGAGCGCGAGGACACAGCAGTTGCGCTCGCGGTCGCTGCGTCGCGGTTTCCATAGTGACGAAAACCCACAGCCTCCGTTTGTTTTTTTTCCCTGAGTCATGATAAAGGCCAAGTCCTAAATAGCAAACTCCTGCAATAACTAATGTCTCAGAACAGCCAGATTATCACCTCTAACAGGGGGGCTAGTCCACTATTCTAGTCTACTATTCATGTTATTTAGTGTAGCAGGTATGGACGTGCGATTTAGGACGTAGCCGGCTTGTCTCCTAGCCTGCAAATGTCACGCTAATCTACTTAGCAAACTCATACGGTACTTAAACAAGTCGTAAAATGTCGTAATTACTTTACGTAGAGTTTACAAGTTGTCAATAATGTAAAAATAGCAATTCTCTATAACATGGGCCCTCACACTTTTTGGTTCCAGAGACCACTTTATAAATTTCATGGACTCTTCTGGACATAACATTAAATATGTACAATAATATTTTATAATAATAAATATTTATTTGTAGGCCTTTTTGCTATTGAGGTTTGGATTAAACACATTCAATTCAAGGGACTAGCCAAACAGACTAATAATTATAACTAAATAAGAAACTTCCATAATGCTGGCTTGTGATTTCTATTGCTATAATAAATAAATTAAAAAAAAAAAAATCACAGCCTGCCTGGCTTTCCTTCATAGGCCCCATTTTGGGAACCATTGATCTATATGCCTAAGTTGAAATGTTAGTTTTTATATAGATTAATTGATTTCTTTTCCTACATTATTAGTATTAGATATATGTCCCTCCTCCAGTTTTTTAATTAAAAACCTTGAGAAAAGAACACTAAAGAGTTTTTGAGTTTGTCCCTCATACCCAGCCTTAAAGGTTCCTTATTAAATCCTACTAGAGGGCTTCCCTTTCAGAGAGGGTTAAGCAGAACCACCTACTTATCCAAAAAACCCTTAAGGAACCCTTTGTTTCTAACAGTATGTGATTTACCAGCTGGTTGTTTACATAAAACTCACAGCAACATAACATACAACCCAGCTGCTTGATTGTTTTACAGTCATTCATTCATTCATTCAGCCATCCATCCATCCTGGTGGGGATAATGCGTGCCCCTAAGGACCAAGCGTATGTGTAAATCAGCAAAAAAATATAGGTTTACCTCAAATAAACTTCCAGTCTGAGCAATTTCTAAGTACAATACTGACACCAGTACAATACTGTGTGGCTTACAACTGAAACACTGCAATACCAAAAATGCGTGGATGACAATTTTATGTGACAAATGCATGGTTTCAGTATTGTACATAAATTAGGCATAAGTGACAAAGTGGTGACAAAGTGTATGAAGTGTAGTTTTATTTCCAAAAAGATAAGTAGGGCACAAACAGCCTCCATTTACATTAGAGTTTGGTCTCATTAAATCTGAGATCATTAAATTATAATAAACTTAAAAAGAATAGGTGTCTGTAAAATTTTTAAAATCACACAAATCCACATTTTATCCCAACTGCATTAACCAGTTCATAAACACACAGCACAGCACCATTTGCTGACTCATATCCATCACAGACATGAGTCATGGAGACGTATATATTAGTCTGCTGCAGTTTCTGTGTAGCATAAACACATTTCCACGCCTCTCTCACTGTTTGCAAGATTCATAAATCACACTTTAGGACTTTAAACAACCGGTTGCAGGCATGCTGGTTATTTTCGCTGAGCCTGGATTTTCTGAAGCAGCAGCTCCATCTGCAAATTCAGGTTGGGTTGACCCTTTTTGGTCTTCTTCTTTAGCAACTGATATGTGGCCATTTTCTTTTCCTTGTACCTCTTCAGAGCCTCCTCTCTCTGTGCTTTGTCTTTCAAGTATTCCTAAATTAAAAGAGAAATGTTTGTGTGCATTTACATACAGGTGTAATGATGCATGAACAGTGAAATGTAATTATTTTGCAAGGTTTAACAGAACATAGGCCTTGTAGTAAACAGTACCATTTTTCCTCACCTCTCTTTTCCGTTCTCGCTCCTCTTTTTTCCTTTTATACTCCTCCATCATCTTCTGGTTGGAAGACATTTTCTTCCATTTCTTTTTCCTTTGGTCCTGATCAGAACTCCTGACACATCAAGACAATGCTTAGACACTGGCATTAAAACATCTTGTGTTGCTATAAATAAATGACATCATACAGTATATATGATATAAGAACAGGTTTAACACCACGTTCTCCCATGTTGATTGTTTTCAGTATTTCTATAAATGTGCAAACTGGTTCAGGTTTAAGTAGCTCATATGCACAATAAGACACTTGGGTTGAATGCAAGTGCAGGTTTTGACCACTGACCTCTTATTCTTCATTGTGTAACTATGGCAGAAATTGTTTCATGAAATCTTACCACATTCTACTTAACAAAGTAATATTACTTTGCACTGCATTTTTAAAAATCTATTTAAATCATTGTAAAATCAGCACTACAAATGTGCATTCACAAAAACAGTAAGCATCCCTGCATTAAAGTTATTGTGCCTATATTCACTCTAATGAACAGCCTAAATGCCTGAAAAAAGAAAAAGAAAAAGAAAAAAAGAAAAAAAAAAAAAAAAAAAAAAAAAAAAAAAACACCCCAAGTGTCAAGACTTCATGTTTGCCCAAAAGAGCCGACATGTGACTGTTAGATAAAGTTGGCACAAAGCCACCAGACACAAATACATCTTCTTGAATTTTATTCACTTCTGGTCTGATATTTAGCAGAAAAGTGTAGATTTCAGCTGTCTCCCATATCAATGTAAAAAGGAGTCAATTATTATCAATTTACAATTAAAACTGTAAATGCTACAGCTAAACCCAAAGTGTTGGCAGCTCTGGATTATTTGTGCACAGTGTATACAGTCACCGGTTCTGGTGAACTTGTATGACAAATTACAAACCTTTCAATCTGTGATGTCTGTGGTGCTTCATTCAATGAGGCAGCTGATTTCTCAGGGCTTCCTGTCTCAGAAGTCCTTATGACAGAGCTAGAAAGGACAGAGTCATCTTCTTCTCCTGCATCAGCGCTTCTTCCTTTCCTCCTGCGATCCCTGTTCAGTTGCTCTTCTTTGTCCAGTCTCTGCTGTTCGGCCATGTAGAGGTGCCTCAGATGTTCGGGGTATTCCTCTTCTAGCTTTGGCTTGGAATCCTTCATTCTCCATTTCTCCTTTCGCAGAAGTTTCTTGTATTCTTGTTGTACTTTTTGCTTCCTCTGGAAGGCAAAGCCCTTACCTACAAACACATAACTTTGTTAAAATCGGACAATGGTCAAAATAAAATGAAGAAATACAACTATATCAAAAAGACTTTTTAGGGGGTTTCAAAAAAGTTCCCTAACAATCACAATTAACAAAAAACAGTAAAAATAGTGTATAATATCAATCAATATGTTAACATTTTTATCAATAATAATGTAAAATAAATAAATCAAAATGACATCAGCTAAAAAGTCTGCATCTCCCTTTATAAATGTGATATAACCTGTATGTCTAGAAATGTCAGGAAGTGTGTTGTGGTGAGTATTACAACTGAGAGGATATACTCTTGTTGTTTTATTATTATTATTATTAGTAGTAGTAGTAGTAGTAGTAGTAGTACTTTTCCAACCATTTTTCTGTTGATTTTTGTCATATCGTGTTTTGGATGGTTGTCTTTTTGCAGGATACACCCACATTATATTTTTGATTACCTAATTATGTTTTTATTGATTGATACATTATAAAATTAAGACACAGCCTACATGAACATTTGCATTTAACTGTATTTGATTTGGTCCACTTATTTTCCCAATGTTTTAAATCACCGAATAAAAATAATTTTGGTTACATTTTGGTCAAGCACAACTGAAAGCAATGATATGAAGAAAAACAAGGAGGTACAAAAATCTGCACCTGGCAAAAAATCTCACACAAAATAGAATATAAATTAAAAAAAAAGTGTGTGTGTGTGTGTGTGTGTGTGTGTGTGTGTCTTTATCTATCTATCTATCTATCTATAATAATAAACATTGCAGTCTTACCTTCCTGTAAACTGCCCTGGAAAAACTTGTTCTCTGGATTCCATGTTTTCTTCTTTTTATTAACAGCTGATGGATGACTATCTGCATAATTCCTTTTCGTGTTTCTACCTTTAAATGAAGGTTTGCCTTTAAAATGTGGATTTACAGGTGCCATTTCAAAACAGTACAAATCTCTGAATATCAACGGAGAAACACAACTCTAGCCATGCTGCAAGATGACTGTGTCGCATAGTTATGACGTAAGCGCGGCCAGCAGACATTAGTAATCCAGCACGAAGGCAAATACTTCATAGGTTTATAGTTTTAAACAATTATATTTCAAATAAAATATATAATGTGTATATTTATGGTCTTAATTTGAGTATAAGAAAAGTTGATTGGATTCAGTAAAGCAAACAGTAGACAAAGTGCAACTAGTACTGTCTGTGAAAGTGGAAACGTCACTTTTGTGCTACGTGTATAACATGTCAGAAGCAGCTCCTGTGTATTTCACTACATTATGGCTTTTTCTAACATCTCCACTGAGTCGTTAAAGAAGAAGATTGACGAGGTTCGCCGTTTTCTTTCCGTGTCACTACGCATCGCGAACGCGCACACTGTAGATTTCTACACGCGCGATGTGTGGCGCGCGTTCATGGCTGTGGATCCTGAGGAGGTTTTAGCTGCAGTTCATTCCGCTCATGACCGCACGGGGGCGCCAGAAGGCAAGTTCACCTGTGTAGCACACTGTATACTGTGATGTTATGAAGTTAAAACATTGTGAAATGGATGTAAAGGGGTAATATATATATATTATATATATTATATATATATATATATATATATATATATGTATATGTATATGCGTGTGTGTGTGTGTGTGTGTGTGTGTGTGTGTGTGTGTATATATGCATATATGCGCACATGTTAATTAATTAGTTTTGTTTCATTTATAATGTTAAATTACTTTTAGTATACTTCTAACTCTCTGTGCTGCCGTAATAGGTGAATTTCCCTCTGGGATGAATAAAGTGATCTATCTATCTGTATGTCTGTCTGTCTGTCTCGTTCTCTCTCTCTCTCTCTCTCTCTGTATATATATATATATATATATATATATATATATATATATATATATATATACATATATATATATATATATATATATATATATATATATATATATATATATATATCTTTCCCATCCTCCCTCTCCCTCTCGCTCTCCCTTCTGAGTTGAAGTGGGTGTTAGAGCAGGGAAAACACTGAAATGTGCAGGACAGGGGGTTCTCTCTGTCCTAGCTTGTATGTTGAACCCTATGACAAAAGGGTATCCTTACAGAGCAGATGCCCTAGCCTAGACTAGACTCACTAACCACCCAAAGCATAACTGTTTTTCTAAGAGAGCTCCTTGTAAATGATTATACCTCAGCGCTGTTGAATTGTCAGATCTGATTGGTCAGAAGGTGCTGATTAGTTATTTATAACAGCACTGCTGATAGTGGTGGTGACTGTAATTCAGATAACAGGTTTATATTAATGTGTGTCATTCTAATATGGTATTGTTTCGTAGTAACAGCCAATTCACTGGGACTTGTATAGCACATACTCTACCTAATCTCAGGATAACAAACAGATTCGAAGCTGCATTGATGCGGTGAGGTTTTCTGTAAGATGTTTATTTAACATTTATGGAGGGAGTCTTCAGTGACAGTGATTTGCAACTGTCAGTTTTCCAGCATGCAGAAGTCTTTACGACAGAGGAGTTTGTGCTTTCCTTTCCTTTTTTTTTTTTTTTTTTTTTTTTTAAGTAAACAGAGAAAATAGAGAGGCTAGTAAGGGAATAATTGTTTAGAGCTGCTATAACATAAGTGACAACAGGAACCTGTATCATGGACATTCCACAACGTAAAGTGTAACTATAAATGGAAAAAAAGTATGATGTGTTGTTCTTTAATGAATATAAAATGGCATCATTGGCAAATTGCTGTGTTAAAAGAGGTTTAAAAAATCTTTAGCACATACTGTTATTGGAAAATAATCAGCTGGTAACAGTAAGTCCGGGGTGGTAACACTAACGCCGCAGCACACCACCCCGTCATTGATTATATTCCTATACCAGCATGCCCCAAAGTGTTTTACTCCTTACTTAAAGATGTTGATGACATTGATATTGTGATAAATTACTTCACTATTTGTAATGTGTATTTGTCTGTTAGTAATGAGTATTGTGATACATTTTTCACTTTTCTCACTCCTGTCTAAGATGGTTATTGATCTCTGTTTGCTTTATTTTTATGTGTTGATTTTAAAGTGAACACTAGTTTCGGGTTCTGTGATGTCAGTAAGAAGCTGGTGGATGTGTCGGCTCTGCTGAGGGCGGCTGAAGCACACTCTCTGCCAGGCCTGGGAGTCTGTGTGCAGCGGCAGACACTGATGGACACACTGAGAGTGAAGGGTGGAGACACCCAAGGTTAGTGTGCTCAGAAAATTTCAACCTAAATTGTTAGTTTATCTCACACACACACACACACACACATATATATATATATATATATATATATATATATATATATATATATATATATATATATATATATACATACACATGCTGGAATTATTTCAGATGGGCTGTCAGATGGACCACTGCTACCTGATGAGTTCATGAACTCTAAGAAGGCTCATGAGGTGCCAGCTATGGCTGAAGTGGTAGCTGCTTTATCCAGATGCTGCAAAGTCAAACAGGTAAGAAACATCTTGTAATCAGGACAGTCCCAATCATTGGCATTTTCTGTCTTACAGTTTTTTCCAAGCATAAGTCTGCTTGCACCACAGAGATCAGGGCATTTGGTTTAGTGTTAAAGCTGTTTTTGAACCCAGCTGTGGCCCCAGGAATGTCTGACCTATTTGAAATTGGTGGTCTAGGGTTTACCTCAAGTGAACATTGATGCAGTCCTCAGCAAGTGTGAAAGAGATTGCAGGCCATGGCAGCCAATAATGAGATTAGTTGGAGTTTCAAATGGCTTGGAAATGCATATTGTGGTATGCAAAGGAAACTGAAGTCGTTCTCGATTTATGGAGTAATTATGACATTCGGACGTCACTACAACGTGCTGCGTAAATTTTTTACCAGGTTGAACTAGAAATATATTTTATTAAGAACAGAGTTACCAACATTTATGGTTGAACCATAGCATTTGCGTTTTTTTGCAAACCCTTTGCTATGGCAATGCAGTATATAACTGAAACCTACACTTTCGTTCTTTTCAGCTAAAACAGCAACCAGAAAAAAACACGAATAAAATTCACCTGGCAGAAGAAAAAAAACAATACAGTGAAGGGGAAAGGCAGTGGAATGTGAAAGACACACGTTTGCTCCTGGTAGCAGTTACTCTCACTTCGTGTTAGATTAATCTAAATGCACTTTGATGTGTGATTGTTTTTGCGGTACAATTCTGTTTTTTTCGCTCTGCCTGCTCGGGTTTTCTTGTTGCCAATGTTGGCACCTCTGTTAAGAACAATGAGGGGATGTAACAATTAGCTCTGAATTTGTAAAGATTTTTCATACAATAGAAGAAACATATAAAATTAACAAACAAACCAACAAACAAACAAATGAGCCCAGAACTGATTCTGGGGCAGATATGAAAAGTTGCTTCCTACCTCTTATTCCATTACATTTTTTTTTACCCTGTAATGCTCTCTCTCTAACTCTCACTCTCTCTCTCTCTCTCTCTCTCTCTCTGTCTCTCTCTGTCTCTCAGGTTATAGACGTGGGCTCAGGTAAAGGCTACCTGTGTTCTTTCCTCTCCATGCAGTACAACCTGCAGGTGTTTGGCATCGACTGCTCGAGCACAAACACACGTGGTGCTCAGGAGAGGAACAGGAAACTGAAGAAGTTTTCCAGAGCCTACCAAAAGCATGGACAAAGCAAAAGTAACCAGGAAGTTCCAGATAAAGAAACGGGAGACAGGGAAGAAAATGATGATGAACGAGAAGGAAGAATGCAAGGCCATCATAGACCCAGACTTTCTCATGAGCAGGAAGAGGAGGAGGATGGTGCAAAAGAGAGAGAAATGAAAAAGCATGTCACAATAGACAGAAATAATCATGTGGCTGAAGTCCAGTGCTCTTCTTCACCAGATCTGGACAAGGATGCTCTCTCAGCCTCGAGTGGCCCAACAAATGCTGATTTAGAGAACCTCTTTTTCACAGAGTTGGCACCTGATATTGTGGAGCAAGCCTCCCCTCGGATTCCCCCCAGCCAGCTGAGTGCAGAAGAGAGAGAGAGGAGGAAGAGAGAGAACCTTGAGAGGAAGGCACGGAATGGAAAAGGCAACAGTGACACCAAAAACCTGTACTCACCTCTGACGTCTTACGTTACAGCTGAAACAGAACTCAGGACACTTATTACAGAGTTGGAGGTGAGGGGAGAGCAATACTGCACCACATTGAACAAGGAGAATTTCTCTTAATACCACTGTTTAGATACTGAGATTAACAGGTCAAGCTCATGCTCAGCACAGTGAGCTTTTGCAAAACAGACTTGTGTTTGCTTAAGGAGGGTAGAACCATATCAACGGTTAATACGCCAAA
The DNA here is from genome assembly GCF_027358585.1 of Pangasianodon hypophthalmus. Lineage (NCBI taxonomy): Eukaryota > Metazoa > Chordata > Actinopteri > Siluriformes > Pangasiidae > Pangasianodon > Pangasianodon hypophthalmus. The sequence continues at coordinate 7,892,662 of NC_069727.1, forward strand.
TTATCTATTATATAAAGCTGCATTTGCCAAATAATCTAATTTGTTCCTTTGTGCAAAATGAGTGGCCACATAATGAGACGGTTCAGTTCATCTTTTTGTATAGCAGCTTTTTGTATAGACCATGGAGCTGTGAGATGGCAATGCTGCCCGTTTCACCAAAAAAGATTCATTAATAACATTAAGAACCAGAATTGCTGAATTATTTTGAGGTTGGATGACATTTGGGGTTGCATGGCTTATATCAAAGGAGATAACTTATCTTATGCTGATCCGTGCCATCCATGTGACCACGCCCCTAGAAGCCTAATATTTCAGACAACAAGCAAGTAGATCCAAATATACACCAGAGACTTGGCATTTCTTCATTCCTCTGCTATGATATAGCAGTAAGGTAGCCTGTAATTACTCTAATGCTAATCATGGCATGGTTTATGGGAAGTCAGGCTCAGGAATGATACATTGAGGTGCATGAGATGTTTGTGTTACGAGGCAAACACTATGATGTGTGCTGTCAAATAAACCAAATTGCTCTCTCTGTCTCTTTTCCAGGATGCGGTCATGGTGGGCTTGCATACGTGTGGAGATCTGGCTCCCAGCACACTGCGCATGTTCGAGGCCAAACAGGAGCTTCGGGCCGTGTGCAGCGTGGGCTGTTGCTACCACCTCCTCTCTGAGGAGTTTGACGAAGATGCGCAGGGTGAGTGCACTCCCTGCTTCCGAACTCACACAGAGAGTTGATTCCAACTATACAGCATTGCAGTTACTTCAGGAGCCAAGTGGCTGCGTTCCAGTGATCGTGACCAACTCCATGATTTATAATATGTAATTATGTTGAAATGCCTGATGTAGGGTTTGAAAAGAATAGAACAATTCCTTCTTCTCACTAAGTAACCAACATAAACTGCCTCTTCAGACAAATAAAATCTTTTTGAAGTGCTGTGTACAAGGAATTTGACTCTCTTCTCGAGCTCACATTGTGCTTATAGACATTACACATTATAGTAACATAAAGACAGGGACATAGACAACAATGGTAATATAGAAAAGCTTGCAACCCAAGCAGTCATCTGCGACACAATGTTATGGTTCCTAGGAACAGGTTGTATATTCCTAAATCCAATTCACTGGCAATCTTGCATAGGATTAGTCAAGCTGCCTCTTCTGTTCACCCCTGCATCACAAAAACATAAGAGCTCTTAGTGAAGGCAGGCTCTTACACTCCACTGAGGGAAATTCTGGCATTAGCAGCTTTGTCTCTACTAACACTACTTACCTCCAATCCGAGCGCAGCTTTAGAAGAGCCAATAACAACAACAACGAGGAGAGCGAAAACAGAATTAATGAGTCCAGTGCTATGATGTTCAGCTCACATTCCTGCTATTCCTGACCTTATGAAGCCTCTCTTGAGTTGTTCTGAGGTTTAACAAGATTCATGTACAAGTAAAGGAGTTGTATGATGATGTTATGGTTGGAAATGCAGCTCACATTGGATAATGTCCAGCTTGGGTGCACTAAGATTTTGTGTCTGTGCTCAAATACTGTATATACACACACATATACACACACCGCGTCACTCTGAGGCCTAAAATCTCATTACAAGACAGTTTTGGCTAACACTGCTGCAGTAGTTTTTGTAGCAGTAGTCTCAGCCTCACAAGCTCTGCTCGTGGCTCATGGAGCACCTCATGGAGTGTCTCATTATAGTCTTATGGACCGTCTCATAGAGTGTTTCATGGAGCATGTGATAGAATATATCATTGAGCATCTCATGGACCATCTCATGGAATGTCTCATGGAGCATCACATGAGGCATGTCATGGACCGGCTTATGGAGCGTCTCATCAAGCATCCCATGGAGCATGTCATGGAGCATGTCATGGAGCATCTCATGGAGCATCTCATGGAGTGTCACATGGACCATCTCATGGAGCATGTCATGGAGCATCTCATGGAGTGTCACATGGACCATCTCATGGAGCATCTCATGGACTGTCTCATGGAGCATCTCATGGAGCATCTCATGGACTGTCTCATGGAGCATCTCATGAAGTGTCTTATGGACTGTCTCATTAACTATCTCATGGAGTGTTTGATGGAGCATCTCATGAAGTGTCTTATGGACTGTCTCATGGAGTGTTTCATGGACTGTTTGATGGAGAATCTCATAGACCATCTTATCGAGTGCCTCATTAAGCATTTGTGCACCAAAAGCTTCAAGATCCTGAATGTTGCAGTCTGATTGGCTCTCCTCAATTCTGAGTATGTGTACTCCAGGTTCCAATGAGAAAACAAATGTCCCAGACTCTTTAGGGAAACCTGGGTCTGACTAGCAAACCTTTTATTACAGTGAAGCAATAATGAATGACAGTCTAACGTCTTATTTATGTCAGGTTTCATTACTGAGATATGGGAAAAATTTTTATCATGATATTTATTCATTCTGGGTTTCATCTTTTCTATTCCATGTATTTCCTATCTCGACCAGAGTGTGAGAGTGGTGTGTATGGATTTCCCATGAGCCAGTATCTACGGGAGCAGGCGTGCTTCTGCGGGCGGAATGCCAGAATGTCTGCATGTCTGGTAAGTTTTAAAAAAACAATAATAAACATATTGGCAGAAATAAAAACTGTTTAAGATATTGGTCTTATTACTTGTCAACTGATAGAACGATCCTTGATTCACTCTCATTACCTTAATACCTTACAAGCCATGTGGGTTGTACATCAGGCTCCTATTCTTATTTTCTCATTCATAGGCTCTGGAGAGAGTATCATTTGGAGGAGGGGTGAGTAACTCATGCCTCCATTAAGCAAATAGAGAGAGATGTTGTGTGACAGTAATACGAACATGCTGAATACCAGTCCTACCATTACAGTGGAGTACAGGGATATGAATATTTATCATTTTGTGGCTACATTTGTGTGTTTTTGATTTAGACATTTATATGTAGGCATTCTCTAATTGCCTTGTTCACCTCTTCTTCTCAGCTTCCTATGGAATCGCTCTTCTATCGGGCTGTTCTTCATGTTATTTTACAGGATCACTATGATGCCCATAAGAGGTACGTCTAATATGAGATTACATACACATTTCAGTGCAAATGTTTGCATGTGTCTTATTTTCTGGGTGGATAATTGAAAAATTGGGAAAGCACAGGGGCCTTAATGTCAAACAGGATTAGACGTAAGGGAGTGTGTGCAGTGATTTTATCAAGGGTAAGGGTGTCCTAAAATCTCCTTATCCACCAAGATTAAGGTATTCCATTGCCAGAGCAATGACGTAAGTGTAACACTTTTATTGGTATAAAACCGGCTGCATTAATACATTCAGTTGCTGTGATGTGGTCATAGGTGTGTGTGTTTATCGAGGATTTTACAACGGCTTTGAACATGGTGCAGACAATGAGATTTTCAAACCAAAATGATCCATTTTATAAATCATGCAATTAATGACATTTGCAGCAACATTCTGATTGGCTTTCTTGTTGGCAGTGAGAAGCGTGTTGGGAACGTTTATTCCAAAGCGTCCTCATTTGTGGACTACGTGAGGAGAGCTCTCAGGAAACTAGAACTGGACGAATCAAAGGTCAGAGGTGGTGACACTGAAAATGAAAGAGAGACATGTCCTGTTTTTATTTTCCTTTAAACTCAAGTCCATTTCATAATTCTGCTGCTTTTTGTCAGATTTATGGGTTTTTAATGATAATCCTGGTTTATTTTTTCCTAAACTGAACCTATTCATTTACATTTAATGAGCTTTTATATTGATTTTGAAAGATGACAGTTATACTGAAGTGAGTTTTATTTTGTGAACCAGTTTTAGTGCATGTAATTTTGTAAACTATGCATTTCTCATGACTGATTCTAGGATTTGATTCTCACGTCCAAGTTTCTTCTTTTGTTTCTCTGATTCTTCTTCATCAGCTCACAGACAGTGTGATTCAGAGTTACCATGACCTGTACATCTCCAGGATGAATGAGATGGTGGCCTTCAACTTGGTGAGCTCCGTTTCAGGGCTTTCAATCTGAACTGCATAGAGGACGGTTTGTTGGGAAGTTATAGATACAGCTTTGACAAAAAAATTTATGCAGTATATATAATGTGGTTCAGAAGTCTGAAAAAATCTGGGATTTTTTTTTTTTAATTGGAAATAAACAGAAGGTTTTAGAATTTTGAAATATTTAAGACCAAGAAAGTAAATGTTCAATATCTTGCATATTTAATATTCAGTATTAGAATGAGGAGAAGTAAAAATACTAGAAACATTTTCACTAGTGGTCTCAGGCTTTTTGGACCCCACTGTACATAATGAGAACTGTTATCAAATTAAAGACAAAAAAACAGAAATTATAATGCATGTACTTCAGAGTGTAGTTGCTCTGGAAGGGACTTTATTGTGAATTGTTAACAGAAGGCGCTTTAAAAGAAAACAGAGTCAGATCCAGATGCTAGTCTACATGTGATGCAATATTTTTTTCTATATAGCAGCCTTTATTTGTAACATATACATCACAGCGCAGTGAAATTCTTTTCTTTACATATCCCAGCTTGTTAAAAAGCTGGGGTGAGAGCGCAGGGTGAGCCATGTTACAGCGCCCCTGGAGCAGAGAGGGTTAAGGGCCTTGCTCAAGGGCCCAACAATAGCAGCTTGGGAGTGCTGGGGCTTGAACCCCCAACTATCTGATCAGTAACCCAGAGCCTTAATCATTGAACCACTACTGTCTACATGTGCATGGTACCATCACCAAAAATCAGAAGACATTTAGAGCTGGGCAAAAGTTACTACCTGTTACTACAAGTTACTTTAATGGAAAATTACAAAACAAACAGGAATTTATTTTAAATGACTGAATCTAAGGAATAAACTAGCAAGATACAAATTCAAAAAAAATTAAAAGTCCGTTTTTATTTCAGGGTGTTTTTAGTATTATTCAGACAGGACAAGATATCTGTTATGTCATTATAAGATGTCTCTAATAATTAGAAGCGAATTGCACAAGATAATAGATCTCGATATAAATTAATTCACACTCTATAAGCAATCATTACTAGAATATGTTCTTTATAATATTTCAATGCCTAGCATTTTAAATGTGGCTTGTTTTGGGCAGATAATACTAAAGAGCGCTTCCTGGAGTGTTTCCATACTTAAGAAAAAGTGTTGACTCTTTTCCCCATGTAAAATGATGGAATTTTTACTAACATGCCAATTCAGACAGGATATGCATTATCTGGAGTTAGTTTTACAGGCTATTTTATAGTTTTAGTTTAAAGACGTAGATACAGGAATGTGTAACCTGTAAAAAAAAAAAAAAAAATTACCGATGTGACAGATTTGGCTGGACTTCACGGAGATACCGGAGATAACACTGTCCATATAGGGCTTTTAAAACCTACATTAGTATTTCACTGTAATACAGAACATCTGTAGGTGTTTATCTATATTACCGGAAAAACAAACAAAACCCTAAAGAAATGGTGTTTGACTCAGTGTTGTGTTTATCTCAGTTAAAGGTGTCTTTGGCTCCCTGTATTGAAGGTCTTATCCTGCTGGACCGTCTGTGCTACTTGAAGGAACAGGTAAAGAAGCCAGAGATAATGGAATCTGTTGGGTTTATTTTTATCAGTTTATAGTGGAGATGGAGTTGCAAGGGTGGACAAATCAGTAGCTCGGGACAATCTTTGTGTTAGCTTCTCACTCATTGTTATCTACAGGACAAGTACAATAGCATGCTGTGTAAAAATCCCAACAAGGCTGCAGTAGTTAATTCACTAGTACCTGAGTTGTGTACTGTGCTCAGTGGACAATGTTAAACTTCAGAGCTATTCACAACTGACCTGCAGCTACACATATAGCACTACAGATATAGATATAGTGTCCATGTGCCTCTCTAAAGTATTAATTTTATATTAAATGATATGTTTTAACAGGAGAATGTGTCCTATTCCGCCCTGGTGCAGCTCTTCAACCCACTCCTGTCCCCCAGATGTTATGCTATTGTCGGAATAAAGGGGCCTGGAATTTTATAAAGCCCAAATATGCCTTACCTGAAGTCTGCTTTTTATTGTAGTACTATTATTGTTTTAATTAAACTTCCAATTGTTTACATTTTCATTGTACATTCATGTCTTAATTGCAATTTTCCATTATAAACATACTTATGGATCTGTACATTGTTATATAATAATGATTTAATTATAAGCAAGTTCTGATTTATTCTTTTGTGATATTATTCATTCTAATTTAACAAAGAACATCTGTCAGAATGAATTTAAACAGGGTTAGACGCTAATTCACATTGAGTCCAGGGTGAATGAAAGGAAACCGGATATGGCCATGTTAACACAAGCATGCGAATTTTCCCAAAGCAATTTTCACATATGTGAGATATTAATCCATATCAGATCACAGGCATAATCTAATCCAAAAAGATCTTTTGTGTTCCTGTTTGAATCACATTTAGTCAGTGTATAGCCCAAATAGATACAAGCCAAAAGTGCTTATGAATACAAAAATCATCTCCTCAAGAAAAAAATATTATTTCCTGAAACTACCTGCATGTGCTTTTTTATTTTTTTAAACATTTACCAATCTGAGTCTTTTGTGATGTTAGGAGTGGCAGCAGGAAGCTAATCCATGTATTAAAAGTAGCTACAGGGTTTTAATAAAACACAGTTGTGTGTAGTTATGGAAAAATAATCATTCATGGGGTGGTGTGATGCGGCCCGATGTAAAGCGATGTTACTGTTTCCACCGCAAAGTTGATCATTTTCCAATAACAACATGCTCTGAGGCGCTTTATTCTTCTTATACCACAGCAAGATCCCAACGATTACAGTTATTTATTAAAGAATGCCACATACTTTTTATCCATTTACCGTTATGTTTAATGGTGTGGAATGTTGTCCAAGGTAGTTCCTTTTGTCACTTGTGTTTTAACAGCTATAAATGGCCTCTCTTTTTTTTCTCTGTCTTGAAGAGAAACCGGAAAACTGTTTGTCCTGAAGACTTTTCTGTGGCAGAAAGGTTACAGCTTTACCTCTGACTATTACAAAGTGCTGACACTGGAGACTCCTTCCAAATCCATTTATGTGGCATGTCCACCATACAAGTCCTTGTTTAAGTTGTTAGTATAGAAACAGTCATGTTTATAAACCTGTTATTTGCCTTGCAGACAGCATTACTGTCAGAGCTGCTCAAAATTAGAAACTTAATCAACACCTTCTGACTTGAACACTTTCAGAATTGAGAACTGAACAGCTCTGTGGTTAACCAGTTTCAGAAATGAGTTGGGGTTTGCTATTGATTTAAATGAGATAATTACACCCCATTGAGTCACACAGCCAAACACCACAGCCACATTATTTGAATGTACACTAACACTATGTTGTTAATGGCTGAAATAGGATTAGGGTCTTAAATGTTAAAATAAGATAGGTTAAGATTGTTGTGTGTTTCTGTCAAATTATCTCTTAAACACACAAAACCTAAGAGGGTCCCTTCTACTGAGGGACCTTGGCTAAACAGTTCCTCTATTCATTCTACAGCTACCCTGTTTATATGGTAAAAACATGGTCATCCGCTGAATTTTGGATGTTGTTGGTTTTTGTACTAAGTTCTGCTATTGTTATTCTGATGACTCTTGCTGTTTCCATCAACACATTCATTTATCACACTGTAGTTCAGATATCCGTCAGCAGTCTCAGAGATAGTGCAGCTCTCTTCAGGATGTTTGTGCTGTGAAAAGGTCATGACTCAGTTTTGACACGCTGCATTTGTGCTGGCGAAATCCTTCCAGGCTGTGGTCATTCTCACAGCACAAACCAAGTAAATCATACTAAAAAACAACCCCTTTGTTTTATATATATCCTACTGTGCTGTCCTTATGACTTTGACAATCCTGATAGCTACCAACTGCTGGCACATACACACTTGTGTCACTGTCACATATGCATATACACACAGGGACACTTCCACACTTCAAGTCTTCACTCTTATGAAGTAATATTAGCTTAGTTAGATTTGCATTGTCTTCCCATGTAGACACAGGATACCAAGCACTTAGAAACAGGTATTTTGGGGTTAACATCTGTAAAATCAATGCCATCAAGCGACGGAGCTGTGGTTCTGTTTCCTGACCTGTTGCTAAATCAGGATCTGGGTCGCATACAGGATATGATGTTATGATGCAATGTAAGCAATCTATTCCATGGAAATAGCAATGCCAAGGGAAATAGTCTAATTCCTTTTTCAATCTCCTTATTGTTTCCAGTTACTAGTTTTGAAATGATGGTGTGAGAAGACGGAATCTTTGGAAGCAGAGAGGAAGGGAAAAAAAAGAATGTTTTTCTCATTACAGGAACTGTTGCATTTAATGCTAAATAACACCTGTGTAAAACACAAACAGCTATTTTGTTCCTAAATGACAACAGACCTGATTGTATTATTTTTTTTTTTTTTAGATTATTATCTTTGTTTACATTATAGAATTTTACTATTACTTTTTCTCTCTTACCTGTGGCTTACTGCTGACAGTAACACATGGCTGCAAACTTCTTACTGTGTAATACTGCGTAAAATAGCTGTGAATTATGTAGTGAATAAAACAGGACAGGGTGTGCTCTTATAGGAAAATAATCAACAACGCAAAGAGTTACTGTTACCACCTTGAAGTTGATTATTTTCCAATAACCCCATTTCCTGAAGTGTTTTATTTCTCTTTTACTACAGCACTTTGCCCATGATTACATGTTTTTATTTATTTAAAGTGACATACTTTTTTAGCCATTTATAGTTACTCTTAAAGTTGTGTAACAGCCGTTCCCTCAGTAGCGTCTCTTTTTTCTCTTCCTTGAAGTTAATATGACAAAAATGCAGTTTGGTGTCTTGGCATGTTACAGAGTAACCAGAAAGTGCAAAGTCATATGTCCTGAAGATTCTCCCATGGCAGAAAACATACTGAATGTTACAAATCACAAAGACAAAGACACTGGAGACTCCTTCAATAAATGTTAAATAATCATCTCCTTACCATATCAATGATTTGATGTCTTTGTTAAATAATAACTTTTTATATTATTTGCTTATTTATATAAACTGTCAGAGCTGCGGTTCCATCTGTTCCCTCTGGCCATCGGATCAGATAGAAGAATTCAACAGCACTGTGGTATAACACTATACGATTCACTGTTAGTTATTTGTAAGTAAGAAAGGCTTGGACGCTGTGGTTGTCATACTGTGAAGTATACTGTAGAGTGCCCTGTGTGGTCCGAGGAGCTGATCCCATGCTGCTTGGCGGGGGAGCGCAATAAGCTTCCGGCCAGAGGAAGCAGAGGAGGAGGAAGTCTAATGGAGTCGTGTAACACTCCTTATCAGGCATCAGTGCTTTAAAAAGGCACCGTATGGGAATGAGAAAGTCCGGGGGAAAGTTGGAAGGAAAGAGAGGTGCAATTTGTCTTTTCTATCGATGACCTTCCATCAGTGGGGGCAAACAGGATGCAGGGATGATGGAGTAATCACACAACACATACACACACCCCATCTGTCCATAACAACACATGATGAGTTCCATCTGAAAATAATCACTCATCCAGGGCATGAACAGCAAAATCAATGCACAAACACTTTCCCCCCGCTAGTTAAAAGAAACAAGACCTAAAAATAACAACTTAGTGGAACGCTTTCATATTCAGTCTTAGAGTAGGTTCTTTTGTCTCTGGTGGGAAAATGAGCAAACTTTTGTCCATTAGTAATCTCCAAATGATGTTAAATCATTAGTAACGCCAAAATGAACATGTGTTTCAGGTTATGGTTCGCTATTTTCAGGGTTAATTCTATTTGCTAACACTGACTGGGTGAAAAACTGTCTTGTTCATTAATAACAACAACCACAACAGCATTATTGTTGTTGTTGTTGCTGTTGTTTTGTTGTTGTAGTTTTTGTTCATATCATTTTTCCTATCAGTAGTTTTCAGGCAAATTGTTATTATGAAGATATGACTTATGTTTTGATATATAAAGCTAGCTTTCCTATTAATTTCAGTGTTCAGTTTTAGATTGTGGTGTTAAAATAAATTAGAAAACACATCACAATGCCCAATAAACTAAATATTGTAAGTATTTATGTGTTCTGTATTCAGGCTGGAAAACATCAGGTATAAATTTGTAGCAGACAACATAACATCTGTTTATAATTACTTATCTGTTCTGTGAAATGGGGGAATGCTGAGTTTGGGTTTTGTTTTTCTTTAACATCTGATTAAACACCACAAACAATAAAAGTCAAGCACTGGAGACTAAACAGAAGGGCTGGCTGAACTTTCCAAAACTGAAATTTGCGAAAAAGAAAAGATTAGAAGAGAAATTAGAATGAGATTAAAATTAGAAAATCGTTAATTTTTCACAAATATACTTCGAAACTGATTACTGTGACAAACATCATCTGATAAGGTGTACACAATGTTTACATAAGCCAGTACAGACAAAGCTAGGTAGTGTAATCACAGAAAATAATAAGAACATGAGCAAAGAAAGGATTAAAACCTGACATGGCATGCTGTTGTAAGAAAATAATCAACAACGGTGTGGTATGATGTGGCCTGATGCAAAGCAGAGTTACTGTTACCACCCTGAAGTTGATTATTTTCCAATAACAGCTTGTACCAACGTGTTTTATTCCTGTTATACCACAGCAATTTGCCAGTGCTTACAATTTTTAATTTATTAATGTCTGAATGTCTATTAATATCAGTCATGAAGACTTTCCTGTGCTGGAAAACTTACTGACTGTTACATAGCGCTGACACTGGAGACTCTTTCTATAAATGATTGAAGTCTCCATACCGAAAACTTCACCATTATCATCGATCATACATTTTCTTTGTTGAATACCAACAACACTTTTACTATAGGAACAATAACACACTAGAACAATAAATCTATCATCTGAATTACTGTACAGTTGGCACTACTGTCCAAGCTGTATTGTTACAGAAAATGAATCAACACTGAAGTATAAATTCATCTAAACATAGTTCTATTGATAAAATAAAATCCTAACTTCAGTTTTAGTTGCTTATTGCTCAGATGATCCCTAGACAGCTGTTTTAAACATGTGTGGATGATAGCAGAGTCCAACTTCCAAATCGTTTACTTTCAGTATAATCAGCTTACTATTATTCTATGATTAAAGGGAAAGAAATTCAAACATATCTATCTGACAGCTGTGAATGTTAGGTACTGAGTACACAGAGCCATCAGTTCTGCTCTATTTGAAGAAAAAAAAACAAGTAAGCATATTTATGATTAATGAAGAGCAACAAGCCAGTTAGGTAATCAGGGAAAAGGGGCCGTAAAAAGAAATAAAAGTAAAAAGGGATAGATTCAGTGGAAGAATTGATGAGCCACGGTGCCAAACAACTGCCACAATAGTTTTCATGTGTTCCATGTCTTATGTGTTTGGAGAATTTGGGCTGATGTTGTTTTTCTGCCTTTACGTCTTATCAGAATCGTTTGGTTATTTGCTATTAGTTCTTTTGCACAGCAGATCTTAACTGATTTTACATTGGGCTGAATGGAATTAGTGTTATTTCTGAGGGGGAGTGGCACAAATCTGTGCCACTCCTGATTATGATTTATGGTTTCCTCTGCAACATTCATCAGCCTTTATGGAAAACATGACTCTAAATGAGACATATATGGATATTAGAAACAGAATCTTGGTATGTGCAAGACGAAAGTTGATTTTATCACAGTAATTTCAACTTAAACTCAAGGACATGGGAAGTATAGGGGAAGGAATGGGCAGCATCCCCAATTTTCAGGATTCCTGTAACTGCTATAATAATAATAATAATAATTAAAGCTGCAAGCAGCATTTTCAGGGGCCAAGCACCCAGACTCAGTGAGCCACACATTCACACACACAGACACACTACAATTGTTGCCTAAGCAATCGCAGGAAAGCAGAGCCATAACTTTAGGCAAAGGGATTCAAGTATAGAAAATATGGCAAACTATAAAATATCAAAAATAATTTGATAACTTTTTTGTAAGGCACGAAACAAGCTTCAATTAATTTCAAATTGGCAAAAAGGAAGTGCTCTTGAAATTCAGACACTGATGAGCATTCACTTCAGCTTACCCTAGGGAATCATAGGAATGTAGGACAAGGAATGTAGAACTGAACAATATGCAAATGTCTTACTGAGATACAGCCTATCAAACTGCATTTCCCAGTGCATTACAGGAGAACGGTTTTGAATATCAACATTCCTTTGACATCTTTTGTTCAGACAGGTCTCAAGATGATGTGAGCCAAATTTGGTGAAGATTGGACAAGATTTGGAGGAGGATTAGCAAAAATGGCAGTTAGATGTAAGCACTATTAGCATGTTATTGTAACTTATGACCCGTAGGTGGCGCTGGCACAAAATTTGTTGCCTTACCTCAGGTCATGGTCCTGAAGATGCCCACCAAGCTTTGTGTCAGTGCGCAACGATGTTGCTGAGATACAGCCTCACTTCCTGTTTTGCTATCATGATTCGTTGGCCCATTATGGACAAACCCTTTGGAGTATTCAAAATTCTTTTATAAAACAGTTTTTAAAATAATCCATGATGGCGGAAAATCTTATTAGGCGGAACTCGACTCAGGGAATCCAAGAATGGACACACAGTTCAAAAGTTACGACCATAAATGTAATGCCAAAGAAGGCCCAAATTTGACCCTTTGGTGATGCTAGAGCTTTGGCAGCATTCGGTGGTTGGCCCCATAATAATAATAATAATAATAATAATAATAATAATAATAATAATATACAGATATTATTATACACATGTATGCTGCTTAAAATTCCAGCACACCCAATGCAAAATGCCCTTCAGTGGACTGGTGTCCCAACTGGGGTGTATTCCAAGAACAGGCTCCGGATTCACCACTACCCTGTCAAGGATAATATATTCAGTAAGCACTTTATTATGGTCAGGATCACGTTGGACCTCACTGGGTGCGAGGTAGAATATGCCGTGGATGGGACGCCAGTATATCACAGGTCACCGTGCACACACTTTCAAACTTAGGGCAATTTAGACTAGCCAGTCCACCTACTGGCATATTTTTCATAGATGGGAGGAAACTGGAGAATCCTGGGGAAACACACACACACACACAGGGTGAACATGCAAAACTCCATACAGACAGTAACCTGGGTTCAGGATTGAACCATGCACCCTGGAGCTTTGAGGCTTAAGCATGGACTGAAATTATTATGTTCCTTACTGAATAAAACTATTTTCTTACACTAAAAATGATGTATTTTGACACATCCTTTCCCCCGTGTCTGTAGAGTAAGACATATTACCTGACTACAATATATACGTTACAGGTTTTTGCTCTACTTTAGATTTCACATTACATGTCTCTTAACAGCTTATTCACCTGCCATGTTTGTACACAGAGGAATAGTAGCTCAGAGAACATATTCTGAAGAGCTCTTCAAACAACATTTGTTCTTTCAGTGGGAATAAAAGTCAAAGGTTAGAGGTTGTAAGTGCAGTGCAATGGGTCATGTGCAGGTCAGGAGAACTTGTCGTGCTTTCTCTAATTTTCTAACATCTGTTTTTCCTCGTTTCCTCCTCAAATGTACACACACACACACACACACACACACACACACACTGCAGACAGTAGTTCACAGTGGTTCACAGTGGGACTACGTTATACCTTCAAAGTGACAAATGAATCATATCTAATAGGATCACTAACTCACTATATCACTAAGGTGGTAAGATATTTGATCTATTCTTCTATTCTTATACATGTACATACACACAAGCCATCACATAATAGTAGGAAGGACTTTTTTTTTTTTTTTTTAACTTTTTTACATTGACTCTTAAATTGGGGGAAAGAAGTGAAGTCAAAGGTCCTGGGGATGGCCATTCCAAAGTTTGGGGGCTATGGCACTCTAAAATTCCTGCTCCACTGACGTCAGTCTGGTCTTAGGTACCACCAGTTGCCCAGTAGTGGTGGACCGATGGTGAGTCCGATGGTGAAGAACATGTAATGCTTTGTTAGTGAGTAGTGGAAGATTGTATTTGATTCTCTGTGCGTTAGGTAACCAGTGTAACCGTGGGAGTACAGGTGTAATGTGTGCTGAATGTATGGTATGAGTAAGGAATTTAACAGCTGAGTTTTGTGTATGTTGGAGTCTGTTTAGGAATTTAACAGAAGAGGGAATTACAGAAAACTAACCGTGAGGTTATGAAAGCATGAACCAGGGTTTCATTAGCTTTCAGACTAAGTAAAGGTTGAAGCTGGGCAATGCTACAAGGCTAATAAAGCATATGTTAGTATCTATTCTTTAATAATGTACAATGATAAACTGTAAAGTCTGGCTGGCAGGTAAAGAATTATTTTTTTAATATCTTTGTGAGTCAGGGTCTCGTCTTTCTTCCATTCATCACACCAAACCCATTTCATCAAAGACACTGATATACAAATACTGACAGATATAGTAAAAAATGTCAAAAACAGCTCTGTTAGTACAACTAGCCTGACGACACTAAACTGCAAGTGGCCATTCATTATCCAGCGGATACACCCAGTGCGCATGCGCGACTGTGAATCAGTGCACGCGGTCACTGAGACGCAGCTGTCCGCGTGCTGTATTTTATAAGGAAGAGCGTGCGCGTGCGCGTGCGCGTAAACAAACACACGGTCCTGCGTTCAGAGCTCGTTGTGTCGAGTCCAAGTGTCTCCTCTGAGAGAGCAGTGTACCTGTGTCGTGTCGGGAAAACAATGAGGAGAACAAGTAGAGGAGAGAAGTAATATCTGCCGTATTGTTGTCCCTGTCTTTGCTTTGTTTTTACTGAGAAATGATAAGGGAGTTGGTGTGCGGCGCTGTGGCTCTGCTCCTGTACGTGAACACGCTCGACGCGGATTTCTGCTACGATGACAGGTGAGCTCTCTCTCTCTCTCCGTCTTTTCCCTTCTTTTTTTTTTGACAGTTCATTATCTAAGACTGACAGAGAAATGTTTTTGAAAAGTTTAACTTATTAATTTCTCCATATTGTTTGGCTTTGTTGATATATTTGCTTTCAAAAAGCCGCAACAGTCGCAGGTTTAATGGTAACGTTACTTTGGTTCCAAGTGCGCGCGCATGCAATGAGCGTTGAGCTAGAGAACTTTGCTAAATCGTTTAAAAACAGGATTTTCCACAAACACTATGTATAAAAAATATGCCAAATCGATATTTAACCCTTTCAAAGACGCTGGCTGTTTGCTGTCAGGAGTATAAACGGTAGAAACAGTCAGCAGGAGCGCAATATGAGTACCCTCAGCGCAGACAGAGACACTGTGGATCAATCCCAAACGGTTCTCTACTGTCTCCATAGGTGCCCTACAAAGAGTGTCAAATAATGGATTTACCTCATACAGGTGTCTAAAACCAGTATCATCATTTGTACACCTTATAACAAGAACTAACTTGCTTTGCAGACGGTCCACAACATTAAATGTAACGATAAACGGATAAAAAAAAAAACATGACGTCGTTCTTTAACAATTAAGAAATGGTCAGTGTCGGCAAATTGCTGTGGTATAAATGGAATGAAGCACTTCAGGGTGTACGATTTTTGGAAAATAATCAATGCTTCGAATCGGGCCGCATCACACTACCTATCGTTGATTATTTTCTGATAACAGCACATCCTGAGGTGTTTTATTCCTTATGTAATGCACCATGGCTTTTCAGCTAAGTTTAATTCCAGGCCTACTAAAAAAAATGTGGTGGTGGTGGTGGTGGGGTTGTGAGAATTTGTGGCCCGTAAAATGGGGTCACTGCCCAAAATAAGTGCATCATTCAAATAGGATGTATATAAAATATTCTATATTATAAATATATAATTTATAAATATATATAAATTAAATACACTTGATGAAAAAAGCCTGCTAACTTGAATGAAATGTAAACTCTGTAAATCTGCTAATCTTGGTGGATTTCAGAAGCACATCACACCAGGACTACCCATAATTGCCTGGTTTTGCTCCACCTCAGTGAAGAAATTCACAAGTTGTAAATCTTAAAGGCTAATGTAGCAAACAAATAATGGACGCTTATAGCTACCAATTTAGTATTTGGTAAAACAACAACAAATCATGTTTGTCAAGATTCATTCATTCATCTTCAGTAACCACTTTATCTTGGTCAAGGTCACGGTGGATCCAGAGCCTATCTTGGGAACACTGAGAGCAAGGCCTGAGAATTCACCCCAGATGGAATGCCAGACCATCATAGTGCACCATGCACACACACATTCACACACCCATTCATGTCAAGGGGCAATTTAGCATAGCTAATCTGCCTACCTCAATGTTTTTGGACAGTAGGAGGAAACTGTAGAACCCAGAGGAAACCTACGTAAACACAGGGAGAACTCACGAAAGTCCACACAGACAGTAACCTGAGCTCAGGGTCAAACCCCGGACCATGGAGCTGCAAGGCGGCAGTGCTTCCCACAGGTTTGACAGAATGCCTTTTGGAAAATAATCTCATAGCCACTGGATCTCTCACTAATCCCACTAAACTCCTGTGGCACGACCCTGACCAGTAAGAGAACTTCATCCCACCAGTCAGAATAGGATTATTAAAATAAAGGCTTGGATCATATTAGTACTGCACACACTGTAACCTCAGGAAATAGTGCTTTGAATATATTTTTGCGAAAACAAATGATGACTTAGTTAATACTGAATACAATGCTGCTGCAGACATACAATTTTATCTTTTTTTTTTCCATCACTGAGTCTGTGTTCTACTCTATAATTTAAGGTTACTGTGTACAGAAAAAGATCCAGCCTTCACGCTGACATTGGCATTACTAATACAGTATTAGTGATTTGCCACAGTGCAGTATGTGGGACAGATTTGTATGTTGAATAGTATTAGAGTTAAGCTTAGTCATGTGCTGCACGTAAACTTGAACTTTTGCCTACAGCATAATAAAACCTCTCATTTTGCCTTTATGTGGTTTGGATTTGATTTGAGTCAGGAGTTGAGTGGCTTTATGATTCCAGCATCAATTCATTAAGCTTCTGTCCATTCACTGAACCAGAGCATTTCAGGTTTAATAACTTGTGGGTGTGTATCCATTTTTATCCTATTACTTCACATTTGGGTGCATGGCTCCAAAATATATTCAGGATTTTTGGGACACTTGCTCTGGATGGTATATATCTATATTTCTTATATTTCCTAAGATGCAAGTTAATGTTAGATATGGTGAATGGGATTTCAGACAGGATGAACAGTCGGTAATGAGATCTACACACACACTGTGCACAGTTAGGCACTTGATTTGGCAGCGTGAATGAATCTGGATGTGTACTGTAACTCAATGAAAGATACTCATATGCATTTTTTTTGTTTTGTTTTTAACATCCTTAAGAACTTCTAAGTTTTTTGGGTTGCAAAGTTTCTCTAAAATACTGAGATACTAAAATACTGTTTTCAAAACCCAAATAAAGCTCTTTACTGTCCATAGTCCTGTCATCACAGCAAGATAGCCTGCTATTTATGAGCTGATATTAGAGCTTATATAACGTACGGCAAGGGAGAGGGAACAGTCAGTTGAGCTCATTCATTAAATGACGGAGCTGTAACATTTCCAACAGGATGAGGAAGACCTATTTAATGAAAATATCAGTCATTTTCCTGGAAGAGTGACGTAGGAAAAATGAGCTGCATTGTTTAGTCGGCTTGGTCTTCATTCATGAAAGCTCAGATCCATGTGCCTTGGCTGAGTTAATCTGAGGTGATGTGTGGTTTCAAATATTTCACAACTTGCACCCAAGCTCCAAGATATAAATGCCTTTTCATATGATATTTAATTAGATTTCCAGAAATTTATTTCATTTCTAAGGAATTGTTTTATTCCGAAAATGTCATTTGATCATGCAATCAGTAAAGATATGACAAAACTATAAATGAAATATGTGGAGTTAACAAGAACCATAAAATATTTAAATTATCTGTACTGTCTGCTTCTCTTCTAGTATAACAGAAGCATCACCCCATTTTACTTTTCAATATACATTGGTAGGCTTCATCTGAAAGCATGGAAGCATATCATTAACAGTAAATCTGCTCTCCTCCATGCAGGGACAGATGCAGTGAAAGAAGAACAAGCCTAGTTTTGCCAGACTGTAGACTGCCTTAACAGTTGCACTGTTATTTCCCTGCTTTCTTGCTGGATATTCATCTACATTTCGCACAATCTGGCTTCTCATTTATCAAATCATTTGTTACTTGCAGAAAAAAATAAAACCTACCAAGTAATTATGAAAAAAATCTCAAAATAGAAAATGTTCTCAGAGTTCAGTGTGAATCAGAAAACAACTACTAAAGCTTACAAAATATTTGATTATCTTTAGAAGAGAAAGTCAATAGAATAACAAGATGTTAAATGTTCAGTTGTACCACAGAGTTTTGTTTTTCATTATATTACTGAGGAAAAAAATCAATAAACAAAATGCAAAATGATACTGTATTTGTTACTGATGCTCATTTATAAGCCAAAGTTAAGGTGATTAATCAGTTATTTGTCAAACAATTTACATGAATAACTGACTATTGACTGAATGTCCATTAAAACATTAGCTTTTTTACAGCCCTAGTTGAAAAATATGATACGAGCATGAAATTGAGTAAACTAGTCTGCTCGTGTGTAGAAATACTAGATAATCCTAACACAGGAGGTGGCAATAATAATAAAGCAAGAGTCAGAATGTGATAGATTACAGATGAAAAAACAAATCTGTCAAAATATAGGTAGAAAAAATAAAGATGTAGCAGAGTGACCTGCTTCTCCTCTTTCCTGAGTTTTTCAGTTTGCTAGTTCATGTTTTACCTTCATCTGTAACTAATGCATATATGTCCGAAGCAGCCACTATGTTTTAGTAATGTTTTAGTTATCAGTCAGAGTGTCAGTGCCCTTTCTAGGCTCATTCTACATTCTACATTCCAGCCTAAAGCCAATAACAGTGCACAACTACGTGTCTGCTCTCTTAGCATGTAACCCATGATGTAAATGAATGCACTAACTTAATTGTTTTTATGCAGACAC
The DNA here is from genome assembly GCF_027358585.1 of Pangasianodon hypophthalmus. NCBI lineage: Eukaryota > Metazoa > Chordata > Actinopteri > Siluriformes > Pangasiidae > Pangasianodon > Pangasianodon hypophthalmus. The sequence continues at coordinate 7,911,787 of NC_069727.1, forward strand.
ACTAAATACTCATGGAGTTCTGTCCCACTTTGATAAGTGTGTAAGAAAATTGAACCTGTTTTAACTGCAACATCTCACTGCCTTTGTGCTTCCTGCTTTCTTTGCTTTTGTCTTCATTTGTCTTTTATCTTTCTGTATGGACATCCCCTCCAGATCTACTCATCATGGCTCTTAAATCAATCTCTTGACATTATTTGCCTTGCAAGCACATATTGATTGTGCTATCAGTTTTCAGGAAAGGTAGCCCTGAGACAAGCATTTGTATTGAAAGGGAAGCTGAGTTTTGTGATTAGTCAGTAGTAAACGTACTTGACTCTTTCTTTGCCTCCTCCTCAATTTCCTTTGTTCACTGACGCCATTGCTTTCCATTGCTGTCTGCAATGCCTAGCAGAGAGAGGGGATGGTACTAATGAACATTATAGAGCATTAAGCTTGGCCATGCTGACTAGAAAAGGAAGTCAGTGACCGGCAGTATGTCTAATCAGCCCATGAATTGCTTTTCGGATCAGTATTCCAGACATCTGCTCTCACCTCAATAGAATAAAGTGGAGCTGATGAAGTGCTGCTTTATTGCCATGTCTCATTTCCGTTATCTGTCCTTCATAGCTCAGGATATTCACCAGCTACAGCATGGGGTCAAGGGGAGTATTACACGACAATGCCTCTAGCAGTCCTATGTGTGCTCCAAAATTATTGGCACCCTTTAGAAAACGAATAAGTGATATGTTCAGCTCAAACATACATTCAGCAGTCACTTTAATAGGAACACCACTTATTTTTCCAAACCAGCCAATGATGCAGCAATAGCACAATGCATAAATGGACAGTTAAAGATTGGAAAAATGTCACCTGGTATTTTTCCAATCTTTAACTGTCCAATTTCGGTGAGCGTGTTCTCACTGTAGGCTCAAATTCCTGTATTCCTGCAGCCCATCAGCCTTAAGGTTGTGCATTCTGAGACGCTTTTCTGTGAAAAAGTGTAGCCTTCCTGTCAGCTAGAAGCCAGTATCCTTAGCATCAACAAGGTGTCTCTGACTGCAGAATTGCTGCTTACTGTTTTTTGTTTTACACACCATTCTTTTTTTAAACTCTAGAGACTGTTGTGTGTGAAAATCCCAGGAGATCAAGAGTTCCTGAAATACTCAGACCAGTCTGTCTGGCACCAACAACCATGCTATAGGTAAAGTCACTGAGCTCACATTTTCCCCCATTCTGATGTCTGATGTGACCATGAACCGAAGCTCTTGACCTGTATCTGCATGATTGTATGCGTTGCACTGCTGCCACATGATTGGCTGATTAAATAACTGCATGAATGAGAAAGGGAACAGGTGTTCCTTTTAAAGTAGCTGGTGTGTGTACAAGGACATTGTATAGTTTAATTTAAGCATGTTTTTTAAACAAACAAAAAATTAAGTAGAAAAAGTCTAAAAACACAGGTTTCAAAATTATCAAGATCCTTACAATTAATATTTTGTGATGGCTGTCCTAGAGAGAACAACACAGAGTCTCTTCCTGTAATGTCAAACAAGTTTACAGTTTCTTGCAGATTGTGAAGGCTGAGAAATTATTGCATTATTGTGAGGTACATAAACAGAAATGGCTATGGTGATGTGAACAGAAAAATAAATAAATAAATAACCTAATTTGTCATTGAGGAATAAGGAGCTTTTCTGTTTTTCTACTGAAGTGTACAGTGCACATTGTCATTGGTGTACTAAGTGAATTTGAGTGCTTCCTATATTTTCTTATGTATTACATGATGAAACACATACTCAAATGATAATTTTATAATCTGCAAATTTTATAATGTGCAAAATGGAGTGTTTTTTTTTTCCTGAGAAGATAGAGGGAGAAAAAAGTTTCAGTTTTATTTGATTAGTCCTTTTAACAAGAGACATCTGGATGTAGATCCCTAAAGGCCATAAGCAGGGTCGTGCAGATATTTTACTGGTATAATGAGGTACAATGAAACGATCATAATCTTTTCACCAGATGCTGTGTCATAGCATGTGGATTTCCATATTCATAATCCATTTTGCTCACTATAAAAAAATATTTAAGGTAGTTGTTCTCAGTCTCATTATGGGAAAACCTCTACACTGTACATATTTATGTTTGCTATATTTAAATACATCTAATTTAACACACCCCATGACCCTAACCATAGCAATTAGGGTCAGGATTTACCCCAGCTCAGTTGTGTTTATTTCTGAAATAAGAGGCTCATATATATACTGAAATATCAGACTCCAGTCCGGCGCTGTTAGTTTTCTGATTCTGAGTAAACACTTGGAGAGTTTGTAAATATTTTAGCTGTGATGAGAAGCACTCGGATGAATGATACACTCTCACATATGGAGAGCTTCTTATAGTCATGACATTTTGAACTGCAGTTTTTCACCTTTTTTCGGATTAAGAGAAAGAAGAAGAGAAGAGAGATTAATTAGATTAATTAGAAAAATGGGAACGTTTGTGAAAGTGGATGAATCCAGTACAGTCATGGAGACTTACTCTGGTATTTCACTGACTAAAATCTGATGAAACTGTGCCTTACTAAATTTGATTACTGCAGTGAGTACATGTCATTTATTTTAGCAGATATAAAGGTTAACATTACATTTATGTTAAACTATATGGCCAAAAGTATGTGGATGCTCGAATATTGAACAACCCATTCCAAAACCATGTGCATTAATATAGAGTTGTTCCCATTTACTGATGTAACAGCCTCCACTCTTCTGGGAAGGCATTCCACTAGATTTTGGACTGTGGCTGTAGGGATTTGTGCTCATTTAGCAACAAGAGCAGAAGAGAATGAGCACTGCTGTCAGGCGAAAAGGTCTGGCATGCAGCAGTTATTCCAATTCAACCCAAATGCGTTGAGATCAGGGCTCTGTGCGAGTTCTTCCACATTCTAGACAATTGTATGGATCCAACGTTGTGGCAGCAGTTTGGGGAAGGCTCATATACGGGTGTGATAATCAGGTGTCCACATACTTTTGGCCATATACTGTATATCTCAGACTTTAATTATAAGATGACAGCTTGGCGATTCTGCTCAGCTGTTCATTACATCAGGATTCAGAACTGAATCATTTCTATGGAAACGCATATAACAACTTGGCGCCTTTTATGGGTTTGTAGATAAAAGGCAGAACTGCACTATGATATTTATTATATAGTAAAGACTACAAAATAGTAGGGAATGTTTACAGACACATGGAGTGAAACAGCGACATTACACCCCTAACTAACATCAACTGCCCACATTCCAGTGTTTTTTTTTTTTTTTTTTTTTGTAGACTGAGGCTAGGGTGGACAAAAGACTAGAACAGGGGGCCAGGACAAGCAGACATTGTATCCAAGCAGTTAGAGTGGTGTTACACACCTCAGTGCTGTAACTATAGCGCATGCTACTCATTGTGTGTCCCACCACCTGTTGCATTACATCAGAGGCACGGACTTGTTGATGGTAGAATCATCAGAGGCACAGACTCGTTGATGGTAGAATGATTTTTACTTGGATTAATGTCACAGATGATCTTGTCATAATCAGGAACGCACTTGTATGTGAAAATAGTAACAAAACCAAGCAAAATAAGTGCAGCGCAAAGCTCTCCTGCTAGCAGAAGACAGTCATCTTGCACCTCAATCATGTTGAGAGAAAATATAGTAGATAGCCGGACTCGAATAATACTTTTTATGTGTGATACGAGGACAGTACAACACATCTCACACTTAAAACATTGACCAGTGTTTTTTTTTTTTTGAGTCAGCAAACCCGATGATCATAAACTCATTTGTTCCTTTATTCTGTGTTAATGCACTTAACTAAATAACTAGCTGGGCATACATTACATTAATTTAACTACCATTTTTAGTCAGCTAGTGAATTTATAATTTGTCCACTCCTGTGATATCACACAATTAATAATAATTAATAAAAAATTGCAATTAATAATTACTAACATGTCACCGAACACCATATAGCTTTGACAATGAAACATAGTCCAGAGAGTGTAAAACATATAACTGAAATATAAATACATATGAACTTATTCTGTCTGTTTCTGGCATGTAAAAACACTGAATCTCATAAACACCCTGTGTCTGAGGTCTGCTCTGAAAGCAGCCAGCAATCCAGATTTCCTCATCCAAGGGCATTCTTTGCCTGGATGCGTATCTCGCACATTCATTAATATTGTTCCAGGACCAAATAATCTTTTATCATTCAACACTCCCACATTAGGAAAACAAACAAACGAAAGAAAGCGGTTCAGAAAGGAAAGAATAACACTGCACACTGCCCTCATGCTTCACATAAACTAGGAAGTAAGACTGAGGAGAATGAAACATAAATCTATCAGAGCCGTGCAGTTTTCATGAGCTTGGTGAATGTTAGTAGCATTTACGATGGTGGTGTTTAATGCAGGAAACCGTATTTCCCTCGCTGTCTCACAGCACTATTGTTCCCTACTCTGTGTGGATTATGCATGAAGAGTGATTACTGTTTCAGTCTGCTCTTATGAAAGAGGGTTATTGCAAGTGAAATATTTTGCAAAATGGTGCATGGGATATTTATGTGTTAGGGGTGGGTGATCAGCAAAAATCACATCACAATACATTTTCACAATACACAACATAACTCTACGGATTTTAATATCCAGTCAGCTGCTTGTTGCTGTAACAGTGCAGTCAGAGGTACAATGACATTCGCAATACACTCAGAAAAGCATAATGTGATATCATTTACTGCCATATCAGTATTAAAGCATCATGATTCCCAGTGTGTGTGTGTGTGTGTCTGTGTGAATAATCTGAAATTGGTTTAACATTTTCATTTTAAAAGTTAGCAGATACAATGTGGATTGGAAGACAGGCAACACTGCATACAACACAGAAAAAAAGTCATGCAAAATATCTCGAGGCACTATATGGTTCAAAGTCTAAACTTTCACACACCTCAGTGTATTCATATAGATTGAACACTTGGCTCATGGCTGATCTAATATACTTGGATCGTGATCTGCCTCAAATCCTGTCAGCATGTAATTAATGTTATGTAATTTTACATGGTATTTGGAACATAATTTGGACCTCCATTATAAAAAATGCTCTACACGTACGGATTCTTCTTCATTATAGCTGATTTAGGTACAGGCTTATGTATAGATCTCATTAAAGTAGCCAGAGGTCTGGCTGTCAGACTGAATATACTGGTCTTTCTGTAACAGTGATCAGATCAGTGAACACAGATAAAAAATTTACCTCAACCTTGTAACTATGTGAAAATTACAAAGATTTACATTAACCCGCCAGAATTATTTTGATAATGATAAGTATGATAAGTAAGGTCTCATTTATGGATGTAGATTAAGAATTACTACAAAATCATTAAAGGGAAAGCAGGACAGTACACATTTAAGCAGTTAAACTAAGGGGCAAGAAATAAGAACGATAAATTAGACCTGAGCAATATGATGATATAATATCAATATT